>NC_057809.1:570495881-571130795 GCF_018294505.1 Triticum aestivum | reverse complement strand
TGTTAAATAGTCCAACCTTTTGCTTATCGCATTATTTGTATCATTCTGCTTTGATAATAGCCCTTTTTAATAAACAATGATAGCTTTTGTCTATTTGTGCATTACTCTTTTTTCTTTTATATATATATGTTCCTTAACGACATGTTGCACCCGTACACGTTGGTACGGCCAAAATACGCCAGGGGATTTAGTACCCCTCAATATGGTGTGATAAGTCTGAACACTTTAACAAGTGCGGCACCCCGAACTTATAGCATTATATGCATCGGCTCCGAATCATGTCTTGGGTCAATACTTGGGTTTGCCTGGCTCCTATGTTTTGGTGCCTTACGTTCCGCTATATTGGCTAACGTAGCACTAGGAGAACCACTGTGATTGTGCCCCAGTTGAGCTGGGTCGAGCACCTTAGTGGACAAAGCTAAAACTGACTGTCATGATGAAGCGAGAGCTGGTCGCTGTTCGAGAGGTTTTTTGAGTCCCTAGAGACTTATGCCGCTTAGAGCGAGGAGTTGGCTCTGTCCGGCCAAGGCATGGATAGCGCCCCGAACTCGGTCTTCCGAATACCAGGGGCTTCGCCGAAATTTAAAATTATAGAATTCTATGGCTAAGTGAGAGTGTTCACGCATTATAGTCTGATTGCCTTGTTCGTTGGGCTGAGCGTCTCCCTCGAAGGACCCAAACATGGGAAAAAGAGCGCTCAGGTTTATCCCCGAACACCCCAGCACTAGCGACACGGGGGCAGAAGCTGACGACTCGCCATCTCTCAAAATTGATAAACAGCCGCACAAAAAGTAATATTTTAAATTCCAACAGAATCGCTTAGCGCATATGAACAAGTTTTCAGCGCACAGGACAAAACGAGCAAGTTTCACAAAAAATTACATCCCTAGAACATTCATCCGCCACATGATAGGCACCCTTCAGAACATCCTTATAATAATTCTCGGGCTTGCGATGCTCTTTCCCCGGCGGTGGCCCGTCCTTCACAAGCTTCTCAGCATCCAGCTTGCCCCAGTGCACCTTAGCACGGGCAAGGGCCATACGGGCACCTTCAATGCAGACGGAGCGCTTGATGACTTTGAGCCTTGGACAGGCCTCCACCAGCCGGCGCACCAGCCCGAAATAGCTCCCAGGCAGAGCCCCTCCAGGACACAGCCGAACTATGATGCCCTTCATGGCCTGTTCGGCCGCCTTGTGGAGCTCGACCAGTTGCTTCAGCTGGTCGCTCAGGGGCACGGGGTGTCCGGCCTCAGCATACTGAGACCAGAACACCTTCTCTGTCGAGCTGCCCTCCTCGGCTCGATAGAATGCGGCGGCATCGGACACACTCCGGGGAAGATCTGCGAATGCTCCTGGAGAGCTCCGGATTCGGGTAAGTAACAAGTAACTCACATTTATGTGTTTGCTTTGCATAAAGAATGCCTTACCCGCCGCTAGCTTCTTCACCTCATCCAACTCCTGGAGGGTCTTCTAGGATTCGGCCTTGGCAGACTTGGCATTTTCAATAGCCACCGCGAGCTCGGACGCTCGCGTCTTTGAGTCAAGCTCCAAACTCTCATGTTTTTCCATGAGAGCCTGGAGCTCTTCCCGTACCTTGCCAACCTCGGCCTCATACTTCTCCCGCTCGGTGCGCTCCGTGGTCGCCCTCTTCTCGGCCTTGACCAGCGCTTGCTTAAGGGTCGCCACCTCAGACGTGGCCCCTACAATAGCCACGATAATCCTATCATTTTTTGCAATTGCACCTCTTTATATATATATTTAAACAAGGTATTTCTTACCTTCATTGTCCTCAAGCTGCTTCTTGGCACGCCCAAGCTCTTGCCCGGACAGCTCGAGGTTCTGCTTTAGCGTGTCCACTTCCGCAGTCAGTGCAGCAAACGCAAGCAGAGAAGCCTGCATACGCATATTGACTCCTTTTTGTTAGACTCCTGCAAATTTTACTTGATCCTCTATTCGGCTTTTCTTCCCGAACGCCAAACAGAGCATCAGGGGCTACTGTCTATGCGGTAATATTATTTACACATTCTTTACTTACCTCAAAGCATGTTAAAAGGCTAGTACAAGCTTCAGTCAGTCCGCTCTTGGCGGACTGAACCTTCTGGACCACCGCACTCATAATGGTGCGGTGCTCCTCGTCGATGGAGACGCCTTGGAGCGCCTCCAACAGATTGTCCGGCGCCTCCGGTTGGACGGGGGCCACCGGCACGGTGGGCTTCCTCCTCTTGGAAGGAGGTCCCCCGCCGGACTCTGGAACCTTTGAAGGTTCCGGAGCGGTGTCCGGCCTAGAGCCGGACTTGGAGCCCTGGGGGTTTCATCCCCTTTACTCCTGGAGTCCGGGAGGTCGCCTTGCGGCGCCTCCAGGACCACCTCCTCCCGGCTTGGAACCTGTTGGGACAACACTTCGGTGTCGTCCGTAGGGCGGGGGGAGGAAGCCGTCGGAAGCGAGTTCAGATCCGACGAGTCCAGTGAGCTGCATAAACATATTCGACATAAGGGAAAGTTGTGCAATAAACGAATACTATGAATTACTCTGGTATTCGGATACTTACGATTTTGCCAGGGGCTTGGCCCTGGGTGGCCACTCCTCTCTGCCGTCGTCGGCGTCGGTGGAGTAGTCCGGAGGAAGGGTTTTCCCCTTCTTGGACCCTCCGGCCTCCCCAGAGAGGGCGGCCTCCCTTTTCTTCTCTCCTTCCGCTGGAGGGGGAGAGGTCTCTTCTTATTCCTCCTTGTCTTCACGGGAGGAATGCCCCTCGGAACCGTCAGATGATGGATTCGACACCTCCTAGCGCTGGGCACTCTTTCGAGTCCCCGTGGCCTTTTTCGTGGCCTTCTTCTCTGGCACCACATAGGGTGCCGGAACCAGCAGCTTCGCCAATCGAGCGTCCGTTGGGCCTTCGAGCAAAGGAGCCAGATAGTTGATCTGTCCGGACGTCACCTGCCAATCCTGTCAAAGGTAAGGGAGCTTAGATCCTGCATGGAGTCAAACTATGAAAAACTGATACCATGTAAAAGGAAAAAAACAGCTTACCGCATGAGCGTGACGCTGCGTACTGAATCCGCGATCCTCGGTAGCGGATGCGGGGGCCTCGGCGCCCTTGAAAAGCACCTTCCAGGCATCTTCGTACGTCATGTTGAAGAGCCTGATCAGAGTTTGGTGCCGCGCTGGGTCGAACTCCCACAGGTTGAAAGCCCATTGTTGACACAGGAGGATCAGGTGGATGAGCATAACCTGGACTACGTTGACAAGTTTGAGCTTCTTGTCCACCAGGGTTTGGATGCATGTTTGGAGTCCGGTCAGCTCTCCTTTTTTACCCAACAACAGGCCCATCTCCTTCCAAGAGGTGAGCCGCGTAGGGGGTCCGGATCGAAACTCGGGGGCTGCGACCCATTCGGGGTCGCACGGCTCGGTGATATAAAACCACCCCGATTGCCACCCCTTCAGGGTCTCCACAAAGGAGCCCTCGAGCCATAAGACGTTGGCCATCTTGCCCACCATGGCGCCTTCGCACTCCGCCTGGTTGCCGCGCACCACCTTCGGCTTGACATTGAAAGTCTTGAGCCGTAGGCCGAAATGGCGGCGGATGCGGAGGAAAGCCTCACACACGACAATAAATGCCGAGATGTTGAGGACAAAGTTCGGGGCCAGATCGTGGAAATCCAGGCCATAGTAGAACATGAGCCCCCGGACAAATGGGTGGAGAGGGAAGCCCAGTCCGCGGAGGAAATGGGGGAGGAACACACCCTTCATGGGGCCTAGGGGTGGGGATGAGCTGCCCCTTTTCGGGAAGCCGGTACGCGATGTTGTTAGACAGGTATCCGGCCTTCCTCAGCTTTTTGATGTGTCCCTCCATGACGGAGGAGACCATCCACTTGCCTCCCACTCCGGACATGGCTGGAGAAGGTTGAGGTGGGAGTGTGGACTTGGGCGCTGGAGCTCGAGTGCGCGAGAATGGATAGGCAAAGGAGGAAGAAGGCGTAGGTGAAAAGGTGGATCCTTATCCCCTTATATGGATGGACGCAACTACGTGTCCCCACCAGCCTGGAAAAACTCGCTTATCTCCAAGCGCCATAATCAATGGCGCGGTTGGGTTACCCACGCCCTTATTGATGAGAATCCCAGAATAAGGGGACATGATCTCTGCTTTAACAAGACGTGCCAAGGAAACCGCCTCGCATGACGCCTTGAGGTGGGATAATGAAACGACTCGAATAAAGGCTTGGCCGTGGTGTATCATACTATGGAATACGTCAGCAGATTAGATTTGTGTAAATATTATTCTCTCTATGGCAATATGTGGAAACTTATTTTGCAGAGTCGGACACTATCTTTGTGTTCAAAATCTTCTATGAAGTACTTGGAGGAGGAACCCGCCTTGCAATGCCGAAGACAATCTGCGCGCCAGACTCGTCGTCATTGAAGCTTGGTTCAGGGGCTACTGAGGGAGTCCTGGATTAGGGGGTGTTCGGATAGCCGGACTATACCTTCAGCCGGACTCCTGGACTATGAATATACAAGATTGAAGACTTCGTCCCGTGTCTGGAAGGGACTTTCCTTGGCGTGGAAGGCAAGCTTGGCGATACGGATATGCAGATCTCCTACCATTGTAACCGACTTTGTGTAACCCTAACCCTCTCCGGTGTCTATATAAACCGGAGAGTTTTAGTCCGTAGGACAACATACAGAACAACAATCATACCATAGGCTAGCTTCTAGGGTTTAGCCTCTCTGATCTCGTGGTAGATCTACTCTTGTACTACCCATATCATCAATATTAATCAAGCAGGACGTAGGGTCTTACCTCCATCGAGAGGGCCCGAACCTGGGTAAAACTTCGTGTCCCCTGCCTCCTGTTACCATCCGGCCTAGATGCATAGTTCGGGACCCCCTACCCGAGATCCGCTGGTTTTGACACCGACACCTGGACTAGAGACTTGTTGGTTAGTCAGGTCGTGGCCGACTCCCTCGCCCGGCTTCCGCTTGAAGGTTGCCAAGGTACATGACGTGTACAGGGCGATAAGTGGAGAGAGCGTGTGTGAAGAAGTACACCCCTGCAGGGTTATCATTATCTATTCGAATAGCCGGATTCCTCGGATATGGAAACTTGGACCCCTTGCATAGTTCATAGACAAGTGAAAGTGGATACTCTAAAATGCGCAAGATAAGTTTGAGTGCTATGGATGGCGTTCTCGCAGGGAGACGGGAGCAGATCCATAGTGGTGTATTGGTATGGTGAATTTGTGGACTCGTGTGCGCCACCTCAAAAGAGTTACTTGCAGTCGTAGTTCAGGTTAGCCACTGAGTCAAAGCTGGCTTGCTGCAGTCAAACTCCACCACCCCTTTGTTGATACCGATGCATATGTAGCTAGTTCTGATGTAAGTCTTGCTGGGTACATTTGTACTCACGTTTGCTTAATTTATGTTTTTGTAGAGAGATTTCAGTCTCGCTAGTAGTTCCGCTTGGACTTCGACGTTTAGCTTGTTACCTCAGCTACGATCTTGTGCCCTCGGCAGGATCTGGTAGATAGTTAGGCTTCTCAGCCTTTTTCATTTATAGATGTCTGTACTCAGACATGCTAAGCTTCCGCATGTGCTTTGTTTGTATGTTATGATTGTTGGTTCATGAGACCCATGTTTGTAATATCTCGCTCCTCGGAGCCTAATGAATAAATTCTCTGAGTCATAGAGTCTTGTTGTGATGCCATGTTGTATTGCACATATTGAGCATATTGTGTGTATGATTGAAATGCTTGGTATGTGTGGGATCCGACAACCTAGTTGTTTATCCTTGGTAGCCTCTCTTATGGGGAAATGTAGTCTTGTTCTTCCATGAGCCATAGTAGTCCGCTACAGCACGGTTCACCGGAGTCCTGCTAGCCCAGCACTACTGCTCCGAAACACTTGACTGGACGGCATGTGATTCACTTCGTTCCTGTGTCTGTCCCTTCGGGGAAATGTCACGTGGTGACATCCGGAGTCCTGCCTAGCCTGCTACAGCCCGGTTCACCGGAGTCCTGTTAGCCCAGTGCTACAGCCCAGAATCACACACTGCTGACTGACATGCTCGATGTTGAATCATGTATGCCTGTCCCCGTAAGTTAGTGCCACTTTGGGTTCACGATTAGTCATGTCGGCCCGGGTTCTCTGTCATATGGATGCTAGCGACACTATCATATACGTGAGCCAAAAGGTGCAAACGGTCCCGGTCCATGGTAAGGAGACACCCGTGGGGATACCGTGCGTGAGGCCACAAAGTGATATGAGGTGTTACAGTCTAGATCGGTGTGACTTAGAATCGGGGTCCTGACAGCTTTGGTATCAGAGCCTGACTACCTGTAGGATTACCAAGCCAACCTGGTCAAAGTCGTGTCTAGAAATGCTTTAGTTATATAAGGCATTGATTGTGGAAGGGGACGTAAGGCTCTTTTTACTCCTTATCCTCATGACCGTCTGATCTGAGTCATCTTATCTTTTCTACGGGGTTAAGAACTAGGCTTCTCTTCTACCTCTCAGGATGACATGTTACTAAACCGTAGTTTCCTAGGATTGTTGAGTTCAAGCCTCAGTTCAGTTCCTACTACTTCCATATGTTCATAGCTGGCCTCAGAACCTTGATATGGTGATGTTGAGTGGTTATGCCACCATTTTTGCAGGATGTCTCAAATCTTTTGAGCACTTACAGCCGTTATGCTGTCCGAGTCATCCCAGGTTTCTAAATAGTCTGATGCATTTGCGAATCTCTTCATCCCGTTTCTGATGTCCTTTTGGGCCAGATTAAGCACACTAATCGGTATGTTGAGGTACTCCATTGCCTTGACATGTATGTTGGAGCTAGTATTATGACCCTAGGTGTCTTTGAGAACCACTCAGTAATCTAGCAATGTTTCATGTTCCCAGTGTGATGATTCTGGCCACCATTCTCGAAAGCATCTCGTGATGTTATTTAGTTAGTAGGTATTCTACTCCTGGGTTTTGAACCCGAGATTCACCCTACTTCATGTTGATTAGTATTTGCTAGTTCCCTTAAGATATTAGCAACCTTGTGATAGTCCTCGAGGTCTGTGGTATATCGTTCTTCCAATACCATCAGCCAATATGGCTGAAGCTATTTGAACCAAAAGATCACAATCAGAGTACTCTTGAGGAGTTCTCCATTCATAATTGTGACTCTGCCAGTCCTACCTCTCTGCATGGGTTATCCGAAAGAAACATGTTGAACTTGGTTCGACATACTAATCTATGCATCCACAACTCAGAAAGATATATGTTCTTTGAGTTGTCCCCCTTCAGTTATATTCCGACCTTCTTCTATCAGTTGATAGCCAAGAGTATGTGTGCATTTGTGTTCATCGATGCCTATTATTCTTGTGGTCCGTCAAGCCATTCTATTCCAGAATGACTAGGAGAAAAAAACTCCAGTACCTCATCCATTTCTAGGATTGGGTCAAAGCAGTTGTATTTCGCAGATCAAATGCAATCAAGCTATTGGTCTGTTCTACCCTAAAGTATTATCCACTTTATGTCATGAATGTCATGGGAATTGCACCTTCCATTATGAATTCTTGACGTAGTGATACTTCTCGCCATCATTATTCATTCCTCGGTGTCATGTTGTCGCAACCGGAATACCGACAAGTGAATCATGATGTGTGAAATCAATACTCCTAGCAACCCTTTGCTTGGTAGTTAATGGACATTAATATCATTCTTAGTGTGTTGATTATTGAATCATCACCCTAAGGTTGATCGTGCTACCTAGTCCTTATTTCCTGGTGCACCCTTCGATCAACGGGTTAGGATTTTGCCAAACCCTTGCTCTTTTGATCATATCGTCTTGCCCTGAAGAGCAAGATTGTTCTCGAGCTTAGAGTCATATCAGTGGTTTGTGATTTTTCGGATATCTTCACGAAAGTATTACCAGGTTGTCACCTGACCGCTATGTGGAGTTCGTGATCAAGTTGGTTTCTTGCAAACCAGCCATTCTCCAAGAATCCGTGTTGGATACCCCTGAGCTAGTTGGTTAAGCTAAACAACAACTTGGAGAGTTGGAAGATAAAAGCTTTGCTGAATTTAGTTCATTCTGAAGGGATATCTTTGCGTTTGTGTGTGTGTTGAAGAAAGGTGATTTCTTCATCGATTGGTCCTTTGATCAGTTGTTGAATCTATTGTCTTGCCAAAACTTTGATTTGGGTGTGGGCTATCCTCAAATCAAATCAGAACCAATGATGATCGTAATGTTGTCTTGCTCATGGTTTTTCCTCGAGCATACACTGTTATATCTTTTGTTCTGACCAATGCTATCACTTTGTTCACATAATTGTGGAATTCCATCTATATGGAAATCCCGATGACTTGTTGTTGAGCCCATCAGCAACATTTTATATCCTCCATGATTCGTGTTGAACATCCGGCTAGTGTTGGAAACTTATATAAGCATTATCTTCATGTTCCGTTCATGAAGCATATGTTGGATGAAAGTAGCGACTTCCTTTAAGTTCACATGCAATCGATGCAAGTTGTCGTCGTGAATTCGAGAAAGTTTGTTTTTCTTCCTCTGGAATCATCCCAAGTCAGTCATGCATATGTGCGAAGTATTCTGTGGTTTGGAGACTTGCAACCTTCATTCTATATGTATCCCTAGCACACCAAGCCACTGATTGAATTGTTCAAGGATAATAAGTTCTAAGTGCTAGTCCTGAAGGTACCAAACGGATTTGTACAAGATTCCATTATCCTCAATGATGGTTCCCAACCAGAACTCGGTAGTGTTTTATTGTAAGACTACTCTATGGTCATGCTTGTCTTGGACAACATGTTCACATGTGTGTAGCAGAACCAGCTCATGTTTTGGAGCTTACTACCATAGTCCATTTCCCGAGAATCTCACAACGCCATCTTGTCGATTTGTGTTGCAAACTTTCATTATCCTTTCTAGACTTGATGAGTCTGGATTATCCTGACACCAACCAGATCTGAATCTCAGGCAGATATGATGGTTGGCACATTTCTCAAGAACTATAATATTGGTCTCTCTGTAACCCGGTAAAGTGGATGTTCTAGCCAACACACCCACCTGGAAGACTTATTATTGTAGTATCTTGATTGAGAAAGTTGGCCACCTCCCCATAAGGATCTCATAGGATTTATTCCAGTAGTTGTTCCTTATGGATTTTTGTGTTCCCGAAGTCCGACCCTTTACTTGATGTTCTAGATACCAACCATATCAATAAATGGGTTATCCTAGCACATCAAGGAGAACATTTGAAGCGGAGTGCTAAATGTCTCTGGGTCGATCATCCAGATTTGCTTCTTGGCATTGCTATGGAAAAATCTGAGAAAGTGATGTCCTCCTTTGCATCTGCATCCTTCATCACCGTTCATCATGGTAGTATGATGTGTTGCCAGGATCCTCGGCACGGATGTTGGTAAAACATTGATGAATACGGAAATGCTCAAGTTCTTGAGAGCATGCTCAGTCACTGGGTTATATCCTCGGTATCAATTGGAATGTGCCTTCCATTGCCGAGTTGTCCTATAACTCTAGTTTCCTCTCCAAAGTGAGTATGCCATTCTTTCGAACTCATTCAAACGATCAATTGTGATTTTCCTTAGGTTGGTATAGAGAGTTTCAATGATCTCTGAATCAAAAGTAATTCTTTTGCCACTTAAGGGATAATTCTGCGAGTCATCCTTCTCTAGGGTGTCTCGTTATGGTATCATGGCAATTATCTCCTCACTACCTTGAATACCATGCACCATCCTACTCCAGCATGGAATTATCGCCTACCAATTTGATCCTTTGTCAAATGTTTCTCTTCCATCATCTCTGATGTGTGTTTTGCGTCTTAGCTCAAGGGATGTTTCTACGTCTCATTCCGTGAGTTGATCTTGTGTTCATTAAGATCGATGATCCATTCTTGTGAGGTTGTCTTGCTCTCTTGTCGCCATGTTGGATGAAGTTCTCAAAGGAAATGATGTCAAGATCAAATATGATGAACGAATCAACATTCTTATGAAGTGCAACCTGGATCGTGAAGTTTGTGTTAGCTTTGTGCCTCCCTGTCTTCTTACCTCACATCTTGAATCTCGAGGCAAGATTCTTGTTTAGTGGGGGCGAGTTGTCACATCCCTAGTTCTGGTTTGCTCTGGGGTAGCTAGTCATGTGTTGCATCATGTTTAAATTTCTTTTAAACTTGAAATGGGGATGATCAAACCATAGCAGCAAATGGATTTCAAATAGGTTCAACTAAAATAAATTCCAAGAACACAAAATGCTCTTAGAAAAATGTTCATGATTTTTGTAGATACTGGAAACAGCAACCAGAGGTGATGCACATTTTTCCTAGCCATCTTGGATTTTACCTCAACACATATTGTATTTGATTGGGGCTCCAAAACATTGCTATAAATATTTTGACAGCTCCAAATATTCTGAGAAATATTGAGGGACACTGGATTAATTCAGAGAGTTCCCAAAAAAGTATTTTCAGAATTATATAAAATGATTTGGTGTTAAACTAAATCAAAACAGAGGCAAACAAATAGAAAAACAGAAACAAATAAAGGGAGAGCAAACTTACCTGGCGCTTACCTACAGCCCAGAGGCTCAGTACTATGTAGCCCAGGAGCTGGCCCAGCCCACCACCAGTGCCAGTCGTCTTCAACCCAGCGCCAGAAGGACGCTGGGCGCGTGCTCGTCGTGCGCTGGCCATGCGCCGGGCCACCTCCTGCTACCCGTCGCTGCCTTGACGCCCTGTACGATGCCACGTTTTCCCCTGGACCGCCTCGTCCTCTCCCGTGCCTCTCTTCTCCTTTGCTCTCCTCCTCCCGCTTCTGCCGAGCGCCTCGCAGCGTGCCGACGACCTCCACTACGGCCACCGTCCACCCCACGCCTCGCCGACACGCCAAGAATCTCCGCCTCGTTCCCCTTTTCCTCCTCACCGAGCCACATGGTGCCTGAAGCCCCTGGACGCTGCCAACACCGTCGTTCCCCTCGTCAGTCGCCGTGGATCCTCACCTTCGATTCGGGAGCTACCAGGCGTCCCCGACCTCGCCCTCGCGCTTGTTGGACTCGCTGTGAGCCTCCGCACTGAACCCCCCTCCCCCGATGCCGATTTCTTCCTCTAACCACGGGCTCCGTCGAGCCCGAGAGCTCATTGCCACCGGCCATGTCGCCGCCATGGCTAGAGCCCGCAAACGTCGCGTCTGAGCATGTTTTCATCCTCAGCGCGTTCCCAAGAACCCAGAACACCTACCCACTCGTCCTCCCGTGCATCGTAGCACGCTGTCCATCTTCACCGAACTTCGGCCACCATGGAAGCGGACACCGCCGTCGATCTAGGTCGTCTCCGGTGACCCCACTAGCACCAGCCGACGCGAACAAGGCTCATGGTTCCAACGGTGCCATCCGCGCCTCGAACCATGGCCTGTGCTGCGATTCTGCGCATCGCCGCCGTCTCGGACCTCGCCGGCGGTTAGTCGCCGGCAGGTTTGACCGAGTGGACCAGGGTTTGACCCCCCCTAGGTCATTAACATGAGGGCCTGAGGCCCTACTAATTAGTTTAGATGCTAATTAAAATTTAGCTAACCCACTGACTCACTGACTGTGGGCCCCAGCCCTTCTAATTACTTTAGTTAGGATTTAACTAAACCCTGGTTAGCACTGAGTCAATGACAGGTGGGCCACACCTGTCAGGTTTGACCTGGACGGTCCTGTTGACCAGCTGACGTCAGCATGACCTAATGTTGACGCAATATTTCCTTTCTAGAATTTAAATAAATCTTAAATGATTTATTATTTTCAGAAAATGCCCAAAACTTCTAAAAATCATAGAAATTCAACCGTAACTCCAAATGAAATAAATTATATATGAAAAATTATCAGAAAAATTCAAGGAATCCATATGTACCATTTTCATGAATGTTTGAACAAGTTAACCTCACTGAATAGGACAATTCATGATTATGGAATAAATGGTAAATGGTTTTGGAGTTGGAATTTGCTATAGGTTTGAATTCCACTCCAATGAATATGGCTAACTATTGCACTAGGTCAATTCGGTACCTTAATATGACATATCATTCATATGTATGTGCATTGCATTGATTGCGGTTCCTTTTGTGTTTGCCGGTGGTTGTTCCCTCTCGGTAGACGTTCATTCCGACGATGAGTTAGATGACACTGATGAAGAGTTATAGCATCTTCAGAAGTGCCAGGGAAGCAAAAACCCCTTGGTCATTCCAATACAATCCCACTCTCTTGCTTCTGCTCTCTTTTACTGCATTAGGACAACAACGTTTCAACTGTTACATGTTGTGGTAGCTGAACCCCTTTCCTCTGCATGACCTGTCATTGCCACAGTAAATAGATGAAACCCACTAGCATGAGTAAGAATTGTTTGAGCCCCGATGTGCCTACTCTTTCATGCTTGTTGTCATGCCTACTACTGCTTAGAGTTGAGTCAGGTCTGATTCATCGGGAATGAATTGGAACATGGTGAACATGTCCTACCGTTGAGAGCTAAGTGTGTGAACACGATTTGGTAAAGGTAGCGGTGAGAGGCCATGTAGGAGTACATGGTGGGTTGTCTCATTGCAGCCGTTCTCAAGAACTGAGTTCTGTGTTTGTGATCCTTGAACAGTTACTACCACACATTGGGTTCCGGTAACTCGGCCCCTCTTGGCTTATTAATCAACTCGATCTCTGTCTAGGAGTTGTAACTAGTTTCTGGTGTTTGTAGATAGTGTTAGTAGTCTACCAAGTGGCACCTGGTATAGGTGGGCTTGGGACAGACTAGGCACAGTGGCACGGTGTACCAAGTGGCACCCGGATGGTGGGCTTGGGAACCCTGCTCACATCGTTTGGGGCCGTGAGCGACACCCCAGCCGGATCTCCTTGCGGATGGAACCCGAATAGGCGATAAACCTGGACTAGAGACTTGTTGGTTAGTCAGGTCGTGGCTGACTCCCTCGCCCGGCTTCTGCTTGAAGGTTGCCGAGGTACATGACGTGTACAGGGCGATAAGTGGCAAGAGCGTGTGTGAAGAAGTACAACCCTGCAGGGTTATCATTATCTATTCGAATAGCCGGATTCCTCGGATATGGAAACTTGGACCCCTTGCATAGTTCATAGACAATTGAAAGTGGATACTCTAAAATGCGCAAGATAAGTGTGAGTGCTATGGATGGCGTTCTCGCAGGGAGATGGGAGCGGATCCATAGTGGTGTATTGGTATGGTAAATTTGTGGACTCGTGTGCGCCACCTCAAAAGAGTTACTTGCAGTCGTAGTTCAGGTTAGCCACTGAGTCAAAACTGGTTTGCTGCAGTCAAACTCCACCACCCCTTTGTTGATACCGATGCATATGTAGCTAGTTCTGATGTAAGTCTTGCTGGGTACATTTGTACTCACGTTTGCTTAATTTATGTTTTGCAGAGAGACTTCAGTCTCGCTAGTAGTTCTTCTTGGACTTCGACGTTTAGCTTGTTACCTCAGCTACGATCTTGTGCCCTCGGCAGGATCTGGTAGATAGTCAGGCTTCTCCGCCTTATTCATTTATAGATGTCTATACTCAGACATGTTAAGCTTCCGCATGTGCTTTGTTTGTATGCTATGATTGTTGGGTCATGAGACCCATGTTTGTAATATCTCGCTCCTCGGAGCCTAATGAATAAATTCTCTGAGTCATAGAGTCTTGTTGTAATGCCATGTTGTATTGCACATATTGAGCATATTGTGTGTATGATTGAAATGCTTGGTATGTGTGGGATCCGACAACCTAGTTGTTTATCCTTGGTAGCCTCTCTTGTGGGGAAATGTAGTCTTGTTCTTCCATGAGCCATAGTAGTCCGCTATAGCTCGGTTCACCGGAGTCCTGCTAGCCCAGCACTACTGCTCCGAAACACTTGACTGGCCGGCATGTGATTCACTTCGTTCCTGTGTCTGTCCCTTCGGGGAAATGTCACGCGGTGACATCCGGAGTCCTGCCTAGCCTGCTACAGCCCGGTTCACCGGAGTCCTGTTAGCCCAGTGCTACAGCCCGGAATCACACGCTGCTGACCGACATGCTGCGATGTTGATTCATGTATGCATGTCCCCGTAAGTTAGTGCCACTTTGGGTTCACGACTAGTCATCTCGGCCCGGGTTCTCTGTCATATGGATGCTAGCGACACTATCATATATGTGAGCCAAAAGGCGCAAACGGTCCCGGGCCATGGTAAGGCGACACCCGTGGGGATACCGTGCGTGAGGCCACAAAGTGATATGAGGTGTTACAGGCTAGATCGGTGTGACTTAGAATCGGGGTCCTGACACTCTGTCACGGCAATGCTACCTTCCTTTCTCGCCAAGCAAGGATTGCTTGAGCGCTAAAGGGGACCTCCCGAGCATCGCGACTCGGGGGCTCTTATCGGACCTCGGGCCGCTCACCTCCTGGCCTTGACCACAGCATCGCGACCTGGCATACCAGCGACGGCTGAAGCTTGCCTGGGGACTGGGACCTGTTAGCATAGAGCGCCAAGTCCTCGTGAGGATAGAAAGGGGGAGCTTAGCCGGAACAGAACGGACACCTCACACCAATTCATATTAAGGATATAGTATTTACAAAAGGCACGGCAAATGCCTTACATACCTCCGTGGGGTGTTGTTTTAATTCCTCGCAGGGAACAAAAGGTGCTAACCCTAAGGGATGCTACTTGCTAGCACCTCCCCAAGCGACGCCATCATCAACAGTGGGCTGCCCAGTGATGGCGCCAATCCCGTCCAAATCAGTGGCGTCGGCGGCCCGATGCAGCTGCCCCACTCCGAGCGCGGCGCGAGCTCGGAGGCTCGTAGCTGTCGTCGCTCTTCTCCGGGGTCGCGAGGAGTTCGGGGGAGCCGCTGAAGCCCTCAGTCCCTCCGCTGCTGCCGGAGGAGCTGCAGGAGGACCAACGGGCGGGGTGGGTCCTCGCCAGTTCGTCACCACCGCCGCTTCCCTTAGGGCAGCATTCCAGCCGGCGTCCTTTTGCATCAAAGACCTTGAAGAACATCAAGGAGGCGTCGTCGTATTCAAGATGGATCACCAAGGCGCCGTCCGCGCGACAGACCCGGGCAATCTCACCCTAGCCCCGGGTCATGAAGACCTTGCCCGGAGCGACGACCGCGACCTCCGCTCCGGTTGCAGGGGTGCCATAGTCGGCGTGCTGCAGCCAGAGCTCCAGGGCCCCGCTCGGCGGCATCTCGAAGGCGAAGGAGGGAGGAAGGTGGATCCACGTAGTTGGAGGCATGGCAGCATGGAGCACAAGCTCGCGAGAGGAGTGCTCCACGTGGACTCCAGGGGGGACGACGTGCACCACTGTGACTCGCTGGCATCGACGGCGACGCTGTCGGTGTTGCTCGGCGCCCTCCCCCTGGGGCCTATGACGCAGGCGTACAAGGGCAGCGGAAACCCAGACGGTGGCCGCTTGTACCACGGCCTCGACACCTCCTGCCAGGCGCCTTCGTCCCAGCGAAAGAGGATTGGCCACTTCTTCGGCGGGAGGGGGTCAGGACCCTCTCTGGGGGCCTTTCCCTTCTCCTCAGCTGAAAACCGGTGGATCGGTGCCATTGGTGCAAGAGGAAGCAAGGATGAGGAGGAAGAAGAAGAGGAGTAACAGAAAGGGGTGAACTGGCGGAGCTCACGCAGCCCCGTACTTATAGCCGGGGAAGGCCAACCACCGAGCACCATGACCTCAGGTAATCATGACCCGTATCTCTGCATGCAGGAACTTGTCAAGTCGTCTGGTTGCCGAGGCGTCGTGGGAAGTGCAGACACCGATGTCCGATCAACCGCCACGCGGCGCCCAAGGCCGCAGGCTGTTAGGGCCCGCGGCGCCTCGTGCTTACCCCTTCGCTTCTCTGCTAAGCCAAGCCCGCGTGTGCCTTGGGCCCAGGGGCTATTGTCAGCGTTCTGGGAATGGGGGTCCCCAGACTTGCCTGCCTGCGGCCTGCGGCATGGCTTAGGTGGGGGCCCAGCGCGGCCCATCTTCATCAGCCCAAGCTCAAGAACCTCGCGAGGGGCCAAGCCTTGTGGGGCGGACGACAGGAAGCTTCCTCCAGAGCGGCCTCATCAGGCAGGCTCGCGAGGAGGCGGAGAGATCAATGCAAGGGTACCTTGCGAGGATCCCATGATGCAAGCCATGACGATCAAGGCCAGGCGGGCTCCAGGCGGGCGCCGGCCTGTGCAGGGTCCTTGTTTCCCCTTTGGTGCAAAGGGGGCAAGCACAGGCCAGGGTATCATGCAAAGGTTACCATTCCGGTGCAACGATACTAAGACCAGCCGACCGGCCGGACGGAGGTCACCGTGGAGCCCAAGACGGTGTCATCGCCAGTGCTTTTGGAAACCGAAGACCACCTTTGGTCAGGATAACTTGTACTAGATGTTCCCCTTCAAAATGGCCAATTGTTGGCGCCCTTCCCTCTCAATTATTCGGGGAGAGGCCCAGGGCCTCTATAAATAGAGCTAGCCTCCACAAAGGAGAGGTGGGGGGAAAGAGAGAAGAAGAGGAAGAGAGGGGAAAAACCCAGGAGAGACTAAGTAGAACACACCGCATAAGCTCAAGAACACCCCTCACGAGGCTGTTCTTCCCTTGTACTGTCCATCATCAGCCCCAAAGGCAATCCACCACACCACACACTGGAGTAGGGTGTTACACCACAACCATGGCCCGAACCAGTATAAACCTCGTGTCTCCTGTGTTGTTCATCATTTTCAGCTTAGTTCGCACGAGAGGATCGGACGTAGATCGCTAGGGGAGAGATCTTCGTGCGCACCCCAGTGTTCGAACCTCAAGGGTCTGCCGGAACCCGAAATCCGACAGAGACACCCCTGTAGCACATGTCCAATAGAGGTCTGGCCAACAAGGAACAAAGGTCGAGAGGGACACATGGATGGCATGGACGCATGGGGAGGGAGAGAGGGTGTGTTTGTGATAGAGAGATCCCGTCGAGATCGTGAGGGGACTATATGGGTGGGAGATCGAGGGAGTGCGTGCGCGATAGAAAGATGCCCCGAGAGAAATCGAGATAGACCATGCACATGTTTGTGATGGAGACTAAGATTAGCTAGTCATATACATATAGGGGGGACTGTGTGTGCCTACAATTGAGTGAGAGACCATCATACTTGGCTAGTTGGGCATGAGATTGTGTGTGTGCGCGTGTGAGATGGAGAGAGAACAAGGGGGAGAGATAGAGTTTTAGATGGGCCTATCAAGTGTGAGTGAGATATGCATGTGTATGTGTGACACAGGTGGATGGAGAGTTTGAGAGAGGGGGGAAGAGCTTCGAGACGACATAGTGGTGCGTGAGAGAGTTACGGGCAAAGATCCAAGGAATTTGTGTGCGTACGATGAGTACACCCAAGATATCTAGCTTGGTATAGCTAGAGTATCATACATAGTGTGCGAGAGAGACCTATAGATGGTGTATATATGCATGCGAACTAGAAAGAACCCCCCCCCACACACACACACACACATGCAAAGAGAGAGAGAGACAGAGAGAGACAGAGAGAGACACACAGAGAGAGAGAGAGAGATGGAGAGAGAGAGAGAGATGGAGAGAAAGGGAGAGGGACTAACAAGGTTTTTGTGTCGGATGCGTGCTACAGAATTGAAGATTGTCGGCGAGAGAGAGAGAGACAGAGAACAGGAGTCCGGGAGAGGGGGAGGTCGCGTTTTATGCATCAAAGACTGATATAAACCATGTTTCGATATAAACTTGCATTCAAATATTTAAATTGGAGAACATGTTGTCTGCAATCCACACATGAATTGTCTGCAATCCACACATGAACGAACATATGCGTATATCAAACAAGTTCATTAATTTGACTTTCAACATGTTCATGGAGTACTATAATACTGTACAACATGCTACTCGATTGAGGTGTTTAATTTTGGATTTAGTTCACTATTTTGACCTACTGAACGAGCTATTTCATTGAATCGAGATATTTCATATTGGGTTTGATTCGCGTTTTTGAGTGGGTCAACTATTTGTCATATAGTAAATCGCTAGCAACGAGCATGTAAAAACACATTACTCCCGAGCATCATCTCTCCATCTAAAAATGAAGTGGCAAGCTAATATTTCAAAATTTGATCCGAATCGACTTGGTAAGGTAGACGTGGATGCTCGTTCTCCCAAAATTTGAACGAACCGTTAAACATCCTCTCTGCTCGGTGGAATTCGCCCGAGCAAATAAATGGGAGATGCGAAATTACCGTCCTATGTGGGACACATATCAATTGGCCCGTTGTACATCGAGGGTAGGTTCGTAACTTCATCCAAGCGCGCCTTCTCCTCGGCCGAAATGACATGTGCCGAATAATTCATAAACCATGGTCGGCAAAACACGCTCTCCTCGCCCAAAATAGCTCGCGCCCACTATTTCAAAACACGCTCTCCACGCCCAAAATCGCTCGCGCCCACTATACTTTAAAACACGCCCTGCTCGCCCGAAATCACCCCCGCCCACTATTTGGGGAGAAGCAAAGTTACTCTACTATCCCCGACCCTCAGTACATAGACCCAAGCCGAGAAGCCTATAGGCAAGGGTAGAACTGTAACTCCCCCTCACATTTCAGACAAATGCGTCCGTAAGACATGGTTCCACTCTACTCCCAATCCCCCCCCATTCATAGCTCGTGGGCGCCAAATCACCTTCTCCCCGGGAAGCTCCCTTGTCCCGAGCCATGAAACCTCAGCCCCACCTCCATGGCGCCCCCCCACCGCACCAATTTCACAGCCGCCCTCCTCCCTAATGCTGGAGACGCTGTCCATTTGCCATCGTGCACTGGGCCATGTGCCTCTTACTCCGTGCTGCTGGTGCTGCCTCGACGACGGCCGTGTGAACTATACCGAAGCTGATTCACCCACGCCGTTGTTCACGGTGCCAGAGCGGCTCCAACTTCGGATCCGTCCAGAGTCCTGGTGCTGCTTTTGCGTAGCCATCGACCATCGCAACATCGCTCTTTCACTGCCGCCGGTCGCCACCGCAACTGTGCCGGCCTCACCGACTCGGCAGCTGGACCTGCCTACTTCACCACGCCGCCAGATAGGTCGCACCCTCATCTCAAATCACTTTATTTAGGCATCAGTTGTCTAAATTTTTATTCTGGGCCAATCGATTCCCAATGGGAAGCAGCACCCCTCGAGGCAGCGGAGCTCCTAGGCTGCCGGTTGGCTGGTGTCTAACGTAAGGGTGGGGGGCGTAAGTTCGCCGCGGAAGTAGCGCTTAGATGGCTATCTTTTAGAGTTGCGTGGGTTGAAGGTACTGCCGCCGCCGGATCTAGATGACGGGGAGTCTTTGTGGATTGGCCCGGGGGCGGCACAACAACGGCAGTGCGGTGGGGCAGGGAGCGGGGTTTTGGCCGGGGCCACGGACGACGGAGGCAGGCTGCTCTGCCGTTGGTAGTTGGCTCTTCGGGGAAGATTCCGAACAGTGTCAGCTGGGAGGCACAAGACGGCCAGCCATCCGGCATAGATCGGACAGTACCAAAATAAAATAAAATCGTGTGACCCCAATTTAGTCTTCAGTCAACAGACGCGTGACCACTCTCGTACCTTGTTGTTGATCTCTTAGTGTATTTCTTCAGATCAAAGAGATATGTCGTTCTTAACATTATGCGTTATCTGCATCTTCAGACACACCGTCTTCCGACTCACCATAGTTGCTCCAACAAGGGAAGCATACACCAGAAGGGAGCTATAGTCCCCACTCAACAGTTCCTTGCATCGAATGCGCATGCCCGACATGGACAACCACAACAACTACAGGGCCATCGACAAGTCAGCAGATGATGCTCACTCCTATGGATGGCAGCCAGATAGGTTGTACCCTCATCTTACTTGTGTGCAACATTTATGGCTTTGTTATTCATCTAAGCATGGAAAATAGATCATCACATTTCACTGTATATTCATGCTGATCTCTTACGGGTCTTGTTCAGGAGTTAACATTGTTCCATAGTTCAGCTAAGATACTTGTTCTTTAGGTAACGTTGTTCCATAGTTATCATCCATCAGCCAATGCTATCCCACAGGCTGGTGATTATAATATTATACCACTTCTAGTATTACCTATGTTGTTCTTTAATACTTTTGTGTGCCATCTAGTTAATCTTGAGTACAAATGATACATATTCTGTAGCTTTCATCTGTGTTCTTCCTTTAGTTTATGATACATGTTGCTGCTAGTTAACCCCAGTCCTACTATTTATGTCGTCTCCTACATGCACTCATTACATAAATCTAACTACTAGTTGTCTTCCATGCATGTCGGATATAATTGCACACACTGATATATCCACAAGAACCTCACGGAGCAATGTAAAGGCCAATAAACTTGATGTCAATGATACCCAATATGATGGAACATGTAAAGGCAGTTCTTCAGAAGACTTGCAGAAAGATGATGAATCCTCTTCACCCCACAAGGTCCTTGATCTAACTTGGCCTGTGATATGGGTACAACATGCATATAATGTCCTGGAGTGTATCTACTCTGTTGCAATGCCATGTGCTTAGCATGCTGATCATGCATGTAAATATGCCATGCCTTCCTATTTTTCAATACCTATTCCATTCATGATAACATGTTTTCAAATTCAAGTACTGTCATTCTACTCTATTGCAATGCCATCTGCTTAATTTGTACATCATGCTTCTGAATATCTTATGCATTGTTATTCATCAGTATGTACTTCATCTGTCTACCATACCATTTTTTACATTTAAGTGATGTTCTAGTGCTCTGTTGCAATGCCATCTTATTTATCCAATCATACACGTGTGTGTTGCCTTAGTTATTTCTGTATGTATTCCGCTCGCATACAGTTTTACATTCAACTAGTGTTTTTTTGCTGTGTTGTCCTGTCGTATCCCTAGCTCTTACACCATACTCCCTCGGTCCAGATTACATGTTGCCGAAATGGATAAAAAAGGATGTATCTAGAACTGAAATACGCCTAGACCCATCCATTTTTTCCAGATGGAGGGAATACATGTCAATATGTCATGCCTTTCTATTCTTCAGTACCTATTCCATCTCTCTGTTGTCGCATGTTTTATAATTAAAGCACCATTCTTCTATACAAGGCATGCAAGGGGAAGACGACTATGTTAGAATCTGAAGGGTTACAAACAAGGCCTTTGCAAAAGATCCAAACGCCAGTAGATAATAAACCAACTCCAGTTTTTATAGATACTGCTCCAACACAGAGAAACCCAACTCCAACTGATAATAAGCAGATTCCAGTGGCCAAAGAACTAGTCCGCTCCAGTCCAGCAAAAATATGTCAACTCAATTCTAAGAAGCATGTGAGTATCCTTGCATCATGAAATTTTATAGCATGCTGATCATATTTTCTACATGTTTCTTACCCATCTCTCTTTTAGAAAATAAGCTTAACAGATAGAAGAATTTCTGCAATGGTATCGTTTATGAGGAAAGATTCTTGCAGGAATTCTCTGTGCTCCAATGTAGATGTAAGTACCTGTTGTATATCACTATATTTTTACATCAGCATGTATTTTGTTAATCGGCGTGAATCCAACCTTTATCTGATCTAAATTTCGTTGTAGCAAAATATATGATTAAAGGCCACAATGTTGATTTTTGCAAGGAAAAATGCCTGGTAGTTTTGCATCCTGAGTTGCATGAGTGTACTATCTCATATCAGTGGGTTTGATTACTTTGGTTCCGCAGTGGGGTTTTCAGTGTTTTCTTACCGTGTTGTCCTGTCGTATCCCTAGCTCTTACATCATACTCCCTCCGTCCAGATTAAATGTCGCAGAAATGGATAAAACTGGATGTATCTAGAACTGAAATACGCCTAGACCCATCCATTTATTTTCGGATGGAGGGAATACATGTCAATATGTCATGCCTTTCTATTCTTCAGTACCTATTCCATCTCTGTTGTAGCATGTTTTATAACTGAATTACCATTCTTCTATATAAGGCATGCAAGGGGAAGACATCTATGTTAGAATCTGAAGGGTTACAAACCAGCTCTTTGCAAAAGATCCAAATGCCAGGAGATAATAAACCTACTCCATTTTTCATAGATACTGCTCCAGCACAGAGAAACCCAACTCCCACTGATAATAAGCAGATTCCAGTGGCCAAAGAACTAGTCCGCTCCAGTCCAGTAAAAGAATGTCAACTCCATTCTAAGAAGCGTGTGTGTATCCTTGCATCATGAAATTTTATAGCATTCTGATCATATTTTCTACATGTTTCTTACACATCTCTCTTTTAGAAAATAAGGTTAAACGATACAAGAATTCCTCCATTGGGATCGTATTCAAGGAAAATATCTTGCGGGAATTCTCTGTGCTCCAATGCTGATGTAAGTACCTGTTGTGGAATTGTCACGGCAGATGTCCTTAGTGTCAGGACTTAGTCGCGAGGCCAATGCATCTATGTGGTAGCTTGAGAGGGGTTGAGCGGGACGAGAGACGCGATGTTTTACCCAGGTTCGGCCCCTCACGGTGGAGGTAAAAGCCTACATCCTACCTCATTGATATTGATGATGATGATCACGGTTACAAGAGTGCTCTAACTCGAGAGCTATTGTCTAAACCTAACTTGTCCAACTTGTGGAACTTGTCCCTCTTCTCCCTTTTGGGGAGCCCTGCCCCTCCTTATATATGTTGGAGGGGCGGGTTACATGTAGAGTCCTATTAGGATTAGGACTAGTCTATCTCTAATACAAACCGGATACAAGTCCAGGTCTTAACTCCTTGTAAGATAAATGTTCCTCATGCCTTTCCTCTTAAACCGGCCCACCATTAACCTAAACTGGCCTGCTGGTCCTTGAGCCTTGTCATGCATTTGGAATACGCACCGGTGAAGGAAATATGCCCTAGAGGCAATAATAAAGTTATTATTTATTTCCTTATGTCATAATAAATGTTTATTATTCATGCTAGAATTGTATTAACTGGAAACATAATACATGTGTGAATACATAGACAAACAGAGTGTCACTAGTATGCCTCTACTTGACTAGCTCGTTAATCAAAGATGGTTATGTTTCCTAACCATGAACAAAGAGTTGTTATTTGATTAACGGGATCACTTCATTAGGTGAATGATCCGATTGACATGACCCATTCCTTTAGCTTAGCACCCGATCGTTTAGTATGTTGCTATTGCTTTCTTCATGACTTATACATGCTCCTATGACTATGAGATTATGCAACTCCCGTTTGCCGGAGGAACACTTTGTGTGCTACCAAACGTCACAACATAAATGGGTGATTATAAAGGTGCTCTACAGGTGTCTCCAAAGGTACATGTTGGGTTGGCGTATTTCGAGATTAGGATTTGTCACTCCGATTGTCGGAGAGGTATCTCTGGGCCCTCTCGGTAATGCACATCACATAAGCCTTGCAAGCATTGCAACTAATGAGTTAGTTTCGAGATGATGTATTACGGAACGAGTAAAGAGACTTGCCAGTAACGAGATTGAACTAGGTATTGAGATACCGATGATCGAATCTCGGGCAAGTAACATACCGATGACAAAGGGAACAACGTATGTTGTTATGCGGTCTGACCGATAAAGATCTTCGTAGAATATGTAGGAGCCAATATGAGCATCCAGGTTCCGCTATTGGTTATTGACCGGAGACGTGTCTCAGTCATGTCTACATTGTTCTCGAACCCGTAGGGTCTGCACGCTTAAGGTTTCGATGACAGTTATATTATGAGTTTATGAGTTTTGATGTACCAAAGTTAGTTTGGAGTCCCGGATGTGATCACGGACATGACGAGGAGTCTCGAAATGGTCGAGACATAAAGATTGATATATTGGACGGCTATATTCGGACACCGGAAGTGTTCCGGGTGATTTCGGAGAAAACCGGAGAGCCGGAGGGTTACCGGAACCCCCCAGAGAGAAGTAATGGGCCATATGGGCCTTAGTGGAGAGAGAGAGGGGCAGCCAAAGGTGGGCCGCGCGCCTCCTCCCCCCTGGTCCGAATTGGACTAGGAGAGGGGGGGCGGCGCCCCCCTTTCCCTCTCCCTCCCCACTTCTTTCCCCCTCCTAGTAGGAGTCCTACTCCTACTAGGAGGAGGACTCCTCCTTGGCGCGCCATAGAGGGCCGGCCGGCCTCCTCCCCTTGATCCTTTATATACGGGGGCAGGGGCACCCCTAGACAGACAAGTTGATCCACGTGATCATATTCTTAGCCGTGTACGGTGCCCCCTTCCACCATAATCCTCGATAATATTGTAGCGGTGCTTAGGCGAAGCCCTGCGACGGTAGTACATCAAGATCGTCACCACCCGTCGTGCTGACGGAACTCTTCCCCGACACTTTGCTGGATCGGAGTCCGGGGATTGTCATCGAGCTGAACGTGTGCTAAAACTTGGAGGTGTCGTAGTTTCGGTGCTTGATCGTTCGGGCCGTGAAGACGTACGACTACATCAACCGCATTGTGCTAACGCTTCCGCTGTCGGTCTACAAGGGTATGTAGATCACACTCTCCCCTTTCGTTGCTATGCATCACCATGATCTTGCGTGTGCGTAGGAAAATCTTTGAAATTACTACGTTACCCAACAGTGGCATCCGAGCCTAGGTTTTATATGTTGATGTTATATGCACGAGTAGAACACAAGTGAGTTGTGGGCGATATAAGTCATACTGCTTACCAGCATGTCATACTTTGGAAAATTCTGACCGTCGGTCGGGATGGTTTGTGGATTCCGAACAGCTATGACAACTGAACCTAGCAAGATAGTAATTACGACCCAAGAAGTGATGAGTACTTGGGCATGAATTTGGAAACCTCCTATTTGCCAGCTTGTTATATGGGTCGTGAGTGGGAACATAGTTTCCGTCTGGGTATGCGTCCTTGGATTGCTGTTGCATATTCAGCTCCTTCGGCGGTATTGTTGGACGAAGCGGCACGGACCGACATTACGCGTACGCTTACGCGAGACTGGTTCTCCCGACGTGCTTTGCACATAGGTGGCTTGCGGGTGACAGTTTCTCCAACTTTAGTTGAACCGAGTATGGCTACGCCCGGTCCTTGCGAAGGTTAAAACAACACCAACTTGACAAACTATCATTGTGGTTTTGATGCGTAGGTAAGATTAGTTCTTGCTTAAGCCCGTAGCAGCCACGTAAAACTTGCAACAACAAAGTAGAGGACATCTAACTTGTTTTTGCAGGGCATGTTGTGATGTGATATGGTCAAGACATGATGTTAAATTTTATTGTATGAGATGATCATGTTTTGTAACCGAGTTATCGGTAACTGGCAGGAGCCATATGGTTGTCGCCTTATTGTATGCAATTCAATCGCACTGTAATGCTTTACTTTATCACTAAGCGGTAGCGATAGTCGTGGAAGCATACGATTGGCGATACGACAACGATGCTACGATGGAGATCAAGGTGTCGCGCCGGTGACGATGGTGATCACGACGGTGCTTCGAAGATGGAGATCACAAGCACAAGATGATGATGGCCATATCATATCACTTATATTTATTGCATGTGATGTTTATCTTGTATGCATCTTATCTTGCTTCGATTGATGGTAGCATTATAAGATGATCTCTCACTAATTATCAAGAAGTGTTCTCCCTGAGTATGCACCGTTGCGAAAGTTCTTCGTGTTGAGACACCATGTGATGATCGGGTGTGATAGGCTCTACATTCAAATACAACGGGTGCAAAATAGTTGCACACGCGGAATACTCAGGTTATACCTGATGAGCCAAGCATATACAGATATGGCCTCGGAACACGGAGACCGAAAGGTCGAGCGTGAATCATATAGTAGATATGATCAACATAGTGATGTTCACCAATGAAACTACTCCATCTCACGTGATGATCGGACATGGTTTAGTTGATTTGGATCACGTAATCACTTAGAGGATTAGAGGGATGTCTATCTAAGTGGGAGTTCTTTAAGTAAATTAATTGAACCTAAATTTATCATGAAACTTAGTACCTGATAGTATCTTGCTTGTTTATGCTTGATTGTAGATAGATGGCTCGTGCTGTTGGTCCATTGAATTTTAATGCGTTCCTTGAGAAAGCAAAGTTGAAAGATGATGGTAGCAATTACACGGACTGGGTCCGTAACTTGAGGATTATCCTCATTGCTGCACAGAAGAATTACGTCCTGGAAGCACCGCTGGGTGCCAGGCCTACTGCTAGAGCAACACCAGATGTTATGAACGTCTGGCAGAGCAAAGCTGATGACTACTCGATAGTTCAGTGTGCCATGCTTTACGGCTTAGAATCGGGACTTCAACGACATTTTGAACGTCATGGAGCATATGAGATGTTCCAGGAGTTGAAGTTAATATTTCAAGCAAATGCCCAGATTAAGAGATATGAAGTCTCCAATAAGTTCTATAGCTGCAAGATGGAGGAGAACAGTTCTGTCAGTAAGCATATACTCAAAATGTCTGGGTATAATAATCACTTGATTCAATTGGGAGTCAATCTTCCAGATGATTGCGTCATTGACAGAATTCTCCAATCACTGCCACCAAGCTATAAGAGCTTCGTGATGAACTATAATATGCAAGGGATGAATAAGACTATTCCCGAGCTCTTCGCAATGCTGAAAGCTGCGGAGGTAGAAATCAAGAAGGAGCATCAAGTGTTGATGGTCAACAAGACCACTAGTTTCAAGAAAAAGGGCAAAGGGAAGAAGAAGGGGAACTAAAGAACAGCAAGCAAGTTGCTACTCAAGAGAAGAAACCCAAACCTGGACCTAAGCCTGAAACTAAGTGCTTCTACTGCAAGCAGACTGGTCACTGGAAGCGGAACTGCCCCAAGTATTTGGCGGATAAGAAGGATGGCAAGGTGAACAAAGGTATATGTGATATACATGTTATTGATGTGTACCTTACTAAAGCTCGCAGTAGCACCTGGGTATTTGATACTGGTTCTGTTGCTAATATTTGCAACTCGAAACAAGGACTACGGATTAAGCGAAGATTGGCTAAGGACGAGGTGACGATGCGCGTGGGAAACGGTTCCAAAGTCGATGTGATCACAGTCGGCACGCTACCTCTACATCTACCTTCGGGATTAATATTAGACCTAAATAATTGTTATTTGGTGCCAGCGTTAAGCATGAACATTATATCTGGATCTTGTTTGATGCGAGACGGTTATTCATTTAAATCTGAGAATAATGGTTGTTCTATTTATATGAGTGATATCTTTTATGGTCATGCACCCTTAAAGAGTGGTCTATTTTTGTTGAATCTCGATAGTAGTGACACACATATTCATAGTGTTGAAGCCAAAAGATGCAGAGTTGATAATGATAGTGCAACTTATTTGTGGCACTGCCGTTTAGGTCATATCGGTGTAAAGCGCATGAAGAAACTCCATACTGATGGACTTTTGGAACCACTTGATTATGAATCACTTGGTACTTGCGAACCGTGCCTCATGGGCAAGATGACTAAAACACCGTTCTCCGGTACTATGGAGAGAGCAACAGATTTGTTGGAAATCATACATACAGATGTATGTGGTCAGATGAATGTTGAGGCTCGTGGCGGATATCGTTATTTTCTCACCTTCACAGATGACTTAAGCAGATATGGGTATATCTACTTAATGAAACACAAGTCTGAAACATTTGAAAAGTTCAAAGAATTTCAGAGTGAAGTAGAAAATCATCATAACAAGAAAATAAAATTCCTATGATCCGATCGTGGAGGAGAATATTTGAGTTACGAGTTTGGTGTACATTTGAAAAATTGTTGAATAATTTCGCAACTCACGCCACCCGGAACACCACAGCGTAATGGTGTGTCCAAACGTCGTAATCGTACTTTACTAGATATGGTGCGATCTATGATGTCTCTTACTGATTTACCGCTATCGTTTTGGGGATACGCTCTAGATACGGCCGCATTCACGTTAAATAGGGCACCATCAAAATCCGTTGAGACGACGCCTTATGAACTGTGGTTTGGCAAGAAACCAAAGTTGTCGTTTCTGAAAGTTTGGGGCTGCGATGCTTATGTGAAAAATCTTCAACCTGATAAGCTCGAACCCAAATCGGAGAAATGTGTTTTCATAGGATATCCAAAGGAAACTATTGGATACACCTTCTATCACAGATCCGAAGGCAAGACTTTTGTTGCTAAATTCGGAAACTTTCTGGAGAAGGAGTTTCTCTCGAAAGAAGTGAGTGGGAGGAAAGTAGAACTTGATGAGGTAACTATACCTACTCCCTATTGGAAAGTAGTACATCACAAAAACCTGTTTCTGTGACACCTACACCAGTTAGTGAGGAAGCTAATGATGATGATCATGAAACTTTAGAACAAGATATTACTGAACCTCGTAGATCAACCAGAGTGAGATCCGCGCCAGAGTGGTACAGTAATCCTGTTCTGGAAGTCATGCTACTAGATCATGATGAACCTACGAACTATGAAGAAGCGATGGTGAGCCCAGATTCCGCAAAATGGCTTGAAGCCATGAAATCTGAGATGGGATCCATGTATGAGAGCAAAGTATGGACTTTGGTTGACTTGCCCGATGATCGGCAAGCAATTGAGAATAAATGGATCTTCAAGAAGAAGACTGACGCTGATGGTAATATTACTGTCTACAAAGCTCGACTTGTCGCAAAAGGTTTTCGGCAAGTTCAAGGGATTGACTACGATGAGACCTTCTCACCCGTAGCGATGCTTAAGTCTGTCCGAATCATGTTAGCAATTGCCGCATTTTATGATTATGAATTTTGGCAGATGGATATCAAAACTGCATTCCTGAATGGATTTCTGGAAGAAGAGTTGTATATGATGCAACCAGAAGGTTTTGTCGATCCAAAGGGAGCTAACAAAGTGTGCAAGCTCCAGCGATCCATTTATGGACTGGTGCAAGCCTCTCGGAGTTGGAATAAACGCTTTGTTAGTGTGATCAAAGCATTTGGTTTTATACAGACTTTTGGAGAAGCCTGTATTTACAAGAAAGTGAGTGGGAGATCTGTAGCATTTCTGATATTATATGTGGATGACATATTACTAATTGGAAATGATATAGAATTTATGGATAGCATAAAGGGATACTTGAATAAGAGTTTTTCAATGAAAGACCTCAGTGAAGCTGCTTACATATTAGGCATTAAGATCTATAGAGATAGATCAAGACGCTTAATTGGACTTTCACAAAGCACATACCTTGACAAAGTTTTGAAGAAGTTCAAAATGGATCAAGCAAAGAAAGGGTTCTTGCCTGTGTTACAAGGTGTGAAGTTGAGTAAGACTCAATGCCTGACCACTGCAGAAGATAGAGAGAAAATGAAAGATGTTCCCTATGCTTCATCCATAGGCTCTATCATGTATGCAATGTTGTGTACCAGACCTGATGTGTGCCTTGCTGTAAGTCTAGCAAGGAGGTACCGAAGTGATCCAGGAGTGGATCACTGGACAGCGGTCAAGAACATCCTGAAATACCTGAAAAGGACTAAGGATATGTTTCTCATATATGGAGGTGACAAAGAGCTCATCGTAAAAGGTTATGTTGATGCAAGCTTTAACACTGATCCGGATGATTCTAAATCGCAAACCGGATATGTGTTTACATTAAACGGTGGAGCTGTCAGTTGGTGCAGTTCTAAACAAAAAGTAGTGACGGGATCTACATGTGAAGCGGAGTACATAGCTGCTTCGGAAGCAGCAAATGAAGGAGTCTGGATGAAAGAGTTCATATCCGATCTAGGTGTCATACCTAGTGCATCGGGTCCAATGAAAATCTTTTGTGACAATACTGGTGCAATTGCCTTGGCAAAGGAATCCAGATTTCACAAGAGAACCAAGCACATCAAGAGACGCTTCAATTCCATCCGGGATCTAGTCCAGGTGGGAGACATAGAGATTTGCAAGATACATACGGATCTGAATGTTGCAGACCCGTTGACTAAGCCTCTTCCACGAGCAAAACATGATCAACACCAAGGCTCCATGGGTGTTAGATCATTACTGTGTAATCTAGATTATTGACTCTAGTGCAAGTGGGAGACTGAAGGAAATATGCCCTAGAGGCAATAATAAAGTTATTATTTATTTCCTTATGTCATGATAAATGTTTATTATTCATGCTAGAATTGTATTAACTGGAAACATAATACATGTGTGAATACATAGACAAACAGAGTGTCACTAGTATGCCTCTACTTGACTAGCTCGTTAATCAAATATGGTTATGTTTCCTAACCATGAACAAAGAGTTGTTATTTGATTAACGGGATCACTTCATTAGGTGAATGATCTGATTGACATGACCCATTCCTTTAGCTTAGCACCGATCGTTTAGTATGTTGCTATTGCTTTCTTCATGACTTATACATGTTCCTATGACTATGAGATTATGCAACTCCCGTTTGCCGGAGGAACACTTTGTGTGCTACCAAATGTCACAACGTAAATGGGTGATTATAAAGGTGCTCTACAGGTGTCTCCAAAGGTACATGTTGGGTTGGCGTATTTCGAGATTAGGATTTGTCACTCCGATTGTCGGAGAGGTATCTCTGGGCCCTCTGGGTAATGCACATCACATAAGCCTTGCAAGAATTGCAACTAATGAGTTAGTTGCAAGATGATGTATTACGGAACGAGTAAAGAGACTTGCCGGTAACGAGATTGAACTAGGTATTGAGATACCGACGATCGAATCTCGGGCAAGTAACATACCGATGACAAAGGGAACAACGTATGTTGTTATGTGGTCTGACCGATAAAGATCTTTGTAGAATATGTAGGAGCCAATATGAGCATCCAGGTTCCGCTATTGGTTATTGACCGGAGATGTGTCTTGGTCATGTCTACATTGTTCTCGAACCCGTAGGGTCCGCACGCTTAAGGTTTTGATGACAGTTATATTATGAGTTTATGCGTTTTGATGTACCGAAGTTAGTTCGGAGTCCCGGATGTGATCACGGACATGACGAGGAGTCTCGAAATGGTCGAGACATAAAGATTGATATATTGGACGGCTATATTCGGACACCGGAAGTGTTCCGGGTGATTTCGGAGAAAACCGGAGAGCCGGAGGGTTACCAGAACCCCCCCGGGAGAAGTAATGGGCCATATGGGCCTTAGTGGAGAGAGAGAGGGGCAGCCAAAGGTGGGCCACGCGCCTCCTCCCCTAGTCCGAATTGGACTAGGAGAGGGGGGGCGGCACCCCCCTTTCCCTCTCCCTCCCCACTTCTTTCCCCCTCCTAGTAGGAGTCCTACTCCTACTAGGAGGAGGACTCCTCCTTGGCGCGCCATAGAGGGCCGGCTGGCCTCCTCCCCTTGATCCTTTATATACGGGGGCAGGGGGCACCCCTAGACAGACAAGTTGATCCACGTGATCATATTCTTAGCCGTGTGCGGTGCCCCCTTCCACCATAATCCTCGATAATATTTTAGTGGTGCTTAGGCGAAGCCCTGCGACGGTAGTACATCAAGATCGTCACCACGCCGTCGTGCTGATGGAACTATTCCCTGGCACTTTGCTGGATCGGAGTCCGGGGATCGTCATCGAGCTGAACGTGTGCTAAAACTCGGAGGTGCCGTAGTTTCGGTGCTTGATCGGTCGGGCCGTGAAGACGTACGACTACATCAACCGCATTGTGCTAACGCTTCCGCTGTCGGTCTACAAGGGTACGTAGATCACACTCTCCCCTTTTGTTGCTATGCATCACCATGATCTTGCGTGTGCGTAGGAAAATCTTTGAAATTACTACGTTACCCAACAACCGGGTCACCAATGAATCTTCAGGCTCGTGAATCGTCATACCAGTGAACCGCCAAACACGTAAACCGCCAGACACGTAAACCGCCAATCCTCTGGCGGTTTACCAATGAAACGCCTAGTCCGGCCGGGTTATACTTCTGGCCGGTTTACGCCGTGGGGTATATCCCCGACATTAGCCCCCAAGTTTAGCTTGGATTTATCCATGGTAAACTTATGCTGCAAAATAAACACAAGAACAATTTTGACAGGTTGTGCTCCGGGTTAAGAATTCTTGTAAACCGGTACCTGATCACCCTTAAGTCCTTGTTATTTCCTCCTTCTGGGAAGTCCGGGTCAACAGACCAGCTTCATAATCAATTTTCCGACATTGGTTTGTCACAGAAATATTGTGAAGAATAACTCCTTTGATTCAGCTCCCAAAGCGCCGGTTTAAGAAATATGGGTCTTGAAATACTTATCTGATATTCAGCCGGTTTGAAGATGTAAAACTTGCCGGTTTGAGAATGTTAAACTGTGCTGGTTTAAGACTTGAACTTGCCGGTTTATCATTACCGGTTTACAAATATTGACGGCACCGGGTCATAATTGTTGTCGACACCGGGTCATGTAACTGATCTTCCTGATTTGCTCAAAACTGATAAAATGAAGATGTTCCTCCTTTATATGCATAATACCTGTAGCCCCCAAGTCTTAAGAGAAGAACATAGTGATAACTTAAGACTTGCTCCAATAAGTGTTTCAACCTTGAAGAAATCCGGTTTGTTCATCTAAAAACTGAATACTCCATATATGTAGCCCCCAAGTGCCGGGTTGTCATGCTTGCAGCAACCTGGGACTTGTAATTGCTTATAAAAACTTCAATCAGTTTAACCCCCAAGGGCCGGGTCATTATGCAATAATGAGCAGGAACTTTGTAAATATAATTATGTAGATTTTAGCAGTGATGTGTAACCCCCAAGGGTCGGCTCATTATAATATGATGAGTCGGGTCTTCAATAAGACTAGTAAAAATGACTTTGCATTAGCCCCCAAGTGTCATGGTGCATGCTTGCAGCGATATGAGACTTGCATGTAATCTCAATTTGAATAATGTAGCCCCCAAGTGCCGGGTTGTAAGCCTGCAGCGACTTGGGACTATTCCTTCCATTGTAGAATAAATCATATCCTTTGATAAAATAATAGCCATTGCGCTAAAGCGACTTTGAAAACTCAATAATACCGATTATTAATAACCATAAAAAGCCAGCCATGTTGGCTATTCAAGATAATATAATCCGGTGAAAACCTTATTCATTCAATATCATAATGAAAATTCGGCCAAGTTTGGCTATTTGAATAATATAACCCAATGATTTATAAGCGCATGATTCCAATGGCGCAATCCAAATATATATATATATATATATATATATATATATATATATATATATATATATATATATATATATATATATATATTGGCGACTTACAGTCCAAAGCCAGGCCGGTTTAACAAACCTGTTTCTGCATACAACAAGTTTAAAGTGTCCTGGCGGTTTACCGCCGGACGGGTCATAATGCCCAACATATAACCTAGGTTTATAACCAAGGCTGCACTTAAGAATAAAAATATGAAATAGATCATACCTGTGACATTGAATCACATCGTTGGTTTACCAACTTTTTTTAGTAAGGGTGACAACCCAAATCTTGAGTATGATAACTCCCGTCATATTTTGCCGGTTTGTAATAAAACCGTGCCGGTTTGTAATAAACACTGGATAATCATGCTGGCAACTTATAGTCAACGCCGACCGGGCTAAGAATCACCGGACTGATTTGATGACTGATAGTCATGCCGGCTCAATAGACACCGGTTCAACATAAAACTTATCAAAAGAGAAAAAAATTGACAAAGGCAAATAAAACCGTGTAGTCGAGGCTTTTCAAGGGCTGCCAGGCCCAAATTCGAGGCTTTTCATGGGCTGCCAGGCCACTGAGTTAAACCATTTTGGCAAATCCTTTTAAGATGGCCCTCCAACTAACCAATCATCGTTTTAACTTTGACAAGTTCAGGGTCTCAATGAGAGTAACTGTCAAACGTTCGAAGGGTCGTGCCAGGATTACCTGGATAGGAGTGGCTTACTTGATGAAGGCAGGTTAACCCGGGGTTTTAGGTGAATACACCAGGCTTCCAAGCCGTGGGTCGATACCCAACTACAAGGGCCTTTCAAACTCTTTGGTATTTGACGCAAAGAGCCCCCAAGTAACTTTGTAAGTTGTGCTCAATGGGTGCCTATGTTTGAGTTGTGCGTAGCAACAAGACTCTCTTTGGCCCCTTGGGTGTGAAGCTCCCAAGCTTTGCTGTGGCGTGATAGCTGCATCAAGAGGGTAGTAACCCTATGTTCTCTTTGGTGAATACACCTATTTTTGAACAGGAAGCCCCCAAGTTTTGTTGTGGCGTGATAGCCGCATCAAGAAAGTAGTAACGCTATGTTCTCTTTGGTGAATACACCTATGTTTGAACAGAAAGCCCCCAAGTAATCATATGAAGATGAACCCATAAGGCAGGATACCCATGTTTGAACCGCGTGTCTAGGCAGCAGGTCCTCTTGGGCAACCTTTAACTTTTTGCAAGAGATAAATTCTTCTTGAACCGGAAATTCTTAAACCGGATATTGAGAGCTTCAAAGCTTTGTGGGAGACATCTTTCCCTTGAATCGGATTTTAAACCAGCATTCTTTATTTTGAACCGACAATTTTCTGACGGCCTTTCAATTTTCATCAATATGGTGGTATCCTTCGGAACCGGGTTATCATTCCCTCCAATGACCCGGAGTTCCCGAGTCATGTCATTGTAGCCCCCGAGTCTCAAGGCGACTTGAGGAGTTGGCTTGAGATTCTTCATAATTAACAGTGATATAGACCGGTTTGAATCCTGCATGGGACAACTTGCAAACCGGAGTAATTGCTCTTTTAAAGAAAGCAATATATAATGTATAAAAATATGCTGGATGGATTTCACCTGATGCGTCAGGTCAGCAATTATCACCGCGGAGTTGATGATCACCGTGGTGAAACTGAAAACAATCGTGGCCGAGTCGGCCATGGGTGCTGACAGATTTTTCGGCCATGGCGTTTTAAACCGGTGTGGATGGGAGAATCGGCTGCGGCATTGTAAACCGGTGAGGTCGCGAGAGACGGCCACGACGCTGTAAGCCGGTGCGGTTGTTCGTTGAATAACGATGACCACCTGGGCCAAAAGATGTTGGCGTGCCTTCATCTCCGCGGTATAATATCACCTTTTGTCGCCCTGCATAAACAATATTGCAGACCAAGGCAAAGATAAACTTGTTTTTTTGACAAAAACAACATGTGCTAATAAATCAAATTTGGATGGATATCACCTGATTCACCTAGACAACAGATGAGTCGGCCGTGGCATTATAAGCCGGTGCGGACGCGTGAACCGGTGCCGACGCGTGAACCGCCGTGAGGGCAGATGGACGAGTCGTCCATGGCATGGTAAAGCGGCGCGGACGGCGAGTCAAACATGATGTTTGTTTAACCGGTGTAGACGCATGAATCGGCCGCAGGCGCGGACGGATGTAATCCAAACATCGGGGCGGCAACTTGCACGTGTATCCGTTGAGCATCATAGCACGGATAAAAACCAGTGCAAAAGTGATGTTGACGCGCCCCCTTAGGCGACACCTTTTTGTAATGATCCTGCGAAAATATTACAAGACCAAGTAATTGTTCCCTGATGAAAAATAATATGTGTTAATAAAATAGAGTCAGATGGATATGACCTGATTTCTTCGGAGGACCGATGGTCTGTATATACAGCGTCCATGATTTATTTTTTCAACACATGTGCTGTCCACCCTGACTTTTCTTCAAACCAGTCTCCCTTATCCCTTTGCAGGAGCAACGACCGGTGGAGGTGATGTAAGGCGGCCGTCCGTAGCAGCGCGAGGCCGAGGCAAGCAGTGACGACGGTTTGAACCAGTGGAGGCAAGCTGTAGCAGCGACTTGATGCAGAGGGCCATAGCCAGTGATGCTAGATCGTAAGGGCACGTCGCCGGCAGGTACGCGGCAGAGGCGAAGACAGCAGTAGCAGACGAAAATGCTGGAGGCCGTCCGTCAGCGTGGGAGTGCCAGATGCGGACGCGGCGACGCTGAAGGCCGGCTGTCAACGCGGAGGTGCTGGATGTGGACGTGACGACGCTGGATGTCGTCCGTGGACGCGGCGTCTCCATCTTCAAGTTTTTTGGCCACTGTGTAGACAGAGGAAGCTTGGAGATAAGGCAGCTCAGGCCGGGGAGCGTCGGTGGCTCTGCAGACCCGTGGTAGTAGATTGAGGCCGGCGGAGGCGGTTTTCAGTCTAAATCGCCATACGCATGCACGTAGAGGCGAGCCGAATGATTGTGCACACACACGCACGCGGGGTAGCAGCAGAGACGAACCGTACGGCCGTGCACTGGAGATTAGACCTGTTGACTTGCCAGTCCGATCCGGTGTGGTAATCCTTTGCCTAATGACGTACGCTCACGTGAAGCTGCTTTAACAAATATTATTTCTTCTCTGGATAGGTTGCTTCCTCCAAATCTGAGCTTTAACATGAATAGTACTCAAGTACTTGATGGATATCTTACGTGAATATCAACAACAAAGTAGTATTGCCTTCAAGCGAATAGTAGCATGACCGAAGTAGTACTTCGAACAATAACAGCAGACTTTTAGCGGATCAATTTTCAAAACTGCCTCGGGACTTGATCATTGCCTCCTCACGTGTATGCTGATACGGATTGACTTGACCCAGCGTCCAGTAGCTATAGGAAATTTTTTGTCGGCCTCAGCGATACGCGCCTGTAACAGCCAAAATTAAAATCCTACTCGGATTCGACGGATCGCACATGAACATTGAATTTTTCAGCTCTGCCGAAGATCATCTCACGGTGGATTACCCTAGACGCTTTCCATGCCGGCGCTTTTTCTTATCTAACATATCGCGAGCTTCTTGATGTTGACGGATCGTGTTGCGTTGCCGGCAACGCACAGAACATCAAACCCTAATTATTTTCATCTCAATCTAGTAAACTTGCACTTGATGCAGATCCTTCCAAACCGGCTCATCTTCATCCGGTAAATTGCAAACTTCTCGAGCCCTGAAATAAATCCCTTCAAGAACTCAACACCATCGTGCGCGGGCCCCACGGTGGGCGCCAACTGTCGTGGAATTGTCACGGCAGATGTCCTTAGTGTCAGGACTTAGTCGCGAGGCCAACGCATCTATGTGGTAGCTTGAGAGGGGTTGAGCGGGACGAGAGACGCGATGTTTTACCCAGGTTCGGCCCCTCACGGTGGAGGTAAAAGCCTACATCCTTTCTCATTGATATTGATGATGATGATCACGGTTACAAGAGTGCTCTAACTCGAGAGCTATTGTCTAAACCTAACTTGTCCAACTTGTGGAACTTGTCCCTCTTCTCCCTTTTGGGGAGCCCTGCCCCTCCTTATATATGTTGGAGGGGTGGGTTACATGTAGAGTCCTATTAGGATTAGGACTAGTCTATCTCTAATACAAACCGGATACAAGTCCAGGTCTTAACTCCTTGTAAGATAAATGTTCCTCATGCCTTTCCTCTTAAACTGGCCCACCATTAACCTAAACCGGCCTACTGGTCCTTGGGCCTTGTCATGCATCTGGAATACGCGCCGGGTCACCAATGAATCTTCAGGCTCGTGAATCGTCATACCAGTGAACCGCCAGACACGTAAACCGCGAGACACGTAAACCGCCAATCCTCTGGCGGTTTACCAATGAAACGCCTAGTCCGGCCGGGTTATCCTTCCGGCCGGTTTACACCGCGGGGTATATCCCCGACAGTACCTATTGTATATCACTATATTTTTACATCAGCATGTATTTTGTTAATCAGCGTGAATCTAACCTTTATCTGATCTAAAATTAGTTGTAGCAAAATGTTAAAGGCGCCAATGTTGATTTTTGTAAGGAAAACTGTCTGGTAGTTTCGCATACTGAGCTGCATGAATGTACTATCTCATATCACGCACATTACTGAATTGTACTGCTTCTCTGGTTGCCCATATATTCATTGTGTCAATGTTGCTTTCGTATTACCTTACCTGGCTGATGATAGTTGTGCCATATTGTGTTAATTTGGTGTAGGCTAGTTTCCCTATTGTGTCAATGTTGCTTTCTTATTATCTGACTTGGCCAATGATAGCAATGCTAGTGTGTTAATTTTGTGCAGGCTGCTGAAGATAAGAAGACAAACTCTGAAAACAGCAAGGCAACCCCATTGTTTCTTTCCAGTAAATCTAGGCCAGGTAATATGGCAATAACTCATGATTAATCTGTTTGGCTCCCATCCTAATTTATGTTATGATGCAGTGGTCGAGACACTCTCCACTATCAATAATACAAGCCTGCCAAAGTCGCCATCTGAATCTGTTCAGTATCCTCTATCTCGAATGCAACGGAATGTATGTATGTTTGTGAACCAATTAATGGTTGAAGCAATGATGGAAATGGTGGATGAATCAGAGGCGCAGAGTCGTGCGACACAACAAATGATCAATGTTTTCAGAGATAGTGTAGCAAAGCAGCAAGAACTTGCCCACATGCTTATGGGCGCCATCTGTGCTGAGGTTGCAGATTGTGACGTTGTAGATGGTTAGGTTCTGCTCATTTATTTGCACAGGCATCAATCTTTGATTGCCCAGTGGATGTAATTTCCTATAATATATGTTGGATGTGCAACGTTATTCCCTGTATGTCGTACCTTTGCTTGATCGGTTTTGGTCCTGTGCATAATTGCTCATAGTAATGGGCTCAAATTATCTAATTTGGTCTAAAGACATGAACGAACTTTAGTGGGCCCATTAAGTTAATGGGCCATTACTAGGCCGAAAGTTAATGGTCGGCCCTCTTACCTCCCGGGTCGTTAATAGGTCGTTACTAAGTTTGGGCTACATATGGCCCAACTATACTGTAGGCCTTTAGCAGGCCGAAAGAGAGAGCGGGCTTGTACTGGACCATGAATAGCATGGGCCGCTAAGAGGCCGAAAGTCAGGTCGTATTGTAAACAGCCCAACTGTGTTGTGGGCCTTTAGCAGGCCGAAAGAGAAACTGGGTTGGTATTGGACCATGAAGGGCATGGGCCGTTAAAAGGCCAAACCTAAGGTCCGACTACAAATGGCCCAACTCATTTATGGTCCGTTAACAGGCTGAAAGGCACACAGGGCTGGGAATTGGCCCAACACTTAAATGGGTCGCCAAAGGGCCAAAACTCAAGTCCGACTACAAATGGCCCAACTGATTTATGGGCAGTCAACAGGCTGAAAGTGACACCGGGCCAGAAATTGGCCCAACACTTAAATGGGCCGCTAAAAGGCCGAAACTCAGGTCCGACTACAAATGGCCCATCAGATTTATGGGCCGTCAACACGCTGAAAGACACACCGGGCCAGAAATTAGCCCAACATTTAAATGGGTCGCTAAAAGGCCGAAAGATGTACATCCTGAAAATTGGCCGATATTGAGCCCAAATATATAGCGGGCTGTTAACGGGCTCGAACTGACGATGGGCTGCAATGGCGTCAAATCTTTAACGGGTCATTGACGGGCCGAATTGGCACATCTCGTATGGGCCGTGGGCTTAAATGGACCTGACACAAGTAGGCCTTATATGGGCCGGCCTGCTAATTTTTACTAGGCCTGCCTTTTTCACCAGAATGGGCCACTGTTGGGTCATGCCATGTGTCGACCTATCATAGGCGCCTCCTGTCCAATGAGTGGATGACATCTGTCCCAACGGTGAGGCAACACATGTTTCCTTCGGCCAATCAGAATTTTACACGTGGAAATTTCCCGTTGGTCAGGGCTGTTAACGGGTAATCGGATCCAAAATCCGACCCGATAGCTTAACGGCATTCTGTTACGATGGATGCCACGTGTCGGTCACCCTTGACATAAGCACTTCTGTGACGCGCGATTTATCATCATGGAAGTGGACACTTCGGTGATGATAATTTTGGCAATGCCATGGAACACTTGTACGACAGCACAGGTATGACTATCTTGATTCTGTCATAAAATCGTCATGGATGTACATGCATGACAAAAAACGCGACCTACTGTGACAAACACGTATCATCACGGAAGTGTATTTTTTTGTAGTGCTACTCGTGAGGACAACCCTACTTTTTCTGTATCAATGAGTGTGGGTGAGGGCATTGTAAATTAGAACTACCATGGGATAAATTAAACCACATGTATAATAGGCTCATATACCAAGCATGTATTAATGAGGATAAGGCAACATTAACACAATGGAGATAAGGATGCATTAATACATAATATTATTAAATGGCAAGAATTTATTGTGGAGATTATAGCAAGCCTTTGTACAAAGAGGCATTTATTTACCACAAAGCTATAGGAAGAAAGAAATAAATTTACTCCAAGTTTTTCTTCTGTATTAAGATCCAAGACTGCTAGCTTTCCCTCAATATAAACACAAGCACCTAGTCAAAGAACATGAATTCGGCAAAATCAACAAACAACATTAGCAGAAAAGGAATAGCTAACTATCTCCCATGGCTGGTATGCGGAACTACACATAGGCCCTATGCTTGGTAGCTCTTGTAGCCATGGCCACCACTGTCTTCTCATGTCATGCAGCAGGGCATTATGTAGGTATGGTTTTCTTATTTCTTTCATAATCTCTTCACTCGTATTTGGATACACAAACATATATTTTCCTAGTGGGTTATATGTGCTGATTGAGGTATCTCTATTGTGATTTGTGCACAGAAACATACCTGTGTACAACTATGGACAATTGTTCGCCACCAGACCGAGCTAGTGGCAACATTGCGTGCAAAGCTAACTATGTTAACCGAGGTTATGATAAGGATAATAGCAGTTGCATGGAAGGCAGTAGTAGCACATGTTGCTGCCGAAAGAACTGAGAAGTACCATGAAATGAGTTTATATATGTACTAGAAATATTGCCTGGAGGTGAATGCTTATATTGTTTGTATGAAACTTGATTCAGTTCATACAAATAAATTAATAATAAACTATTGATAATTGTGGATTTAGTATCTATTTTGCATTGCGTCGCTAAAATCATTTTAACACCATGACACACAAAAATAAATCATTATTATCACGTCAAATAATGAGAAATTAATCAAGAAGATTGGAATTCTCACACCACTATGGAACAAGCCATAGAATATCCCTGATTATAGTGGTTATAGGGAACATGCCATATATAGGGTGGGTCTATTCTAACAAGACCCCTGGCCCACTCCTCCCATGATCTCACTCCCCCCCCCCCCCGCACGGTCGGCCCCAAGCCCCACTCCCCACAGACCCTTGCAGCCGCACCCCAAATCCCCACCATCTTCTTTGTCTCTCGCAATCCACCCATGCTCCCAGCTACTTATCACCCCATGTCACCGAAGCCACCAGATCCGGCCCCTCTCCCCCCACCGCCCCACCCCACCTTCAGGATTTTATCACGCTTATGTGATTTTTAACAATGCTGGCAATGAGCGCATAAGTTTCTGTTTTTCAGCAAGATCAAATCAGTGATATACCAAAGTATCCCAAAGGCTTTTTTTGGCACAAACACTAATTAAAATCACAAAACAAAATTACTATAGAGGTAATAATGTGTATTTTATTCGTGAACAGAAGCAAAACAAAAAAACAAAAATAAAATTAGGTTGTCTCCCAACAAGCGCTATTGTTTAACGCCCCAAGCTAGGCATATTGCAATAGATCTAGGTATTGTCATCTTTGGTATGCAATCCATAAGTAGCTCTCATAATAGACTCATATGGCAACTTAATTTTCTTTCTTAGAAAGTGTTTGCCTAATGGAAATTGAAATCTAATGTTTCCTTCTTTCATATCAATAATTGCACCAATTGTTCTAAGGAAAGGTCTACCAAGAATAATAGGACATGTAGGATTTCAATCTATATCAAGAACAATGAAATCTACGGGCACATAATTCCTATTTGCAACAATAAGAACATCATTAATCATTCCTATAGGTTTTTAATAGTGGAATCCGCTAGATGCAAATTTAAAAAATAATAATCAAATTCACGGAAACCTAAAGCACCACATAGAGTTTTTGGAATGGTGGAAATGCTAGCACCCAAATCGCACAAAGCATGGCACTCATAATCTGTAATTTCAACTTAACAGTAGGTTCCCACTCATCACAAAGCTTTCTAGGGATAGAAACTTCCAACTCAAGTTTTTCTTCAAAAGATTTCATCATGGCATCAACAATATGTTCAGTAAATGCTTTATTTTGATTATGAGCAAGAGGAGAATTCATCATGGATTGCAACAAGGAAATACAATCTATCAAAGAACAATTATCATAATTAAAGTCCTTTAAATACAAAAGAGCGGATTCATTGCTACTTAAAGTTTTGACCACTCCAATCCCAGTTTTATCAAATTTTGCATCAAGATCTATAAACTTCAAATCATTGGGATGCCTTCTAGCTAAAGTTGACTCATCTCCAGTCCCATCTTTATCAAGATTTATATTAGAAAACAAAGATTCAATAGGAGTCACATCAATCACTTTAAGATCTTCATCATTATTCAAATACTCCGGTTTAGCGACCATCTTATTTACTAAAGTAGCATGTTTATCATAAATTTTGCCTACTAAATTTTCAATCAGAAAACTGAGATTTCAAACCATAAAATTCCTTAGACATGTCATGAAGATCTTTATTAATATACCCCATCATAGTTTTTGTTCTTTAAGCTCGTTTCTAAAGAAATCGTTATACTCATATTGTAAAGTCATGAAACTTTTAGCATTACTTTCAATCCCTTCCAACTTCCTAAAATAAGGATCAAAGCTTTTGGGTTGAGACGTATGGGAATTCTAGCAAACAAAAAGCAAACGAAAAGACGAGCAAAAGAAGGGAGAATAAAAAAGGCAAATATTTTTCTGTTTTCTTAAAATTGTTTTAGAAGTGGGGGGAGGAAAACGAGAGGCAAATGGCAAATAATGTAATTCAAGAGACGAGAGTTTATGATGGGTACTTGGTAGGCTTGATGTCCAACCTCCCCAGCAATGACGCCAGAAATTCTTCATGCTACTTCTTGAGATTGCATTGGTTTTTCCCATTAAGAGGAAAGGGTGAGGCAACAAAGTAGAGAAAAGTATTTCCTTCAGTTAGAGAACCAATGTATGAATCCAGTAGGAGGTACAAGCAATTCTCCAATGTATGCACCTCCACAAAAAATCAAACACTTGCACCCAACGCGATAAAGGGGTTTTCAATCCCTTCATGATTAATTGCAATGGTGAGATCTGATAGAGATAGATATAAAAGATTACTAAAACGTAAAAAAACTGCAGCAAGGTATTTTTGGGTTTTTTGGTTTATAGATCCGAAAATATATGATGGAAAATAGACCCCGGGGGCCATAGGTTTCACTAGAGGCTTCTCTCTTGAAAGAAAACATACCGTGGGTGAACAAATTACTATCGAGCAATTGATAGAAAAGCGCGAATATGATGATATCCAAGGCGATTATGCATATAGGCATCACGTCCGTGTCAAGTAGACCAACTCCTGCCTGCATCTACTACTATTACTCAACACATCGGCCGCTATCAAACATGCATCTAAAGTATTAAGTTCATAAAGAACGGAGTAACGCCTTAAGTAAGATGACATGATGTAGAGGAATAAACTCAAGCAATATTATGATAACCCTATTTTTTATCCTTGACGGCAACAATACAATACATGCCTCGCTACCCATACTATGTCACCGGGTGAGGACACCGCAAGACTAAACCCAAAACTAAGCACCTCTCCCATTGCAAGAAATACCAATCTAGTTGGCCAAACCAAACCGATAATTCGAAGAGAAATACAAAGATACCAAATCAAGCATATAAGAATTCAGAGAAGATTCAAATAATATTCATAGATATTCTGATCATAAATCCATAATTTATGGGATGTCGACAAACACACCAGAAAAGAATATTTCATCAGATAGAACTCCAAGAACATCAAGGAGAACTTGGTATTGAAGATCATAGAGAGAGAAGAAGCCATCTAGATACTAGCTCTGGACCCGTAGGTCTAAGGTAAACTACTCACGCAACATCGAAAGGGCAATAGGGTTGATGTAGATGCCCTTCGTGATCAAATCCCCGTCCGGCAGATTGCCGGAAAAGGCCCCAAGATGTGTCTCACGGGAACAGAGGCTTGCGGCGGTGGAAAAGTATTTTTGTGGATGCCTCTGATGGTTTGGGAATATTTCTAAATTTATAGGTGAAGATTAGGGTTAGATGAGCTTCAAGGGACCCACAAGGCAGGGCCCCCCCCTGGGGCGCGCCCTGCACCCTTGCCGCTGCCTCACGACTCTCCTGCCTTGGTCTCCAAGTCCTACGTGTGTCTTCTGATCCAAGAAAAATCATCGTAAAGTTTTATTCCGTTTCGGCTCCGTTTGATATTCCTTTTCTATAAAACTAAAAAACAAGGAAAAAATAGAAACTAGCACTGGGCTCTGGGTTAATAAGTTAGTCCCAAAAATAATATAACATAGCATATTAATGCATATAAAACATCCAAAACATATAATATAATAGCATGGAACAATAAAAAATTATAGATACGTCGGAGACGTATCGGCCTCCCACCATCAGCCCAATATCACGTCCCTTCTCAAGCAACCTTTTCCAGTTCCCCCTTCTCCAGTGGATCCTGACGCGTGTGCAAGCTATCACAGATCCTAGGCTGCCTCCAAAAATGCGTCAACGGCTAACATGCCTCCAGCACCACTATGCAGGCGGGAGTGAGAGGAACTGTCGGGGGAGTTACCCGTGGCTAGACCAGGATCTGAGGATAAGTCATCTCTAGAGTTAAGTCATTTCTGGAGTTAAGTCAGCTAGTTACAATCATGACCCAACTACAATCTTGACCCGACCAGAATCTTAACCTGGCTACAATCTTGACCCGGCCTGCTACAGGACCTGGACTTAGATGAAATTCCACCAAGGAGTCCAAATACAAGATGGAAACGCCAGACCTGGAAGACATGGAGGATTTAGAGGATTTAGAGTAGGACTTCGACCGTGGGTATAACACAGAATCTCTTGTAACCCCATGGGCTCAACTATGATATAAAGCGAGTCCCAGGGTCATGAGAAGCACGGGTTTCTAGATAGACAAGTATCGAGAGAGATGTTTTCATAGGTCTCGAGACAGATGCATGTTTTGACAGCTCTCGAGACAGAGGTAGCAAAATAGTGCCCTTGTAATCAAGACCATGACAATCAATAGCAATCAAGTAGGATGTAGGCTTTCACCTCCACCATGAGGGGTCAAACCTCGGTAAAATCGAGTCTTATCATGTTGCGATCAACCCCATCCAAGTTTCCTTCTAGCAGTGATGGCTTCACAACTTAGTCTTCTCACACGGACATTTGCCATGGCAAAACCACAACAGGAACTCCACCTCCACTTCGGTAGGTTCATGTTGGATTTGCAGGCGATTCGGTTACTCCTCCCGTATTGTTCGGCTTGGATTGACGAGCGCCCCATCCTGCTGACCTCCATCGCCTTTTTTTTGGTGCAGCTCGGCAGCGCGCCACGTGCAGTTCACTCATCATCACCGCACACCCATGCAGTACGACTCGATGAGCTGCCCTCCTCCCCTTGCAGTCAAGGCATCCCGGACATGTAGTGTGAAGGGAAACCCAACTGCAGTACATGCGTCACCTTTTCCCAAAAACTTAATTTTGTTGTAGTTCGCTATTTTAATTTGGGCAATGTTTAGTACAATGTGCTTCTTATTTTGCTTCCAGCTCCATTTGCGTGAAGATGACATTCATGTGGCATGCGGTTCGTACATGCTGGTGGAGCGGGGGCTTGAGATGTGGTTCAGTGTGTGTCTCTATGCAGTTGATGGGCACACTGAGAGACAACAACAAACAACAGCTTGGTTTGTAGCGAGCTCTATGTTCAACACCATTGTAGTTCGAATCCCGACATGACATAGTGCACTTCCCGGCGCTAAGACGTCTAGTTGGGTGCATGGTGTTCGGCCACAATGGCAGTGAGGATGGTGACGAGTAGTCACATCCAAGGCGTGTCCAAAAGGACCGGACTGTAATCTTGATTATTTGTTTTAGGTCCATTTTTACATTACACACCCGTGAGAAAAAAAGAAGCATTGGAGTTCATTTTCTTCCCCTCTATATAAAATACTAAAGGTGAAAAAATAGAAATGATCCCCATAGTACATAATCATGAAAAACAATTGCAGTTCCTAAGTTTGAGCATGAATTCCATATATATTTGTATTTTTTTATTATAAAAAGACAAAAAGAACTGATGAGGTTCATTTAGATTCCATGCCAACTAATAGAAAACACAAGTGTAGTTCGTTTGCCACAACTATGTGGTTCGCTCCTATAAAACAAGACAAAAGAATGTGGGAAACCACCATGGTTCATTGCTCAAAATTCGGTTGTCGTATGCAGTAGAAAAATAATCCAAACTTGGTGGGATGCAGCCCGTATTGACAAAAAAAAGATTACTTGGGATGCGGCTCATTGTAAACATCTTCTGTAGTTCACTTTGTAAAACGGGAAAAAAGAAAAACATCGTGAGAAGTTCACCTCTTTTCAGATGTAGTTTACTAGTTTATGCCCCGTGGTACACTTTCAAGAGTGATGTTGTTCACTTGTGTCCAATGTGAAATGCAAAAATATTAGGAAAACAACAAAAATAATAATTTGGTTCACTTCTCGATGCAGTGCGATTCGCTCGCTCAGTCCATGCTGTCCACTTGGCAGGTCCACGCGCTTAAAATGATAAGTATGAAAAAGACAACTAAAACTCATGCGGTTAAAAAATTGCAGCGAAAACCAGAACGAAAAATCACAAAATTTGAAATACATAGTTTTCGTGTTTTGGTAAATTTTGGAACTGCTCTTAGACCATAAAGAATTAGAGAGAGTATTATTTATTAAAAAGTTGTGCCTCGATGATATATTTCCAACAACATATGATTTGCATAATTCCGACAAGCCGTTCGGAAAAAACACAAAAATACGCTCGCTACCACTCATCGGGGGCCACACCATTTTTGACACTGCTTTTAAACCGTGACGAATATAGAAAAATGTTCAACGTGGCACAGTTGCGCCTAATCTATAGCTTTCCAACGGTATATTACACACCTCCTTCCAACGAATGGTTTAACATCGCAAGCTGTACCCAAAAAGGGCATGCAATTTTTTCTGCTAATATTGCAGTGTAGTTATTTTAGCCTCCGGAGGAGGTTTAAAAGTTTATGGAGATAACATCAACTAGAAGGAAATATTTCCTGAACTTTACTACACCACTTGCCCTGCCACGCTCAATGTCCACTCGGGACTGCATCAAAAACTAGTAAGAAAATCATCACATTCCATTAACTGTGCCGCCTGCGGTCTGGCTGGACACTTGGCAACCTCCTGTTGGAGGAAGAGGGAGGCGGGGGTCCTAGTTTGGCAACCCAAATCAACCCAGCCTGCCGCTCCGCATTCCACCTCCCCTGTTTCCCCCCCCCCCCCTTCGAGCTCTCCTCCACCTGCAACAATGGCCAACTACCCTATGAATGTCGTCCCCTACATCCCCACGGGGATGACGATCGAGTTGGGGCCTCAGGACAGAGTGGTTCGCGGCGACATGGCGGTGCATCCGGTGCCTCCCCTCAACCATGATTTCCTTGCCATTGCCGAGGTCAATAGACATGTTCCACACCATCAGAAAGCAACTCTAAGGGAGGTAATCACTGGCCTGCTACATGAATCACATTTCTTCCCTTCTGAAGTAGATGGTCACCCCCTGGGCATTGCTATCTTTGGGTTTGCCAATCCTCTAGTACGAGATAACGTTGTGGGAAAAACCTTTGAGATTGATGCTGAGGTTGAAGGAGATATGAACACTATCGTTTCTTTTGTGCCACATGATGAAGCTCTGAATATGAGGCTCACCACCTATGGCCCCGCAGTTTGGATCTTGTATGTAGGCTTCCCCTATGATTACCAGACTTACCATTACCTGCATAGATCTGTGGATAGCTTCGGTAGTCTGATTCATTGGCGTAATCCTAGAGGTGACAGAAAATTTGTTCTGGTCCGTGTTAAAGTCATTAACCTTCGCCTTGTCCCAAAGAGTTTAGTAATCCGTCAGTTGGGAGGCGATAGGCACTGTTGGACTGTTTGCGTCACCATGCTGCGTAGCAGTGACTGGAACGCGCACCTACCTGAAGTTCCACCTGCAGGAGAAGATCCTCCCCCTGATAATGGCATTCCGCATCCATTGTACGGTGATGAACTTACTGCTGAGCAATTGTACCAGATGCAGCTCAATAACTGGATTGCGCAGTAGGGGGCTGCCAACAATGCTGCTGCTGCAAACAATGTTGAAGGTCCTCAGAATGTGGAAGTGGAATTCCAACCAAACTGGGGGGGATGGCCTCCTTCGCCTCCGCACACTCCCCCGGCTTTGTATAACTTTCAGGAATGGTTAGACAATGAAGGATTGCAGGTTAATGATGGTATCCTCCCGTCTAATAACCTCCAGGACAGCCCTGCTGCAGCCTGGAACGACTCCATTTCCATCCAGAGCAGCTCGGCCACTAGTTCTGACTCTGAGACTATGGTGCTTGTCCCAGTCACCATTCTACATGCCTTACAGCGCAGCAGCTCCATGGTCTTCAGTCCTGCTCCCTCTCAGGAGTTGGTGGTCAGTAACAGACCCGCTGAGATTTTCTCTGTCCCTCCAATGGCTCTACAACACCTTTAGTTAAACATTCAGGTTTCAAATGCTGGCATCAATATCAGCTTCGCTGCGGATTCTGAAATGCTCAGCTCAATGCATTTGAATGAGCCTTTGTCATATGTGCCTATTACAAATTTCTTGTCTAGAAGGATCATGCCCACATTGGCCACCTTTGGGCCCTGGGCACATGGTTATGGTATTAATCCTGCAAGTCTGAATATTGAGTTAGTGGTGACCAACACTGAAGATGGACAGTTAGAGGCTTCTGCTACTGTCGCCTCCTTTGATGCTGCAGGTACTTATGGCACTTCCACGCACCTTTGGTCTCTTGCTAATACTGAATCTCCAAATGTTCAGGCCAACACTGTCACTATTACTGAGCTCAATGATGATCTGGTGGCACCTTCTGATGATTTAGTGCTGACTGGTTCAGATTTGGTGCCTGGGGCCTCCTCTGCTGGAGTGTCTAAGGGCAAGCGTGGTAAAAACAAAGCCCCAATCTCTGTCATGCAGGTTCACCACAGCAACCACTCGAACAAATACGACAGCTTCAAGGTGCCTCTCATCTTTGATAGCAAGGCCAAGACCTCCAAAGTTAAGCCAAGAGTGATCCCAAATATGGCCTCTGCAGTTGTCATAGCTGAATTATCTAACGACCACGATGCTGAAGTGCCCCCACCACTGTCTATCCAGGAGATACAGCAGATTGGATCCACTCGGTGTGCCATTCCCCCTAAAGAACTCACTGAAGAGGTGCTTCTCGCTGATCAGGAGGGTGGCCCATCCAATGCTTAATTTCGTCTTGTTTCTTATCTAGCTTTTAAATGGTACTTCTTTCGAACTAGAATGTGCTTTGTTGGAACGTCAGGGGCCTGAACTCCGACCCTAAGCTTTTGGCCTTATCGAATGTTGTTTCCTCTAGTGGCTGTGCCGTGATTTGCTTGCAAGAAACCAAAAAGCCCTCTTTTGATAATATGTTCCTTAAGTCTTGTTGTCCTAAAAGATTTGATAAATATGCCTATATTCCCTCTCAAGGAGCCTCTGGAGGTATTGCAACCATTTGGAACAGCTCTATTTTCACAGGTACGGTACTTATATAGGAAGAATTCGCTCTAGTAATTAAGTTCAAATCCACACAATCGGCCCAAGAATGGACCCTAGTGAACATTTATGGACCCTGTCAAGGCGATCTCAGAGTGGATTACACAAATTGGCTTCTGAACTTAAACATTCCTTCTTCTGAAGATTGGCTCCTAATGGGCGATTTTAATTACATACGAAGTCCTTCTAATTGCAATAAACCAGGTGGTAACATTAATGAAATGATCACATTCAATGACTTTATACGGTCTCATGGGCTTATTGAACTACCAATTAAGGGTAGGGCGTACACATGGAGTAACATGCAACAACAACCTTTACTTGAACAATTGGATTGGTTTCTAACTTCCACTAATTGGACTATCACATATCCAAAGACTTTGGTAAAACCCCTCGGCAAGCTAGTCTCTGATCACATTCCCTGTGTAGTGACCATTGAAACTACTATTCCAAAAAGTAACTTATTCAGGTTCGAATCCTTCTGGATGCAACACCCGGGGTTTATGGAGCTGGTCTCAGAGGTTTGGAATAGACCAGTTAACTCTACAAATGCTGCCACTGTGCTCTGCCGCGAATTTAAAATGCTAAGATATGAACTCAAGCACTAGAGTAAAAGGATATCTAAACTTAGCATTGCAATCGAAAATTCAAACTCCACTCTGGCAGATCTAAATGCTCGAGAAAATAAAAGGGTTTTGACAATTCCAGAACGCAACTTTAGGACAATCCTTAAAAAACACATTCTTCATCTGTTAAACTATCAGCAGCAATACTGGAAGAAAAGATGCACAATTAGATGGGTTCAGTTTGGTGATGAGGACCCTAAATTTCTCAAAGCCCTTGCTTCTGAAAGGTATAGAAGGAATAATATAACCAATCTTCGCCACGACAATGGCACATCTGTGGAAGACCATGCTGGTAAAGAGGCCCTTATTTACCATACATACAAGAACAGGCTGGGCTCCTCTCGAGGCTACTCTATGAAATTTGATCTCCCTAATATCATCAAATGATCAGATGACTTGGACCTGCTTACTGCTCCTTTCTCCAAACAAGAAATCGATGATGTTGTGAAAGAAATGCCGGCTGATAGAGCTCCGGGCCCCGATGGATTCACGGGTCACTTCATTAAATCTTGCTGGCACATAATCAAAGAAGATTTCTACAATCTTTGTGAACAGTTTCATGAAGGGACCATCAACCTGGAAAGTATAAATGAGGGTTTCATCACACTAATTCCAAAAGTCCCCTCGCCTGAGACCCTCAATGACTTTCGGCCTATCACATTACTAAATTGCTGTCTCAAAATAATCACCAAACTTTTGGCCAATCGACTGCAAAAGATCATCCTCAAGCTGGTTCATCGCAATCAATACGGTTTCATCAAGCGAAGAACTATACAAGACTGCCTTTCTTGGGCATTCGAGTACATCCATCAATGCCAAGTGTCCAAGAAGGAAATAATTCTACTCAAACTTGATTTCGCCAAGGCATTCAACACAATTGAACATGGTGCTATGCTTGAGATTATGAGGCATATGGGATTCAATGACAAGTGGCTTTCATGGATCAGTTCTATCTTTTCTTCTGGTAAATCCTCTGTGCTTCTAAATGGTGTTCCAGGCAGACAATTCCACTGCAAAAGTGGTGTTCGGCAAGGAGACCCCTTGTCCCCACTCCTTTTTGTTATTGAAGCTGATCTCCTTCAAGCTGCAATTAATGACGCCTTCCGACAAGGGAAGATCCGCCTGCCCTTTGAAAGACAACGACAGCTTGATTACCCTGTTATTCAATATGCGGATGACACAATAATTATCATGCCAGCATGTCCAGCTCAAGCACATACTATGAAAGGGATCCTTAATGATTTCGCCACTTCCATTGGTCTTAAGATAAATTTCCATAAGTCCACACTCATACCGATGAACTGTGACGATACCCTTACAAATGAACTTGCTGACATCTTTGAATGCAAAGTTGGCACAATGCCTTTCACTTACCTAGGTCTTCCCTTGGGGACTGGTAAACCCTCTGTCCAAGATCTAATGCCGATGGTATGCTCTATGGAAAGAAGATTATCCTCTACTCTCTCCATGATGTCGTATGGGGCCAAACTTTCACTGCTAAACACAGTCATCACCTCGCTCATCATCTTTGCTCTATGCACACTCAAATTTCCTCCAAAAATCTTGGAACTACTGGATAAGCTTCGGCGGAGATGTCTTTGGACAAAAAAGACGGAGCAGGGGGAGAAATGCAACTCTTTGGTTGCCTGGGGCAGGGTTTGTCTCCCAAAAGAAAGTGGAGGCCTCGGGATCATCAATTTAAAACTTCAAAGTGATGCTCTTCTCCTGAAATATTTGCACAAATTCTATAATCAGCATGACCTCCCCTGGGTTGATCTCGTTTGGTCCACATACTACACAGACAAGATTCCGCATGCTTCTGATCCATGCGGCTCTCTTTGGTGGAGGGATGTCCTCAAACTAACTCCAATCTATCGTGGCATCTCCAAAGTTGAGGTTAACCGTGGTGATAAAATACTCATGTGGAAAGATCTCTGGCTTGATCAGCCCCAAGCAGACTCACACCCGCGGGCCTTTTCGTTTGCCAATAATGAGGATGTCTCAGTCCAAAATTTTCTGTGCATCTCTTCCTTAGATGAGGCATTTCAACTACCCCTCTCGCCCATGCAGAAGTTTGTGACATCCAGCGTCTTGTGGCCAATATTGTCTTAAATGATGACCCGACCACTAGAGACTTCTGGTCTTATTCCTGGGGCTCTACAGAATATACTGCACGAAGATTTTATAAGTTCTGCTTCAGGGATGTCAAAGCTCACAAGACATACCATTGGCTGTGGAAATCCAAAGTTACAATCAAGATAAAAGTTTTCGGTTGGCTTCTCCTCTCAGATCGCCTCAATACAAGAGAAATGCTCAAGAGAAGACACTATAATGTGGGAGATGACCTAACCTGCCTCCTTTGCGGGCAAACAGAAGAAGATGTGGACCACATGATCCTGAACTGCCCGTTCAGCAAGTACTGTTGGTCAAAACTTGGGATGAACCCCGAACATCATACCACTCGACTGACATGGTTGGAAACAGCAAAACGTAATTGGCACCAACCCATGTTCATGGAGGCCTTTCTACAAGCATCTTGGAGTATATGGAAGGAGAGGAATGATAAGCTTTTCAGAAATATCAGCCCCTCCTACAATTCCTGGCTAACTAGATTTAAAACAGATTTTGGCTTACTTCAGTATAGAGTGAAAGATACCATGAAGGATTTCATCTTCCTACTCATCGACTCTCTACCTTATGACTAGTTTTGTTTTCTAGCCTTTTCTCCCCCCAATAACCACAAAGTGGTAAGGGGTGCTCTATGTAAATCTCTTGTACAAGGTACTGTGTAAATTTGAAAATTAATATATCACAGTGGGAGCCTCTCCCACTGTCACAGGTTTCAAAAAAATAATTGTTGTATGATTGGGTTGCTTAGATTTACTACATGGTAATTGTTTGACTATCAAATGAAGTGATTGCTTCTACGGTGGGTGTAGGCACGCGTGGCAGTTTAGTTTAATTTGTTGGTGCGCGTGGTGGTCAAAACATAAAATTATATATTCATCACCCTTGGTGAGGAATAGTTATTGTTCACCCCTCTCTATTTTATTAATGCACCGTACTTTTATGTTCCGTAAATCTTACTTATTTCAGATGTAAAAAAAACATATGAAAATATATAATCGCCGTAAAAATATGTTATGTTACGTAAGATATAAATGTAAAAACTTAGTGTAAAATGTACATAGAATGCAATGTTTCTGGTCTTATGACCTATATTTTTTTCTTATGCCACATTTTACGCGGTGAATCAATATGAATGTAACGATTTGTATTTCAAATATAATTTATTTATGAAATTATGTAACATTATCTCGAGTGAAGAATAACTTATTTTGCACCCCGTGTGATGAATGAACTCAACCTAATTTGTTCTACTGCCAAATCAAGTAAACAAGTAGGTGTATTAGCGCAACCAAGTGTTGGGGACATCAGATTGCTGTCGTGATGGCACCATGTCAACCACCCATCCATAGCTTTTTTATTTGTGTAGATAGCATATTTGGTATGTATCTATTTCCAATATGCTATGTTTGTATATTCGTTTGCTTGGTTTTGTTATTCATTTATGCATTTAGAAATACAAAAATAATGTGGCAGGACTAAGTTTTGTGCATTTTGCTTTGTTTTCATCCCTACTCATGAGGACAACTCTACTTTTTCTGTATCAATGAGTGTGGGTGAGGGCACTATATATCAGAACTACCATGGGATAAAGTAAACCACATGTATAATAGGCTCATATACCAAGCATATATTAATGAGGATAAGGAAGCATTAACACAATGCAGATAACGATGCATTAATACATAATATGATTAAATGGCAAGAATTTATTGTGGAGATTATAGCAAGCCTTTGTACAAAGAGGCATTTATTTACTACAAAGCTATAGGAGGAAAGAAATAAATTTACTCCAAGTTTTTCTTTCGTGTTAAGCTCCAAGCCTGCTAGTTTCGCTCAATATAAAAACAAGCACCTAGGCAAAGAACCTGAGTTCGGCAAAATCAATGAACAACATTAGCAGAAAAGGAATAGCTAACTATCTCCCATGGCCGGTATCCGGAACTACACACAGGCCCTGTGCTTGGTAGCTCTTGTAGCCATGGCCACCACTGTCTTCTCATGTCATGCAGCAGGGCGTTACATAGGTATGGTTTTCTTCTTTCTTTCATAATCTCTTCACTCGTATTTGGATACACAAATATATATTTTCCTGGTGAGTTATATGTGTTGATTGAGGTATCTCTATTGTGATTTGTGCACAGATACTGACCTATGTACAACTGTGGACTATTGTTCGCCACCAGACCGAGCTAGTGGCAACATTGCGTGCAAAGCTAACTGTGTTAACCGAGGTTATGACAAGGATAAGAGCAGTTGTGTTGAAGGCAGTAGTAGCACATGCTGCTGCAGAAAGAACTGAGAAGTACCATGAAATGAGTTTATATATGTACTAGAAATATTGCGTGAAGGTGAATGCTTATATTGTTTGTGTGAAACCTGATTCAGTTCATACAAGTAAATTAATAATAAGCTATTGATACTTTTTGATTTAGCATCTTTTTTCATTGTGTCGCTAAAATCATTTTATCGCCACGACACAGAAAAATAAATCATTATTATCACGTAAAATAATGAGAAATTAATCAAAAAGAGTCTTCTCAAAATAACATGGCCAAAGAAAGTTGTCCCTACAAAATCATATAGTCTGGCTATGCTCTATCTTCATCACACAAAATATTTAAATCATGCACAACCCCGATGACAAGCCAAGCAATTGTTTGATGGTCAATAAGACCACCAGTTTCAAGAAAAAGGGTAAAGGGAGGAAGGGGAACTTCAAGAAGCACAGCAAGCCAGTTGCTGCTCAAGTGAAGAAGCCCAAGTCTGGACCTAAGCCTGAAAATGAGTGCTTCTACTGCAAAGGGACTGGTCACTGGAAGCGGAACTGCCCCAAGTATTTGGCGGAAAAGAAGGATGGAAAAGTGAAAGGTTTACATGTTATTGATATGTACCTTACTAATGCTCGCAGTAGCGCCTGGGTATTTGATACTAGTTCTATTGCTAATATTTGCAACTTGAAACAGGGGCTACGGATTAAGCGAAGATTGGCTAAGGACGAGGTGACGATGCGCATGGGAAATCGTTCCATAGTCGATGTGATCGCCGTCAGCATGCTACCTCTACATCTACCTTTGGGATTAGTTTTAGACCAAAATAATTGTTATTTGGTGCTAGCGTTGAGCATGAATATTATATCTGGATCTTGTTTGATGTGAGACGGTTATTCATTGAAATCAGAGAATAATGGTTGTTCTATTTATATGAGTAATTTCTTTTATGGTCATGCACCCTTGATGAGTGGTCTATTTTTACTAAATCTTGATAGTAGTGATACACATGATCATAGTATTGAATCCAAAAGATGCAGAGTTGATAATGATAGTGCAACTTATTTGGGGCACTGTCGTTTGGGTCATATTGGTGTAAAGCGCATAAAGAAACTCCATTCTGATGGACTTATGGAATCACTTGATTATAAATCACTTGGTACTTGCGAACGATGCCTCATAGGTAAGATGACTAAAACTCTGTTCTCCAGAACAATGGAGCGAGCAACAAAGTTATTAGAAATCATACTTAATGAAACATAAGTCTGAAACATTTGAAAAGTTCAAAGAATTTCAGAGTGAAGTGGAAATCATCATAACAAGAAAATAAAGTTTCTATGATCTGATCGTGGAGGAGAATATTTGAGTTACGAGTTTGGTCTTCATTTGAAACAATGCGGAATAGTTTCGCAACTCACGCCACCCGGAAAACCACATCTTAATGGTGTATCCGAACGTCATAATCATACTTTACTAGATATGGTGCGATCTACGATGTCTCTTACTGATTTACCACTACCATTTTGGGGTTATGCTTTAGAGACAACTGCATTCACGTTAAATAGGGCACCATCTAAATCTGTTGAGACGACACCTTATGAACCGTGGTTTGGCAAGAAACCCAAGTTGTCGTTTCTTAAAGTTTGGGGCTGCAATGCTTATGTGAAAAAATCTTCATCCTGATAAGCTCGAACCCAAATCGGAGAAATGTGTCTTCAAAGAAAACCCAAAGGAGACTATTGGGTACACCTTCTATCACAGATCCGAAGGCAAGATAGTCGTTGCTAAGAATGGATCCTTTCTAGAGAAGCAGTTTCTCTCGAAAGAAGTGAGTGGGAGGAAAGTAGAACTTGATGAGGTAATTGTACCTGCTCCTTTATTGGAAAGTAGTTCATCACTGAAATCAGTTCCAATGATTCCTACACCAGTAAGTGAGGAAGCTAATGATGATGATCATGAAATTTCTGATCAAGTTACTACCAAAACTCGTAGGTTAACCAGAGTAAGATCCACACCAGAGTGGTACGGTAATCCTATTCTGGAGGTCATGTTACTGGACCATGATGAACCTATGAACTGGATTTTTCATAACTATTACCCATGTAAGATTTTCATAACTATTACCCCTTTCCATTGTGATGATGTGTGTCGGTGTACTAGATTGGGGGTACCCTAGTACCCCGAACTTGTGCACGGGCAGTTGCAGCACCCCGCGGCAAAGGCTTGCCGGGTGATCGCCAAGATCCCCCAAGGTTCCCTTGGAGCCATCTAAGAACAAAGTATTTAAGCTAAGGAGACAAGGCCCCGGCAAGAGGAGCTTGCCGGGAAGGCCAACCAAGACGCTCCAATGAACTTGCCGCGACGCGCCACGCGCTCCGGCAAGGCGACAAGGCCCCGGCAAGAGGAGCTTGCCGGGAAGACAAACCAAGGTACCTCGAAGCCCGGTGAGCGACAAGCTTCCGGACCCGACAAGATAACAACAGCGGCAAGGCGCTTGCCACGGCAGGCGGCCACTCTGCGTCCACGCTCCAGCGCATCCACCAACGTGTCGCTCTGGGGGCCTCTCCGGGCGTGCGTGGCAAGAGGCTGTGCAGCCAGCGGTGCGCAGTGGCATGCGAAGCTGACAAGATCGCCATCGTGGCGAACGGTGGCGCCCCTAACGGTCCTTTTCTACACTGTTCGGGTGACTCAGACGGGCATTTAATGCCCTTGTCCCCTGCCGTCGGGGTTAGGTAGGGTGCACTGTACAAGCAACTGTATCAACTACCTCGCTTTTTATGTTTTTACCCTCCTCTGCGTTGCCACCTGTCGGTGACCCCTTTAGCGTATAAAAGGAGGCCCATGTGCAACGTAGAGGGGGTTCGGCTCAGAGGTTCGGGGCCCCAGGTAGTTTGCTTCGATCCATCCGTAGCCCAGAGAACATCACACTCTCGCTTTGGAGAGCAAGAACACCAAATAATACAACCAGACAAGCAGCAGTAGGAGTGTTATCTCTCCGGAGAGCTCCGAAGCTGGGTAAACTGCTCGTGTGCCTCGCCTCGATCTGCTCTTCGTGTGATCTCCGCCCCCCGCCGAACCGAAAGGGGCCCGGTCCACCGGCCCCATAGGTGTTCGAGGATCATTTTCCCCGACATCTCTGGCGCGCCAGGTAGGGAACGTCGAGATTGCGTGAACCTGATCCGGTGTTCACACGAGCTAGATCCTTATTCCCTTCATCAACATGCCACCGAAGAAGAAGACTTCGGCGGCAGCCGCTCTATCCACGTCACTTCCGCCACCGTTGGAGCAAACGAGTGCTGGGATGGACGCCGGCGGAAGAAAGGACGTCGACGAGGAAGTCCATGATGCCGCCAGGTCCAAGAACAAGGCTGCACAAACCTCGGCGACTGTACATGTTCCACGCCACTCTCAGGAGGCGCAAGATCAACAGCGTCATGGCGCTAGCAATGCCATACGCATGATAGCCCAAGACCAATCTGGTGGATCTCGGAGCGCTCAAGACCAATATGCACGCCAGCGCGCTGGTACGAGCGGGGCACGGTCGCCTAGACGGGATACTGCTCCTTCTAACATAGTTAGAAGTTCGAGCACGTCCCGCTCCTCGCGCCGTCCGCCACTACCACCCACTACCCCAGCAGAAGCTTTGGCGCGAGCTCAACTTCTCCTAGATTACCCTCCGACGTCAGACAAGATCGACGAATGGAGAGCCACCATTCAGAGTCTCATCGGCTACGCCAACGGCGACACTCCACGGCGGCCGAGCGCATCGCCGCCGCGGCAGGACCGCCGGACGCGAGCCGGTGGCGACGAAACGGGCGAAGGTGCAACTACCATGAAATCACCGCCCCGAAGGCCAAGATCGCCGACTCGTCGGATCCACCTCGACAGCGACTCCACTGCATCGTCGGATCCACGAGCTCGTCGTGATCAGCGCCAAGTTCTTCATGATCGACAACAAGAAGATGCTCGAACCCGCATCGAGCGCCGAAGAGAAGCGCGACGTCAATCCGACAAGCGCGCTGGGCCCTCTGTTGACATGCATGCGCCAGGGGAACCAGGCGATCTACCGTATGAGGTAGGTTGTCCTGCGTTCACTCGTGAGCTGCGGCAAGTCCAGTGGCCCAGTACAAAGAACTTCAAGCCAGACATACCGGAGAAGTATGATGGCAAGACGCATCCGTCAGAGTTCCTCAGCATCTACACCATTGCGGTGCAAGCTGCCGGGGGATGAGATGACAAGATCCTTGCCAACTACTTCCCGCTGGTACTCAAGCCCAATGTCAGGTCCTGGCTCATGCACTTGCCGGACAACTCCATATCCTCTTGGGCTGATCTGTGCCATCAGTTTGTCGGCGCCTTTACCGGCGGACACAAGCCTCATGGCCAGGAGAGTGATCTTCATTTGCTCGCCCAGAAGGAAGGAGAGCCCCTGCGCAAGTACATTCAGAGATTCAGTAGCGTGCAGCACAACATCCCAGATGTCCACCCTGCCGTGGTGATCAGCGCGTTCCATCAGAACGTGTGGAACCGCAGGATGCGGGAGGAAATGGCGATGTGCAAGATCAGGGACGTCAGTGAGTTATATGCACTGGCCGACAAGTGCGCGCGTGCTGAGGAAGGTAGGAGACTCCCCGGAGAAAATATAGGAGCGGGAGGATCTGACAGTGATGCCGCCCTAACAAGGAAAACCCGGCGGCGGAACAACAAAAGGAGGAAAGGCAAAGAAGTGCTAGTTGTTGAGCAGTCCGGCAACAGTGGCGGTGCCAAGGAAGCCAAAGCTGGTGACTCCGGCAAGGAGGTTGCCGCAGAGGTGGCGGTCGCCGACAAGCAGGACGGCACCAACAAGCAGTATTGCAAGATTCACCGCACCAAGGGCCATGATCTTCAGAACTGCAAGAGGGTCGAGCAGCTTGTTGAGCAACAAAAAGCTGAATACGAGCGGCGCGACAAGGAGAAAGCCCAGGAAGGAGCTGGTGGATCCGGCAAGAAACGTCCCGGCCGAGGAGGACGCCGCAGCAAGGCCAAGCAGCGGCAAGGTGACAGACCTCCTCGCGGCCGCGACAAGGATGAAGATGACGGTGACGATGAATATATGGATGATGAGGAGACTGATGAGCAGGAGTTCCAGAAAGCTACAGAGGTCCTGTGCGTTGACGGTGGTGCTTCTCTGCATGCCTCGCACCGCCAGCTCAGGCAGTGGATGCGGGTAGTTAATGCAGCAGAACCGCCCGTCGAGTCACGCAAGCCTCTGAAATGGTCCAGCACGCCTATCATCTTTGATATTGAGGACCACCCGGATCGCATAACTGCGGTCGGGTGCTTGCCGATGTTGGTTTCACCAACAATCCGCAACCTCAAGGTCACTAAGATGCTAGTTGACGGCGGGGCCGGTTTGAACTTGATCTCGTCCATGGTGCTCCAGAAGCTCCAGATCCCTGACAGCGAGCTCGAAGAGACCGGCACATTTCAAGGAATCAACCCGGGAAGGAGCAAGCCAAAGGGAAAGATCACGTTGCCGGTAACATTTGGCAATGAGCTGAACTTCAGGACTGAGAGGGTCACGTTTGACGTTGCCGACTTTCCATTACCTTACAATGGAATCCTTGGTCGTCCGGCACTCGCCAAGTTCATGGAAGCCTCTCACTATGCGTACAACGTACTGAAAATGCCAGGCCCAATAAGTGTCATCTCTGTCCCTGGCGACAAGAAGGATGCTCTTATCTGTGCCGACAAGATCTACCGGGAAGCAGCAGCCGCAGCAGAACGAAGGGCACTTGCCGCTGAAGCTCCCGGGGAGAAGAAGAAGACCAAGTCCGGCAAGAGCTCTGATGCCCACTCCGGCAAGCGCACCTCTTCAGAGTGCTGCGCTACCGTCGAGGACGCACCATCGAGCTCCACCGGCAAGTGCAAGAAGGCAATGGCAGCTCCACCTGAGACCAAGAAGGTGTCTGCCAAGGAGGATGGCACTGGTGGTACCTTCACCATCAGCGCCACTCTTGACCCGCGCGCTTGTTGCTTTCCTGCGGGCGAATATCGACGTGTTTGCGTGGCAACCGTCTGATATCCCCGGTGTTCCCAGGAAAGTGATTGAGCACCACCTTGCCGTCTGTCCTCATGTGTGGCCCGTCAAGCAGAGAGTCAGGAAGCAGGCAGTAGAGCGCCAAAATTTATCGCAGAAGAAATCAAGAAGTTGGAAGCAGCAGGCCTTGTCAGATGAGTACTCCATCCCACGTGGTTGGCCAATCCTGTTGTTGTGCGCAAAGCTAACGGGAAATGGAGACTTTGTATTGACTTCACTGATGTTAATAAAGCTTGTCCCAAAGACCCATTTCCCTTGCCGCGTATTGACCAGATTGTTGACTCCACAGCCGGATGTGATTTGCTTTCATTTCTTGATGCATACTCAGGATACCATCAGATCTTCATGGCAGAAGAAGATGAAGAGAAAACCGCATTTATCACCCCGTGTGGCACATACTGCTTCGTACGGATGCCTTTCGGTTTGAAGAATGCCGGTTCAACATTCGCAAGGGTAGTTCACCATGCTTTTGAGCCACAAATACACAGAAATGTGGAAGCTTACATGGATGACATAGTGGTCAAGAGCAAGGACAAAGCGACCTTGATTCAATATTTAGATGAGACATTTGCAAACCTGCGCAAGATCAACCTCAAGCTTAACCCCGACAAGATCAAAGCCATCGAGCAGATCGAAGCACCAAAGTGCGTCAAGGATGTACGAAGGCTTGCCGGCTGCGTGGCTGCTCTCAGCAGGTTTATCTCTAGATCTGCTGAGCGCGCCCTGCCATTTTTCAAAATTTTGAAAAAGGCGGGTCCAATGAAATGGACTCCGGAAGTGGAGGCTGCGCTGCAGGACTTGAAGAGATACCTGTCCTCCACTCCAACGCTTGTCGCACCTAAGCCGCGAGAGAAGTTGCTGCTGTATATAGCAGCAACCAATCAAGTAGTTAGTGCTGCGTTAGTGGCGGAGAGGGAGGCAGATGATGAGCCAGCAACCACGGCAGATCCATCCAGCGACAAACAGGGGGCTTCACCGACAAGCTCTGGCCCCGACAAACATGAGTTTGCGCAGGAGCATGATAAGATGCCAAGGAGAATGGTGCAGCGCCCAGTTTACTTTGTCAGTTCTCTTCTGCAGGGGGCTAGATCAAGGTACTCTGGTGTACAGAAGTTGCTTTTCGGCCTCCTTATGGCCTCGAGAAAGCTGCGCCATTACTTCCAAGCACATGAGATCACAGTCGTCACTCGCTTTCCGCTAAAGAGGATACTGCAAAATCCAGAAGCAACAGGCAGGATTGTCGAGTGGGCGCTGGAACTGTCAAGCTTTGGCCTCAAGTTTGAGAGCATCTCAACTATCCAAAGCAGAGCATTGGCAGAGTTCATAGCAGAGTGGACGCCAACCCCAGATGAAGAAATTCCAGAAACGAGCATCCCCGTCAAAGAGGCAAGCAAAGAGTGGCTGATGTACTTTGATGGAGCCTTCTCGCTGCAAGGCGCCGGTGCAGGTGTGCTGCTTGTCGCACCCACTGGAGAGCACCTCAAGTACGTAGTCCATATGCACTTTCCCAAAGAGCAAGCAACCAACAATACTGTAGAGTATGAAGGATTGATTGCCGGTCTCAGAATCGCAGCAGACCTTGGGATTAAGAAGCTCATTGTCAGGGGTGACTCACAGCTTGTCGTCCGACAAGTGAACAAGAACTACCAGAGTCCGTTGATGGAAGCGTATGTCGATGAAGTGAGGAAGCTAGAGGAGCACTTTGACGGCCTACAAATGGAGCATATCCCAAGAGCTCAGAATGATATTGCTGACAGCTTGTCAAAGTGCGCCGCACTAAAGTTACCTGTGGAACCAGGGATCTTTGTGCTTAAGTTGACTCAACCATCCGTAACACCATCAACTGGACAAAGCAAAAAGAGGAAGTTGGTTTCTGGTGACTACTTTCCGGCAGAGCTCCCCGAAGCCGCCGCCAAGAAAGTCCCCAAGATCAACACCACAGATGCTGAGGGGCAGTCTGCTCCGGCAAGCCTTATGGTTTGTTCCGTTGAAGCAGACGCTCCCGACAAGTTTTGCTCCGGCAAGCTTGCCGGGGAACATCAAGCTCCGGCAGGGCCGCAAGTCCCTTGCCGTAGAAGCAGATGTTCCCGCAGCAGAAGATGTGCCTTTAGTCCTTGTTGTCGAGCCACAGGCTCCAGCATGGGCACAGCAGATTGTCCATTTCCTTCAGACAGGAGAACTTCCCGAAGAGCAAGAAGAAGCGGAAAGAGTAGCCCGGCAGTCAAGTATGTACCAGTTTGTCGATAGCATACTGTACAGAAGAAGACTCAACGGTGTGAAATTGAAGTGTATTCGCCGGGAAGATGGACAAAAGCTGTTGGCAGAGATACATGGAGGCATATGTGGCCACCACATAGGCGCAAGAGCACTTGCCGGCAAAGCTTTCCGGCAAGGTTTCTTTTGGCCGACAGCCCTCCAGGATGCAACTGCACAAGTAACCAAGTGTGAAGCGTGCCAGTTCCACTCCAAACAGATACACCAGCCAGCTCAAGCTCTCCAGACAATCCCTTTATCCTGGCCATTTTCGGTCTGGGGGCTCGATATCCTCGGCCCCTTCCCCGAGCTGTCGGGGGCTTTGAGTACTTGTACGTCGCAATCGACAAGTTCACAAAGTGGCCGGAAGTGCAGCCAGTGAGGAAGGTGACAGCACAGTCAGCAGTCAAGTTCTTCAGGTCAATTGTTTGCCGTTTCGGGATCCCTAACAGGATCATCACCGACAACGGCACGCAATTCACGAGCCGCACCTTCATGCAGTACGTCCAAGACCTTGGCGCCAAGGTCTGCTTCGCTTCTGTTGCTCATCCGAGAAGCAACGGTCAAGCAGAGAGGGCAAATGCTGAAGTGCTGCGCGGGCTCAAGACCAGAACTTTCGACAGGCTGCACAGGTGCGGAAGGAACTGGATCGAGGAGCTGCCGGTGGTTCTTTGGTCGATCAGAACGACGCCAAATCGAGCCACTGGCCAGACACCTTTCGCTCTAGTCTATGGAGCAGAGGCAGTTCTCCCCACGGAACTCGTATACGGATCACCTCGAGTGCTCGCTTATGATGAGCTTGAGCAAGAACAGCTGCGGCAAGACGACGCGCTGCTCCTTGAGGAAGATCGTCTTCAGGCTGCTGTACGAGCTGCTCGATACCAGCAAGCTTTGCGCCGCTATCATAGCCGCAAAGTTAAAGCCAGAAGCTTCGAGGAAGGCGACCTTGTTCTTCGGCGCGTTCAGTCCGCCAAGAATTCCAACAAGTTGACGCCGAAGTGGGAAGGCCCTTATCGGGTGAGACGAGTCACAAGGCCTGGCGCTGTCCGCCTTGAGACCGAAGATGGCATTCCAGTGAGCAACTCCTGGAACATAGAACATCTTCGTAAGTTTTTCCCATAAGGCGCGGTTGCCGGAACCCGTTCCGGCAACCACCTTTTGTACAAGTCTTGCCGCTGTTGCATGTAATCCTTTGTACAAAGCCGGGCGCAGATCCCGTGCATAAGTAAAAACCCATGTGCTCCGCACAGCTTGTCCATTTCATGCGTTAGTTCCTTTCTTGCATGTGATTATCTGACACTTTGTGCAGCACTTACATCCGGTAAGCAGTAACGAGCCGAAGTGCTCCATATTATTATTTTCTCTTCTTTCTTTTTCTTTTAAAGGAAAAGAAGGTTCTCTCGCACACAAGTTTGCCGGGGGGAAGGAGAAGATTGTGGTGTGGGCCAGGCGTCGTTCAAGCAAAGACTGCCTTACCGGGAAGCAAATGACAGAAAAGCTAAGTTGCCAAAGTTTGAGCAATCACTTTTTTAATTTTTGAGTTATCTTCCTCGAACGACTCTGCTTTGTATGGAAAACCTGTGCGCGGAGGAACCAACTCGTGGCTAGTTGCGCCCTTACTTTGTTTCGAGTCCGCTCAACAGCTTAAGCGTGCTGCATCTAGTCGCGACAAGGTTTCTTGTCGGAAGCAGCGCCGCCAGCAGGCTGCTGAAGTTCCGCACTCAGCGCTCGCGGCTCGGGCGCCTGCGCCGACAAGTTCCCTAGAAGCGTAGGGTGAAAACATACAAAGGAAGGAATCCAGTAGAGGAAATAACATTGCAATTGATAGACAGAAATAAAGTTATATTACAAAGATAACTTGTCGCAGCTCTAATAGACTGTTTTCATGACATGACTAGCAGCGACAAGGGAAAAGAAGAAATGGGTGGCCTAATCTACGCGTCCGCCCTCGACTCGCTTGATCTCGCTCACCTTGTCCACAATGGGTGCGACAAGGGCCTTGAGTGCATCCAAATCGGCGTCAGGCGGCAAGGATCGGAGGACGTTGGTGAAGCTGAGGCCTGGATTGCGGAAGGCTACTTTCATCAGCACCTTCTAGAGAACCCCAGCACAGATTTTGCATGACTCGTCGGCCAGCTGCTTCGGGATCCTTTCCCGGAGTCGCTGGAGTGCCGTCGCCACGCCCTTGAAGAATAGGCTGAGCTTGGCGCTGGGCTGAAGGCTCTCGTCGGAAGGATACCCAAAGTCCTCCATCCCCAGCTGCGCCAGCTCCTCGTTGATGATGGCGGCAGTGTTCACCAGACCCTCGGTCCAGTGCTCCACTGTGTCTCTGAAGGAGTTCTGGGTGACTGCAATGCTCTCCAGCAGCGCAGCGTCGGCCTTGACCTTCTCCGCCAAGGTCTTCTCCCGCTCCTTGGCGGCCTCTAGCGTCTGCGTCAGTGTGGCCAACTTTAGCTCCAGGTCTGCTTTGGAATCCTTGGCGGTGCTGAGCTCCTTGCCCCTCTCAGCGAGAAGGCCTTGCAGTTCACCATGGGCGGCAGCATCCTTCTCGCGCTCACGCTTGAGACCGGCAATCTCCTCACCACTCTTCCCAATTTCGGCCTCCAGCCGCGCCACCTTCTCCTCTAGATCCTTATTGGCGGCCTCTGCAGTTGCCGCGGCATCCTTTGCCTCCTTGAGCGCCCCGCCAAGTGCTCGCTCGCGCTCGGCGAGCTCTTCCTCGTAGCTGTCAAGGTAGGCCTTCCGCTGCACTAGCTCGCCTTCCCGCGCGGACTGCTTCTCGGCAGCAAGCCTTTGTTCCTCCTCAGCCTCGGCCTTCTCAAGAAGAAAGGTCGTGCGCTCCTCGTCTACTCGCTCCCGCTCCTGCTCCAGGGATCGAAGAGCTTCTTGATTTTGTCCCCGAAGCTCCTCCGCGCGCTTCTCCATGTCAACTCCCGCCTTCGCGACAAGCGCTTCCCGGGAAGCCAGCTTGGCTTGCCGGGTGCGGTAGAGTGACAGCAGCTTCTGCAGCAACTGCTCCTCCTCAGGCTCGCCGCTGCTGCTGCCGGGCGCGTCAACCAATGATAGCCCAGCAGAGGCGAGCACCTCCCCGTCGAAAGTCTCCCCCTCGACTGGCGCCCTGGAGCTCGACGCCCAGGGTAGCTTGATGAAGATGTTGTCACCGGACTGCAAGTAGGCGCCGGGCTGGGGCTCCTCGGAGCCCGGCTCTGCGGAAGCGGCAGAGGGTTCGGCGGTCGATGCAGCGCCCGGCGCTCCTGCGGCCTCGGGGTCGTCAGTGCGATCGCCTGATCCCTCGCCGGCTCCCGCAGCAGCAGCCCCGGCGGCCTCCTCGCCGGCGGTCTCATCAGCCCCGGCACCTTCCTCGCCGGCGCCCTCTGTCTCCATTGGCTCAGCCGAAGATGGGTCTGAAGAACGAAGAAGGGAGGAAAATCAATCAAAAATTCAAGGAAAGAAAAACAGAAGAAGCAGAACCCAAGGGAAAGTTTTTGGGCAAGTGGATTACCTGCGCCAAGATCTTTAGTTGCGGCCTCGGTCGCTGCAGGATCAGCAGTGCCGTCCCTTGCCGGAGAGTCCTCCCTTGCCGGAGAGCGCTCCCTTGCCGGGGACTCCTCCCTTGGCGGCGCAGTCGAAGCAGGTGGCACTTCGGGACCGGCCTCCGGGCGCTCCTGATGAGGCTGCTCTGCTCCTGCACAAGTCAACAAGCAAGATATCAACAAAGAAAAAACACTCAAGCGCGCTCGACAGCAGAAGGCTAAACTATGAACTTACGCTGGGGGCTGCGCTGGGGGCTGCTACGAGGGGTGATTGCCAGGTCCGTAAAGGTGATCTCGGACCCACCTCCTGCCGACGCGATGGGGTCATCCTCGATGACGATCACCGCGGCCTTGGCCCTCTTCGCCGCTCTCTGGGCCAATGTTCTGAAAAGAAAATAGTCCATATTGGAGCAAGTCAGATACAAGATATAAACAGCAAGATTGAAGGATTATAAGGGCGCCGAAGAAACTCACTCTTCTTCCTCCTCATCGGAGCTGAGCGCGGAAAGATCGAAGTCCGGCCCTCCTCCGGTGCGGCGAGGTGGAGGAGTAGGATCCCTTGCCCGCTTGGGCGGGGCGGTGGCGGTGGCCCGGGAAGATCCCGCTCCAGTTGCCGCTGTTGCGTGAGGCGGTCCCGCGGCAACATTACTTGCCGCGGTAGAGCGCGTCGCGCGGCTCGGTGGCTGTGGAGCCGGCTGCCGCCCTGCTGCGTCCCCGGCCCTGCGAAGGCACCTCCTTGGCGGGGTCGGGGGCTCCGCCTGTGGCAAGCTCTCTGAAGGTTCAGCCTCCTCCTCGCCGGCCTCGCTCGACTCGGCTTCAGGGGAGCGGCGGAGTTTGTGAAGAAGGAGTAGCAGCAAGCAGCGAGGGGGAACGAACTGCCCCTGTTTCCTCTGCTTATAAAGAGGGACGGGCGGACGTTTCGGCCTTCCGCTTAAACAACCACCCACGATCTCTCCCACGATGCCGCAATCAACGCATGCCGTTATGGGAGAGTGCGGTGGATACGGAACAAGATTTGGCGTGGCCCAGCCCGCGTGTGCCCGTGCCCTGTCCTTGGCCTGGACCAACAGCGCTCGGCACCGTGTCTGGCCCAGGCCTGGGGGCTCCTGTCGGTGTACTAGATTGGGGGTACCCTAGTACCCCGAACTTGTGCACGGGCAGTTGCAGCACCCCGCGGCAAAGGCTTGCCGGGTGATCGCCAAGATCCCCCAAGGTTCCCTTGGAGCCATCTAAGAACAAAGTATTTAAGCTAAGGAGACAAGGCCCCGGCAAGAGGAGCTTGCCGGGAAGGCCAACGAAGACACTCCAATGAACTTGCCGCGACGCGCCACGCGCTCCGGCAAGGCGACAAGGCCCCGGCAAGAGGAGCTTGCCGGGAAGACAAACCAAGGTACCTCGAAGCCCGGTGAGCGACAAGCTTCCGGACCCGACAAGATAACAACAGCGGCAAGGCGCTTGCCGCGGCAGGAGGCCACTCTGCGTCCATGCTCCAGCGCATCCACCAACGTGTCGCTCTAGGGGCCTCTCCGGGCGTGCGTGGCGAGAGGCTATGCAGCCAGCGGTGTGCAGTGGCATGCGAAGCTGACAAGATCGCCATCGTGGTGAATGGTGGCGCCCCTAACGGTCCTTTTCTGCATTGTTCGGGCGACTCAGACAGGCATTTAATGCCCTTGTCCCCTGTCGTCGGGGTTAGGTAGGGTGCACTGTACAAGCAACTGTATCAACTACCTCGCTTTTTACGTTTTTACCCTCCTCTGCATTGCCACCTGTCGGTGACCCCTTTAGCGTATAAAAGGAGGCCCATGTGCAACGTAGAGGGGGTTTGGCTCAGAGGTTCGGGGCCCCAGGTAGTTTGCTTCGATCCATCCGTAGCCCAGAGAACATCACACTCTCGCTTTGGAGAGCAAGAACACCAGATAATACAACCAGACAAGCAGCAGTAGGAGTGTTATCTCTCCAGAGAGCTCCGAAGCTGGGTAAACTGCTCGTGTGCCTCGCCTCGATCTGCTCTTCGTGCGATCTCCGCCCCCCGCCGAATCGAAAGGGGCCCGGTCCGCCGGCCCCATAGGTGTTCGAGGATCAGTTTCCCCGACAACGTGAAACTTCATTAAGTGTTTTGTATTGATCAGAAAAAATACCAAAAATTTCTATCCCATCATACACGCGCACTCTCAGTAGTAGGAATGAAATCGACACTTAAATGTTCAATATTTATGTTTTCCACAAATAAGGAAACAAAAACATAAATCTTTAAGTGGATAGAACATAAATTTTTGGTGGAATGGATATGGAAATGGAATTTATCCTTCCCCAAATAAAAAACTTTCCATCATAGTGTGGACATTACGGCTCCATTAGGCCTTGTCATGCAGGCCCTTGTCAATCTCTATGAAAGAAACTCAACCTAATATGTTCTACTGCTAAATCAAGTAATCGAGTAGCCTATTAGCGCAACCAAGTGTTAGGGACACCAGACTACTGTCCTGATGGCACTGTGTCAATCACCCATCCATAGCTTTTGTATTTGTGTAGATATCTTATTTGGTATGTATCTATTTCCAATACGATATGTTTCTATATTCATTTGCTTAGTTTTTATATTCAATTATGCATTCAGAAAAAATAAAGAATAATGTGGCAACACTTAGTTTCGTGCATTTTTGATTTCTTTTCATCCCTACTCGTGAGGACAACACTACTTTTTCTGTATCAATGACTGTGGGTGAGGGCACTGTAAATCAGAACTACCATGCGATAAATTAAACCACATGTATAATAGGCTCATATACCAAGCATGTATTAATGAGGATAAGGCAGCATTAACACAATGCAGATAAGGATGCATTAATACATAATATGATTAAATGGCAATAATTTATTGTGGAGATTATAGCAAGCCTTTGTACAAAGAGGCATTTATTTACTTCAAAACTATAGGAGGAAAGAAATAAATTTACTCCAAGTTTTTCTTCTGTACTAAGATCCAAGACTGTTAGCTTTCCCTCAATATAAACACAAGCACCTAGGCAAATAACATGAATTCAGCAAAATCAACGAACAACATTAGCAGAAAAGGAATATCTAACTATCTCCCATGGCCGATATGCGAAACTACACATAGGCCCTATGCTTGGTAGCTCTTGTAGCCATGGCCACCACTGTCTTCTCATGTCATGCAGCAGGGCATTATGTAGGTATGGTTTTCTTATTTCTTTCACAATCTCTTCACTCGTATTTGGATACACAAACATATATTTTCCTGGTGGGTTATATGTGTTTATTGAGGTATCTCTATTGTGATTTGTGCACAGATACTGACTTGTGTACAACTATGGACAATTGTTCGCCACCAGACCGAGCTAGTGGCAACATTGCGTGCAAAGCTAACTGTGTTAACCGAGGTTATGACAAGGATAAGAGCAGTTGCATGGAAGGCAGTAGTAGCACATGTTGCTGCCGAAAGAGCTGAGAAGTACCATGAAATGAGTTTATATATGTACTAGAAATATTGCCTGGAGGTGAATGCTTATATTGTTTCTGTGAAACCTGATTTAGTTCATACAAATAAATTAATAATAAGCTAATGATAATTGTTTATTTAGTATCTATTTTCCATTACGTCGCTAAAGTCATTTTAATGCCACGACACACAAAAATAAATCATTATTATCACGTCAAATAATGAGAAATTAATCAAGAAGATTGGAATTCTCACACCACTATGGAAAAAGCCATAGAATATCCCTGATTGTAGTCGTTATAAGGAACAAGCCATATATAGGGTAGGTCTATTCTAACAAGACCCCTGGCCCACTCCTCCCACGATCTCACTCACCCCCCCCCCCCCCCGGCACGGTCGGCCCCAAGCCCCACTCCTCACAGACCCTTGCAGCCGCACCCCAAATCCCCACCATCTTCTTTGTCTCTCGCAGTCCACCCATGCTCCCAGCTACTTATCGCCCCATGTCACCGAAGCCACCAGATACGGCCCATCTCCCCCCACCTTCAGGATTTTATCACGCTTATGTGATTTTTAACAATGCTGGCAAAGAGCGCAGAAGTTTCTGTTTTTCAGCAAGATCAAATCAATGATATACCAAAGTACCCCAAAGGCTTTATTTGGCACAAACACTAATTAAAAACACCAAAACACAATTACTATAGAGGTAATAATGTGTATTTTATTCAAGAACAGAAGCAAAACAAAAACACAAAAATAAAATTGGGTTGCCTCCCAACAAGTGCTATTGTTTAACGCCCCTAGCTAGGCATATTGCAATAGATCTAGGTATTGTTATCTTTGGTATGCAATCCATAAGTAGCTATCATAATACACTCATATGGCAACTTAATTTTCTTTCTTAGAAAGTGTTTGCCTAATGGAAACTGAAATCTAATGTTTCCTTCTTTCATATCAATAATTGCACGAATTGTTCTAAGGAAAGGTCTACCAAGAATAATAGGACATGTAGGATTTCAATCTATATCAAGAACAATGAAATCTACGGGCACATACTCCCTATTTGCAACAATAAGAACATCATTAATCCTTCCGATAGGTTTTTTAATAGTGGAATCCACCAGATGCAAATTTAAAAAACAATAATCAAATTCACGGAAACCTAACACACCACATAGAGTTTTTGGAATGGTGGAAATTCTAGCACCCAAATCGCACAAAGCATGGCACTCATAATCTTCAATTTTAACTTAACAGTAGGTTCCCAATCATCATAAAGCTTTCTAGGGATAGAAACTTCCAACTCAAGTTTTTCTTCAAAAGATTTCATCATGGCATCAACAATATGTTCAGTAAATGCTTTATTTTGATTATGAGCATGAGGAGAAGTCAACATGGATTGCAACAAGGAAATACAATCTATCAAAGAACAATTATCATAATTAAAGTCCTTTAAATCCAAAAGAGCGGATTCATTGCTACTTAAAGTTTTGACCACTCCAATCCCACTTTTATCAATTTTTGCATCAAGATCTATGAACTGCAAATCATTGGGATGCCTTCTAGCTAAAGTTGACTCATCTCCAGTCCCATCTTTATCAAGATTTATATTAGAAAACAAAGATTCAATAGGAGTCACATCAATCACTTTAAGATCTTCATCATTATTCAAAGGCTCCGGTTTAGCGGCCATTTATTTGCTAAAGTAGCATGTTTATCATAAATTTTGCCTGCTAAATTTTCAATGAGAAAACTGAGATTTCAAACCGTAAAATTCCTTAGACATGTCATCAAGATCTTTATTAATATACCCCATCATAGTTTTTTGTTCTTTAAGCTCGTTTCTAAAGAAATTGTTATACTCATATTGTAAAGTCATGAAACTTTTAGCATTACTTTCAATCTCTTCCAACTTCCTAAAATAAGGATCAAAGCTTTTGGGTTGAGCCATACGGGAATTCTAGCAAACAAAAAGTAAATGAAAAGACGAGCAAGAGAAGGGAGAATAAAAAAGGAAAATATTTTGGTGTTTTCTAAAAATTGTTTTAGAAGTGGGGGGGGGACGAGAGGCAAATGGCAAATAAAGTAATGCAAGAGATGAGAGTTTATGATGGGTACTTGGTAGGCTTGATGTCGAACCTCCCCAGCAACAGCGCCAGAAATTCTTCATGCTACTTCTTGAGCTTGCATTGGTTTTTCCCTTGAAGAGGAAAGGTGAGGCACCAAAGTAGAGAAAAGTATTTCCTTCAGTTAGAGAACCAAGGTATCAATCCAGTAGGAGGTACAAGCAAGTCTCCAATCTATGCACCTCCACAAAAAATCAAACACTTGCACCCAACGTGATAAAGGGGTTGTCAATCCCTTCATGATCAATTGCAATGGTGAGATCTGATAGAGATAGATATAAAAGATTACTAAAACATAAAAAAACTGCAGCAAGGTATTTTTGGGTTTTTTTGGTTTATAGATCCAAAAATATATGATGGAAAATAGACCCCGGGGGCCATAGGTTTCACTAGAGGCTTCTCTATTGAAAGAAAACATACCATGGGTGAACAAATTACTATCGAGCAATTGATAGAAACGTGCAAAGTTATGACGATATCCAAGGCGATTATGCATATAGGCATCACGCCGTGTCAAGTAGACCAACTCCTGCCTGCATCTACTACTATTACTCCACGCATCAACCGCTATCCAACATGCATCTAGAGTATTAAGTTCATAAAGAACGGCGTAATGCCTTAAGTAAGATGACATGATGTAGACGAATAAACTCAAGCAATATTATGAAAACCCTATTTTTATCCTTGACGGCAACAATACAATACATGCCTCGCTACCCCTACTACGTCACTGGGTGTGGACACCGCAAGATTGAACCCAAAACTAAGCACCTCTCCCATTGCAAGAAATACCAATCTAGTTGGCCAAACCAAACCGATAATTTGAAGATAAATACAAAGATACCAAATCAAGCATATAAGAATTCAGAGAAGATTCAAATAATATTCATAGATATTCTGATCATAAATCCATAATTCATTGGATGTCGACAAACACACCGGAAAAGAATATTACATCGGATAGAACTCCAAGAACATCGAGGAGAACTTGGTATTGAAGATCATAGAGAGAGAAGAAGCCATCTAGCTACTAGCTCTACACCCGTAGGTCTAAGGTAAACTACTCACGCATCATCGGAAGGGCAATAAGGTTGATGTAGATGCCCTCTGTGATCAAATCCCCCTCCGGCAGATTGCCGGAAAAGGCCCCAAGATGTGTCTCACGGGAACAGAGGCTTGTGGCGGTGGAAAAGTATTTTTGTGGATGCCTCTGATGGTTTGGAATATTTCTAAATTTATAGGCAGAAGATTAGGGTTAGAGGAGCTTCGAGGGACCCACAAGGCAGGGGGAGCCCCCCTGGGGCGCGCCCTGCACCCTTGCCGCTGCCTCAGGACTCTTCTGCCTTGGTCTTCAAGTCCTACGTTTGTCTTCTGATCCAAGAAAAATCACCGTAAAGTTTTATTCTGTTTGGACTCCGTTTGATATTCCTTTTCTGTAACTCAAAAACAAGGAAAAAATAGAAACTAGCACTGGGCTCTGGGTTAATAAGTTAGTCCCAAATATAATATAAAATAGCATATTAATGCATATAAAACATCCAAAACATATAATATAATAGCATGGAACAATAAAAAATTATAGATACGTCGGAGACGTATTGGCCTCCCACCGTCGGCCCAATATCACGTCCCTTCTCAAGCAACCTTTTCCAGTTCCCCCTTCTCTGGTGGATCCTGACGCGTGTGCAAGCTATCACAGATCCTAGGCTACCTCCAAAAATGCGTGGCCAACATGCAGCACCCCTATGCAGGCGGGAGCGAGAGGAACTGTCGGGGGAGTTACCCGTGGCTAGACCAGGATCTGAGGATAAGTTATCTCTAGAGTTAAGTCATTTATGGAGTTAAGTCAGCTAGTTACAATCATGACCCAACTACAATCTTGACCCGACCACAATCTTGACCTGGCTACAATCTTGACCTGGCCTGCTACAGGACCCGGCATGCTATATCACCTGGACTTAGATGAAATTCCACCAAGGAGTCCAAATACAAGATGGAAACGCCAGACCTGGAAGACATGGAGGATTTAGGGCATTTATAGTAGGACTTCAACCGTGGGTATAACCTGGAATCTCTTGTAACCCCATGGACTCAACTATGATATAAAGCGAGTCCCTGGGTCATGAGAAGCACGAGTTTCTAGATAAATATCGAGAGAGATGTTTTCATAGGTCTCGAGACAGATGCGTGTTCTGATAGCTCTCGAGACAAAGGTAGGAAAATAACGCCCTTGTAATCGAGACCATGACAATGAATAGCAATCAAGCAGGATGTAGGCTTTCACCTCCACCATGAGGGGTCGAACCTCGGTAAAATCAAGTCTTATCATGTTGCGATCAACCCCATCCAAGTTTCCTTCTAGCGGCGATGGCTTCACAACTTAGTCTTCTCACAAGGACATTTGTCGTGGCAAAACCACAGCAGGAACTCCACCTCCACTTCGGCGAGGTTCATGTTGGATTTGTAGGCGATTCGGTTACTCCTCCCGTGTTGTTCAGCTTGGATTGACGAGCGCCCCATCCTGCTGACCTCCATCCCCTTTTTTTCGTGCAGCTCGGTAGCGCGCCACGTGTAGTTCGCTGATCATCATCGCACGCCCATGTAGTATGACTTGATGAGTTGCCCTCCTCCCCTTGCAGTCAAGGCACCCCGGACAATGCAGTGTGAAGGGAAACCCAAGTGTAGTACGTGCGTCACCTTTTCCAAAAAACTTAATTTTTTTTGTAGTTCGCTATTTTTAATTTGGGCAATGTTTAGTACAGTGTGCTTCTTATTTTGATTGTAGCTCTATTTGCGTGAAGATGGCATTCATGTGGCATGCGGTTTGTACATGCTGGTGGAGTGGGGGCTTGAGATGTGGTTCAGTGTGCGTCTCTATGAAGTTGATGGGCACACTGAGAGACAACGACAAACAACGGCTTGGTTTCTAGCGAGCTCTATGTTCAACACCATTGTAGTTCGAATCCCGACATGACACAGTGCACTTACCGGCGCTAAGACGTCTAGTTGGGGGCATGGTGTTCGGCCACGATGGCAACTGAGGATGGTGATGAGTAGTCACATCCAAGGCGTGTCCAAAAGTACCGGATTGTAATCTTGATTATTTGTTTTAGGTCCATTTTTACAGTACACACCCGTGAGAAAAAAAAGAAGTATTACAGTTCATTTTCTTCCCCTCTATATAAAATACTAAAAGTGAAAAAAATAGAAATGATCCCCATAGTACATAATCATGAAAAACAATTGCAGTTCCTAAGTTTGAGCACGAAGTCCATATATATTTGTATTTTTTTATTATAAAAAGACAAAAAGAACTGATGCGGTTCATTTAGATTCCAGGCCAACTAATAGAAAACACAAGTGTAGTTCGTTTTCCACAACTATGTGGTTCGCTCCTATAAAACAAGACAAAAGAATGTGGGAAACCACCATGGTTCATTGCTCATTGCTCAAAATTCGGTTGTCGTATGCAGTAGAAAAATAATCCAAACTTGGTGGGATACAGTCCGTATTGACAAGAAAAAGATTACTTGGGATGCGGTTCAGTGTAAACATCTTCTGTAGTTCACTTTGTAAAACAGGAAAAAAGAAAAACATCGTGAGAAGCTCACTTCTTTTCAGATGTAGTTTACTAGTTTATGCCATGTGGTACACTTTCAAGAGTGATGTTGTTCACTTGTTTCCAATGTGAAATGCGAAAATATTAGGAAAACAACAAAAATAATAATTTGGTTCACTTCTCGATGCAGTGCGATTCGCTCGCTCAGTCCATGCTGTCCACTCGGTAGGTCCACGCGCTTGAAAAGATAAGTATGAAAAAGACAACCAAAAGTCACGCGGTTAAAAAATTGCAGCAAAAACCGGAACGAAAAATCACAAAATTTGAAAAACAGAGTTTTCGTGTTTTGGTAAATTTGAAACTACTCTTAGACCGTAAAGAATTAGAGAGAGTATTATATATTAAAAAGTTGCGCCTCGATGATATATTTCCAACAATATATGATTTGCATAATTCCAACAAGCCATTCGGAAAAAACACGAAAATACGCTCCCTACAACTCATCGGGTGCCGCACCATTTTTTACACTGCTTTTAAACTGTGATGAATATAGAAAAGTGTTCAATGTGGCACAGTTGCGCCTAATCCATAGCTTTCCAATGGTATATTACACGCCTCCTTCCAACGAACGGTTTAACATCGCAAGCAGTACCCAAATAGGGCATGCAATTTTTTCTGCTAATATTGCAGTGTAGTTCTTTTTGCCTCCGGAGGAGGTTTAGAAGTTTATGGAAATAACATCGACTAGAAGGAAATATTTCTTAAACTTTACTACACAATAATTGTTGTATGATCGGGTTGCTTAGATTTACTACATGGTAATTGTTTGACTATCAAATGAAGTGGACGCTTCTACGGTGGGTGTAGGCACGCGTGACAGTTTAGTTTAATTTGTTGGTGCGCGTGGTGGTCAGAACGTAAAATTATATATTCGTCACCCTTGGTGAGGAATAGTTATTGTTCACCCCTCTCTATTTTATTAATGCACCGTACTTTTATGTTCCATAAATTTTGTCTTATTTCAGATGTAAAAAAAGAATGTATGAAAATATATAATCGCCGTAAAAATATGTTATGTTATGTAAGATATACATGTAAAAACTTAGTGTAAAATGTACATAGAATGCAATGTTTCTGGTATTATGACCTATATTTTTTTCTTATGCCACATTTTACGCGGTGAATCAATATGAATGTAACGACTTGTATTTCAAATATAATTTATTTATGAAATTATGTAACATTATCTCGAGTGAAGAATAACTTATTTTGCACCCCGTGTGATGAATGAACTCAACCTAATTTGTTCTACTGCCAAATCAAGTAAACGAGTAGGCGTATTAGCGCAACCAAGTATTAAGGACATCAGATTGCTGTCATGATGGCACCATGTCAACCACCCATCCATAGCTTTTTTATTTGTGTAGATAGCATATTTGGTATGTATCTATTTCCAATATGATATGTTTGTATATTCGTTTGCTTGGTTTTGTTATTCATTTATGCATTTAGAAATACAAACATAATGTGGCAGGACTAAGTTTTGTGCATTTTGCTTTGTTTTCATCCCTACTCATGAGGACAACTCTACTTTTTCTGTATCAATGAGTGTGGGTGAGGGCACTATATATCAGAACTACCATGGGATAAAGTAAACCACATGTATAATAGGCTCATATACCAAGCATATATTAATGAGGATAAGGAAGCATTAACACAATGCAGATAACGATGCATTAATACATAATATGATTAAATGGCAAGAATTTATTGTGGAGATTATAGCAAGCCTTTGTACAAAGAGGCATTTATTTACTACAAATCTATAGGAGGAAAGAAATAAATTTCCTCCAAGTTTTTCTTCCGTGTTAAGCTCCAAGCCTGCTAGTTTCGCTCAATATAAAAACAAGCACCTAGGCAAAGAACCTGAGTTCGGCAAAATCAACGAACAACATTAGCAGAAAAGGAATAGCTAACTATCTCCCATGTCCAGTATCCGGAACTACACACAGGCCCTGTGCTTGGTAGCTCTTGTAGCCATGGCCACCACTGTCTTCTCATGTCATGCAGCAGGGCGTTACATAGGTATGGTTTTCTTCTTTCTTTCATAATCTCTTCACTCGTTTTTGGATACACAAATATATATTTTCCTGGTCAGTTATATGTGTTGATTGAGGTATCTCTATTGTGATTTGTGCACAGATACTGACCTGTGTACAACTGTGGACTATTGTTCGCCACCAGACCGAGCTAGTGGCAACATTGCGTGCAAAGCTAACTGTGTTAACCAAGGTTATGACAAGGATAAGAGCAGTTGTGTTAAAGGCAGTAGTAGCACATGCTGCTGCAGAAAGAACTGAGAAGTACCATGAAATGAGTTTATATATGTACTAGAAATATTGCATGAAGGTGAATGCTTATATTGTTTGTGTGAAACCTGATTCAGTTCATACAAGTAAATTAATAATAAGCTATTTATAATTTTTGATTTAGCCTCTTTTTTCCATTGTGTCGCTAAAATCATTTTATCGCCACGACACAGAAAAATAAATAATCATTATCACGTCAAATAATGAGAAATTAATCAAAAAGATTGGAAGTCCCACACCACTATGGAACAAGCCATAGAATATCCCTCATCATAGTCGTTATAGGGAACAAGCCATATAAATTGAGTGGGTCTATTCGAACAACACCCCTTAAGACCTTATTCTAACAACAGAAACCTTATTCTGCACACACCCCCACCGAACCGACCCTGAGGTGCACCAAAGAAAGAAACATAAAGACCACCCCACCTGACCCACTCCACCCACGATCTTACTCTCTCCCCCGCACGATCGGCCCCAAGCCCCACTCCCCACAGATCCTCGCAGCCGCACCACAAATCCCCGCCATCTTCTTCGTCTCTGGCAGTCCACCCATGCTCCCTGCCACCTATCGCCCCTGTCACCCAAGACACCAGATCCAGCCCCTCCCCCCACCGCCCCACCCCTACTTTCCACCACGGCCAGTGCTGAAAACCTAGGCCCGAGCCTGGCTCAGCCTGACCGTCAGGCCTACTAAATCCAGCTCAAGCCTGAAAAAGCCCGACACGGACCGGTCGGCCCGGCTTGGTTGTAGCGATCCGACCTCAAGCGGTCAAATCTCTGCGTATAAGTGTCATCCCTGGATCGGTAATGCTGACACACACAGTACTTGAAGGATTTATAACAGAGTTCAATCACACACTTATTACATCGAATATCTCAAAAGAGAGTACTTATTGCAATAATATGGTTGAAGGCCATCTAATGAAGATAACAGCGGACGCTTCAAAGGTAAAATGAGTCCATTAACTCCGACGGCATTGCTGAGTGCACGACAACGACCTAGCGCACCTTACTCTTCGTCTGAAAAGTCTGCAACATAATATGTTGCAGCCCGAAATGGGTCAGCACATGGAATATGCTGGAATAATAACACTATAGAGCAATGAACATGTAGCAGCTATAACTATATGCATACTTGGCTGGTGGAAGCTCTATGGTTATTTTTGCAGAAAGCTAATTTTTCCCTACACCAAAGGAATATATTTTATTTAACTACAAAGTTTGTTGGAAACATTGAGAAGGTTCCTCCAACTCAATCCCAAATTATATAGTCATCAACCCAACAAATTAATTAATAGAGTGATGAGATCAAATCAATAATTCAAGTACCAGATACTCAAGATGTCCATAACTGGGGACACGGCTAACCATGATTAGTTTATACAATCTGTAGAGGTTTACATACTTTTCTCCACAAGACTCGATCTCCTCCATTGTATTTCTCACAGTACATGATGTTTGAGAAATAGATGACCAAGACACAGTCTTTCAGAAGCATTAACTCTTTACTCTGGGTAGACAGTACCACCGACATCCCCTACATCTGCTAGCATACCACTGAAAGAGGTCACACAACTTACTCAACTATGACAGAGCCCATAATGGCTTGTGGCTGCACACGTAAGTTTTCAGCATGTATAATCTTATGATCCCTTTGAGCCTGGGTGGCAAACCGTAGGATGATCACACGGGTACTCCGGGATATCCCAGGACAAAACTGGATTGCTCCTGGTGCCCAGACAACCACTGGGTGTTCTAGGTTGCCTCAACCAATCCACCTAGATGTGTATTAAAGTATCCACCTTAAGTTTAACCATTAACTAAAACTCTCACATCTATCATGGATCACTCAAACCAAACCATGTCTACGAGCATAGTATAGCAGTATAAGCACAACGTAGAAGTAACTTCCAGGGTTTGAAATAAAGACAATAGGTACTACCTCATCACTACTTCCCAGTACCCACAAATATTCAAGTCCTAACCATGCAGTGTTTCAGGATTGAACTAATGCATAAAAACTGGGTAATAAGGGGTATGATCAAAGTGTTACTTGCCTTGCTGACGATCTGAAAACCCTAGTGACTCGTAGTAGCACGCTTCGCACTCCAGAAACTCTATCGCAAACAAACAATAACATACATAAACACTCAAGCAATAGATTCAAGGGTAAAACTCAAGAGAAAAGATACAAATTGAAAGTTCAAATGAAGAGCTTTCGTTTGCAAAAAAATCAACAAAATTGGAGCTACGAAACTCAAAGTACGATCAAAAGAAGTTCGAATTCAAATCTGCTTGCAACCAAATTTTAAATTTTTAAATCCATATTCAAGTTGGCTAACTAGAAAGAGGGGAACAATACGAATATTTTGGCATTGGTTTCACTGGATTTGGACGAGCGAGCAAAAAGGTGTGAGGGCTTGAAGATCAGGGGCTAATCTGCAATAAAAATAATCGCGGATAGGTCCCTGGCCAAGAATAGAATAAAAGAAAAAGGCTATCGAACGAACGTTCGCTGTCAGGGAAAAACGAACGAACGTGTTCATTAAAACAAACAGAACAGAGAACGTTCGCTAAATAGATTCATTTGGAAAAAACCGAGAAAACCCTAATCCTAAACCGATCTAAACCGAGAATCGAAAAAAAAATCGAAAATAAACCGGTGAACCGGGGCGGTTTGTACCGTTTCTCGGCAACGGTGAAACGGCGGGAGCGGACACCGACGGGCGGCGAGGAAAGGCGGCGGCGTGGGCTAGGCGGCCGGCAGCAGCGGGCAGCAGCGGCATGGCTCGGCGGCGCAAAGGCGGCGACGGCGTGGCTTGGCGGTGGTGGTGCGGCGGCTCGGGCTGAGGGAGGAAGCGGCGGTGTCGGTGGTTATAAAGGCCAGGGGGTCGGCCTTGGGCGAGGGGGTGGCGCGGGGTGGAGTCCGGCTCGGACTCCCCTCTGCGGCATGCGGTGGCGGGTCTCGTCCCCGCACGGGAGGAAGGCAACGGCGATGCGGGCTGCTGGACCGGTCGGCTGGGCCTTCGGCCCAGTTGGGCGAGGGAAGGATTTTTTTGAAATAAAATTCCGCCCGAATAAAATCCTTATAAAATATAAAAAAGTTCTAAAAATGCCAAAAACAATTTTCACCGTCTAAACCTATTATTTATAATGAAGTGAACATTTTTCTGGCTTAAAATGCAATTTCCAAAAATGCATATTTTTCTAATTCAAATAAAATATCAAATAAAAACCAAATAAATTATAAATTTGATTTTAAAATTTCTCCTCCAATATTCCTCTCTTTTTGAAGAAGTCATATTATCTTCTCTCTTTTAATTTAAATATTGGAAATAATTAGAGACAAAAATATTAAAACCAAATGGATCCTCTTTTCAAATTTGAGAAAAACTCAAATATGAAAATGTATGAAATCCCCAACTCTCTCCTTGGGTCCTTGAGTTGCTTAAGATTTCTAGGATCACAACCAAATATGCAAATAAAATATGATATGCATATGATGACCTATGTATAACATCCGAATTGCAAATTGGGATGTTACAAACCTACCCTCCTTAAGATGAATCTTGCCCTCGAGATTCGGGTTGGCTAGAAAATAGGTGTGGGTGGTCTTTCCATAGGTCTTCTTCTCGCTCACAGGTGGCTTCATCCTCGGTATGGTGGCTCCACTGAACTTTGCAAAACTTGATAACCTTGCTGCGGGTAACTCGGCTGGCAAACTCTAGAATCTTGACGGGTTTCTCCTCGTATGTTAGATAACTCTCCAACTAAATTTCTTTGAGAGGCACTGTATCTCTTAGGGGAATATCGGCCATTTCAGCATGGCACTTCTTCAACTGGGAAATGTGAAACACATCATGAACTCCTGACAATCCTTCGGGTAACTCCAATTGTAGGCAACCTCTCCCATACATTTCAGAACTTGGTATGGTTCTACAAATCTCAGGGCTAACTTTCCCTTAACTCCAAATCTTTTAACTCCTCGGAGTGGCAACACACGAAGATATGCTCTATCTCCTATTTCATAGACTACCTCCTTGCGTTTAGTGTCGGCATAATTCTTCTGCTTGGACTGAGCTACCTTCAGTCTATCTCGAATCAACTTAACCTTCTCTTCGGACTCTTTGATGAAATCCGGTCCAAACAACTGACGGTCTCCAACTTCAACCCACATTAATGGTGTCCTGCATCTCCTTCCATACAAGGCTTCAAAAGGTGCCATCTTCAAACTAGCCTGATAATTGTTGTTATATGAGAACTCTGCGTATGGTAAATTATCATCCCAACTAGATCCATAATCTAGCGCACAGGCTCTCAACATGTCCTCCAGAATCCGATTAAATCTCTCGGTCTGTCCATCTGTCTGCGGATGAAAGATTGTACTAAACTCCAGCATAGTACCCAAAGTCTGGTGCAATTGATTCCAAAACTTCGTGGTAAACTATGTCCCTATATCTGATACGATGGTCCTCGGAACTCCATGCAGACATACGATCCAGGTCGTATATATCTTGGCCAACTACGCGCTTGTATAGGTGGTTTTCACTGGGATAAAGTGAGCTACCTTGGTCAGGCGATCAACTACTACCCAGATGGAATCATATCCTGATCGGGTCCTAGGTAATCCGGTGATGAAATCCATGCCAAGCTTGTCCCACTTCCAATTGGGTATCGGCATGGGCTGTAATAATCTGGCTGGCTTCTGATGCTCTGCCTTCACTCTCTGACATACGTCACATACTACTACATACTCAGCAATATCATTCTTCATACCCGTCCACCAGAAATGCTCCTTCAAATCCAAATACATCTTGGTGTTTCCGGGGTGAATTGAGTATGGCGAGTCATGAGCTTCCTAAAGTATTAACTTCCTGATCTCCGCATTATTGGGCACGTATACACGATCCTCAGACCATAAAGTCTCGTGTTCATCCTCACGAAAACCTTTGGCTTTTCCTTTGCTCATCTTCTCCTTAATCTCAGCAATTTCCTTATCATCCTTCTGAGCTCATCGAATCTTTCCCAATAATGTAGACTGAACCTCCATTGTTGCAACAAAGCCTCTTGGAACTATCTGCAAACAAAGTTCCTTGAGATCATCTACTAACTCCTGCAGTAATCCTACGCTTACAAGTGCGGCTCAAAGCGTCGGCTACGACATTGGCCTTTCCTGGATGATAATGCAACTTCATATCGTAATCCTTTATGATCCCCAACCATCTCCTCTGCCTGAGATTCAACTCCTTCTACGTGAAAATGTACTTCAGAATCTTGTGATCCGTGTACACGTCACATATATTTCCAATCAGAAAATGTCTCCAGGTCTTGAGCGCATGCACTACGGCTGCTAACTCCAAATCATGTGTGGCACAATTCAACTCGTGAGGTCGAAGCTGCTGTGAGGCATATGAAACAACTCTTCCATCTTGCATAAGTACACCTCCAAGTCCCAAACGAGAAGCGTCGCAATAAACTTGGAAATCCTTGCGTATATCTGAAAGAATCAGCACTGGGGCTGTAACCAAACGTTTCTTCAACTCCTGAAAACTGGCCTCACAATCATTGGTCCATTTGAACTTGGTGTCCTTCTTCGACAAATCTGTCATGGGTTTCACAATCCTGTAATATCCTGCAAGTCCCAGAAAAATGCGGATCTCTCCAATTGAGGTGGGTGCCAACCACTCAGTGATAGACTGAATCTTCGTAGGATCAATGGCTATACCTTCTCCTGATATAACATGTCCAAGAAATCCAACTCCCTTCAACCAAAACTCACACTTGCTGAACTTCGCATATAGCTGATGTTCTCTGAGCTTCTCGAGAACTAAGCGCAAGTGTTCCTTGTGTTCCTCTTCATTATTCGAGTACACCAAAATATCATCAATGAACACCACAACAAACTTATCCAAAAAGTCCATGAACACCTTGTTCATCATATTCATAAAATAGGGAGGGGCATTAGTCAGTCCAAATGACTTGACCATGTACTCATATAGCCCGTACCTTGTGGTAAAAGTTGTCTTAGGTATATCATGTTATCGGATCTTCAGTTGATGGTATCCTGATCGAAGATCGATCTTAGAGAATACTTTAGCTCCTTGCAACTGGTCAAATAGATCATTGATCACCGGGAGTGGGTATTTGTTCTTGATCGTCACTTCATTCAATGCCCGATAATCAACAACCATTCTCAAAGATCCATCCTTCTTCTTAACTAAGAGCACCGGGGCTCCCCACGGTGATGAACTTGGTCGGATATAACCCTTCTCCAATAACTCCTTAATCTGCTTCTTAATTTCCTCCAGATCATTTGCGGGCATCCTATACGGTCTCTTCGATATTGGTCCAGTGTCTGGCAACAACTCTATCAAAAATTCCATGTCTCGATCTGGCGGCATGCCTGGTAGCTCCGCTGGAAATACATCCGGGTAATCCTTCACAACAGGCACTTCTTCCTGAACAACTCCCGAGAGAGAATTCACTTGGGTCCTCCTTGCCGCATGCCTAGACATATAGTTGATCCTATTTCCCTCTGGGGTGGTGAATAAAATTGACTTACTAGCACAATCGATGTTTCCTCCATACTTCGATAACCAATCCATGCCTAATATTATATCAAGTCCTTGGGACTCAAAAATTATTAGGTCTAAGGGGAAAACGTGGCTACCAATGGTTAGGGGTAACAGATCACACCATCGGCTGGCCATATACTCTGCTCATGGCGAGATTACTAACATGGGTGACGTAAGGGCTAAGGTTGGAAACTTAAACTTGTCCACAAATCCCCTTGATATGTATGAATGTGATGCACCCGTATCAAAAAGAACGAGAGCGGTAAATGACTTAATCAAAAACTTACCGATCACTTCATCAGGTTGTTCCTCAATCTCCTCCACGTTGATGTGGTTCACTTGACCTCTGGTGAAAGGGTTTGGCTTCTTCCCTGAGCTTCCATTGCCATTTCCATTCTTTGCTTCAGGGCATAGTGTCCAGTCTTCCCGTACTTGAAACAAGTAATGTGACTTAGATCCTTCCTGGCGGGTGTTGCTGGGTTGGAACGGTTATGTCCATTGCTTCCTCCATTCCCATTCCCATTCTTAGGGCAACTGTGGTTATGCGAACTACCTCCATTATGGGTATGGCCTCCATGGTTATGAGTGTGTCCTCCCAAGTTCGGGGTAAAACGGGGCTTCTGCTGAGCTCCAGAATTATACTTCCCTTGTCCATGCTTCCTTTTGCGACTCTCTATCTGTTGTTGCTTGCCTTAAATCATAAGGGCCCTATCTACCAAATCCTGGTAGTTATTGAATGTTGCCACCATCAACTGCATGCTTAGCTCATCATTCAGCCCTTCCATAAACTTCTCCTGCTTCGCAGCATTTGTGGCCACATCGTCCAGGGCATAACGAGCTAACTTACTAAACTCATCCACGTACTGCCCCACAATATGATTTCCCCGACGTAAGTTGCTAAACTCACGCTTCTTCATACTCATTGCTCCAGTTGAAACATGGGCGGTACAGAAAGCTTGCTGAAACTGATCCCATGTGACATTGGCTATGGGAAAAGTGGTTGTGTAATTATCCCACCATGAGGCTGCTGGTCCGTCCAAGTGATGTGTGGCAAAGCGCACCTTCTTAGCATATGTGCAACCTGCGGTGGTCAGCTCCCTTCGAATCCTGCAGAGCCATTCATCAGCAACTATTGGCTCGGTGCTACTAGAAAACACCGGCGGATTCAACCTCAGAAAACAGGCTAAGTTGTCTACTGGAGGTGGTGGCGGTGGGTTGTTATTGTTGTTGTTGTTGCCTTGGTTCTGGACTAGTAGCTGCATCAAGGCATTCTGCTGCAGGATCAACTGGGTGAGCTCCGGTGGGAAGACAAATCCGGGGTCACGTCCCGGAGGCATATTGTGACGCCCCCGATTTGACCGTACACTAATCATACATGCAAACGTCTATGATCAAGATCAGGGACTCGCGGGAAGATATCACAACACAACTCTACAAATAAAATAAGTCATACAAGCATCATATTATAAGTCAGGGGCCTCGAGGGCTCGAATACAAGAGCTCCATCATAGACAAGTCAGTGGAAGCAACAATATCTGAGTACAGACATAAGTTAAACAAGTTTGCCTTAAGAAGGCTAGCACAAACTGGGATACAAATCAAAAGAGGCACAGGCCTCCTACCTGGGATCCTCCTAAACTACTCCTGGTCATCGTCAGCAGGCTGCACGTAGTAGTAGGCACCTCCAGCGTAGTAGGAGTCGTCGTCGACGGTGGCGTCTGGCTCCTGGGCTCCATCGTCTGGTCGCAGCAATCGGGTATAGAAAGGGGAAAAAGAGGCAGCAAAGGAACCGTGAGTACTCATCCAAAGTACTCGCAAGCAAGGAGCTACACTACATATGCATGCATTGGTATCAAATGGAAAAGGAGTATCATATGTGGACTGAATTGCAGAATGCCGGAGTAAGAGGGGAATAGCTAGTCCTTTCGAAGACTACGCTTCTGGTAACCTCCATCTTGCAGCAGAAGAAGAGAGTAGATGGTAAGTTCACCAAGTAGCATCGCATAGCAATAATCCTAACCGATGATCCTCCCCTCGTCGCCCTGTGGGAGAGCGATCACCGGTTGTATCTGGCACTTGGAAGGGTGTGTTTTATTGAGTATCCGGTTCTAGTTGTCATAAGGTCAAGGTACAACTCCAAGTCGTCCTGTTACCGAAGATCACGGCTATTCGAATAGATTAACTTCCCTACAGGGGTGCACCACATTTTCCAACACGCTCGATCCCCTTTGTCCGGACACACTTTTCTAGGTCATGCCCGGCCTCGGAAGATCAACACGTCGCAGCCCCACCTAGGCACAACAGAGAGGTCAGCACGCTGGTCTAAATCCTATGTGCGCAGGGGTCTGGGCCCATCGCCCATTGCACACCTGCATGTTGCATGAGCGACCGGAGAGTAGACCTAGCAACCTCCATTACAAAGGAAGTTGCGTTACGCGGTCCAACCCGGCACGCGCCGCTCAGTCGCTGACATCACGAAGGCTTTGGCTGATACCACGACGTCGAGTGCCCATAACTGTTCCCGTGTAGTTGGTTAGTGCGTATAGGCCAGTAGCCAGACTCGGATCAAATACCAAGATCTCGTTAAGTGTGTTATCTTGAAGTCAACGCGAACTCCGACCAGGGCCAGGCCCACCTCTCACCTGGGTGGTCTCAACCTGCCCTGTCGCTCCGCCACGAAGATCCACACAGAGGGCCATCGGGAAAGTATGTCCTTCCAGCCCCCAATTCGTGAATCAACCGCGGGTACTCAACGAGCCGACCCGACTTTAGTCACAACATATATCATGTGTAGTAGGTATAATATATACCCGTGATCCTCTTCCGACGTGATCACGGCCCGATAGTATAGCACGGCAGGCGGACAAGAATGTAGGGCCACTGATGATAAACTAGCATCCTATACTAAGCATTTAGGATTGCAGGTAAAGTATCAACAGTTGTAGCAACAATGACAGACTATGCATCAGAATAGGATTAACTTAAAGCAGTAACATGCTACACTACTCTAATGCAAGCAGTAGAGAGAGATTAGGCAATATCTGGTGATCAAGGGGGGGGCTTGCCTGGTTGCTGTGGCAAGAGAGGGGTCGTCAACACCGTAATCATACTGGGTAGCAGCGGCGTCGGTCTCGGTGTCTAGCGAGAGAAGAGGGGAGAAGAAACAATAAATATTAAGCAAACAGATGCATAGCGATGCATGACATGACAAGTAGCGGTGCTAGGGGTGCCCTAACGCGGTATGAGGGAGTACTGGTGAAGGGGAAAACATCCGGGAAATTATCCCCGGTGTTTCACATTTTCGGACAGATGAATCGGAGGGGAAAGGTTGCGAGTTAGCTATGCTAGGGATGCGTCGCCGATGAATGGGCTGCGAATCCGGATTCGTCTCGTCGTTCTGAGCAACTTTCATGTACAAAGTTTTTCCATCAGAGCTACGGTTTATTTTATACTAATTTTAAAAGATTTAAATCATTTTTAGGATTTATTTAATTATTTAAATCAACATTATCCAGAATATTGTTTGCAGACGTCATCATGCCGTCAGCAGTTGACCTGGTCAACCTGACAGGTGGGTCCCACCTGTCAGTGACCCATTTTAATTAAACACAGTAATTAGCCTAATCTGGATTAATAAAGGGTGTGGGCCCCATTGTCATTGACTGATTAATTAGTCAACTAATAGTTTAATTAGTTTAGGTAATTGTTAGTTTAATTAATCGAAATTAATTAATTCTTTAATTCTTTATTTATTTATTTATTTATTTATTTATTTAATATTTTTAATTATTTTTATTTATTTATTTTTAAATTATTTTTAAAATCTTTTCATTCACAGGGGGTGGGCCCCGTTTGTCTGTGGCCTAGAGGCCTTGCGGGTCGGGCGTGCTAGCGGCAAAGGCCGTGGGCGCCCGATGGGTGCGAGCGCCAGGCGCGGCGTCACCCGAACGGGCGCGCCGGCGAGCAGAGCGGCGGCGGCTGTGGCCGGTGCAGGCGCGGAGATGTGGGCCGTGGAGAGAGCACATCGTGGGGAGGTGGAGCGATGCGAGGGAGGCTGGAGCTGGGCAGCGCGAGGCCGCAGCGGCTGGCGCCCGCCCATCGTGAGGAGGCGTAGGCGAGACGCGCGACGGCGCGTGCGAGCTGCAGTGGTGGAGAGGGTGGCGGGGTCGCGTGGGCGAAGCAGTGCGGCGAGTAGCACTTGGTGCGGCGTCACGCGGGCATGGTGAGGACGGGAGGCGGGCCGACGCGGGGCTAGGCGGAGCAGCGGCGACGAAGAGCGAGCAGGGCATGCGCTTCGGTGCGGGCATGCGCAGTCGAGCGCAGGCGCGTGAGCGGGGCATCGGGGGCGCGCACATAGGATTTGACGCGGCCGCGGTGAGCGCGGAGGCGTCCGAGCGAGGAGGCAGGGAGATCCAGGACGCGGGCGGCGCACGGGTGCGCGCGTGCGGTGGCCGTGGCGACGAGCGCGAGGCGCGCGCACAGCGCTGGCAGGCGGTGTCGCGCGAGGGAGAGGGGAGGGAGCGAGGCTCATGGCGGGTCATAGGGCACGGGCAGCGGGGTTCGAGGCGGGGGATGGGGACGACGCGGACGTAGCAGAGGCAGTCCGTTGAGGAGGAGGAGGCAGCCCGACGGGGAACGCTCCGGCGAGGCCAGTGGAGCTCCGGGCGACGGCGGCGGCGGGTGGTGACGAGGCGGCGGGGTCGTTCCTCGATCCGATTTGGATCGGGGAGAGGGGGCGAGTGGGGCGCGAGTGGGGGGAGTGGGTGGTGGCTAGGGTTGGACTGGGGGGAGTAGGGGGTTAAGGCGGCGGGGTGGGCCGGCTGGGCTAGGTGGGCTGGCCGGCCAGTTGGGCCAGTGGGCCGTGGGAGGGGGTTCCCTCTTTCTTTTTGTTAGTTTTAGTTTTAGTTTTAGTTTTTCTTTTCCCTTTTATTTTATTTCTTTTCTGTTTTAATTCCTTTTAAATACTTACGCCTTTTATAAAGGTACGATTCCTTCACCATAATCACCTAGCCAATTATTGGCACGCTCCGAACATTTTTGTTTTAATTTCTGAAAACTTTTATTATTTAACTTTATTTTAAATTTGAATTTGAATCGGTTTTAAACCAACGGTAGATTAGCAACAGTAACCGTGGTGACGTGGCACCATTTGCGTGGAATTACTGTAGCTTGATTACCCGGGCGTTACAAAACTCCTCCACTACAAGAAATCTCGTGCCGAGATTTAGGAGGTAGAAGGAAATAGTGCGGGGTATTCATCATGCAGGTGGTCCTCACGTTCCCAAGTGGCTTCATCTTCAGAGTGATGCGACCATTGGACCTTGCGGAACTTGATCGCTTTATGACGTGTGCGGCGTTCAGCTTGGTCGAGAATGCGGACCGGATGCTCTTTATAGGAGAGGTCCTGTTGTAATTCGAGCACTTCATGATCCACTGCTTGAATTGGATCCTTGAAGCAACGGCGGAGCTGTGACACGTGGAACACGTCATGAACCTGAGAAAGGTTGGGCGGAAGCTCCAGTTGATATGCCACTTTTCCACGCCTTTCGAGAATAGTGAAGGGACCGATATAGCGAGGAGCTAGCTTGCCCTTGATTCTGAAGAGGTGAGCACCCTTCATTGGTGTAACTCTAAGATAAGCCTTTTCGCTAGGTTGATAGACCATGTCTTTGTGATGACGGTCATACTGACTTTTCTGACGCGACTGAGCAGTCTTGAGATTCTCACGAATAATGCGGACTTGTTCTTCGGCCTGTTGGATAATATCCGGACCGAAGAGTGGTCGTTCCCCAGTTTCTGACCAGTTTAGAGGGGTCCGACACTTTCATCCATATAGCACTTCGAAGGGGGACATCTTTAGACTAGCTTGATAGCTATTATTATAAGAGAACTCGGCATATGGAAGAGATTCCTCTCATTTCTAGCCGAAGGAAATTACACAAGATCGGAGCATGTCTTCGAGAACCTGGTTGACACGTTCAACCTGCCCTTGCGACTGAGGATGAAATGCAGTACTGAACGACAGATGAGTTCCCATAGCTTCTTGGAAACTTTCCCAGAATCTTGAAGTGAATAAGCTGCCACGGTCTAAATTGATAACCAGTGGAATACCGTGAAGTGAAACAATTCTGGACATGTAGAGAGTTGCAAGCTGACTAGCAGTGATTGTTTCTTTGACCGCCAGAAAATGTGCAACTTTAGAAAGCCGGTCAATGACGACAAGAATAGCATCATTACCTTTCTGCGATTTGGAAAATCCAGTGACGAAGTCCATTTCAACATGGTCCCATTCCCATTCAGGAATACAGATAGGTTGTAGAGTTCCAGCAGGCCTTTGATGCTCTGCTTTGATACGGCGGCAAACGTCACACTCAGCAACATATCGAGCAATGTCTTGCTTCATATTAGACGGATGTCTTGGTACATCTTTGTACTACCGGGATGAATAGACAAAGGCATATCATGATCTTCTTTCATAACCTTTTTAGTATGATCCAGGTTTTTCCTCGAACGTGGTACCACTAGGCGGCGATAGTGAAGAATGAGGGCTTTCCTTCTACTAGATGGCATTTAATCTTATGGACTTCAGAGTCATAACCTTGAATAGTCTTTATACCATCTACAAGATCTGGTATGACAGCCAGGGTATTTAGAGAACCCTTAGTAACAACACAAAGATTCATCTTCTGAAACTCTGCGGGAGGGGGAGTGACTGCTCCAGGAGGAACAATATGAAGGTTCGGCTTTCTAAATTCTTCGACAAGCGAGGGATGAACTTTGTGAACCTGGAGGTGGTTGAAGTAAGACTCACAGCTCAAGGCATCAGCCATTACATTAGCCTTGCTGGGGGTATAGGATATACCCACGTCAAAGTCTGCAATAGTCTCCATCCATCTCTGCTGATGGAGGTTTAGATCTGGCTGAGTAAACAGATACTTTAGACTTTGGTGGTCGCTGAAGATCTCGCAATGATTACCGAGAAGGTAATGTCGCCACTGCTTCAGTGCATGAATGACAGCAGCAAGCTCGAGGTCGTGAACTGGGTAGTTTTCTTCATGAGGGCGCAGTTGACGAGAGGCATAAGCAATCACTCTGCGCTCTTGCATTAGGACACAGCCTAATCCTTGACGGGAAGCGTCGCAGTAAATGACGAAGTCCTTCTTAGTATCAGGTGGAGCAAGCACTGGGGCAGAAGTCAACTTGTCTTTGAGCGCCTGGAAACTTTCCTAACACTTGTCCGTCCATTCGAACTTGACACCCTTATGCAACAGATTAGTCAGAGGCCTGGAAATCTTGGAGGAGTTCTCGACGAATCGACGGCAATAGCTGGCAAGACCGAGAAAACTTCAGACTTTCTTGACATTCTTCGGAGGAGTCCAATCGAGAATAGCTTGAACTCGTTCAGGGTTGACGGCAATACCATCCTTGGAGATGACATGCCCAAGATAGGTTACTTCGGGGAGCCAGAATTCACACTTGGAATACTAAGCATAGAGTTGATGCTCTCAAAGCTTTTCTAGCACAAGACGAAGATGTTCAACATGTTCTTCCTTGTTCTTTGAAAATACAAGGATATCATCCAGATAAACCATGACGAACTTGTCGAGGTAATCCATGAATATATAGTTCATCAGACGAGAGAAGGTGGCGGGAGCATTCGTTAAGCCGAATGACATGACGGTGTACTCGTATGACCCATACCGAGTCACGAAGGCGGTTTTTGGGATATCCTCTTCACGAACACGGATTTGGTGGTAACCCAACCTCAAGTCGAGTTTGGAGAACACTGATGAACCAGCCAGTTGATCATAAAGATCATTGATCCGAGGAAGAGGATATTTATTCTGAATGGTAGCTTGGTTTATAGGACGGTAGTCTTGGACTAATCGGTTCGTCCCATCCTTCTTCTTAACAAAGAGAGAAGGTGCTCCCCAAGGAGAGCAACTAGGGTGAATGAAACCTTTGACAAGAGATTTGTCGATTTCCTCCTTAAGCTCAATGAGTTCATGTGGCGGCATCTTGTAGGGTCATTTGGCTATAGGGGTGGTGCCTGGTTTCAAGTCGATAATGAATTTGACAGCCCTAGAAGGGGGAATCCCTGGAAGTTCTTCCGGAAAGACGTATTGGAATTCACGAACAACGGGAATGTTTTCAATGCCCTCGAGTGGTGCAGTGTTCAACGCATTCAAGGCATAAAGCCATGCCTCGGCGTTCTGAACTAGATGAGCTTGGTAAGCAATTATTTCATCAGAAGGGTGTAGCAGATGGAAGATCTTAGTGGCGCAAACTATAGAAGTAGTATGCGCTTTCAACCAATCAATTCCTAGAATGAGATCAATGCTACAGGACTTCAGTACGATGGGAGAGACAAGGAATTCCAGTCCTTTGATTTCAACGGGGACATCGTTGCAAATCATGGAGGTCCGACATTGGCCCGCGAGAGTGTGTACTAATAGCAAAGTGTTCATGTCCTCACATTTAATGTTGTGCAAGCATGCAAAATCTTCTGACATGACTGAATGCGATGCACCTGTATCAAATAAAACAGATGCTGGTACTAAATTTACGAGGAGTGTACCCATCACGATAGCAGGCTGGTCTAGAACTTCATTGAGATCAACGTGGTTGGCATGAACACGACCATAAGACCTGGCATTGTTGTTGTGAGACTGGTTGCTTCCACGGCCAGTTGCAGGAAGAGCCAGTTGATTCTGGTTCTGAAAGCAGTTCTTGGCGAGGTGACCTGGTTGGCCACACTTGTAGCACAGACCATTATTGGGAGTGGGAATAGGAGCTTGGGGTGGTGGAGCTGGAAGCCTTGGCTGCCAAGTTGGTGGGGGAGGCAGATGTGGTGCAGCATAGGACTGCCTTGGAGTAGGTGCAGTAGGCTGGTACATGCTGTTGGGAATCCATATTCTACGCTTCTGCGAAGATGGGCCCAAAGATGAGCCTGTGCCACGGTTGCGCCTGTGAGAGCTCTGGTGTTCCTACAGACCAGTTTTGACATTGATGGCCTTGTTCACCAAGGTGGCGAAATCAACAAAGTCATGCACTAGAAGTGCGAGCTTGATGTCAGCTTGAAGGCCATCACGGAACTTCTCATATCTGCTTGCATCAGTTGCAATGTCTTCTTCGGCATAGCGGGATAAATCCAGAAACTCCCACTGATAAGCTTCCATAGTTTTGTTGCCTTGGTTGAGGTTGCGGAACTCACGCTTCTTACAGTCCATGACTACCTGAAGAATGAAGCAAGCACGGAAAGCATCTTGGAAGTCTGGCCAGGTGATGATTGTTCCAACCAGTAGAGTACGCCTGTGACTGTCCCACCATTGAGCTGCGGGTCCCTTCAAGAAGAAGGAAGCAAAGGTGACATAGCTGGCAGGGGCTACATCAACAGACTCATAGGTGATGTCACAGAGCCAGTCATCAGCATCCAGAGGCTGAGTTGAGCTGTGGTACACAGTTGGGTTGAGACACATGAAATCCTGCAGAGTCACCTGGGTTGGTTGCTGGTTCATATTGGGGCGAGGAAACTGAGCCATCATATTTTCCATGAATTGGCGGTTCAGCTCGAACTGTTGGATCATACCAGCCATGTACTCAGGCAGTGGTGGGGCATGGCCACTGATACGTCTCCAACGTATCTATAATTTTTGATTGCTCCATGCTATATTATTTACTGTTTTGAATGTTTATGGGCTTTATTATACACTTTTATATCAGTTTTTAGGACTAACCTATTAACCCAGAGCCCAGTGACAGTTTCTGTTTTACCCTTTTTTAGGGTTTCGAAGAAAAGGAAAATCAAACGGAGTCCAATTGACCTGAAACTTCACGGAACTCATTTTTGGAAGGAAATAAGCCCAGAAGACTTGGAGTGCACGTCGGGGGACCTGCGAGGAGGCCATGAGGCAGGGGGCGCGCCCACCCCCCTGGGCACGCCCTCCACACTCGTGGGCCCCTTGTGGCCCCCCTGACGTACTTCTTCCGCCTGTATATCTCCATATACCCTAAAAACATCCGGGAGCACAATAGATCGGGAGTTCCGCCGCCAGAAGCCTCCGTAGCCACCGAAAGCCAATCTAGACCCGTTCCGGCACCTTGCCGGAGGGGGAAATCCCTCTCCGGTGGCCATCTTCATCATATCGGTGCTCTCCATGACGAGGAGGGAGTAGTTCTCCCTCGGGGCTGAGGGTATGTACCAGTAGCTATGTGTTTGATCTCTCTCTTTCTCGTGTTCTTGATTTGGCACGATCTTGATGTCTCGCAAGCTTTGCTGTTATAGTTGGATCTTATGTTTCTCCTCCCCCTCTTCTCTCTTGTAATGAATTGAGTTTCCCCTTTGAAGTAATCTTATCGGATTGAGTCTTTAAAGATTTGAGAACACTTGATGTATGTCTTGCCGTGCGTATCTATGGTGACAATGGGATATCACGTGATTCACTTGATGTATGTTTGGGTGATCAACTTGCGGGTTCCGCCCATAAACCTATGCATAGGGGTTGGCACACGTTTTCGTCGTGATTCTCCGGTAGAACTTTGGGGCACTCTTTGAGGTCCTTTGTGTTGGTTGAATAGATGAATCTGAGATTGTGCGATGCATATCATATAATCATACCCACGGATACTTGAGGTGACATTGGAGTATCTAGGTGACATTAGGGTTTTGATTGATTTGTGTCTTAGGGTGTTATTCTAGTACGAACTCTAGGGTTGTTTGTGACACTTATAGGAATAGCCCAACGGATTGATTGGAAAGAATAACTTTGAGGTGGTTTCGTACCCTACCATAATCTCTTCGTTCGTTCTCCGCTATTAGTGACTTTGGAGTGACTCTTTGTTGCATGTTGAGGGATAGTTATGTGATCCAATTATGTTAGTATTGTTGAGGGAACTTACACTAGCGAAAGTATGAACCCTAGGCCTTGTTTCCTAGCATTGCAATACCATTTACGCTCACTTTTATCACTTGTTACCTTGCTGTTTTATAATTTCAGATTACAAATACCTTTATCTACTATCCATATACCACTTGTATCACCATCTCTTCGCCGAACGAGTGAACCTATACAATTTACCATTGTATTGGGTGTGTTGGGGACACAAGAGACTCTTTGTTATTTGGTTGCAGGGTTGCTTGAGAGAGACCATCTTCATCCTACGCCTCCTACGGATTGATAAACCTTAGGTCATCCACTTGAGGGAAATTTGCTACTGTCCTACAAACCTCTGCACTTGGAGGCCCAACAACGTATACAAGAAGAAGGTTGTGTAGTAGACATCAAGCTCTTTTCTAACGCCGTTGCCTGGGAGGTTAGGCTTGAAGGTATATCTTTAGATCTTGCAATCGAGTCTTTTAGTTTCTTGTTTTATCACTAGTTTAGTTTATAAAACAAAACTATAAAAAATGGAATTGAGTTTGTCTCATACGCTTCACCTTTTTAATATCTTTCATGAGTATGATGGAAAGGATAATTGTGCTCAAGTGTTAGAAGAAGAAATCTATAAAATGTTTGGCACTAAATATTTGAATGATGAGCATGATTGCAATGTTGTTAGTATAAATTGCTTGAATATCCATGATGCTAATGATATGCAAAGCCACAAGCTTGGGGAAGCTATGTTTGATGAAGATGATATTTTTGTCCCCCAAGTTTATATGTGGTTTTATGATTTTAATTAGTGTTTGTGCCAAGTAGAACCTTTGGGAAGACTTTGGGAAAGTCTTGTTGATCATGCTGTAAAAAACAGAAACTTTAGCGCTCACGAGAATTGCTGCCATTTTTATTTGGAGAGTGCTATTTAGTTAATTCTTTTTAAGATTATTAATAGATAAATTCCTCAGGTCCAGCAATTTATTTTATAATTTTATGAGTTCCAGAAGTATATGTTTGATCCAGATTACTACAGACTGTTCTGTTTTTGACAGATTCTGTTTTTCATGTGTTGTTTACTTATTTTGATGAATCTATGGCTAGTAAAATAGTTTATAAACCATAGAGAAGTTGGAATACAGTAGGTTTAACACCAATATAAATAAAGAATGAGTTCATTACAGTACCTTGAAGTGGTGATTTATTTTCTTATACTAACGGAGCTTACGAGTTTTCTGTTAAGTTTTGTGTTGTGAAGCTTTCAAGTTTTGGGTAAAGATTTGATGTACTATGGAATAAGGAGTGGCAAGAGCCTAAACTTGGTGATGCCCAAGGCACCCAAGGTAATATTCAAGGACAACCAAAAGCCTAAGCTTGGGGATGCCCCGGATGGTATCCCCTCTTTCGTCTTCGTTCATCGGTAACTTTACTTGGAGCTATATTTCTATTTGCCACATGATATGCGTTTTGCTTGGAGCGTAAATTTATTTTGTTAGGATTTGCTTGCTGTTATTTATAACAATGTTTTGCATCTTTTATTTCAATAAAAGTGGCATTGATAGTCTTTACTATGCCTATTTTAGAAGTCCACATGTTGCTGTTTGAAAACAGAAAGTTTACCGCTGTTGCAATAATTCCCTAGAAAAGTCAGAATGTGATAAAATGTTGAAACCTTTTGCATATTAAGCTCTGATAAATTTACTACAGTGGGAATTTTCTTTCATAATTTTTGGAGCTAGGGAAGTATGGATGTTGCTGCATTCTTTACAGACTGTCCTGTTTAGGCAGATTGCTGTTATGTTTGCATTGTTTGCATATGTTTGCTTTTTTAATGATTCTATTTGAGGACAGGACTATTAATACGCAGAGGCATTTAGTATGCAATGTTGAATAATAATTTTAGTGATTTGCTACAGTAGAGTATGATAAGGTTTTTGCAATGGTTTATACTAACTTATCTCACGAGTCCTTGTTGAGTTTTGTGTGGATAAAGCTTTTGAGATTTAGGGAGACCGTGATATGAGAGGAATTAAGGAGACACAAAAGCTCAAGATTGGGGATGCCCAAGGCACCCCAAGATAATATTTCAAGAAGTCTCAAGCGTCTAAGCTTGGGGATGCCCCGGTTGGCATCCCACCTTTCTTCTTCAACAACAATCGGTTAGTATCGGTTGATCCTAAGTTTTTGCTTCTTCACATGATGTTTGCTATTCTTAGATGTCATTTTCTTTTGCTTTGCTTGTTGTTTGAATAAAATACCAAGATCTGAAATTATTAAATGTTAGAGAGTCTTCACATAGTTGCATAATTATTAAACTACTCATTGATCTTCACTTATATCTTTTGGAGTAGTTTGTTGTTGCTCTAGTGCTTCACTTATATCTTTTAGGGCATGGTGGTAGTTTTATTTGAAGAAATAGATGAACTCTCATGCTTCACTTAGATTATTTTTGAGAGTCTTAAATAGCATGGTAATTTGCTTAAAATCCTAATATGCCAGGTATTCAAGAATAATAAAATTCTCTTATGAGTGTGTTGAATACTATGAGAAGTTTGATACTTGATAATTGTTTTGAGATATGGAGATGGTGATATTAGAGTCATGCTAGTTGAGTGGTTATGAATTTGAGAAATACTTGTGTTGAAGCTTGTGATTCCCGTAGCATGCACGTATGGTGAGCCGTTATGTGGTGAAGTCGGAGCATGATTTATTTTTTGATTGCCTTCCTTATGAGTGGCGGTCGGGGACGAGCGATGGTCTTTTCCTACCAATCTATCCCCCTAGGAGCATGCGCGTAGTACTTTGTTTCGATAACTAATAGATTTTTGCAATAAGTATGTGAGTTCTTTATGACTAATGTTGAGTCCATGGATTATACGCACTCTCACCCTTCTACCTTTGCTAGCCTCTCTAGTACCGCGCACCTTTCGCCGGTATCATACACCAACCATATCCTTCCTCAAAACAGCCACCATACCTACCTATCATGGCATTTCCATAGCCATTCCGAGATATATTGCCATGCAAATTTCCACAGTTCCGTTATTTTGACACGCTTCATCATTGTCATATTGCTTTGCATGATCATGTAGTTGACATCGTATTTGTGGCAAAGCCACCGTTCATAATTCTTCCATACATGTCACTCATGAGTCATTGCACATCCCGGTACACCGCCGGAGGCATTCATATAGAGTCCTATCTTGTCCTAAGTATCGAGTTGTAATTCTTGTGTTGTAAGAAAATAAAAGTGTGATGATCATCATTATTAGAGCATTGTCCCAGTGAGGAAAGGATGATGGAGACTATCATTCCCCCACAAGTCGGGATGAGACTCCGGACGAAAAAAAAGAGGCCAAAGAATCCCAAATGAAAAAAAAGAGGCCATAAAAAAAGAGAAGGCCCAAATAAAAAAAATAAAAAATGAGAGAAAAAGAGAGAAGGGGCAATGCTACTATCCTTTTACCACACTTGTGCTTCAAAGTAGCACCATGATCTTCATGATAAAGAGTCTCCTATGTTGTCACTTTCATATACTAGTTGGAATCTTTCATTATAGAACTTGGCTTGTATATTCCAATGATGGGCTTCCTCAAAATGCCCTAGGTCTTAGTGAGCAAGCAAGTTGGATGCACACCCACTTAGTTTCTTTTCGATCTTTCATACACTTATAGCTCTAGTGCATCCGTTGCATGGCAATCCCTACTCACTCACATTGATATCTATTAATGGGCATCTCCATAGCCCGTTGATACGCCTAGTTGATGTGAGACTATCTTCTCCTTTTTGTCTTCTCCACAACCACCATTCTATTCCACCTATAGTGCTATGTCCATGGCTCACGCTCATATATTGCGTGAAGATTGAAAAGTTTAAGAACATCAAAAGTATGAAACAATTGCTTGGGTTGTCATCGGGGTTGTGCATGATTTAAATATGTTGTGTGGTGAAGATGGAGCATAGCCAGACTATATGATTTTGTAGGGATAACTTTCTTTGGCCATGTTATTTTGAAGAGACATAATTGCTTAGTTAGTATGCTTGAAGTATTATTATTTTTATGTAAATATTAAACTTTTGTCTTGAATCTTATGGATCTGAATATTCTTGCCACAATTAAGAAGAATCACATTGAAATTATGCCAAGTGGCACTCCGCATCAAAAATTCTTTCTTTTATCATTTACCTACTCGAGGACGAGCAGGAATTAAGTTTGGGGATGCTGATACGTCACCAACGTATCTATAATTTTTCATTGCTCCATGCTATATTATTTACTGTTTTGAATGTTTATGGGCTTTATTATACACTTTTATATCATTTTTTGGGACTAACCTATTAACCCAGAGCCTAGTGCCAGTTTCTGTTTTTACCCTATTTTAGGGTTTCGAAGAAGAGGAAAATCAAACGGGGTCCAATTGACCTGAAACTTCACGGAACTCATTTTTGGAAGGAAAGAAGCCCAGAAGACTTGGAGTGCATGTCGGGGGACCTGCGAGGAGGCCACGAGGCAGGGGGGTGCGGCCTCCACCCTCGTGGGCCCCTCGTGGCCCCCCTAACGTACTTCTTCCGCCTATATATCTCCATATACCCTAAAAACATCCGGGAGCACAATATATCGAGAGTTCCGCCGCCAGAAGCCTCCATAGCCACCGAAAGACAATCTAGACCCGTTCCGGCACCCTGTCGGAGGGGGCAATCCCTCTCTGGTGGCCATCTTCATCATCTCGGTGCTCTCCATGACGAGGAGGGAGTAGTTCTCCCTCGGGGCTGAGGGTATGTACCAGTAGCTATGTGTTTGATCTCTCTCTCTCTCGTGTTCTTGATTTGGCACGATCTTGATGTATCGCGAGCTTTGCTATTATAGTTGGATCTTATGTTTCTCCTCCCCCTCTTCTCTCATGTAATGAATTGAGTTTCCCCTTTGAAGTAATCTTATCGGATTGAGTCTTTAAAGATTTGAGAACACTTGATGTATGTCTTGCCGTGCATATCTGTGGTGACAATGGGATATCACGTGATTCACTTGATGTATGTTTTGGTGATCAACTTGCGGGTTCCGCCCATGAACCTATGCATAGGGGTTGGCACACGTTTTCATCGTGATTCTCCGGTAGAACTTTGGGGCACTCTTTGAGGTCCTTTGTGTTGGTTGAATAGATGAATCTGAGATTGTGTGATGCATATCATATAATCATACCCACGGATACTTGAGGTGACATTGGAGTATTTAGGTGACATTAGGGTTTTGATTGATTTGTGTCTTAAGGTGTTAATCTAGTACGAACTCTAGGTCTGTTTGTGACACTTATAGGAATAGCCCAACGGATTGATTGGAAAGAATAAATTTGAGGTGGTTTCGTACCCTACCATAATCTCTTCGTTCGTTCTCTGCTATTAGTGACTTTGGAGTGACTCTTTGTTGCATGTTGAGGGATAGTTATGTGATCCAATTATGTTAGTATTGTTGAGGGAACTTACACTAGCGAAAGTATGAACCCCAGTCCTTGTTTCCTAGCATTGCAATACCATTTACGCTCACTTTTATCACTTGTTACCTTGTTGTTTTTATAATTTCAGATTACAAATACCTTTATCTACTATCCATATACCACTTGTATCACCATCTCTTCGCCGAACTAGTGCACCTATACAATTTACCATTGTATTGGGTGTGTTGGGGACACAAGAGACTCTTTGTTATTTGGTTGCAGGGTTGCTTGAGAGAGACCATCTTCATCCTACGCCTCCTACGGATTGATAAACCTTAGGTCATCCACTTGAGGGAAATTTTCTACTGTCCTACAAACCTCTGCACTTGGAGGCCCAACAACGTCTACAAGAAGAAGGCTGTGTAGTAGACATCAGCCACCACGACCACGACCACCTGGTCTAACCATCCTGCTAATATATAACAGGGGTAGTTCAGCATTGAGAAATTGTAAGGACAATAATCATTCATGATGAAACATGCATAATGAAAGGAACACGATAGATGCTATATAGTAGTTGGCATATCTTATAAAAGAGATCATGCATGGAGTTCGGTACATGGAGTTCAATACATAGGCTAAGAACATCATAGGTGGCACGCAGGCTCGCGGAGAATGCATCTAACACTAAAAAGCAAGCCTACATCAGTCCTAGGAGGAACTGTGGAGGTAGGTGTAGCCTGACAGCTGGTAGTGACGTGAAGGGAAGTCCTCCACGTGAGTAGCCTGGGGTCTGCGGATACTCTGGTGCGGAACCCGACACGCAAATGGCATGAGAGGACCAAGTGCGGGAGAGTAGCCTCCCACATCTGGCCAGCCGACGCCCTATGGCATCACAGTCTTGGCAGGATAGATCACAGAACGCGACAGATCACTAGATCGGACAGAGGGGTGCAATAGCATCAGAGCACGGTACAGGTGTTGACGGGTGGTGTACAACTCGTGGAGAAGAGCTCGGTTAGCTCTATCCAGCCCATCAGCATGCAGAACTAGGTTCTGATGGTAGAAGGGCTCTCGGGTGACAGTGGAGTAGGCAGCAGTGTAGTATCCCTCCGCACCAACATCAGATGCGATAGCAATGTGCCTGAAAGGGGAGGTGTCCAACTCCCGATACTCTCCACGAAGACGTGTCAGAGCAGCATAAGCAGCATCGTGGACCGCCATGTCGATAGTCACTCCAACACCATGAGCAGTGTGCAGCATGGTAGTGGAGTCATACTCCCGAGAGTAGAGGTGGACGATGGCACGGTAGTGCTCCTAGTTGAAGTCCTGGTACTCCTCGTAGACGGTGTACTCAGGGTGCCAGTGATAACCCAGATAGGTCATCATCTCAACCAACATAGTAGATGATCCTGAGGCACCAATGGCCGTCGTGTGGCGCACGACCTGTCTCGTGGGCTCCATCTGAAAACAAAGGTGTTTCAAAGGAGTCAAATGACAGTGTGGATAAAGTTCAATATACTACTCTAAAGAATAACTAGGGCTTATCCAACTTTGGGGTGAACGTGGTCACGGGATCCTAATGTTAGAGTTAGTAAAATCGTTTAAACCGAGTAGAAGAGAGTTCAAAGTCCCAGAGTAAGGATCGAGGAGTAAAAGATCTTAATACCACCCAGATGGCGACGTGGGCCCGTAAGGCACACAACCATGTTAGTAAAAGTTTTTGCAATGTCTAGACTCAACTTCAGCCAAGGAGTGTGGAAGGGGGATTCCTACAAGCAGTCGGCTCTGATATCAACTTGTGACGCCCCCAATTTGATCATACACTAATCATACACGCAAACATGTACGATCAAGATCAGGGACTCACGGGAAGATATCACAACACAACTCTAAAAATAAAATAAGTCATACAAGCATCATATTATAAGCCAGGGGCCTCGAGGGCTCGAATACAAGAGCTCGATCATAGACGAGTCAGTGGAAGCAACAATATCTGAGTACAGACATAAGTTAAACAAGTTTGCCTTAAGAAGGCTAGCACAAACTGGGATACAAATCGAAAGAGGCACAGGCCTCCTGCCTGGGATCCTCCTAAACTACTCCTGGTCGTCGTCAGCGGGCTGGACGTAGTAGTAGGCACCTCCAGCATAGTAGGAGTCGTCGTTGATGGTGGCATCTGGCTCCTGGGCTCCATCGTCTGGTTGCAGCAATCGGGTATAGAAAGGGGGAAAAGAGGGAGCAAAGCAACCGTGAGTACTCATCCAAAGTACTCGCAAGTAAGGAGCTACACTACATATGTATGCATTGGTATCAAATGGAAAAGGGGTATCATATGTGGACTGAAGTGCAGAATGCTGGAATAAGAGGGGCATAGCTAGTCCTTTCGAAGACTACGCTTCTGGTAACCTCCATCTTGCAGCAGAAGAAGAGAGTAGATGGTAAGTTCACCAAGTAGCATCGCATAGCAATAATCCTAACCGATGATCCTCCCCTCGTCGCCCTGTGAGAGAGCGATCACCGGTTGTATCTTGCACTTGGAAGGGTGTGTTTTATTGAGTATCCGGTTCTAGTTGTCATAAGGTCAAGGTACAACTCCAAGTCGTCATGTTACCGAAGATCATGGCTATTCGAATAGATTAACTTCCCTGCAGGGGTGCACCACATTTCCCAACACGCTCGATCCCCTTTGTCCAGACACACTTTTCTGGGTCATGCCCGGCCTCGGAAGATCAACACGTCGCAGCCCCACCTAGGCACAACAGAGAGGTCAGCATGCCGGTCTAAATCCTATGCGCGCAGGGGTCTGGGCCCATCGCCCATTGCACACCTGCACATTGCGTGGGCGGCCGGAGAGCAGACGTGGCAACCTCCATTACAAAGGAAGTTGCATTACGCGGTCCAACCCGGCATGCGCCGCTTAGTCGCTGACGTCACGAAGGCTTCGGCTGATACCATGACGTCGAGTGCCCATAATTGTTCCCGCGTAGTTGGTTAGTGCATATAGGCCAGTAGCCAGACTCGAATCAAATACCAAGATCTCGTTAAGTGTGTTATCTTGAAGTCAACGCGAACGCCGACCAGGGCCAGGCCCACCTCTCACCTGGGTGGTCTCAACCTTCCCTGTCGCTCCGCCACAAAGATCCACACAGAGGGCCGTCGGGAAAGTATGTCCTTCCAGCCCACAATTCGTGAATCAACCGCGGGTACTCAACGAGCCGACCCGACTTTAGTCACAACATATATCATGTGTAGTAGGTATAATATATACCCGTGATCCACTCCCGACGTGATCACGGCCCGATAGTATAGCATGGCAGACGGACAAGAATGTAGGGCCACTGATGATAAACTAGCATCCTATACTAAGCAATTAGGATTGCAGTTAAAGTATCAACAATTGTAGCAACAATGACATGCTATGCATCAGAATAGGATTAACGGAAAGCAGTAACATGCTACACTACTCTAATGCAAGTAGTAGAGAGAGATCAGGCGATATCTGGTGACCGGGGGGGCTTGCCTGGTTGCTCTGGCAAGAGAGAGGAGTCGTCAACACCGTAGTCGTACTGGGTAGCAGCGACGTCGGTCTCGGTGTCTAGCGAGAGAAGAAGGGGGGAGAAACAATAAATATTAAGCAAACAGATGCATAGGGATGCATGACATAACAAGTAGCGGTGCTAGAGGTGCCCTAATGCGGTATGAGGGGGTACTGATGAAGGGGGAAAACATCCGGGAAATTATCCCCGGTGTTTCACGTTTTCGGACAGATGAATCGGAGGGGGAAGGTTGCGAGTTTGCTATGCTAGGGATGCGTGGCGAACGAACGGGCTGCGCATCCGGATTCGTCTCGTCGTTCTGAGTAACTTTCATGTACAAAGTTTTTTCATCCAAGCTACGGTTTATTTTATATTAACTAGCACATATGCCCGTGCGTTGCAACGGGGAGATACTTTTTTTGCAAGAACAAGCGGGGGAGATAATTGATGTGTTCATTAAAAATGGTCTCCACAGTGGTGGACGACAGAGCGAGGAGCTGCGGTCTTCTCACGAGTCATTTTTGGCGCGCTAGATCTTGATAGTGGTGGGGCTGGTCAGCATGGCGGAGACCACCCAACTGGTACCGTTTTTTTCATAGTCCAATCCCCTTGCACCCTTTGGTTTTTGCTGCTCGTCCGTCCGACAGAAAAAGAAATACGTGGTAGGTCCAGTTTAGCCCATCCGGGGATATCCAAAAAAATGGGGAACTACGTACGGAATGGATGGAACAAAATCTATACACATATGATTTTCTTTGCTTAGGGCAGCTGCTTGGGAGCTATTATATGATGCTTGTTGCGTCAAATAGCGCATGAGACGCATAACAGTTCGTGTCTGGGCCAGTCCAATGGCTGTCATCGAAATAAGTTGTGTTTGCAAGGCACGAGTAATAATCCAAAAAATCACGTGTTGAACGATTGAAGATATGACCTTACCCGACCGTGTGATGCTAGCCACGACAACAAACGCCTACTGCTAAGCAATGGCCGGCGTGAATAATTAAGAAGACAGTGTAACATCGGATTTAAAACATTTTTTAAACTTTTCTAAAATATGAATTGCCAAATATTCTTGAAAACGTGTTTTTTTAATTACAAACAATATTTATATAATATTCCGTACATTTTGCAAAAAACAAGACCAAAATTTGAAACAACAACATTTTGCGTAGACATGAACCTTTTATCAAAACCCGGACATATTATTATTTGTGACCAACTTTTGGAAATGGAACATGTTTTAAACATTCAAAACAAATTTATCAAATATGTTTTCAAACGCAAACATTATTCTGAATCCGCGAACATTTTACTAAAACAATAATATATTTCAAAAATCGAAACGCAACTCGGATATAAAATATTTTTTAGCTTTTTAAAAATATGAATACCCGAATATTCTTGAAAACATGTTTTTTTTAATTACGAACAATGTTTATAATATTCCGTACATGTTGCAAAAAACATGATCAAAATTTGAAAAAATTTATTTTCCAAAGACATGAAACTTTCGTCAAAACCCAAACATTTTATTATTTGTGACCGACTTTTGAAAACGGAACATGTTTTGTATGTTCAACCAAATTTATGAATTATGTTTTCGGACGCAGACATTATTTTGAACCAGTGAACATTTTACTAAGACAATAATATATTTCAAAAATCGAATATTTTTTAAAATACATGTTGTTTAAAGCCCATTTATTTTCAATATTTATAAATTTGAAAAACAATCAGAACGACAAACTAAATTAATGTTCCAAACAGTTTTAAAAAGGGGAAGACAATATTGTAACTAAAAAATCAGAAATTTGACAAAAATTCAAGTTCTGAACTTTAAAAAAAATTGAATTGTGAAATAGAGTAAAAATACAAATAAATTTAGACGGAAAACTAAAACGGGCCGGCCCATACTTCGGCAGCCTGTGCGAGGGACAACTATCTAAGGCACAAGGGGAGAAAATGAATTTTCTCGGCTACATGGGCAGGCAAATAAGTGGGCTGGCTTTGCTGGGCCACAGCATGTACGGGCCAAGTGTAAAATTTTGAATTGCTAAAAAAAATTGACGTACGCATAAAAATTTAGTCCACCTCGGATAGAAAAATAAATTTCAAAAATATATTACTAAATATAAATAGACGTACGCAGACATTATTTTGAATCTTTTAACATTTTCCTAAAACAATAATATATTTGAGAATAGAATATCTTTTAAAATAAATATTTTTTAAAGCTCGAACATTTTTTTGAATATTTATAAATGCGGAACGAGAAAATATATTAATGTTCCAAACATTTTTAAAAACGGGAAGACAATATTTTACCTAAAAAGTAGAAATTTGGCAAAAATTCAAGTTCTGATCTTTTTTGAAAATTTTAAATTCTGAAATGAAGTAGAAATAGAAATAAATTTGGACGGAAAAATAAAACGGGGCTGGCCAGACTTGGGCGCCCTGTGCGATTACCGACTATCTATCTACCGCACAGGGTGAGAAAAAGGCTTTTTGCAGTTATATAGGCTGGATTTGCTGGGCCACAGCCTCTGCGGGCCGAGTATAAAATAATGGATTGCTAAAAAATAGATGTACGCACAAAAATTTAGTAGCTACTCGGATAAAAAAATTAATTTGAAAAATATATTACTAAAAATAAATAGAAGTACGCAGACATTATTTTGAATCTGTGAACATTTTACTAAAACAATTATATATTTCAATAATCGTATAAATTTTTAAATACATGTTTTTAAAGCCCTAACATTTTTCTGAATATTTATGAATTTGATAAAAATCGGAACAAGAAAAGAAATTAACTTTCCAAACATTTTTAAAAATGGGAAGACTATTGTAACTCAAAAAAGAAATCCTAAATTTGATAAAAATTCAAGTTCTGAACTTTTTTGAAAATTTTGAATTATGAAATAAAGTAAAAATATAAAAAAAGTTGGACGGAAAAACAAAACGGGCCAGCCCAGTCTTGGGTGCCCTGTGCGATCACAGACTATCTATCGCACTGGGCAAGTAAAAGGCTTTTCTCGGTTTACATGGGTAGTCAAATAAGTGGGCTGGCTTTGCCGGGCCACAGCGTGTGCGGGCCAACTATAGAATTCTGGATTGCTAAAAAAATAGACATGCGCACAAAAAATTAGTACCACCTCGGATAGAAAAATAAATTTCGACGGTGAACGGATGAAAAATTTGGAGAAACAAAAAAATAGACGTGCGCACAAAAAATTAGTACCACGCCGGATAGAAAAATAAATTTCGACAGTGAACGGATGAAAAATTTGGAGAAACGCACCTTGCTTTATTAGTAGGTATAGATTTTAAAAAATTTAAATCATTTTTAGCATTTATTTAATTATTTAAATCAACATTATCCAGAATCGTGTTTGCAGACGTCATCATGATGTCAGCAATTGACCTGGTCAACCTGACGGGTGGGTCCCACCTGTCAGTGACCCATTTTAATTAAACATGATAATTAGCCTAATCAGGATTAATTAAGGGCATGGACCCCACTATCATTGACTGATTAATTAGTTAACTAACAGTTTAATTAGTTTAGGTAATTGATTAGTTTAATTAATCAAAATTAATTAAGTTAATTAATTCTTTAATTAATTAATTAATTAATTAATTTTTAAATTAATTTTTTAAAAATCGCTTTCGTTCACAGGGGGGTGGGCCTGTTTGTCTTGGCCCAGAGGCCTTGCGGGTCGGGCGTGCTAGCGGCAAAGGCAGTGGGCACCCGATGGGCGTGAGCGCCAGGCGCGGCATCACCCGAACTGGCGCGCCGGCGAGCAGAGCAGCGGCGGCCGTGGCCGGTGCAGGCGCGGATATGTGGGCCGCGGAGAGCGGCCATCGTGGGAAGGCGGAGCGAGGCGAGGGAGGCCGGAGCGGGGCAGCGCGAGCCCGCAGCGGCTGGCGCCGGCTGTGGCGGAGTGGCACGGGGCATAGGCGAGGCGCGCGATGGCGCGCGCGTGCTACAACAGTGGAGAGGGTGGCGGGGTTGCGTGGGCGAAGCAGTGCGGCGAGCAGCACTTGGTGCGGCGTCACGCAGGCACGGTGAGGACGGGAGGCGGGCCGACGTGGGGCTAGGCGGAGTAGCGGATGCGAGGAGCGAGCGGGGGGCGCGCTTCGCTGCGGGCAGGCACAGTCGAGCGCGGGTGCGTGAGCGGGGCATCGGGGGCGCACACATCGGAGTGGGCGCGGCCGCGGTGAGCGCTTAGGCGTGCGAGCGAGGAGGCAGGGAGATCCGGGACACGGGCGGCGCACGGGTGCGCGCATGCGGTGGCCGTGGCGACGAGCGCGAGGCGCACACGCAGTGCTGGCAGGCGGTGTCGCGCGAGGGAGAGGGGAGGGAGCGAGGCTCACGGCGGGTCGCAGGGCACGGGCAGCGAGGTTCGAGGCAGGGGATGGGGATGACGCGGACGTAGGGGAGGCAGTCCGTCGAGGAGGAGGAAGCAGCCCGGTGGGGGACGCTCCAGCGAGGCCCGTGGAGCTCCGGGCGGCGGCGACAACGGGTGGTGACGAAGCGGCGGGGTCGTGCCCCGATCCGATCTGGATCAGGGAGAGTGGGGGCGCGAGTGAGAGGAGTGGGTGGTGGCTAGGGTTGGACTGGGGGAGTGGGGGGTTAAGGCGGCGGGGTGGGCCAGGTGGGCTGGCCGGCCAGCTGGGCCAGTGGGCCATGGGAGGGGGTTCCCTCTTTTTTTGTTTTTGTTAGTTTTTGTTTTTGTTTTTGTTTTTGTTTTTCCCTTTTATTTTATTTCTTTTCTATTTTAATTCCTTTTAAATACTTATGCCTTTTATAAAGGTACGATTCCTTCATCATAATCACCTAGCCAATTATTGGCACGCTCCGAATATTTTTGTTTTAATTTTTGAAAACTTTATTATTTAACTTTATTTTAAATTTGAATTTGAATCGGTTTTAAACCAACGGTAGATTAACAACAGTAACCGTGGTGACGTGGCACCATTTGCATGGAATTACTATAGCTTGATTACCCGAGCGTTACACATATGATAGGTTTTAGAGGGGAGAGATTAGAATAGAGTGTGGTCTAAGGAGAAAATCACTACCCATATGCACATGATACAAACACAATCATATCACACCACTCAATTCAAACAAGAGCATACAATCGATCTAGCTACCGTTACAAAATACTCGGACTACTACTATGGGGGAATACTACTGATAATATGGTGGTCGACTAAAAATTTTGATCGGAAGAAGACTCCATGATATCTGCTCCAGCTTCGTCTTCATAGTCGTCATCACTGTCGGGGTCGGAGTCGGTGTCGTCGATGATGATGTAGTCTTCGGGATGGACGTCACCTCCTGGCGCAGGGTCTCCCATGAATACTCCTAGCCTCTTCTGCAGATCTTCATTCTTCTCCAGTAGTATTACAATTTCCTCTTCATATCCATCACGTGTAGACTTGAGCTCCTCTTCTAGCTCCATGTTCCTGGTCATCACCTTCTCTAGGTCTATCATGCTGGCGCACATCTGGTTCTCCTGACGACGAATGTGTTGGTTTAACTCCTGGATGTAGGCTGTAATGGACTTGTCCCTCCTAGTGTTGATCGTCTCCCATTGCTCATCTTGGCGTCCACATATCTGGTATATGTTGTCCTTAAGATCCTTGTGGTAAACTTCGCTGATGCATCCCATGGCAATGTGAGCTGCCATGCTCTTTCCTAGACTCCAGGTTGGTGCATTGAAGGAAAACTCTATGGGCTCCGTGACTGGTGTGAAGTGAAGTAAATATGCCCTAGAGGCAATAATAAAGTTGTTATTTATATTTCCTTATATTATGATAAGTATTTATTATTCATGCTAGAATTGTATTAACCGGAAACTTAGTACATGTGTGAATACATAGACAAACATAGTGTCACTAGTATGCCTCTACTTGACTAGCTCGTTGACTCAATGATGGTTATGTTTCCTAACTATAAACATGAGTTGTCATTTGATTAACGGGATCACATCATTAGAGAATGATGTGATTGACTTGACCCATCCGTTAGCTTAGCACAATGATCGTTTAGTTTTGTTGCTATTGCTTTCTCCGTAACTTATACATGTTCCTATAACTATGAGATCATGCAACTCCCGAATACCGAAGGAACACTTAGTGTGCTATCAAACGTCACAACGTAACTGCGTGACTATAAAGATGCTCTACAGGTGTCTCCGATGGTGTTTGTTGAGTTGGCATAGATCGATATTAGGATTTGTCAGTCCGAGTATCGAAGAGGTATCTTTGGGCCCTCTCGGTAATGAACATCACTATAAGCCTTGCAAGCAATGTGACTAATGAGTTAGTTACAGGATGATGCATTACGGAATGAGTAAAGAGACTTGCCGGTAAGGAGATTGAACTAGGTATTGAGATACCAACGATCGAATCTCGGGCAAGTAACATACTGATGACAAAGGGAACAACGTATATCATTATGCAGTTTGACCAATAAAAATCTTCGTAGAATATGTGGGAGACAATATGAACATCCAGGTTCCGCTATTGGTTATTGACCGGAGACGTGTCTCGGTCGTGTATACATAGTTCTGAACCCGTAGGGTCCGCACGCTTAACGTTCGGTAATGATCGGTATTACAAGTTTATGTGTTTTGATGTACCGAAGGTAGTTTGGAGTCCCGTATATGATCACGTACATGAAGAGGAGTCTCGAAGTGGTTGAGACATAAAGATTAATATATTGGACAGCTATATTCGGACACCGGAATTATTCCGGGTGATTTCGGAGAAAACTGGAGTGCCGGAGGGTTACCGGACCCCCCCCCCCCCCCGAGAACTAATGGGCCACATGGGCCTTAGTGGAGAGAGAGAGAGAGGGCCGGCCAAGGCAGGGCCGCGCGCCCCTCCCCCTCTAGTCCGAATTGGACTAGGGAAGGGGGGTAGCGCCCCCTTTCCTTCTCCCTTCTCCTCTCCTTCCTCCCCCCTTCCTCCTCCTAGTTGGACTAGGAAAGGGGGAGTCCTACTCCTACTAGGAGGAGGACTCCTCCCCTCCTTGGCGCGCCCCAAGGGCCGGCCAGCCTCCCCCTTGTTCCTTTATATACGGGAGCAGGGGGCACCCTAGAACACACAAGTTGATCATTGATCCCTTAGCCGTGTGCGGTGCCCCCCTCCACCATAATCCACCCCGGTCATATCGTCGTAGTGCTTAGGCGAAGCCCTGCGCCGGTAGCTTCATCATCACCATCATCACGCTGTTGTGCTAACGAAGCTCTCCCTCAACACCCAGCTGGATCGAGAGTTCGTGGGACGTCACCGAGCCGAACGTGTGCAGATCGTGGAGGTGTCGTACTTTCGTTACCAGGATCGGTCAGATCGTGAAGACGTACGACTACATCAACCTTTTGTCATAACGCTTCCGCTTACGGTCTACGAGGGTACGTGGACAGCACTCTTCCCCTCTTGTTGCTATGAATCACCATGATAGATCTTGCATGTGCGTAGGAATTTTTTTGAAATTACTGCGTTCCCCAATAGTGGTATCAGAGCCAGGTCTATACGTAGATGTTATATGCACGAGTAGAACACAAAGGAGTTATGGGCGTGGGTATATACATATTGCTTGCCATCACTAGTTGATTCTTGATTCGGCGGTATTGTTGGATGTAGCGGCCCAGACTGACATTACGCGTACGCTTACGTGAGACTGGTTCTACCGACGTGCTTCGTACACAGGTGGCTGGTGGGTGTTAGTTTCTCCAACTTTAGTTGAATCGGATTCAATGAACAGGGTTCTTTCGGAAGATCAAAATGCAATTACTATACCATGTTGTGGTTTTTGATGCGTAGGTAAGAACGGTTCTTGCTCAGCCCGTAGCAGCCATATAAAACTTGCAACAACAAAGTAGAGGACGTCTAACTTATTTTTAAGGGCATGTTGTGATGTGATATGGTCAAGACATGATGCTAAATTTTATTGTATGAAATGATCATGTTTCGTAACACAGTTATTGGCAACTAGAAGGAGCCATATGGTTGTCGCTTTATTGTATGAAATGCAATCGCTATGTAATTGCTTTACTTTATCACTAAGCGGTAGCAATAGTCGTAGAAGCAATAGTTGGCGAGAGGACAATGATGCTTCAATGGAGATCAAGGTGTCAAGCCAGTGACGATGGTGATCATGACGGTGGATCGGAGATGGAGATCAAAGGCACAAGATGATGATGGCCATATCATATCACTTATACTGAATTGCATGTGATGTTTACCCTTATGCATCTTATTTTGCTTAGTTTGACGGTAGCATTATAAGATGATCTCTCACTAAATTTCAAGGTATAAGTGTTCTCCCTGAGTATGCACCATTGCTACAGTTCATCGTGCCGAGACACCACGTGATGATCGGGTGTGATAAGCTCTATGTTCACATACAACTAGTGCAAGCCAGTTTTGCACACACAAAATACTCAGGTTAAACTTGACGAGCCTAGCATATGCAGATATGGCCTCAGAACACTGAGACCGAAAGTTCGAGCGTGAATCATATAGTAGATATGATCAACATATGTACATGATCAGGGCATAAGGTTTGGCTTATCTGCGCAAGACAATGAAATTCTGTCCAGACTATTGAATGACCCAATCCCTCGTCAGAATCTGAACAACTTCATCTTCCAAGCTGTCGCCTGCTGCTTGATTCGTTCGAGCCGTGGAGGGATGGGTATGGGCTGAGAAGCAACTCTGTGCATCTCTCTGTTTTGGTCACACATGACTCTGCTGGCTTCAACTTCTCTCACCAATTGAGCCTTGACACCCACCTGACCCCATCTTCAGTCACCATCGAGGAGATACCTGACTCTGCTACTATGGACTACATTTCTGAAACCCCTGCACTGCCTGATCTTCATATTCTCCCTGTAACTACATAGCATATGGCTGTGGCTCCTCTAGTTGCCATTGGGACTCGTACCAGATGTGCCAGAACTGCTGCTCCAATTTCCACCTCTGAAGTACGTCACAGCCTTCGCTCCAACAAATATGATGGGTTCAAGGTACCCCCCTCACTGACACTTGTAAGTCCAACTCCAAAGTTAAGCCACGGCTCATCCCCTCTATTGGATCCACTAGCCCTACCGCTCACAATACAGGTGAAATTCCACCCCCAACTCCTATTACCACTTTGCAATCAATTGGGATCAACAGGTGTGCTATACCTACATCTGAGTTATCTACTGAAGCTCTGTCCGCTGAGCCCACTGTGCTGCCTGCATCTTCTGCAATGGAGCCCTCGGTGGAGGAACAAGGAGAGGATCTCTCTCTTAACACCGTCTAATCGTCACCCCTCCAGATGCCACTTTTGAGCTGCTGGAATGTGCTCTCATGGAACATCCGAGGCCTCAATACGAAGAAGAAGCAACTAACTCTTAATAGTGCGATAAACACTAGTGGTTGTGCTATCATTTTTCTTTAGGAGACTAAGATGTCGGAGGTCACTTTTTCTTTTATTAAAACTTGTTACCCTAGACAATTTGATCGTTTTGCATTTGTTCCATCACATGGCTCTTCGGGTGGGTTGCTTACGATTTGGAAAAGCGATGTTTTCTCGGGAACAATAGTTTCATCTGACCTCTTTGCGCTAGTTATCAACTTCATCAGCATGCAATCCTCTCAAAGCTGGACGTTAGCTAATGTCTATGGGCCATGCGCTGGGGCCGACCGGGATGCATTTACCCAATGGCTATATGATGTTCACATTCCTAGTGGGCAGGATTGGCTTTTTCTTGGTGATTTTAACTATATGCGAGCTCCTGATAATCATAACAAACCAGGTGGAAAAACACATGACATGCTTACATTAAACAACATTATCCACAAACAACAACTTATTGAGCTTCCTGTGCAAGGTAGGGCATACACCTGGAGCAACATGCAGCTCGACCCTCTCCTTGAACAGATTGACTGGTTTCTTACCTCACTTCATTGGACGAATGCATATCCTAGAACTCTTGTTAGGCCACTTGGCAATCAAGTGTCTGACCACATACCTTGTGTCATCTCCATTGAGACAAAAATTCCATGCAGCAAGCTTTTCCGCTTTGAGTCATACTGGATCCTTCACCCAGGATTCATGGATGTGGTGCCGGAAGTGGGGAATCGACCACTCCAATCTGATAATGCTGCCACTACCCTATGTCATAAGTTTATAGCTTTATGGCACACTCTGAAATCCCGGAGTAAGCACATTTCTCGTCTTTCAGTTGCAACCACGAACTGTAATGCCGTCCTGGCTGACTTAGATGAGCTTGAAAACAAACGCAGTTTGACAACACCCGAGATAAACATTAGATGCATACTCAAGTCACATTTGCTACGAGTGCTCAAATATCAGAAACTATATTGGAAAAGGCGTTGTACTATACGGTGGATCAAGTTCGGAGACGAAAACACTAAGTTTTTCCAAGCCGTGGCCATAGAGAGATACCGCAGGAATAATATTGCTTCCTTCTGGACAGTGGATGGCACGATGATTGAGGATCACCCTGCTAAAGAGGACCTTCTATTCCACACTTACAAGACCTGTCTCAGGGTGGACTCTCCCTCAGACATGAAATTTGATCTGCCTACTCTTATTCCACATGCAACCAATCTTGATCATCCGACATCACCGTTCACACTCACAATGAAATTGATGGACTGGTTAAGGACATGCCATCTGATCGTGCACCTGGCCCAGTGCTACCTCTTGAGCACTGTGTTGGTTTTCCCCAAAGAGGATGGGATGATGCAGCAAAGTAGCATAAGTATTTCCCTTAGTTTTTGAGAACCAAGGTACCAATCCAGTAGGAGGCTACGCGTGAGTCCCTCGCACCTGCACAAAACAAATAAATCCTCGCAACCAACGCAATAGGGGTTGTCAATCCCTATAAGGCCACTTACGAGAGTGAGATCTGATAGATATGATAAGATAATATTTTTGGTATTTTTATGATAAAGATGCAAAGTAAAATAAAGGCAAAGTAAATAGCAAAGGAAATAACTAAGTAGTAGGAGATCAATATGATAAAGATAGACCCGGGGGCCATAGGTTTCACTAGTGGCTTCTCTCAAGAGCATAAGTATTCTACGGTGGGTGAACAAATTACTGCTGAGCAATTGACAGAATTAAGCATAGTTATGAGAATATCTAGGTATGATCATGTATATAGGCATCACGTCTGAGACAAGTAGACGGACTCCTGCCTGCATCTACTACTATTACTCCACTCATCGACCGCTATCCAGCATGCATCTAGAGTATTATGTTAAAAATAGAGTAACGCCTTAAGCAAGATGACATGATGTAGAGGGATAGACTCATGCAATATGAAGAAAAACCCATCTTGTTATCCTCGATGGCAACAATAGAATACGCGCCTTGCTGCCCTTACTGTCATCGGGAAAGGACACCGCAAGATTGAACCCAAAGCTAAGCACTTCTCCCATTGCAATAAAGATCAATCTAGTAGGTCAAACCAAACTAATAATTCGAAGAGACTTGCAAAGATAAGCAATCATACATAAAAGAATTCAGAGAAGATTCAAATATTATTCATAGATAGACTTGATCATAAACCCACAATTCATCGGTCTCAACAAACACACCGCAAAAAGAAGATTACATCGAATAGATCTCCACAAAAGAGGGGGAGAACATTGTATTGAGATCCAAAAAGAGAGAAGAACCCATCTAGCTACTAACTATGGACCCGTAGGTTTGAGGTGAACTACTCACACTTCATCGGAGGGGCTATGGTGTTGATGTAGAAGACCTCCGTGATCGATGCCCCCTCCGGCGGAGCTCCAGAACAGGCCCCAAGATGGGATCTCGTGGATACAGAAAGTTACGGGTGGTGGAATTAGGGTTTTGGCTCATGTTCTGATCGTTTGGGGGTACGTGGATATATATAGGAGGAAGGAGTACGTCGGTGGAGCAACAGGGGGCCCACGAGGGTGGAGGGCGCGCCTGGTGGGGGTGGTCGCGCCCCCTACCTCGTGGCCTCCTCTTTTCTTTCTTGACGTAGGGTCCAAGTCTCCCGGGTCTTGTTCATTGAGAAAATCACGTTCCCGAAGGTTTCATTCCGTTTGGACTCCGTTTGATATTCCTTTTCTTCGAAACCCTAAAACAGGCAAAAAACAGCAATTCTGGGCTGGGCCTCCGGTTAATAGGTTAGTCCCAAAAATAATATAAAAGTGGATAATAAAGCCCAATAATGTCCAAAACAGTAGATAATATAGCATGGAGCAATCAAAAATTATAGATACGTTGGAGATGTATCAAGCATCCCCAAGCTTAATTCCTGCTCGTCCTCGAGTAGGTAAATGATAAAAACAGAATTTTTGATGCGGAGTGCTACTTGGCATAATTTTAATGTAATTCTTCTTAATTGTGGTATGAATATTCAGATCCGAAGATTCAAGACAAAAGTTCATATTGACATAAAAATAATAATACTTCAAGCATACTAACAAAGCAATTATGTCTTCTCAAAATAACATGGCCAAAGAAAGTTCATCCCTACAAAATCATATGGTTTAGTCATGTTTCATTTTCGTCACACAAGAATGCTCTCATTATGCACAACCCCGATGACAAGCCAAGCAATTGTTTCATACTTTAGTAATCTCAAACCTATAAACTTTCACACAATATATGAGCGCGAGCCATGGACATAGCACTATAGGTGGAATAGAATATAATGAGGGGGGTTATGTGGAGAAGACAAAAGAGGAGAAAGTCTCATATCAACGAGGCTAATCAATGGGCTATGGAGATGCCCACCGAATGATGTTAATGCAAGGAGTAGGGATTGCCATGCAACGAATGCACTAGAGCTATAAATGTATGAAAGCTCAACAAAAGAAACTAGTGGGTGTGCATCAAACTTGCTTGCTCATGAAGACCTAGGGCACTTGAGGAGGCCCATTGTTGGAATATACAAGCCAAGGTCTATAATGAAAATTCCCACTAGTATATGAAAGTGACAAAACAAGAGACTCTCTAACATGAAGACTATGGTGCTACTTTGAAGCACAAGTGTGGCAAAGGATAGTAACATTGTCCCTTCTCTCTTTTTCTCTCATTTTTATGGCCTTTCTCCCTTTTTTATGGCCTTTCTCTTTTTTGGGGGCCTTCTCTTTTTTATGGCCTTTCTCCCTTTATATATATATATATATATATATATATATATATATATATTCCTCACTTGGGATAATGCTCTATAAAATGATGATCATCACACTTCTATTTATTTACAACTCAATGATTACAACTCGATATTAGAACAAAGTATGACTCTATATGAATGCCTCCGGCGGTGTACCGGGATATGCAATGGACCAAGAGTGACATGTATGAAAGAATTATGAACGGTGGCTTTTCCACAAATACTATGTCAACTACATGGTCATGCTAAGCAATATGACAATGTTGAATGTGTCATGATGAACGGAATGGTGGAAAGTTGCATGGCAATATATCTCGGAATGGCTATGGAAATGCCATAATAGGTAGGTATGGTGGCTGTTTTGAGGAAGATATAAGGGGGTTTATGTGTGAAAGAGCGTATCATATCATGGGGTTTGGATGCACCGGCGAAGTTTGCGCCAACTCTCAATGTGAGAAAGGGCAATGCACAGTACCGAAGAGGCTAGCAAGGATGGAAGGGTGAGAGTGCGTATAATCCATGGACTCAACATTAGTCATAAAGAACTCACATACTTATTGCAAAAATCTACAAGTCATCAAAAACCTCGGTACTACGCGCGTGCTCCTAGGGGGATAGATTGGTAGGAAAAGACCATCGCTCGTCCCCGACCGCCACTCATAAGGAAGACAATCAAATAACACCTCATGTTTCAAATTTGTTGCATAACGTTTACCATACGTGCATGCTACGGGACTTGCAAACTTCAACACAAGCATTTCTCAATTTCACAGCCACTCAACTAGCACGAATTTGATATTATCACCTCCATATCTCAAAACAATCGTCAAGCATCAAACTTCTCTTAGTATTCAAAACACTCTTAAGAAAATTTTACTAATCTTGAATACCTAGCATATTAGGATTTTAAGAAAATTACCATGATATTAAGACTCTCAAAATAATCTAAGTGAAGCATGAGAGATCAATAGTTTCTATAAAACAAATCCACCACCGTGCTCTAAAAGATATAAGTGAAGTACTAGAGCAAAACTATATAACTCAAAAGATATAAGCGAAGCACATAGAGTATTCTAACAAATTCCAAATCATGTATGGCTCTCTCAAAAGGTGTGTACAGCAAGGATGATTATGGTAAACTAACAAGAAAAGACTCAAATCACACAAGACGCTCCAAGAAAAACACATATCATGTGGCGAATAAAAATATAGCTCCAAGTAAAGTTACCGATAGAAGTAGACGAAAGAGGCGATGCCTTCCGGGGCATCCCCAAGCTTTGGATTTTAGGTGTCCTTAGATTATCTTGGGGGTGCCATGGGCATCCCCAAGCTTAGGCTCTTTCCACTCCTTGTTCCATAATCCATCAAATCTTTACCCAAAACTTGAAAACTTCACAACACAAAACTTAAAGTAGAAAATCTCGTGAGCTCCGTTAGCGAAAGAAAATAAAAGATCACTTCAAGGTGCTGTAATGAACTCATTCTTTATTTATATTGGTGTTATACCTACTGTATTACAACTTCTCTATGGTTTATAAACTATTTTACTAAGCATAGATTCATCAAAATAAGCAAACCACACACGAAAAACAGAATCTGTCAAAAAACTGAACAGTCTGTAGTAATCTGTAGCTAGCACAAGATCTGGAACCCCAAAAATTCTAAAATAAATTTCTGGATGTGAGGAATTTATCTATTTATCATCTGAAAAAATAATTAACTAAATATCACTTTCCAAATAAAAATTACAGCAGTTCTCGTGAGCGCTAAAGTTTCTGTTTTTTTACAGCAAGTTCAACAAGACTTTCCCCAAGTCTTCCCAACGGTTCTACTTGGCACAAACACTAATTAAACACAAAAAACATAACCAAAACAGAGTCTAGATAAATTATTTCTTACTAAACAGGAGCAAAAATCAAGGAATACAAATAAAATTGGGTTGCCTCCCAACAAGCGCTATCGTTTAACGCCCCTAGCTAGGCATAACAAGCAAGAATAGATCTAGGTATTGCCATCTTTGGTAGGAAATCCATAAATGGCTCTCATAATAGATTCATAAGGTAATTTAATCTTATTTCTAGGAAAGTGTTCCATGCCTTTCCTTAATGGAAATTGGAATCTAATATTTCCTTCCTTCATATCAATAATTGCACCAATCGTTCTAAGGAAAGGTCTACCAAGAATAATAGGACATGAAGGATTGCAATCTATGTCAAGAACAATAAGATCTACGGGAACATAATTCCTATTTGCAACAATAATAACATCATTAATTCTTCCCATAGGTTTCTTAATAGTGGAATCCGCAAGGTGCAAGTTTAGAGAGCAATCATCAAAATCACGCAAACCTAACAAATCACACAAAGTCTTTGGAATCGTGGAAACACTAGCACCCAAATCACATAAAGCATAGCATTCATGATCTTTAACTTTAATTTTAATAGTTGGTTCCCACTCATCATAAAGTTTTCTAGGGATAGAAACTTCCAATTCAAGTTTTTCTTCATGAGATTGCATCAAGGCATCAACGATATGTTTAGTAAACGCTTTATTTTGACTATAAGCATGAGGAGAATTTAGCACGGATTGCAACAAGGAAATACAATCAATCAAATAGAAATTTTCATAGTTAAATTCCTTGAAATCCATAATAGTGGGTTTAGCAACATATAGGGTTTTAATTTCTTCAATCCCACTTTTATCAATTTTAGCATCAAGATCAACAAATTCCGAATTCTTGGAACACCTTCTAGGTAAAGGTGGATCATGTTCAGTCCCATCATTATAAAGATTCATATTTCAAAACAAAATTTAATAGGGGACACATCAATAACTTTTAGATCTACATCTTTCTTAGCACACATCCTAGCGGTTCTTTCTTTGCACTCATCAATGGAAATTCTCATGGCTTTGAGAGACTCATTGATATCATGCTTAGGTGGAATAGATCTAAGTTTCAAAGAATCAACATCAAGAGCAATTCTATCAACGTTCCTAGCCAAATCATCAATCTTAAGCAATTTTTCTTCAATCATAGCATTAAAATTCTTTTGCGAAGTAATAAATTCTTTAATATTAGATTCAAAATCAGAGGACCTCTTATTATAATTTCCATAAGAATTGTTGTAGGAATTACCATAATTATTAGAGGGATTACTAGGGTAAAGCCTATGATTGAAATTTCCTCTATACGCGTTGTTACCAAAATTGTTCCTACCAACAAAATTCACATCCATAGATTCATTATTATTCTCAATCAAAGTAGACAAGGGAATATCATTAGGATCAGAAGAAACACTCTTATTAGCAAATAATTTCATAAGTTCATCCATCTTTCCACTCAAAACATTAATTTCTTCTATCGCATGCACCTTTTTATTAGTAGATCTTTCAGTATGCCATTGAGAATAATTAACCATAATATTATCTAGGAGTTTAGTAGCTTCTCCTAAAGTGATTTCCATAAAAGTGCCTCCCGCAGCCGAATCTAAAAGATTTCTAAAAGCAAAATTCAATCCGGCATAAAATTTTTTGTATAATCATCCACAAATTTAAACCATGAGTAGGGCAATTATGTGTCATTAATTTCATTCTCTCCCAAACTTGTGCAACATGTTCATGATCAAGTTTCTTAAAATTCATAATATCGTTTCTAAGAGAGATGATCTTAGCGGGAGGAAAATACTTAGAGATAAAAGCATCTTTGCACTTGTTCCATGAATCAATACTATTTTTAGGCAAAGACGAAAACCAAGCTTTAGCACGATCTCTAAGCGAAAAAGGAAATAGCTTCAATTTAACAATATCATTATCCACATCTTTCTTCTTTTGCATGTCAGACAAATCAACGAAGCTATTAAGATGGGTAGCGGCATCTTCACTAGGAAGGCCGGTAAACGGATCATTCATGACAAGATTCAGCAAAGCAGTATTAATTTCACAAGATTCAGCATCGGTAAGAGGAGCAATCAGAGTGCTAATAAAATCATTGTTGTTGGTATTGGTGAAGTCACAGAATTTAGTATTATCTTGAGCCATCGTGACAAGCAAGCAAACTAACACACAAGCAAACAAAAAGCAAGCGTGCAAAAAGAGGCAAATAGAGAGGGAGGATAGAGAGAGAGGGCGAATAAAATGGCAAGGGTGAAGTGGGGGAGAGGAAAACGAGAGGCAAATGGCAAATAATGTAATGCGGGAGATAAGGGTATGTGATGGGTACTTGGTATGTTGACTTTTGCATAGACCTCCCCGGCAACAGCGCCAGAAATCCTTCTTGCTACCTCTTGAGCATTGCATTGGTTTTCCCCGAAGAGGAAGGGATGATGCAGCAAAGTAGCATAAGTATTTCCCTCAGTTTTTGAGAACCAAGGTATCAATCCAGTAGGAGGCTACGCGCGAGTCCCTCGCACCTGCACAAAACAAATAAATCCTCACAACCAACGCAAATAGGGGTTGTCAATCCCTATAAGGCCACTTAGGAGAGTGAGATCTGATAGATATGATAAGATAATATTTTTGGTAATATGCAAAGTAAAATAAAGGCAAAGTAAATAGCAAAGGAAATAACTAAGTAGTAGGAGATCAATATGATAAAGATAGACCCAGGGGCCATAGGTTTCACTAGTGGCTTCTCTCAAGAGCATAAGTATTCTACGGTGGGTGAACAAATTACTGTGTTGAGCAATTGACAGAATTGAGCATAGTTATGAGAATATCTAGGTATGATCATGTATATAGGCATCACGTCCGAGACAAGTAGACCGACTCCTGCCTGCATCTACTACTATTACTCCACTCATCGACCGCTATCCAGCATGCATCTAGAGTATTAAGTTAAAAACAGAGTAACGCCTTAAGCAAGATGACATGATGTAGAGGGATAGACTCATGCAATATGAAGAAAACCCCATCTTGTTATCCTCGATGGCAATAATACAATACGCTCCTTGCTTCCCTTACCGTCACCGGGAAAGGACACCGCAAGATTGAACCCAAAGCTAAGCACTTCTCCCATTGCAAGAAAGATCAATCTAGTAGGCCAAACCAAACTGATAATTCGAAGAGACTTGCAAAGGTAACCAATCATACATAAAAGAATTCAGAGAAGATTCAAATATTATTCATAGATAGACTTGATCATAAACCCACAATTCATCGGTCTAAACAAACACACCGCAAAAAGAAGATTACATCAAATAGATCTCCACAAGAGAGGGGGAGAACATTGTATTGAGATCCAAAAAGAGAGAAGAAGCCATCTAGCTACTAACTATGGACCCGTAGGTCTGAGGTGAACTACTCACACTTCATCGGAGGGGCTATGGTGTTGATGTAGAAGCCCTCCATGATCGATACCCCCTCCGGCGGAGCTCCGAAACAGGCCCCAAGATGGGATCTCGTGGATACAGAAAGTTATGGCGGTGGAATTAGGGTTTTGGCTCCTGTTCTGATCATTTGGGGGTACGTGGATATATATATATATATATATATATATATATATATATATATATATATAGGAGGAATGAGTACGTCGGTGGAGCAACAGGGGGCCCATGAGGGTGGAGGGCGCGCCTGGTGGGGGTGGGCGCGCCCCCTACCTCGTGGCCTCCTCTTTTCTTTCTTGACATAGGGTCCAAGTCCCTCGGGTCTTGTTCGTTGAGAAAATCACGTTCCCGAAGGTTTCATTCCGTTTGGACTCCATTTGATATTCCTTTTCTTCGAAACCCTAAAATAGGCAAAAAACAACAATTCTGGGCTGGGCCTCCGGTTAATAGTTTAGTCCCAGAAATAATATAAAAGTGGATAATAAAGCCCAATAATGTCCAAAACAGTAGATAATATAGCATGGAGCAATCAAAAATTATAGATACGTTGGAGACGTATCACCCAGATGGTTTCAGTGGGGCTTTTTTGAAAGCTTGTTGGCCCATCATTAGACGCAACTTCTACGCTCATTGCTCACAGTTTTATGAAGGCACACTAGATATCACCAGTATCAATGATGGTCTCATCACGCTCTTACCAAAAATCAATGCACCTGAGATGGTCAATGAATATAGACCCATAACATTGTTAAACTGTTGTCTTAAACTGCTAACCAAGCTACTGGCAGATCGATTACAAGGCACCATTCTGAAACTAATCCATCATAACCAATATGGGTTTATAAAAGGCCGGACTATACAAGACTACCTTGCATGGGCGTATCAATACATACATCAATGCCAAAGCTCGGGCAGAGAGATCAAACTCCTCAAACTTGATTTTGCCAAAGCATTTGACACCATAGCGCACGAGCCAATGATAAACATCATGCAACACATGGGGTTCAACGACAGATGGATTTCTTGGATCAGGTGCCTCTTTTCATCGGGCCGCTCCTCGGTACTCCTTAACGGCGTCCCTGGCCGTCAGTTCCAATGTCGCTGCAGGGTGAGGCAAGGTGAACCCTTGTCCCCCCTCATTTTTGTTCTCGCGGCTGACTTATTACAAGCGGCACTAAATGAGGTGTTCAGACAAGGAGAGTGAGACTTACCTTTCCCATGCAATGGGCAAACTGACTATCCGGTCATTCAGTATGCAAATGTCACTCTTCTTGTTTTGCCAGCCTGTCCTCGTCAAGCAGCTCGGGTCAAGCTCTGCATCTACTACTATTACTCCGCACATCGACCGCTATCCAGCATGCATCTAGAGTATTAAGTTCATAAGAACAGAGTAACGCATTAGGCAAGATGACATGATGTAGAGGGATAAACTCAAGCAATATGATATAAACCCCATCTTTTTATCCTCGATGGCAACAATACAATACGTGCCTTGCTGCCCCTATTGTCACTGGGAAATGACACCGCAAGATTGAACCCAAAGCTAAGCACTTCTCCCATTGCAAGAAAGATCAATCTAGTAGGACAAACCAAACTGATAATTCGAAGAGACTTGCAAAGATATCAAATCATGCATATAAGAATTCAAAGAAGAATCCAATATTGTTCATAGATAATCTCGATCATAAACCCACAATTCATCAGATCTCGACAAACACACCGCAAAAATAATTACATCGAATAGATCTCCAAGAACATAGAGGAGAACTTTGTATTGAGATCCAAAGAGAGAGAAGAAGCCATCTAGCTAATAACTATGGACCCGAAGGTCTATGGTAAACTACTCACACATCATCGGAGAGGCTATGGTGTTGATGTAGAAGCCCTTAGTGATTGAATCCCCCTCCGGTAGATCACCGGAAAAGGTCCCCAGATGGGATCTCATGGGTACAGAAGGTTGCGGCGGTGGAAAAGTGGTTTCGTGGATCCCCTGGATGTTTTCAGGGTATAAGAGTATATATAGGCGAAGGAAGTAGGTCGGTGGAGCTACGAGGGGCCCACAAGGGTGGGGGCGCGCCTGGCCCCCTAGGCGCGCTGCCCTACCTCATGGCCACCTCGTTGCTTACTTGACCTCCACTCCAAGTCTCATGGATTGCGTTTGTTCCAAAAAATATCCTCGCAAAGGTTTCATTTCGTTTGATATTCGTTTTCTACGAAACACTGAAATAGGCAAAAAAAACTACAACTGGCACTGGGCCTCTGGTTAATAGGTTAGTCCCAAAAATAATATAAAAGTGCATATTAAAGCCCATTAAACATCCAAAACATATAATATAATAGCATGAAACAATCAAAAATTATAGATACGTTGGAGACGTATCAGCAAGTATCACCAGTGTGACACCTCGCTGCACATTTAATGTGTTTGTCCTAACCCGTCAGAGTTAGGTGTTTGGCACTGTAGCCACTATTTACCTTGTGTAAAGATTGTTTTGCCACTGTGGTGTCCCCTTGTTCTATAAAAGGAGGCCCATGGCAACCTTTACAAAGGTCAACACTTTGCTCATTTACACGTGTAGCCGCACTTCCTGTGCACCTTGCCTGCAAGCTGCGCTCCTTGTACTTGAGCTCAAACACATTCAATATACAAATCAAGATTATGGTTTTACGCCTTATGGCGGCCCGAACCTGGGTAATAACTTGTGTGTTCTGCTGATTCTGTTCTTTGTGCTCGTGAATCCTCACAGTCGAACCGCAAAGGGGCCTGATACATCCATTTTGCATCATGTTTTTCTACTGTTATTTATAATATTTTTTGCATAGTAATGCTTTTTGGAGTATTTATAATGCCTTTTCTTTCATAATATGCAAGGTTTACACGAAGAGGGAGAAAGCCGGTAGCTGGAATTCTGGACCTGGAAAAGCTACGTCAGAGTTACCTATTCTACACATCTCCAAATGAGCTAAAAATTTACGGAGAATTATTTTGCAATATATGAAACATATTGGAGCAAATAACTACCAGAGGGGGCCCACCAGGTGGGCATGCACAACCCACTTGGGCGTGCTAGGGAGCACAGGCGCGCCCTCCTCGGCCCACCTCCGGTGCCCATTTTCTGGTATATAGGTCATTTTTGACCTAGAAAAAAAATCAAGGGGGGACTTTCGGGACGAAGCGCCGCCATCTCGAGGCGGAACTTGGGCAGGAGCACTTTTGCCCTCCGGCGGAGCGATTCTGCCGGGGGAAGTTCCCTCTCGAAGGGGGAAATCATTGTCATCATCATCACCAACAACTCTCCCATCTTGGGGAGGGCAATCTCCATCAACATATTCAACAACAACATCTCCTCTCAAATTCTACTTCATCTCTTGTGTTCAATCTTTGTACCGGAACCTCAGATTGGTACTTGTGGGTGACTAGTAGTGTTGATTACATCTTATAGTTGATTACTATATGGTTTATTTGGTGGAAGATTATATGTTCAGATCCATTATGCTATTTAATACCCCTCTGATCTTGAGCATGATTATCATTTGTGAGTAGTTACTTTTGTTCTTGAGGTCACAGGAGAACTCTTGTTGCAAGTAATCATGTGAACTTGATATGTGTTCAATATTTTGATGGCATGTATGTTGTGATTCCCTTAGTGGTGTCATGTGAATGTCGACTACATGGCACGTCACCTTATTAGGGCCTAAGGGAATGCATTGTGGAGTAGTTATTAGATAATGGGTTGCTAGAGTGACAGAAGCTTAAACCCTAGTTTATGTGCTACTTCGTAAGGGACTGATTTGAATCCAAAAGTTTAATGTTATGGTTAGATTTTAGCTTAGTACTTTTCTCGTAGTTGCGGATACTTGCGAGGGGGTTAATCATAAGTAGGAGGTTTGTTCAAGTAAGAACAACACCTAAGCACCTGTCCACCCACATATCAAATTCTCAAAGTAGCGAGCACGAATCCAACCAACATGATGAAAGTGACTCGATGAAATTCTCGTGTAGCCTCAAGAACGCTTTGCTTATCATAACATACAATTTTGGCCTGTCCCTTGCCACAAAAGGATTGGGATACCTTGCTGCACTTTATTTACCATTACTGTTACTTGCTCGTTACAAACTATCTTGCTATCAAACTACTCGTTACCGACAATTTTAGTGCTTGTAGAGATTACCTTGCTAAAAACCACTTGTCATTTCCTTCTGCTCCTCGTTGGGTTCGACACTCTTACTTATCGAAAGGACTATGATTGATCCCCTATACTTGTGGGTCATCAAGGTGCTTTTCTGGCGCTGTTGCTGGGGAGTGGAGCACTCTTGGTAAGGAAAAATTATTACTACGTGCTGAAATTTATTGTCACTTGTTACTATGGAGAACAATCCTTTGAGGGGTTTATTCGGGGTATCTTCACCTTGAACGGAACCACAATTATTTGCCCCTCAACCTACTACACCTACTGAGAATATTGGCTATGAAATTCCTTCGGGTATGATAGCACAATTGCAAGATAATCCTTATGCAGGAGATGGAAATGAACATCCTGATATGCACTTGATATATATGGATGAAATTTGTGGATTATTTAATCTTGCAGGTTTATCTGAAGATAAAGCTAAGAAGAAGGGGTTCCCTTTATCTTTGAAGGGAAAAAGCATTGACATGGTATAGGCTATGCGATGATACTGGATCTTGCAACTGGAATCGATTGAAATTGGAATTTCACCAAAAAAATATCCTATGCATCTAGTTCATCGTGATCGGAATTACATATATAATTTTTGGCCTCGTGAAGGAGAAAGTGTCGCTCTAGCTTGGGGGAGGCTTAAGTCAATGTTATATTCATGCCCCGATCATGAGCTCTCTAGAGAAATTATCATTCAAAAATTTTATGCTCGGCTTTCTCGTGATGATCAATCCATGCTCGATACTTCTTGTACATGTTCTTTTATGAAGAAGACTATTGAATTTAGGTTGGATCTTTTAGAAAGAATTAAACACAACTCTGAAGATTGGGAACTCGATGAAGGTAAAGAGTCAGGTATTAAGGTTGAGTTTGATTGTGTTAAATCTTTTCTGAATACTGATGCTTTTCAAAAGTTTAGCACTAAATATGGACTCGACTCCGAGATAGTAGCCTCTTTATGTGAATCATTTGCTACTCATGTTGATCTCCCTAAGGAGAAGTGGTTTAAATATCATCCTCCTATTAAAGAAGAAATTAAAGAACTGGTAATAGCTAAAGATGAAACTATTATTTACAATGTTGATCTAGTTGTACCTACTACCTATATTGAAAAACCACCTTTCCCTGTTAGGATAAAAGAACATGCTAAGGTTTCAACTGTGGTTCGAAAAAGTAATATTAGAGCACCTAAACCTTCTGCACAAAGTAAAGTAGAACCTAGTGTTGCTATGGTTAAAGATCTCTTGGCAAAAAATATTGATGGGCATGTTATTTACTTCTGTGATGAAGCTGCTAGAATTGCTAAACCCGATGAAAAAGATAAACATAGACCAGTTGTCGACATGCCTGTTGTCTCAGTTAAAATAGGAGATCATTGTTATCATGGTTTATGTGACTTAGGTGATAGCATGAGTGATATCCCTTTTACCCTATATCATGAAATTATGAATGACATAGCACCCGCTGAAATAGAGGACATAGATGTTACTATTAAACTTGCTAATAGAGACACCATCACACCACTTGGGATTGTTAGAGATGTTGAAGTCTTGTGTGGGAAAATAAAATACCCTACTTATTTTCTTGTTCTTGGTTCCCCACAACATGACTTTTGTCCCATTATCTTTGGTAGACCTTTCTTGAACACTGTCAATGCCACCATAGATTGTCATAATCAAACGGTCAGTGTTAGCTTTAGTGATGAGTCACATGATTTTAATTTTTCCAAGTTTAATATACAACCCCATAAGAAAGAATTACCTAGTAAGGATGAAATAATTGGTCTTGCTTCTATTGTTGTGCCTCCTATTGATCCACTAGAACAATGTTTGCTAGACCATGAAAATGATATGCATATGCATGAAAGAATGAGATAGATAAGATTTTGTTTGAACAACGACCTCTACTTAAACACAATTTGCCTATTGAAACTCTAGGAGGTCCTCCTCCACCTAAAGATGATCCTGTGTTTGAATTAAAACAATTTCCTAACACTTTGAAATATGCTTATCTTAATGAGAAAAAGATATATCATGTTATTATTAGTGCTAACCTTTCAGAACATGAAGAAGAAAGATTATTGAAAATTCTGAAGAAGCACCGAGCTGCTATTGGATATACTCTTGATGATCTTAAGGGCATTAGTCCTACTCTCTATCAGCACAAGATTAATATGGATCCTGATGCTAAACCCGTTGTTGATCATCAATGACGTTTGAACCCTAAGATGAAAGAAGTGGTAAGAACTGAAATACTGAAGCTTCTGGATGCAGGCATAATCTATCCCATAGCTGATAGTAGATGAGTAAGTCCCATTCATTGTATCTCTAAGAAGGGAGGTATTAATGTTGTTCCTAATGATAAGAATGAACTCATTCCACAAAAAATTGTCACTAGCTATAGAATGGTAAATGATTTTAGAAAATTAAATACAACAACTAGAAAAGATCATTACCCTTTGCCTTTTATTGATAAAATTCTAGAAAGATTATCAAAGCACATACACTTTTGTTTTCTTGATGGATATTCTGGTTTTTCTCAGATACCTGTTTCACAACCTGATCAAGAGAAAACCACCTTTACTTGTCCTTTTGGAACTTATGCTTATAGACGTATGCTTTTTGTCTTATGTAATGCACCTTCTACCTTTCAAAGATGTATGACCGCTATATTCTCTAATTTTTGTGAAAAAGATTGTTGAGGTTTTCATGGATAATTTTTCTGTATATGGAACTTCTTTCGATGATTGCTTAAGCAACCTTGATCGAGTTTTGCAGAGATGTGAGCAAACTAATCTTGTCTTGAATTGGGTGAAGTGCCACTTTATGGTTAATGAAGGTATTGTCTTGGGGCATAAAATTACTGAACAAGGAATTGAGGTGGATAAAGCTAAAGTTGTGAAATCGAGAAAATGCCATGTCCTAGAGATATTAAAGGTATTCGTAGTTTCCTTGGTCATACTGGTTTCTATAGGAGATTTATTAAAGACTTCTCTAAAATTTTAGGCCTCTTACGAATGTTTTACAAAAGGACATTCCATTTGTTTTTGATGATGATTGTGTAGAAGCCTTTGAAACACTGAAGAAAGCCTTAATTTCTGCACCTATTGTTCGACCACCTGATTGGAACTTTCCTTTTGAAATTATGTGTGATGCTAGTGATTATGTTGTTGGTGTTGTTCTAGGACAAAGAGTTGATAGGAAATTAAATGTTATCCATTATGCTAGCAAAACTCTAGACAGTGCCCAAAGAAATCATGCTACTACTGAAAAGAATTTTTAGCAGTTGTGTTTGCTTGTGATAAATTCAGATCTTACATTGTTGATTCTAAAGTTATTGTTCACACCGATCATGCTGCTATTAAATATCTTATGGAAAATAAAGATGCTAAACCTAGACTCATTAGGTGGGTTCTCTTGCTACAAGAATTTGATTTACATATTACTAATAGGAAGGGAGCTCAGAATCCCATAGCTGATAACTTGTCTAAGTTAGAGAATATCCTTGATGACCCACTACCTATTGATGATAGTTTTCCTAATGAACAATTAGCTACAATAAATGTTTCTCATAACACCCCTTGGTATGCTGAGTATGCTAATTACATTGTAGCTAAATATATACCACCTAGTTTCACATAACAACAAAAGAAAACATTATTCTATGATTTAAGACATTACTTTTGGGATGACCCACATCTTTATAAAGGAGTATATGGTGTTATTAGACATTGTGTACCTGAGCTGAACAGGGACAAATCTTACGGAAATGTCACTCCGAAGATTATGGAGGACATCATGTGGGAGATAGAACTGCTCATAAGGTATTGCAATCTGGTTTTTATTGGCCTACTCTCTTGAAGGATGCCCGTAAGTTTGTTTTATCTTGTGATGAATGCCAAATAATTGGTAATATCGGTAAGCGTCAAGAAATGCTTATGAATTATTCACTTGCTGTTGAACCATTTGGTGTTTAGCGTATTGATTATATAGGACCTTTTCCTTCACTAGTGCAGCGAGGTGCTATACAAACGGTTTTAACCCGTTTCCGTGACGGCATTTGGACCCGTTGCCAAGTGAGTGTGGGCCCACACGACCCAGAAACCATCGGGGATATGCCCTCCTGGCACACATGCTCAGAAAAATGAGGTCGTGTGCGACCAGCGAGAGACCAAATACAGTTATACGTACATTAGTGATAAAAATACAATTATGCAGGCGAAATCATTTCCGGTCGTAAGTACATCCCACACAGTCAGTCCCCACTAAATGTTTCCGTTCGTATATATATCCGACACAGTCGCTCCAAGGAAAACGTTTTTGTTCGTATGTACATACATCACACACAATTTTTGCCCGCTGACTTGTTTGTGATAGCGTTTCCATTGCACGTGGTATTAACAATTTTATCGTTTGCGTTACTGAATGCATCACACACGGTGCGTAGAAGAAACTGTGTGGCAAAGGCTGACCATCACACACAATTTTTATGTGGTAAACGTTTGCGCCAAATGGCCTAACACAAACAGTTTTCAAAAGGATGTCGTGTGTGATTGTTCATTAATCTAACACGGTTTATTCCTAGGAACCGTGTGCGTTGCATGGGGTCATCGCCCATGGTGTTTTCTCAATAACCGTTTGCAATAGAAAAAACCCAATTAGCAGGCTAATTATCCTATTATTAATAATCCATTTATTAATATAATTGACATTTCATATTAAGCAAACAATATATTTCATTTTCATAATAAAAATACATTAGAGTACAACATCATATAGCTTCAGCACTCAGCTACACATTACACAACTGCAGCACCAAGTTTCACATGCAACATCTATAACCTTTCAAAATTAGCATCATAGAGGGTACATAGACAGATGTATCTCATCTAGAAAACTGCTGAAGCAGAAGGCGAATATTGAGCCTTCATTAACGTTGAAGGGCTTTGCAACTTTAGGCCAGTGCTTGTGGATGATTGACTATCCATCCTTCGTCCTCTTGAGGAACACTTCAATATTGAACCGTGGGTGTTGTATGAATACCTTCCTCGCCTCCTAACCATACAGGTGGTTTGAGAGGTAATCATCAGTGAACTGCTTTGGAAAGGCCTGAAAACAAGGATGTGCATAAATATCTTCTCTATATTGGAAATGGGGCAAAGAAGTAAAAAAGGCAAGGTATAATAGTTAGTACCATCCTGTAGTGAACTGATGTCTTCTTCATTGTGCAGACAAAAATCTTGTTGTTTTTTTCGCTAATTTCTTTATCCTAACAATCTTTCCGAGTTTCTTGACTAGACTGATATTCATGGACAACTCATTTCCCCATATGCAAAAAGGGTCGAACAGTGGGCCAAAACCTCTGACAGCAGGACCTACATGTGCAAGACCAAATTGTTAAAAACCTAAATATTAGAATGGTTCCTGCAATTGCACAATAATGTGCTATTAGACAAAGGACCATGCATGTGCAAACCTCGATTGTAAACCTCAGTTCTTCCCATTGTTTCCCGGCAACACATATAAGGTAGTTAGTTATCAGGTTAAGTGAGGGTGCGCATGCTATCGGTAAAATATGTTGATGAAAAATAAGCACATTGCAGATTCATCAGATTAATTTAAGCCACAAGGAAAACCCATTTATCCAAACCAAGCATGCTCAACAACTAGGAAATATAACAATTGTATATGTTTCTCATGTATTAAGTGCAACCAAGTTCGATTTATTCCTCACATGCACAACAATACAAAATTCTACCCACGACAATTGGACATCACATTGCAGAATTGAACCACGCAGTTAACTGAACACCACAACAAATGAACCAAACATTAACTGAGCACCACATTGCACAATATAACATACTCCTAATAGAAGATCAGACAGTTAATCAAACCAAGCATGCTTAACAACTTGGAAATGTAGCAATTGTATTTGTTTCTCATGTATTTAGTACAACCAAATTCAATTTATTCCTCACATGGTATACAATAACAGAATGCACCCACAACAATTGAACACCGGATTGCAGAATTGAACCAAACAGTTAAGTAAACACCACAACAAATGAACCAAACATTAACTAAGCACCACATTGCACAATATAACATACTCCTAATAGAAGATCAGACAGTTAACCAAACAAAGCATGCTTAACAACTTGGAAATACAGCAATTGTATTCGTATCTCATGTATTTAGTACAGCCAAATTTGATTTATTTCTCACATGCTATACAATAATAGAATGCACCCATAACAATTGAACATCACATTGTAGAATTGAACCAAACAGTTAACTAAACACCACAACAAATGTAAACGTTAACTAAGCACCACATTGCATAATTTATAACATATTAGAAGATCAGACAGGTAACCAAACCAAGCATGCTTGACAACTTGGAAATATAGCAATTGTATTAGTTTCTCATGTATTTTGTAAAGAAAAAAATCAATTTATTTCTCTGCTGGGAGACAATACAAAATTGCACCCTGAAGAATTGAACATCACATTTGCAGAATTGAACCAAACAGTTAACTGAACACGACAATTAATTAACCAAACAGTTAAAAGGGTGGGCTCAAGAAAACGCCATGAACTGTCGTTTAAAGCAGCCAACCGCGTCGTGTCATCGGTGCGTGAGGCATCGACGGAGGCGTCGACGGCAAGGTGCGCCTCCAAGATCTGGGGGTCGACACGAATGGCAGCCATCATGACCTCATCCGCGCGTGCGGCCGCGATTTGCTTCTCCACTGCCAAATGCTCCTTGAGATCCTAGCTATACTGCGTGCACCATGGCTTAGGGCGGCGCTTATTTGGTGGAGGAGTCGGTGATTTGATTGGAAGGTGTCGTGCCGGTGGTCGGGGCATGTGGGATGTGGAAGGAGGAGGAGGATGGGGGTCGGGTGTGGATTACCTGCCTAGATAGACGAGGCCAAGCAACATGAAGGAGGGTCGCCGGCGAGGAGGCGGCACTGCAAGCAATGAGTGAAGGTTTCAACTTGGAAATGAAGGCAGAAATAGGGGAAATGTCGCTTTTGGTAAGGGGGAGAGGTGGGAGGTAGATATTTCCGCGGAAGCCGAAAATTTGGAATCGCTCCAGTGCAAAAACTGGCACGCAAAGTGTCATCAGACACGGTCCCCTATTCAGAATTGTGTATGATATGTGAACATCACAAACGATTCAGATAACTTAACCCGTGTGTGATGAGTTTGAACGTCAAAAATTTTGGTTCAAATTTCTCTGGTTACAGTTGTCATCCACGTTATTGCATAATTTGGGTACACAAAGGAGACTACAGCACACCCACACTTCTTAATCGAGCAAGTTCAGTAATTAAACAGAGCTAGCTAACCTAAACATTATTATAACAAATTAAATACTGGTTCTCTTAATTAAACAAAATAAAGAGTACTACTACGGATGGTGCTCATTGATCTCCGCTGCCCCTCCATGTCCAGCTCGCGCCCGACGGTCTCCATGGGAAGGGGCTCCATGGCATCCATCGCACCATACTCGGCAAGCATATCGCCATCCGCATCCGCCATCTCTTTGGAATAGGCCTCCACAAGCTGAGTGTGGGTGGCCACGATCTGGGCTTTGGCGGGCTCCATCGTGGCAAGGTATGCCGTGCAGGAACGGACAGCTGCTCAAACTCTCGGCGATTGCCAACTCTTCAGCTGTGGGTTGCCGACCGTTGTTGGAGAAGCTTCATTCGATTTGTGCAGTGACCGCCACGAGATGGGCATGGGCGGCCTTGACATGGTCGTGGGCGGCCTCCATCAGAGCTAAGGCCGCCGCTGCAGAACAGACAGCTGCCGTGCCGCTCTCGCTAGTTGCTATCCCTGAGGCAGATGTTGTTGCCGCTGCCAAAGAAGCAACAACGGCCGTTTGGGCTGCCTTGGCCGCCCAGACACAGATTGCGCTCGCCCACATGAAGCTTGTTAGCACGCGCTTGGTGGCTGCGGCCGCGCTCTCGCCGGAGTGGGCCACCGAAGATGCCCTCACGACATGGGTCCACGTCCCCGTCTTTCACCGATGATGATTGAATCGTGAAATGATATTTAGGGAGCGAGCTAGTGTGCTTGACACGCCGGCTATTGACTGTAGCCATCGCACCTTCTCGTGTAAGCCGTATGCGTACTATAATCCGACGGTGCTCCAAGATATCTTGTGTTGCATCTCACACAGTTGGTGATAATAAACTGTGTGCGATCTACTTGATTTTTCGTCTTGATTTGAATTACATAATGGGGTCATAGCTGCAAAGGATGGTGTTTGAATTGCTAGAACTTTTATCTGTAGTGAACATGCAACTATAGGTGTGTCGTAAAAAATTAGAATTATTTAGGGTTCGTTTGGACATTTTTATACATTAACTTGGTTTTGTAGGCATTTTAGGTGCATCATTCAAATTTGAACTACACACACATGCTCCAGTGCATATAAATGGGTTGAAAAATCAAATCTGTGTCCTTGGTTGCATGCTTAGGTCCCATGCAAGAAATGGGATTGAATGTCAAACACCATGTCACCGTCACTCGGCCGCCAACATTGAGATACCTGGTTTTTAAATTGTAGTAAATCCAAAACTCGTCTGAAATTCATGAAACTTGGCATGCTATCATGGAGCGGCATCAACATGATGTGGTAATTTTTTGTCCCATTTGGGGCAGGTTTGGGTATAAGCTTCTCACAACAAGCGTGATGGTTTCAGTAGGGAACGTGCCAACTTTGGGGACGAAACAATATCTGTTGCCTCTTATTGCTTTCAAATTTTTTCTAGTGTCAACATAGAACAACAAGAGTGTTGTGTTAATTTTTGGAATTTTTCGGGGTTCGTTTAGACATTTTTATACATTAATTGGGTTTTCTAGGCATTTTATGTGCATAATTCAAATTTGAACTACATGCACATTCTCCGGTGCATATAAATTGGTTGAAAAATCAAATTTGTGTCCTTGGTTGCATGCTTACGTCCCATGCAAGAAATGGGAATGAATGTCAAACACCCTGCCACCATCACTCGGCCGCAAACATTGAGATACTGGTTTTTAAATTCTAGTAAATCCAAAACTCGTCTAAAATTCATGAAACTTGGCATGCTATCATGGAGCGGCATCAACATGTCGTGGTAAAGAAATTGGCCCATTTGGGGCAGGTTTGGGTATAAGCTTCTCACAACAAGCATGATGGTTTCGGTAGGAAACATGCCACATTTGGGGACGAAACGATATCCGTTGCCTCTTATTACTTTCAGAATTTTTCTAGTGTCAACATAGAACCGCAGGAGTGTTGTGTTATATTTTGTAATTTTTCGGGGTTCATTTGGACATTCTTATACATTAACTGGGCTTTCTAGGCATTTTATGTGCATAATTCAAATTTGAACTACATGCACATGCTCCGGTGCATATAAATTGGCTAAAAATTCAAATATGTGTCCTTTGGTGCATGCTTAGGTTCCATGCAAGAAATGGGAATGAATTTCAAACAGCAGGGCACTGTTGATTTCCGACAAAACGTTGAGATACTTTGTTTTTAAATTCTAGTAAATCCAAAACTCGTCTGAAATTGATAAAACTTGGCATGCTATCATGGAATGGCACGCGACATGCTGTGGTATTTTTGTGTCCATTTTGAGAGAAAGCACACTTGAATAACAGCCAACAATGGCATTTTGAAACAAATAGTTGCCACTATAACATCTCAAACGTTTTGTATAATTTAAATTGTGTGCTTTCTGTTAACCATTCACGTGACGCCACGCCTCACTCTTTTAATGGCTAGGAGGTGCCGTGAGGACAGGTGCTTGAGTGCTTGACTAAACGGGAGGCGTGCGAGCTGTACTCCAATGCGGAGGCTCACCGGGAAGCATGCAAGCCGTATGCCTCGCAGGCTCACCGAGAAGCGAGCCCTTTGACTTCCATGGCCGCCCGTCTTGCTCGCATGCTCTCCATTCATGGCGCCCAAGCTGCAGTTTAATACAGTTTTTGAATATAAAACACTCATCGCAAACTTTTTAGTTAGAACACCCATATGCAAACCAACAACTTCCCTAGGAAGCCAAGAGAAAATGTGCCGAGCAGGATTTGTGCAGCTCTTGATCGCAAATGTTTTAGTTAGAACACCCGTATGCAAACTAACAACTTCCCCGGGAAGCCAAGAGAAAATGTGTCGAGCAGGATTTCTGCAGCTCTTGATCACAAATGTTTTAGATAGAAGACCCTTATGCAAAGTGAGATCTATGGTCTTCCCCCTTAAGTCAAGGGAAAATTTGCAGTGCAGGATTTGTGCATCCCTTTAACCCAAACGGTTGTTTTGGATGACCCGTGTGCAACCACTTACAAACAATTTGGTAAGATTTGCATCTGTCATATTGGGTATGTTGCCATTTGTCAAACTAGAAAGATTGACATTTGTTGATCTAGTAACATTGCCATTTGTCAATCCTTGTAACACTGCAGTTTGTCAAAATATGCAGCTAAAAATCACTAGCACTATCTAATTTTTGCAACTAAAATTCAGTAATTAATCATAGATTTCATTCATAGATTAAGCAGTCATTCTTAATTATAGAAACAGTTCAACTCGACAGCTGAACCGACCAAACTTTTCCCCAATTGTTGCCAACCACGTACTGAAATAGCTAGTTCAACTATATATACTAGCTAATTTTAAGTACGTTGTACAGTTCCACCACATCTATAGTCTGATGAACTGAACAAAATAGCCCCTAAATACTACTACTATGGAGGGGCTTTGTGCTACTTCTGGCTACCTCTCCTCCGTCGAGCGTGCTCAGTAAGAGGAAGAGGAGGAGGAGGATCCTATCGATGAGCTGGACAACTGCATACGGTGCCTGTCGCTGCTGCATGTTCAGCGACGCTCGCCAGCTCGAACGCCCACTACCGCTCCAGATGACCCCTCTCGAAGCGGCCGAACTGCTCGTAGATCTCCTAATTCCTCGCCTTTGGGTCGGCGTGTGCTGCGGCCACGGCTATGGTAAGGCTCTTTGCGTGCTCGACGAGGCGCTCCTCCTCCTCCACCAGGAACTCGATGTAGCGTGCAAGGTCGCTGACGCACATGCGGGTCTCCACTTCCGCCTCCCTCCTTCGGGCGGCGGTGGCGGAGCGGGTGATGATCCCGGTGGTCGACAGTGGGCTGGCAGCCATGGCGGCTGACGATAGGGTGGCGGCCACGACGGCTACCTCCCGCCTTCGGGCCGCGGTGGCCAGGGGCGGAGCTGGAGCAAATGTTACCCGATGCAACTATTTAACAAAGCTTTAAAAAAATTAAGTAGTTAATATAGATGTCGAAAGGTATGCGGGCAGCATTGGATGGCATCCATCAGTGTCCTCGGATAGATGCCGGTGTAAATTTGAGGGCCAACGCTGGAGATGCCCTAAGTATCATGCTATAATCGCTAACAGTGCTCCATTATTTCAAAGGGAACAATTTCCCCTCGATCAAAATCAGATCCGCCGTGTTTCACACTCCTCCCACGTAAGAGTGTAGACTCTTGCTTACATAAAAATGGGGCAAGTGGACGGCACTGTAGGACGTCATATCACTCAAACTAGCCCGCCTAACATGTGGGAAAGCACCGCCCTCGTCATTTTGTTCTGGATTTCTATGACCCCGAAAATGTTACGTTTTGCCAGTTCAAAAGGAAAAGGCAGCACACTTACAACTCGTACGCGTCGCACCTCCGACAGTCCGGCTCGCACGCCGCTCACCAGAGGGGACACGCATTGTCTCGCATTTTCACTAACATGTGGGAATAAACTGTCGATAGCCGAAATCTAATCGCTCGGTGGGCGTCGGCTGAGAAGAGAGAGACGAGGGAGGGAGAAGAGATCGCCCGCCCGCCGCGCACTGGCTCCAAGAAATATATATGGTGATAATGTGAGGTGGGCCATGGGGGAGTCTGGAGTAAGTGAAGTAGAAAGGCACAAATGGTATGAACATGCGTGGTATATAGGGTGTGTTTGGTTGCGTTCTCGTCTCAGCATAGTTGTTCCCTTTTCATGCATGCTCAACTCAACACCCCTCTTCATGCATGCTCTCTTCATGCATGCTTCTACTATATTTGTGCTAAACTAGTGTGGACTCATGCACCCTCCATACCCTCTACCAAACACCCAAAATTGGGTTGAGAAGGGAACTCTTGGGCGGCATTTGTCTCTTACTACGTAAAGTACCACTAAATGTTGTACGTGCAATGCACGGTGATGTTATGGAGTACGTGCCTAAGCAGTCTACTACTACTACTACTACTACTACTACTACTACTACTACTACTACTACTACTACTACTACTACTACTACTACTACTACTACTACTACTACTATATTAGTTGGAGGCACATATTAGCTTTCATATTTGTTTACGTGTATGCTCCGAGACCTTCCAACTAGACGTGTCTTTCTCTCCAGGTCGCACTTTGTATCATTCATACCACTAGTACTACTACGTGTGGTCTCCGACCCAGAAGTGGAAGAAGTGGAGACGCACTACCATGCTGTTTTTTGCGCTGGGCTCTACCACGTTGTTCATGTCCCACTCCTTTCCCTGACGTGTGGGACATCCAGCACGTGCCGTGTTTGGCACTCTTTGTCGTAAGAGTTGAAATGCTAGCATTCATCAGAAATAAAAAAATAAATATAAATCAGCAGTGATACTATTTTTTTGAAAAATTATCCTGGTCTACCCCGATCGTATCGCAGGCCCAACCTTTCCCACTGTAAGTTGGTCGGACGAAGGAACCATCATGACTTCGTTGAATTCCACTTCTTCAAGAAAACTATTGTACCCGCAATACTGCTACCACACACGAAGACTGGACGGCACTGTACCACATCATATCACTGAAACCCACTAGGCCATCCTAAAAAAACCACTAGGCCAAACTAGCCCGCCTATAGGTCATCTATTTTGGAACAGAGGGAGTACGTCTCTGTACTGCTATGATTTTCTGTTGTACGTCTCTGTACTTTTGCTACAATTTTCCTACCCTATGAACCAAATGAGGCTTGAATGTATCCGTGTCGACTAAGCCTACAATTTTAGGAGCTTGGGTTATTGGCCGATCGACGACGGATAAGTATAAGCATACCACGAGATCATCAGCCCCAATGTTCCTCTTCGGTGAGTGTTTTACAGGTACTATAGCTCGCACAATAGCTAGCCTACTGACACCAAGAATCATCAAACAAGCCATGCTGATATGATAAACAGTTCAACCTTACATCTAAGCATGCCATATATTACATGAAAGGCTGGTGAGGATACATCTGTTTCCATAACTCGGAGAGGGTTCACATGATTCACTATCAAACAAAAGTAGCAAGTACCGCCCACACAAGATAGTGCACTAGCCTTCCATTTGAAAAAAAGACAATGCACTAGCCCTAAGATGGTTTGATAACACGCATCATTCTGGTAATTCAACACAGGGCAATGCAAACTACCCTGAAGGATTAGCGCGACCAACTATTTCTTGTCATCGATCTCTCGGGCAATGACCACAACATGGACATCGGCATGGGAATCAATCTCTAGGGCGATGTCCACATGACTGACCGCGACATCAGAATCGATCTCTGGGGCGATGTCCACAGGATGGACAGCGGCATTGGAATCGATATCCATGGCGATGCCAACAGGACGGATCGCGACATCGAAAACGATCTCTGGGGCGTTGTCCACAGGACGGACCGCGACATCAGAATCATCAAGGACGTCCACTAGCACCTGCACAACCCTACATATTAGCAAGCACATTGCAAATAATCAAAAACCACAACTATGGTAATAAGCCATTATTTTTTACCTTGTGCAGCTCACAGGGGGATCCCATCCCTCCGAGGGCCATCTCCTCATCCTCGATGGGGTCCATCATCTTGCCAAGGGAATACTGCTTCTCAACGGCGACTATCTCCTCAAAATCGGCCTTGAGCCTCGCATAGGTGGCCATCAGAGTTTTTGGGGTAGGCACGGTGGGGCCCTTGCTATTCTTCCAACTTTATTTGAGGAGTTTGTCCGCCAACGTCGTCAACTCTTTGACCAGTGCTTGTTTCTTGGAGTTCTTCGTCTCCATGGGTTGGCCTGCCCACATGGTCAACTCGTTGGTCGGTGCTTGCTTCCTGGAGATCGCTGTCTCCAGTGGGTTGTCTGCCATCAACTCTTTGCCTAGTGCTCCAGGATCCATCAATGAACTGACAAACAAAAAGCAATCGAAAGGAAACCACAATCACAATGAAAACGGGAAAAAATAGGCTGTGAGAATCAGTTGGTGCTTCACAAAAAGAAGATTCTTGGAATGGAAATATAGCAGCATCACTTATTCACCCACCTTTCCTTCGTCGGTACAGAAGAAAAATGGCAGAAGTGAGTAGCCTAGAGTGAGGTTTTCTTCAAGAAAGGGGAGAAAGGGCTTCAACGAGCGTTCAAGTGAAATGATGGTTGCTTCGTCCAGTCCAACTTCGAGGCCACTTTACCACAGATGGTAAAGGTGTGGGTTTTGTGATATGACGGGTCATGACGGCCACAACGGTGTGACCGATGAGTTTCGACTGTAGCACCTCGCTGTGATTTGGTGGATGCTTTGATGTCCCACATGTAGATAGAGCGGCTAGTCATATAGGAGTGCTCAATATTGTGCATCGCGACCAAGGCGGAGAGAAAAACGAGAGAACTACATAATTAATGCATGAGTTTAATTAGGGTAGTTTTGTAAAGTACGAGATACATTCTTACAATCGCAAAATGCCTTGGTTGATGAAATTTGAGATTTGAGCCCTATAAGAGCATGGTTAATAGTATAGCCAGATGCTAGCTATAAGCCAGTGCCATGTCATCTACATGCCATCTTATAGCCAACATGTACAATAGTAGATCAAAAGAGTGTACTACTTTTTTATTATGTGGCCCACCTTTCATTCTCACAAAGTGCCTAGGAACACGTGCTTGAGCTGGCTCTTCACGAAGAGCCCGCTTACATACTCTCTCCTCTTCTCTTTCCTCCAACTAAGCAGAAATATACTAGTTTAATCCATATAGCCCGCTGACTCGGCTCTATTGTACTTGCTCTAAACTGGAAGGGAGGGAGTACTGCACGCGGTGTAGTCTAGTCACTTGTTGAAATCTCTAGAAAGGCAAATACCCCTTTCCGGTTTACAGGGCTATACTAGCAAGTACTAGTACTACAATAGTGGACTCAAATAGCAATTTTGTCTCATGCAAGAGCCTGGCTATATGCCGATATGCGTGCTGCAAGGAAGAGCACCATGCGAGCGTTCGCAACTGCCACGTTCGGGTTGCGCTTGGCTCTTTGCCTCTTCGAGAAGACGAACAATATGTCACTCCTACTTCTACAGTATCGAATCCACTGCTGCATGTCCGTCCACCTCGTACGGGAGGGATAGCGTGTAGCGAAAGCTCCTACTAGTCATGCCATCCACCACGCTCATGCGCGAGGGAGGGACGCAGCTTCATTGACTTACTGCTCCTGCCTTTGCGTCTATGACAGGTGGGCCCAATAGGTGGTTGGCCCACCTGTTGTGCAGCCAAAGGCAGGTGCAGTTAAGGCACCAGAGCTCAGTCTGCGAGGGAGAGGGAATTGTAGTAATCAAACTTCTCAGTCTTGTATGAGTTGACACGACACATCAAAGCACTGCACTCGATATAAGTCTTTTTACACATTTCAAATGGACTGCAACATAGGGATGTATGTAGACATATTTTGCTTCGTATGTAGTCACTTGTTGCAATCTCTAAACAGACTTATATTTGGAAACGGAGGGAGTACAACATGCATGCCGTGACTTCCCTTTTGATACTTGCATGTGTTGACTTGATGCACCTTGCCAAATTTTGACTATAAATTTAAATTACCAAATTTTCATGCATGTCACAAAACATTATTTTTGCCACACTTGCCACACTTGCCTAACTTGAGTTTCTCAAATTGTTAGACACACTTTGGCTTGCCTAAGGGAATCTTGCCACACTTTTTGTGTCTGTGACATGTGGGGTTCACTTCTAATAAAAGAAATTCTTGTCTTAGGTGTGGCTAATAAAAAGACTTATATTTAGGAATGGAGGGAGTAGAAAATATAAATAATAATGCATGTTGGGGGGCTGCCCACGTTTCCGATAATTTTAGCCGTGGGCTTGTTCATAATTTTTACGAGGGGGTGGTTGTCCATTTAATGGAGGGACTTGTACCAGATTTGAATGATACAAAGTGCGACCTGGCACACCGTAACACCACTTGGAACAAGTGGGTAGCTATCTCAAAAAATAATCAACAACTAAAAAAACGGCGACCTGGCACGTAGTACACAATTTTAAACGATTGTTTTGATGGAGTGAAAAAGGAAAACTACCCCACTATGTATATATAGGTCGGAGCCTCCGCGCTTTCTTTCTAGGGTTGCTCTATTCACACACTCTCATCCTCTCCAGATCTAAACAAGATAGGGGTGGTAACACTATATTTTTCCCTTCAAAAAAACATTGTCTTTCTATCCTTACCGCTGGATACAGATCCGTACGTATCCCCCTCTGCTGGTGAAGGGGAGGAGGGGCAACGTTTAGGCCTTCGTCGACAGCGAGGGAGGAGACCCACTGCCGGCTACACCGTTATCTCTGGCCGAACGCCGGCGTGGGAGGTCCTCCGAGCCCTTCGTCGTTGCCCTAGTGTGGGTGGATCCGGCCTCCCACCGCCCACCTATCCACATCCCGATGACCTTCAGGTATATCTTCCTTCCAAACCGCCTTAGCTCTACTTCCCCTGCTCGCTATGTTGCTGCATGTGCATCATTTTCTACCTGTCAGCCCCTCTCGATCGGATGGTCCAACGTAACCTATTTTTTCTTATATTGTTAGAGGTAAAGCTACTTCATGGAGTCGAATCTTATACTTGGTTCAAACAAGAAATAAAGTGGGGGTGGGGGAATTTAGTATGTACATCAGACATGGTACAAACAGGAAGGAAAGGGGGTGAAAGTAGTATAGACTGGTCATCCAGCTGGTCTCTTGGTCAAAAAGGGAAATATCGGGGTAACGTTGTACACAGGGGTATGACCAGGACTAGATTTGATATCCACACATAGGAGTAGGTGGCTAGAGTGAACAAAAATGGGACCAACCCAGATGTGTTTCTTGGATGTTTGTTTCTCGGGGCAACAAACTCTGAATCGCCACTTTATGCCCCTATTTAGGTACATGGTGCTGGACTGCTGGTGCACCCACTGTCCCATGCCCTTATACCAAATATTTAGCTATTCTTAATCTAATGCCCCTGGTAAAATGAAGTCATGCCACTGTTATAAGCCATGACAAGTTTAGCCAAATGTTTTTGTTTGTAATTGTTTGATACTTTGACTGTTTCCATTGTAGCTTTTTGTGCAAATAGGGATATCCATTTCACCAGGTTGTTGTTGTGACCTTTTGGTGCACTGCACAAAACACTTCTTAAAAGAAGTGACTTTTGTGCTATTTAACTGGAATGTCAGAATGGAATAGTTGATTCATTTCGGTGGAACTGCACAAAGGGAGATATGTGTTCCAATCCTCATCATCCATATTGACGCCATAACCTTCCTTTAGGTAAGAATGATATTTAATGCATGTGTTCATCTCTATTTTGCGACTCCCATGAGAAAATAATGCTATTGTTTACTAGTACACTTGTACTCCCTCACTGAAAAAACTAATTCAGAAATAGAAGGCAAATCATGTACTTGGTTTCACCAACTGGTGAGGAGACAGAGAAACAGAGGATGAAGAGAAAGAAGAAGAAGAATAAACAGTGCCAAGGTGATCTTGCTGAAGTCAGAGGCCTCAGTCGAGGCCATTCAAGGGCTCCCAAAACGTCTACCTTACATGTGAGACGATCCTGTGCAAACAGGGATCATGTTGTGCCAATCATACGTTTTAGTGGAACTACACAAGACAATACAATGAACTGTATCTCAGCCAGTGCTTTAACTCTGCTGGAAGTTCTTGGTAATCTTTCGATATAATCTCAGCACAAAAATATACACTATTGAGTGATTCTAGTGAGTGCTTTATCATCTCTTATGGGACTACATGAATAAGCTTTTTCCCTCAGGTTTGTACCAGCCTAAGGCCTTCATCCATATTAGTTTGCTGTCATCTCTATTTGTATCGTGCTACTGTCATGAGAAACTCCGTTATCATTGCACGTTGAAGTTTTGCAACCTATGATACATGGCAATGCTTTGAGTGTTGAGCTAATTGGCACTGATTAAATAAACAAATACCTCTATTTAAGCAAGACTACTATGTTGCTAACTTTACCCATTAAGATAATGAGGGTGCTTCTATTTGTTAGTGTATGTTTCATCAACTAGTCCTACTATTACAGTAATCTCACTCTCTCAATATATGTGCCAACATGGATGCTCAATTTTGGTGGAACTGCACAAAAACTTTGGTTGTTTCATTGCCTCGACAGCTTCCTTCCTTTCCCGTCAGTCGCTAATCTGGGCTTGCATTCTTCCTTTGATGCCAGTCACTTGGCTTATCTCGGCTTCTAGTCAAAGGAAATAGTAATTGATATGCTACCTCACACAGGTTGGTACTGGTCTTTATCCTGATTATTGTGCTTGTCATATGTATTGGTAATTTGGTATTGTGCTACTGTTTGCTGATTTCATAAAGGAGTAAATTGGATCCTGAACTCGCAGGCAAATCATTACATTGGGTGATTTTAGTAGAACTACACAAAAAGATCAGATGGACAGGTACTTATGCTTCTGCTATGTACTCCAAAGTTCAGTCAAACAAGCATCGATGTTGACAAGAAGAAGTGCCTATATTCGTTCGAGTATCAACCGGCATCAACCAGTTGTCAAACTCCAAGTATTAGGAGAGTGAACGCCAAAAATATTGCTTGGCGCATAGCCTAGAAAAACGCAGTCCAGTCTTTGGTCCCAACTTGTGCCTTTTGGTTATCGGCAGATATGGTAGCGAACTATATGGCATGGAGTCTAAAGATTCCAGACAAGTTGGTTGACGCGTATATTCATCTGGCACTTAATCAGTCTGCACACCAGGGATGCTCCATTTTAGTTGAACTGCACAAAAAATTCAGGTGGTTCATTTTCTCAACCGCCGCCTTTCTCGTCTGCAATGTAAAATTTTGGCGAGCTACAGGACCAAGATGAGCCAGTAAACTAGTTGGATGAAAGTAGTGGCCAAGTTGCTCAAACCTCCCTCAGCATGAGGCCTCTATTTGAGGATAAACCTACAAGAAAAGTTCAGATTGTCTGTGCTGCCTCTTATGTACTCGAAAGTTTACTCGTACAAGCATTAATTTTAGCAAGAAGTACCTCTGACTAAACACCATTTACCAGTCTATAATGTAGAATTTTGGCGAGCTACAGGACCAAGATGAGCCAGGAAACTAGTTGGATGAAAGTAGTGGCCAAGTTGCTCAAACCTCCCTCAGCACGAGGCCACTATTTGAGGATAAACCTACAAGCAAAGTTCAGATTGTCTATGCTGCCTCTTATGTACTCGAAAGTTTACTCGTACAAGCATTAATTTTAGCAAGACATACCTCCGACTGAACACCATTTACCAGTCTGTACCCTAGGTAATTAAAGTTTATCCATGGATCATATTGGCTGTGATCTCAATCATTTGGATGCATAAACATACTGAACATTTGTATATCTGAATCTTTTTGTGAATTATCTATGAATATTTTTGTGTGATCTATCAATCATTTGGATCCATAGACATGTTGAACTTGTGTATATATGAATCTTTTGAGTTGTTGATAGTGAATGTTGGCTATCAATATGAATGTGTCCTGTGAACCTGAGTTTGATACGAATGTTTACCTTTTCTATTGTACTTGTGTGTGAACTTGTTAGTATGCCTACTGTGGGGTATGTGACGTGTGGGTGTCAACGGCACACCTTCTTCCTGAGAAGAATTGCACCTGCTTTGTTAGGGTAGCAACAGTGCATCAACTCTTTTTAATATTTTTTCTCTGTCTTGCCCCCACCCCCCGCTCAACCCCTGCCGTAATGTTTTTGGCCTCAAAACAAACATAGTACTGTGTTGTTTTGGGGGCTTGATGAAAAATCGAGTGCTGGTTTCTGTAGGTTGGCCCGCCCAGCAAATGGGCTGCTGGTCCACCATAGACTGGGAGGCTAAAAATACAAGTTGTATGGTGCAGAGGCAAGTAAAAAAACGCCATCGAGAGCCATCCACTGAAGAAAAAAATCGCTCCTGATGTGCTTCTTCAGTCATGCCGCCGGCCCCCTCTTTAATCCAGTTCGCTCGGGGATCTGGTATCATTTTTTCTAGAGGGCAAAAAAGTATTAACTAGGCCTAGGTTTTTTGTTTTAACATGCGTAGCCCACGACTCACGGTGACAGTGGTTTCAACTTATTTTTTTAGGTCCATACCAGCCTATGGGCTTTTTCTTAAAGATCGGCAGCCCAATGTATTTTTAACCACATTATATATATTTATATTATTACTATTATCATATATTTTATAGAGACTTATATATACATTATAAAAACATGCCACGCGTTATTAACTTATAAAAGTAAATGTTTAACAGAAGTTGGGAAGGAAAATCCTGGTTGTTTTTGACTCAATCCTGGTTATTGCGTACAAAAGCTTGCAAAGATTTTAAGGACCAATGTAATAATAACGCACTCATTTTTATTTTGAGCAATAACTCGCTAATTTGTTTATTATGTATATAAAAAATGTGCCTCTCCGGTTTATCTTTTGATATTAATTGCTCATTCTAACATAACATTCTATATATATAACGAGCCCAGCTAATTCGTGTATTTGAAGGAAGTGCAAATGGGCTGGGATTCCTTGGAAAATATAAATGGGCCGCATTGATGCGAAATTATTTGTTCACCCAGCTCAGCAAATGGACTGTACATTCTAGAAAACATGGGTTAAATATATGCCACATTTTTGCAGGCTGACATGTGGGCCAATAGGTCGAAGCCTACACAGGGCATTGTCAACTTGGTCAAAAAATGATTATGACATCCACAGCCATTGGATTTATATCCAACGGCCGGCATGCACCTTCAATCTCTCGTCTTCTTTCTCCAGCGTCGTAGGGACCGCCTGGTCCGGCCTCCGGCAGCTAGCGGCTCTGCTTAGCATGCATCACTGCGAAGTGCTACCCCACCGCCGGCTAGGCTATCCCTCCACGCCTCCACACCTCCTGTTATTCTCCGCCGACTACGGCCCCACGCCGCACCAGAACCAGTTATAACCCTTCTCCTCCTCTCAATTTGTGACTGCACTGCCGCGTCTTCCCATCTCTGAGTCGTTCCCATCCGGGGCCTCGCCGTCGCCCACCGCCTCGCTGCGCTCGGTGCGGCATGGTCAACAAAAGAGAGTCATCGGAAGAGGACTGTATGTGGATAGCCTGACGGCTAGGACCCACGAGGTCCATGGTCGCATGCATGGAAAGTTCCTCCTTATTAAGCTGAAAAAATGTTTTCTCCACCTGACAGCTGGGACCCATCGGTTGTATCTTCGCACCGAAGGAAGTGCCTCCTTGTTATGCGAAAAAAATTATTCCTCCCGTTGATAGTTGGGACCCATCAGATTTGGTGGCTGACTTGTGGGCCCACTAAGCGGACGTGTACGCAGGGCTTTGTCAACTTAATCAACAAATGATTCTAGCAGCTGGACCGTTGGATGTTAATCCAACAGCCATGCTCCTTCTTCAACCTCTGTTCTTGCTCCTGTCTCTCGTGGGCGGCACCGCGGCTGTGCTGCCGCGCACCCGAACCATGTCAAGTTTCCCACTCCTCTCCATCTGCGACTCCACTGCCCCGTCTTCCCCATCTCCGGGTCGTTCCAGACTGGGGCCTCACCGTTGTCCACCGGCCTTGGTGCACTCGCCACGGTGTGGTCAACGTGGTGAACAACCGAGAGTCATCGGAAGATGACTGTACGTGAGAGGCTAACAGTGGGGATGCACCATGCCCATGGACACATGCATGCAACGGAACGCGGTGTGGTCAACGTGGTCAAGGAACAACTTCCATCAAAAGTGTACTGTACGTGGAGAGGCTGACAGCTGGGTCCACGGCCACAGCAAGGAAGTGCCTCCTTATTACGTGGAAAATAATGATTCCTCCACCTGACAGCAGGGACCCACCGGACGGGCCACCGTATTTCATGAAAAAAATGTCCCCCCCCCCGCTGTCAGCTCGGACCCACCGGGAGTGCCTCCTTATTATGCAAAAAAATGAATACTCCCCCTGCTAGCTGGGACCCACCTTGGCGGGAGGCTGACTTGTGGGCCTACTAAGTTGACGGGGACGGAGGGCTTTGTCAACTTAGTCAATATGAACGATTCTAGCCCCAATGACCGTACGATATCCATCCAACGGCCGTAGTGCTTCTTCAACCTCTGGTCTTCTTGCACAGCCACCCAAACCAGCGTTGGTCGTGCCGCGTGCTCCTGCCTCCCGTGGCCGGCTATGATGCCGCGGAGGCCTCACCGCCCCTACTACTCCCACCGCTGGCCAGGCCATCCCTCTACTCACCCACCCCCCCTGTTATTCTACGGCGACGGCAGCCTCACACCGCAGCCGAACCAGTGAACCCTCATACTCCTTTCCGCGTGGGCATCCACTGTCGCGTCTTCCCTAGCTCCGCGTCGTCCCCTTCCTAGGCCTTGCCATCGTCCACCGCCTTGGTGCTCTTGGCGCGGCGTGGTCAATGTGGTCAACAACCGACTTCCAACAGAAGAGTACTGTATGTGGAGAGGCTGACAGCTGGGTCCATGGCAGCCGCAAGGAAGTGCCTACTTATTATGCGCAAAATAATTATTCCCGCACCTGACAACGGGGATCCACCGGACAGGCCACCGTATTTCGTGAAAAAAATGTTTCCCCCCTAACTGCTGGGACCCACCAGCTACATCTTCGCATGCAAGGAAGTGAGTCTGAAAAAAAAATGATTCGCCCCCCTGACTGCTGGGACCCACCAGCTATATCATCGCACGCAAGGAAGTGCCTGACAGTCGGGACCCACCTGGTCGAATGATAACCCACAAGTATAGGGGATCAATTGTAGCCTCTTTCGATAAGTAAGAGTGTCGAACCCAACGAGGAGCTAAAGGTAGAACAAATATTCCCTCAAGTTCTATGGACCACCGATACAACTCTACGCACGCTTGACGTTCGCTTTACCTAGAACAAGTATGAAACTAGAAGTAATTTGTAGGTGTTTTTGGGTAAGCTTGCAAGAAAGTAAAGAACACGAAAATAAAAGCTAGGGGCTGTTTAGATAAAGACACAACTAAATTAGTTTTAGTAAAGAGCTTTTGTCAACAAGAAAGTTATTTGTCCCTAGGCAATCGATAACTAGACCGGTAATCATTATTGCAATTTTATTTGAGGGAGAGGCATAAGCTAACATACTTTCTCTACTTGGATCATATGCACTTATGATTGGAACTCTAGCAAGCATCCGCAACTACTAAAGATTCATTAAGGTAAAACCCAACCATAGCATTAAAGCATCAAGTCCCCTTTATCCCATACGCAAACAACCTACTTACTCGGGTCTGTGCTTCTGTCACTCACGCCACCCACCATAAGCAAATCATAAGCATATTGCAAACCCTACAGCGGGAATCCCTCATGCTTGCGCAATACAGAGAGCACCATAGGAAAACACCAATAATAAAACATACAACTCAAACCAATCACGATCATCAAATAGCCATTAGGACAAAACAGATCTACTCAAACATCATAGGATAGCCATACATCATTGGGAAATAATATATAGCATTGAGCACCATGTTTAAGTAGAGATTACAGCGGGTAAGAGAGAGGTTACACCGCTGCATAGAGGGGGGAAGAGTTGGTGATGATGGCGGTGAAGTTGTTGGTGAAGATGGCAGTGAAGTTGTTGGTGAAGATGGCGGTGATGGTGATGGCCCCGACAGCGCTCCGACGCCACCGGAAGCAAGGGGGAGAGGGCCCTCCCTTCTTCTTCTTCCTTGACCTCCTCCCTAGATGGGAGAAGGGTTTCCCCTCTGGTCCTTGGCTCCCATGGCGTGGGAGGGGCGAGAGCGCCTCCGAGATTGGATCTATCTCTCTGTCTCTGTCTCTTTCTGCGTTCTGTTCTGGCTCTGTTTCACCGTTTTGTGTATATATGGAGATCCGTAACTCCGATTGGCCTGAAACCTTCGCCGTGATTTTTTTCCAAATATTAGCTTTCTTGTGGCAAAAGAAGAGCGCCAACCGCCTTACGGTGGGCTCACGAGGGTAGGGGCGCGCCCTAGGGGGGCGCCCCCTGCCTCGTGACCACCTCGGGCACTGGTTCGCGTTGATTTTCCTTCCGAATTTTCCATATTTTCCAAAAATAAGCTCCGTCCGTTTTTATCCCGTTTGGACTCCGTTTGATATGGATATTCTGCGAAACCAAAAACATGCAATCGACGGGAACTGGCACTGGGCACTGGATCAATATGTTAGTCCCAAAAATAATATAAAAAGTTGCCAAAAAGTATATGAAAGTTGAATAATATTGGCATGGAACAATCAAAAATTATAGATACGACGAAGACGTATCATCGAAGCATACGTAGCGTTGTCATTCTGGTCGCGAATGTGTACGTACATACTGGTCGATGTAGAGCGCGCACGTGTCGTAGTAGAGGCGCGCATGTAGCATGTACACAGACGTACAACGACCAGTGTGCAAGAAAGAAAATATGGCCACGTACGTACATACGGGCAGGGTCTCGAACGCCTACTCACGCATACGTACGGCCAGGGCTCATGTACATGGCTGGGTCGGAATGGAGAAACTACGTCATCGTGTTCATGGGGAGCCAACCAGCTGGGTCGGAACAGAATGCGTCGTCGTGTTCATCGGGAGGGCTTGGACGGAACAACCGATGGAAATGAGGCCTGGCGTACCGCAGAACGGAGGAAACGGCCTTGTGTGCAACCAGCCACGATCGAAACAGAATCCTGTTCATCGGGAGGGGTCTGGCGTACCGCAAAACGGAGGAAACGGACCTTCTACGGTCGAAGCGGGGGTCCTGTTGATCGGGAGGGGTGTGGCGTACCGCAAAACAGAGGAAACGGAATTGTGTTGGAGCGCTACGGTCGATACGGGGGTCCTGTTCACCGGGAGGGGTGTGGCGTACCGCAAAACGGGACTCCATGGGATACTGTTCATCTCCACCGTCGACCCCCTCCAGCCTCCACGGGCTATTGTTCATCCACCATCGACCTCCTCCAGCCTCCACCTGCGACTGTTCATCCACAGGCTCCTGTTCATCCAGCCTCCACCGCGCGCTACTCCACCGGCTACTTTTCAACCAGCCCTCTCCACGGGCTCCTATTCAACCACCCCTCCACGGGCTACTGTGCATCCAGCCCTCCATCGTCTACTGTTCATCCAGCCCTCCACGGGGTGATCCTGTTCATCCAGCCCTCCACGGGGTCCTGTTCATCCAGCCCCAACCGGCTTGATCGATCGGGGTTCTGTTCATCCAGAGGCAACACCACGGGGTCCTGTTCATCCACCCCCACCGGGAACTGTTCATCCAAACCCCCCAGCAACGCTCACTGTTCATCCAGAGGCAGCACCGAACGGCTTCAGTTAGCAGCACTAGTGAAGGAATCGCTCAATTGGGTTCAGTTAACAGCCATCGATCGATCGCTCGGGGTTCAGTAACGCGTAGCCTCCAGTGCAATCGCTTGGGTTCAGTATGCGAACACCTCACTCGGGTTCAGTTAGAGCCCAACGCCTCTCACCCCCGCGCGTGTGTGTACGAGAGAAACGTGCAAACCCCCGTGAATCTGTAAGTGCATCTAGTGCCACCCCTAGTTGGTTTTGGAGTATTGACGACAAACCTAATTGAGGGACTAATGTGTTTGTGAGAATTGTAGGATAACACAGGTAGAAGTCCCTCATTGATTCGGTTTTACTACCAGAGATGACCCCTAAAATGTATGAAGACATTGATGTCAAAGGTGGTATATGAAGATATTCATTGAAGACTATGACAAAAGAAGACACTATATGAAGCCTATGGAGCTCGAAGACTTAGATCTTTCGTAGTTCTTTTTCTTTTGTGTTGAGTCATAGGAACCACCGTACTGTTAAGTGGGGTCCAAGAGAACCAGTCAGAATGACTAAAGTGATGCCTAAACCAAAAAACCTATGTCTTCGAGTGAAGACTATGAGAGCGAATCTTGTCCAGAGTCGGACAAGTCAGCTTTGCTTGTAGCCCAAGTAAAGTTGCCGTGTGAGTTTGAAATCTGACCGTTGGAACACATGTCAGTTCCTTAGTGACCCAGGGTCATTTCGGACAAATCAGGTCGGGTTGCCAAGTGGCTATAAATAGCCCACCCCCTACAACCATAAACGGTTGGCTGCTCAGATTGAAAGCACGACTTTTGTCATTTGAGAGCAACCCACCTCGAAGCCTTTGAGAGAGAATTCCTTGCGAGGATAAAGCCCTAACCACCAGAGCCAGAGAGAATTGGGCATCACTTAAGTCTTCTTGTCTGCGTGATCTGAAGACTTATTACACTTGAGGACTGTGCATCCTCCAGCCGGTTAGGCGTCGCGTTCTGAGCATCCAAGAGACATTGTGGATTGCCGGTGAACGAAGTCTGTGAAGGTTTGGGAGTCTACCTTGAAGACTTACCAGAGTGATTGGGCGAGGTCTATGTGACCTTAGCTCAAGGAGAATACGGTGAGGACTGGGTGTCCTGAGCTGCGTGTTCAGGACTGGGTGTCCGGGACTGTGTGTCCTAAGGTTTAAATACCTAGCCGCTCCAACCAGACGTACAGTTGTCACAGCAACTGGAACTGGTCCAACAAATCATTGTCTTCAACGAGTCACTGGTTTCATCTTCACTTCCCTTTACTTACTGTTACTCCTTGTGAAGTCATTGTATGTTTGCACTATCATTTGTCTTCACTGAGTGACTGCGTGTTCTGTTTGGCTTCACAATATCTTCCTACCTGATCCTTACTACCTAGCTGCTATTAGTCTTTGTGCTTTCACTTCATTGAATACTTGACTATGGTTTGCCTAGTGTAGTCTACCTTCCGCTGCATGGTAATAGGTTTAATTTTATCGTTTGTCTTCAAAACTTCTATGTTCTGAAGACTTTCATAAAAATCGCCTATTCACCCCCCTCTAGTCGATATAACGCACTTTCAATTGGTATCAGAGCAAGGTGCTCCCTTGTTCTGTGTGATTCGGTTTAACCACCTGGAGTTTTAGCTATGTCGACTGCAGGGATAATTAAAGTCTCCGCTGCGTGCCCCGTCTTCGATGGAACTGAATATCCCTACTGGAAGAATAAGATGCGCATGCATCTTGAAGCCATTGACGTCGACCTATGGTATGTCGTCGAGAACGGCGTTCCCAAGGCTGGAGAAGGTGTCACTGCTGCTGATGTCAAGAAATTCGTTCAACTGGACTCTACTGCCAAGAATATCATCTGTGGTCATCTGACCAAAGGACAGTATGGCCGTGTGAGTGCTTTGAAGACATCCAAGCTGGTCTGGGACTGGCTCTCCAAGGTCAATGAAGGCATCTCAACCCAGAGAGATCAGAGAATCAGTGTCCTTCGCAACCTCTTCAACCGCTTCAAGCGAAATGACAATGAGAATGTCCAGCACACATTTGACCGACTCACTGACATCACAAATGAGCTTCAAGCCCTCGGCGCCACTGAGATTACCAAACACGAAGTCGTCAAGACGCTGCTGAGATCACTTGATAGTTCGTTTGACATCCTGGCCCTGATGATTCAAGAACGTCCTGATTTCAAGACACTCGATCCGTCTGACATACTTGAGAGGCTCAACACACATGAGTTTCAGCTTTCGGAGAAAAGAGATATCTACGGTCCAAACTATGGGCGAACTCGTGCCTTGAAGGCAAAAGCTGTCTCCTCATCTGAAGAAGAATCTGACAGCAGTTCTGATGATCCTGAAGACATTGGAAGGGAACTTGCTATGCTTGTCAAGAAGTTCCAAAAATTCACCAAGAAGAAAGGCTTCAGAAAGTCTTCCCGATCAAGTTCAAGGAATGATGAAGCTCCTGCTCATGACTACAAGAAGAAAACATGTCACAAGTGCAAGAAACTTGGCCACTTCATCTCTGAGTGTCCACAGTGGGACAATGAGAACAAAAAGAAGAAGAAGAGCAAGGAATATGACTCTGACGACAAGAAGAAGAAGAAGAAATACTCAAAGTCTTCTTCCAAGTCTTCCTCAAAGTCTTCATCACACAAGAAGAGCTCATCTGGCAAGGCACGTGCGTTTGTTGGCAAGGAAATGGATTCAGAGGAGGAGTCTGCTTCTGAGGAGGCGGAGGTGGAGTCTGAGGAGGAATCCGACTCAGGCGTCGCAAGTCTGGCTACAGCATACGTTGCCAAGTCCATCTTCAACACTGAAGACAATGACTTCATCACCGACACCGATGCAAATGACAAGGACTACTCCGCTTCTACCTACTGCTTCATGGCACGCGGTGCCAAGGTAAACACACGCACTACTCACTATCAAACATCTAGTGACGATGACTCTGATTGTGGTTCAAAACCTAGCTACAAAACACTTGCTAAAATTGCAACTGAACAACAGAAAGCTATGGAACATATTCAAAAACTGTTAGACAGAAGCGATGATCTGTTAGGTGCTGAAATGACTCGATCTGAATCCTTAATTGAAGACATAAAAAATCTTCACGTTAAGTATCAGGAACTTGAAAGTCGTCATGAAACTCTCTCAACAACTCATGAAAAGCTTTCCTATGATTATCTTCAAAGGAAGCAAGATCTTGAGAAATTGAGAGCGGTTCATGAAGATCTTCAAACGGAAAACGAGTCACTTCGCGCCAAACAGATCAGTCCCGCTCAGGAAGGATTTGAACCACCATGTCTTAAATGCATTGAGCGTGATAATGCTACTTCTGTTGCTGAATGTTCTACTGCTACTGCTGTTGCAATATCTTCAACTGTTGATGTGGTAACTAACCCCTCTGCTGAGGATACCACCGCTATTGCTGATGAGAATGCTAGGTTGAAGACATTGCTTGAAACAGGGATGTACAAAAGTCTTAAAGGGCATCAGACGCTATGTGATGTCCTGAAAAAGCAGATTCTGAACCGAAACCCTAGGAAAGAGGGTGTAGGGTTCGTAAGGAAAATGAATGCAGATGGCTCTTACTGGAAACCTGAGCAGTACCCCAAAACCATGTGGGTTGCTGCAAAGGAACCTTCAGCAGATCCATCCAATCTATCTGGCTTCACTTGTGCTAACCCCATTATCATTGATGAATCCTTTGATGCAAACTATATACTGTTTAAGAATCAGAATGGTGAAGTGTTTGCCAGGTACATTGGTACTAACTGCAGGAATGGACCGCCTATGAAGAAGATCTGGGTTCCGAAAAGGTGTCTGGAGAGTCTTCCTGTGAATGTCATCATGACACCTCACGTGAAGAAGACAAACCTCAGACCAAAGGCTTCATACGGTCCAAAGGCTTCATACAGACAGAGGACTCACCTGAGTCGCACTAACGCAAATGTTTTGCAGGGAAACCATACTCAGGCATATGAATATGAGAGCGGTTCATCAAACCGCCATGTTCATAAGACCAAGAACTATTCTGCTTATTCTTATGAGTACTATTGTCCGCCTGCAAGACTGTTTGCTAAGGCTTCAAAGCCAAAATTCTCAGATGCTGCACTTAGACTTATTGCTTCTAAGCCACCCTTGAATGTGGGTGGCTAAGAAAGCTTAACTCTCTTTTGCAGGGAAAGGTCTCCAGCAGAAAACCAAAATCGTCTGACGCTATTGCTGGGGACCTTAAACATCTTGTAGGGCGCAAGATCAAATGCCCAAATGGTCTTACTATGTACTTCGTACCTGAATCGCTTGCTACTCTCCCTATTAGTCCTAACCTGGATCTAAGCTTTCATAACCCACTGGTTCGTCAAATGTTTTTGCTTCACAATGCTCTTGGTGAAGCCTATCCCCCTAACTGCACTGTAGGGTACGACACCAGCGTCTTCAGAATGGATTATTGACAGTGGGTGTACAAATCACATGACTGGCAAAAGAAGTCTTCTTATGGACTCAACCTTACGTCCATCCGACAAGAGCCACATCACATTTGCTGACACTGGTAAAAGTAAGGTATTGGGTCTAGGTAGAGTTGCAATCTCAAGGGATCAACACATGGATAAAGTCATGCTTGTTGAATCCCTTGGCTTCAACTTAATGTCTGTCTCAATGCTTTGCGATTTGAACATGATCGTAATGTTTGGAAAATATCGTTGCCTTGTACTAATGGAATCTGACAAGTCTCTAGTGTTTGAAGGGTATCGAAAAGATGATTTGTACGTGGTAGATTTCTCAGCAGGGCCACAGCTTGCAGTATGTCTTCTAGCAAAGGCTTCAGAATGCTGGCTCTGGCATCGGAGGCTTGGACATGCTGGCATGAGGAACCTCCACACCCTTGCGAAGAAGAAGCATGTCATAGGCATCGAGGGCGTCAAGTTCAAGAAAGACCACTTATGCGGTGCCTGTGAAGCAGGGAAGATGACGAGGGCCAAACATCCCTCGAAGACAATCATGACCACTACTCGACCCTTCGAACTGCTTCACATGGATCTTTTCGGTCCCACTCATTACTCAACTCTAACTACTACTGCTTGCCTCTATGGCTTCGTTATTGTTGATGATTATTCTAGATATACTTGGGTGCACATAATCCTTTACAAGACTGAAGTGCAGGATGTCTTCAGACGCTTCGCCAATCGAGCTATGAACAATTTTGGCGCCAAGATAAAGCACATCAGAAGTGACAATGGCACTGAATTCAAGAACACTGGCCTTGATACATATCTTGATACCTTGGGCATCACACATGAATTCTCAGCCCCGTACACGCCACAGCAGAATGGCGTCGTCGAACGCAAGAACAGAACACTAATTGAGATGGCCAGAACGATGCTAGATGAATACAAGACCCCAAGAAAATTCTGGCCCGAAGCCATTGATACTGCATGCCATACAATCAATCGTGTTTATCTTCACAAGCTACTGAACAAGACATCTTATGAGCTCCTTACTGGCAAGAAGCCAAATGTCAGTTACTTCAGAGTATTTGGCGCAAGGTGCTGGATCAAGGACCCACATCACACCTCAAAATTTGCACCAAAAGCACATGAGGGTTTTATGCTTGGATATGGAAAGGATTCGCACTCCTACAGAGTCTTCAATCTCTTTCATTACAAAGTGGTTGAAACAGTGGATGTGCGGTTCGATGAGACCAACGGTTCACAAAGAGAGCAGCTGCCAAATGTGCTAGATGAAGTTCCATCCAGTGAATCAATCAAGCTAATGGGAACTGGAGAAATTATACCTTCTGAAGCTCATCCTGAAGAAGAACTTATCATTTCAGCACCTGATCAACATGAAGACAATGCTCAGCCTGAAGACATTCCTTCCAACAACGACAATGAACAGCAAGAGCAAAGTCTTCGCCCTGTACATCCTCGCGTTGCCAATGAAGTGCAGATTGAAAGAATAATTGATAGCATCAATGCACCTGGTCCACTCACTCGTTCAAGGGCAACTCAGCTAGCAAATTTCTGTGGGCACTTCGCATTCGTCTCAATAGCAGAACCCAAGAAAGTTGAAGAAGCCTTCATGGAACCTGAATGGATTCAAGCTATGCAAGAAGAGCTTCAACAGTTTGAGCTGAATAATGTATGGGAACTGGTTAAGCGTCCTGATCCACGGAAGCACAATATAATAGGCACCAAATGGATATACCGCAACAAGCAAGATGAGCATGGTCAAGTTGTCAGAAACAAAGCTCGTCTCGTTGCTCAAGGATATACTCAAGTGGAAGGCATTGACTTCGATGAAACATTTGCTCCTGTGGCTAGACTTGAAGCCATACGCATACTGCTGGCCTATGCAAATCATCATAACATACTTCTATATCAAATGGATGTGAAGAGTGCCTTTCTCAATGGCAAGATTGAAGAAGAAGTGTATGTTGCACAACCGCCTGGCTTTGAAGATCCAAAACATCCTGACATGGTATACAAGCTCAACAAGGCACTGTATGGCCTCAAACAAGCCCCTCGGGCCTGGTATGACACACTCAAATACTTCCTGAAGAGCAAAGGCTTCATACCTGGTTCCCTAGATCCCACTCTTTTCACGAAGACATATGATGGTGAACTGTTTGTGTGCCAAATATATGTGGATGACATTATCTTCGGCTGCACCAATCAGAAGTACAGTGAAGAGTTTGGATATATGATGCAAGAGCAATATCAGATGTCCATGATGGGGGAGCTGAAGTTCTTCCTCGGTCTTCAAATACGACAACAACGCAATGGCATCTTCATATCTCAAGAGAAGTATCTCAAAGATTGCCTGAAGAAGTTCGGTATGCAAGACTGCAAAGGCTTCACAACACCAATGCCAGCCAAACATCATCTGGGTCCTGACGACAATGGTAAAGAGTTCGATCAAAAGGTATACCGCTCCATGATTGGTTCTTTACTTTATCTATGTGCATCTAGGCCAGATATTATGCTTAGTGTTTGCATGTGTGCTCGATTTCAAGCGGCACCAAAGGAGTCGCATCACTTAGCTGTGAAGCGAATTCTTCGATATTTGGCTCACACCCCAACTCTAGGATTATGGTATCCAAAGGGCTCAGAGTTTGATCTGGTTGGATTCTCGGATGCTGATTATGCTGGTGACAAAGTTGATCGCAAGTCTACATCAGGCACATGTCACTTTCTGGGACGATCACTTGTATGTTGGTCTTCAAAGAAGCAGAACTGTGTATCTCTCTCCACTGCTGAATCTGAATACATTGCTGCTGGATCTTGCTGCGCTCAGCTTCTGTGGATGAAGCAAACACTCAAGGACTATGGCATTCATCTGAAGCAAGTGCCACTTTACTGCGACAACGAAAGCGCCATCAAGATTGCCAACAACCCAGTTCAGCACTCGAAGACAAAGCACATTGAAATTCGTCATCACTTTCTCAGAGATCATGTTGTGAAGGAAGACATTGATATCATACACGTCAACACTGAAGAGCAATTGGCAGATATCTTCACCAAGCCCTTGGATGAGAAGAGGTTTTGCAAGTTACGGTGTGAGCTAAATATCCTGGAATCCTCAAATGTCCTGTGATCAGGCACACATCCTAACCCTTATGCATATTGATGACTTAGATGTGCAACACACGAAGTAAAGTATATCTTCAATCAATGAAGACATACATTCTAAGTGTGAATACATTAATGTGGAATTTGACTTCGGAGCGCCACGATAATTGTGCGCCGTGTCTGGGTCTAATACTTCCTATACGGTGGGTAACGCCACCACCAAACGTTCTATTTTGAAGTGTTTCACTCATGGCGTTACCTTGCAATGTCTTCACATTTGGTTTGGCTTCGATCTCAACATATTTTCATGATTATCTTCACTATGTTGATTATAGATATATATATATATATACTAGTGTTCTGTCCTCTACAGCATTCACTTATAGCTATGTCTTCGTGTTGAATCTTTTGAACTAAGTGAATGTGATCGGACCCTAACCTCTCTATGCTTTCTATCTCAAACTCTATCTCTCCAAGTCATATGCATTCTATTGAAACTGTCGAATGTCTTCTCTGCGTCCTTGTCAGCAGAAGATACAGAGACAACCATTAAGTCCGTTTTCAATGCTCATTCCTCCACATGAAATCCGGAGAAGTAGGAACGACCACCCGACAATCCAGGCGTGCGTGGGACGTGGAACAAACCCCAAAATTCCGCATAATGGCCACGTGTTCCTCAGATGCGAATCGCCAGGGGCACCTGTGTAATAGCACAGTGCCGCCCCTGTACCTATAAATACACACTCACAGCGGTCATTATCTCTTCTTCCACCCTCGCACGAACCCTAGCGCCACCGCTAGCCCTCGACGACGCCGGCGACGAAGCGCTTCGCTGCCGCAACCTCTCCGACGCCGTCTTCACGCCGACCGCGGACATCGTCCTCTCCGCCGTCGCCGTAGGTGTCCTCCGTCGCCAAGTTAGGGCACGGAAGAGTGAACTGCTCGGCCTCATCTCCCACTCCGTCTAGCAGTTCTCAGTGTGGTAAATAAAACTTCCTCTTTTTACAGCACCATTGATCCTATTGATCTGTCACTTTCTACCACAAGCAGTTTCTGTTCACACAAGCTAGATCTCTCTCATACTGCATCTCATAACATGCCTAGTATATTCACTTGTGCTTCACAAAGTAGTTAGATTCCTCACTTGTACTGATCTGTGGATTCGTACAAATCTGGAACCAACTTCTTATCTATGAGTGAATGTCTTCGCACGATGAGGTCAATGTCTTCTAAACTGATTTATCTTCAAAATCTTCTGAGAATGCATATGACCTCTTCCCCTTCCCTCGCACCTTAATGCTGTCACAGGTACATGTCCGTGGGAGAATCCTTTGGTTCTCATAGTCTGCATTCATTTGCAGAATTCTTACAGCATCACATAAATTCTCCCGAAGCCAGTTCCTGTTGGTCCAGCAAACGAAAACCTTTGAAGCCTTTGAACGTCTTGAAGCCTTTCAAGTTAAAGTTTATGGCTTCAGAGAAAGCAGCAAGGAAGGGTGGCAGAAAGCGTCGTGGTGAGACCTCCAGAGATCTGCCAGATGAACTCTCAGAAATGTACAAGACAGATCCTGAAGAGGATTACAGTCAGCGCAAGACCCGAATCCAATGGATTCGAAGATATTGGGCAGAACAATGGTTCAAATACAGATTTGTGACCCAGGAGTATGCTGAGAAAAACGCCATCAAGAGACCGTGGGGAGACATCCTATTCAAGAATCTTCTACCCAGGTCCAGAGATGAAGCCATTGCTCAAGGCTTCTATCCATGCATGGTCCGTGGACCACAGCCTGCTGATGCACACTCGTCGTCACTGCTATGGTGTCGTGACGACAATCTGTTCAAGCGCAACTTCCAGTTTGCTCAGAACTCAGCGAAGCAGAACAAGAAGACTTTTGGGTTAGACTTCAACCCTGGTCCCTCATCTCCAAGGGCAGATGGCACACGACATGCAGAACCCAATGTCATCGGTCCTTTCGCCAACCTTGAAGGCCTCATCACCTACATCTTGGTTCAAGGGACTGCAGTGAATGAGCCTGCAGCTGACACTGAGTCTGATGACGCGCCTGCAGTGCCGAAGCCAAAGCAGTTGAAGAAGCCAAAAGCTTCAAAGCCGGCCCCTTCACCAAAAATCTCAAGGGCGAAGCCATTGGCAACTGCACCTCCTGAAGACAGTGTGCAGTCTGAAGACTTATCACGCGTCTCCAAGCCCCAGAAGGCCAAGATGCCTCTGTCTCACACTGGCAAAGAGCTAACAGCTGCTGCCATTCTGCGCAATGACGACATTGATCTGTCAAGTGATGAAGATCTTGCAGATGACGCTCTTGAGCAACTCATCAAGAGCAAAGAAGAAGCAGAAATCTTCAATGATCTGCCTCTCTTTGATGTCACCATCATCCACAACTTCATTGACGAGTGGTTTGACACGCCAAACATCAGCTTTGAAGATCTGCAGCTACCCATTGGCCTCAGTGTCGCCTTCCAAGGCGCCATTGCTTCAGAACTTGCTATTGCCCAGCGCATTGTTGAACTGAAGCAGAAGATTGACTATGAAAAGGCTCAGTTCAAGAAGCATATGGCCAAGCTCAGCGTGCAAGAAGTGAAGAACTTCAAGACAATGATGCACGAGCTCAAGGAAGCCTTTGTGAAGAAGCGTGCAGAAGCTCAGGGTTCGCGTGAGCGCATGAAGACTCTGGCTGACAGATGTGTGCAAGCCTATAATGAGGCTGAGAAGCACAAGGCACTTGGGCGTCCTGGCATCGACCCCAGGATGGCCGCAAAGAAGAAGAAGAAGCCTGCTACGGCTGAACCTGATGCACCAAGGCAAGAAGCAGTTCCGATTGTCTTCCCAACTAGACTGACTGGCTCGAAGCCAAAAAGCCGGTCAACAGCTTCAGAGCTCAAGAAGACAAGGACTGCTGAGGCTGAAGCCAGGAAGAGGAAACACTCTGAAGCCTCTCCTACTGCCCCCTCCAAGAAGAAGAGGAAGACCAAGAAAGCTCGGGCTGCTTCCACAGAGCCCTTGATAGTTGAACCCATTTCTATGGTTCATCCTGAAGCAGAACGTCAACTGACAGTTCATGAGCCTGCTTCCACAGAGGCTCCTGAAGCTGAAGACATTCCAGCAGCTGATCCCATCGCTGCTGAAGACATTGGTCATCATGACAATGTAGAAGATGATGCAGTCCTTCCTCAGTTTGAAAACAGCGAACTCATCAGCATTGGTCGTCCACTGACGCCAATTGCACAGGATGCTTCATGGGCGGATCGCCCACAAGAGGAAGAAGACTATGAGGCCCAGCCCACTCCAACTCCACAGGCGTCGTCTGCGTTCCGCAGGCTTCGCAAAGGTCCAAGGCCTCAAGTCTCTGCTGAAGACATTCCGGCTGCATCAGCCGCAGAAGAAGAAGTACCACAAGATCCCACTCCCCTGTCCACCAAGAAGCAGTTCTCCAGGAGAATGTGCTTGTGACCGACCCTCCAGCTAGTCAAGTGGAGGATGAAAATCGTGAGGCTGCCACAACCACCAATGAAGCTAATGTGGAGCCCTCCCCAGCAAAAGCTTCAGAAGACAGCGAAGCCACTGATCCCGCCACTTCTGTTCCTGAGTCTGCTGCCGGTCCCCAATTCAACTATCATGTTGAGCACAGGCCTCAGGTCCAGAAGCCAATCCCAAGACTGCCAAGGTTTCCAGGTCCTGCATCAGCACCTGGCTCCTTCAACATCAATGGCTTCAGGGCAGACAACATGTTCTTCAATAGCTCCAGGAACCCCTACTCAAGGGAAAGGATATCATCTGATCGGTTCTGGAGCTATCCTCAGCGAAGCTATTACTCTTGCATTCTTTACAACCAAGGTCGCATCTTCCCACACAAGCGCCTTGACGTTGAAGCTATAGCTGGTCTGCCCTGTCTAGAAGAAGCGTTGGATTGCTTCAAGCAAGTGGGTCTGCTGCAGTTTGTTACTGATGAAGAGCATTGGAATGAAGAGCTGCTGCTACAATTCTATGCCACACTTCACATCAAAGGGTACAGCAGAGATCCGAAGACTTGGGTCCTGGAGTGGATGACTGGCAACGTTCATCACGAAGCCAATGCATTTGACATCATTGAGCTCACTGGCTTGCCCACTCCTGGCGATCTCTTCGAGCAAGGCTGTCAGCTGCATGCTGAAGCTATTGAGAGCATCTTTCAGCGGCCAGAACCTGATATGAGTCAGATGCTCAGCATGATGAAGCCATTGCCCCCAGATGCTGCTTATCCCACAGAGTTCTTCGTTGAAGACCTTGAGTACCTGCCAAGAACCATCTATCACATCATCAGGCGAACTCTCTGGCCTATCAAAGGGCACTCTCCAAATGCCAAGCTTCAGGGTGCAATGAAGACTTTGGTCTTCTATATACTTCATGGCAAATGCTTCAATGCACAGGACTTCTTCATACGCCAACTTGCTGCATCAGGCATTGATCTGTTTGGTTTGAAGTTCTACGCCCCTTGGGTCATGCGGCTGATCAAGCTACACTCCGCCATCTCGTATCAGCCCTCAGCCCGCAACCATCGGATCTTCTTGCCTGACGTGGACATGTCTACTGAAGCCATATATTCTGAGCCTGCCAAGCAACCTCTAAGTCTTCAGAATGCAGAACATCAGAGTTTTACTCAGAACGTTGAAGGCGTTGAAGCAGTTTCTCGGGTGTATCCTTTGGCTGGCACTACACGTGCACCACACCCTGCTTCCACTGAAGCCACTGACAGTGCCACTGCTCCAAGACCCAAGAAGCGCACTCGTGTTCTCAACGACCGAGAGCTTCTTGTGGCTCTACATCAGAAACAGGATAGGCATCATGACTGGCTGAAGCGTCAGATGAAAAGCCTCTTGGTGGATGTTAATCGCACTCGAAATCTTGCCACCAAGAATGCTTTCGTTGCCCATGAAACCTGTCGCCGCACATGGAAAGGGCTCACGATGATGTGTTCTGAAGCTGATCTTCAAGAGGATGGCTTCACTGAGAGATTCAAGTTTGACTCCACACCTCCTCGAAGGGCTGTGCTGCTAGGAACTCCATCCCTTGAAGACTCTGAGTTCTCTTCCTCTGCTGCCACAGTGACTGCCAGAATTATTGAGGAAGAAGACGATGCTACTTCACCGCCACCTCCTTCAGCACCTCCAAGCTCTTCTGCACCGCCAAACAACACCAACAACCCTGCTACTTCACCTACTCCTCATGGGAACGAGTAGAGGCTCTATGTCTTCAAACCTTTTTGGTCATTACTGACAAAAGGGGGAGAAGCATATGAGATTGATAGTCTTCAAGCGGGTCCATATGGGCGGGTGCTTATATTTTGCTTCGTGCTTACAACTCTCGTTTTTGCTACATTTGGTTCTTATGAGTTGTAACACTTAAACTAGATGGTCGTCTGCTACTTATTTGCCACCTTGTTTTGCGAAGATAAATTCCGCATGTGCGACGATAAATTCCGCACTTAGCTCATTCTGCAGACGTCCATTTTCCATTATGCATGTCATTATCTTCATATACTTTCACATGCATAGTGGATTGTCATCATAAGTTGAAGTGGATCTCCACAAGTACAACCTGCCATGTGCATTTGCATTCCAAAAGCAAATTAACTTATATGCACATCTTCAGGGGGAGCCCTTGCAACTTATGAAGACAATTCCTTATCCTTTACAATTTCACAGATTATATTCCCCGTTGAAAACTTCAACTAGTTTGTCATCAATCACCAAAAAGGGGGAGATTGTAAGTGCATCTAGTGCCACCCCTAGTTGGTTTTGGAGTATTGACGACAAACCTAGTTGAGGGACTAATGTGTTTGTGAGAATTGCAGGATAACACAGGTAGAAGTCCCTCATTGATTCGGTTTTACTACCAGAGATGACCCCTAAAATGTATGAAGACATTGAAGTCAAAGGTGGTATATGAAGATATTCACATTGAAGACTATGACAAGAGAAGACACTATATGAAGCCTATGGAGCTCGAAGACTTAGATCTTTCGTAGTTCTTTTTCTTTTGTGTTGAGTCATAGGAACCACCGTACTGTTAAGTGGGGTCCAAGAGAACCAGTCAGAATGACTGAAGTGATGCCTAAACCAAAAAACCTATGTCTTCGAGTGAAGACTATGAGAGCGAATCTTGTCCAGAGTCGGACAAGTCAGCTTTGCTTGTAGCCCAAGTAAAGTTGCCGTGTGAGTTTGAAATCTGACCGTTGGAACACGTGTCAGTTCCTTAGTGACCCAGGGTCATTTTGGACAAATCAGGTCGGGTTGCCAAGTGGCTATAAATATCCCACCCCCTACAACCATAAATGGTTGGCTGCTCAGATTGAAATCACGGCTTTTGTCGTTTGAGAGCAACCCACCTCGAAGCCTTTGAGAGAGAATTCCTTGCGAGGATAAAGCCCTAACCACCAGAGCCAGAGAGAATTGGGCATCACTAAGTCTTCTTGTCTGCGTGATCTGAAGACTTATTACACTTGAGGACTGTGCATCCTCCAGCCGGTTAGGCGTCGCGTTCTGAGCATCCAAGAGACATTGTGGATTGCCGGTGAACGAAGTCTGTGAAGGTTTGGGAGTCTACCTTGAAGACTTACCAGAGTGATTGGGCGAGGTCTATGTGACCTTAGCTCAAGGAGAATACGGTGAGGACTGGGTGTCTGGGACTGTGTGTCCTAAGGTTTAAATACCTAGCTGCTCCAACCAGACGTACAGTTGTCACAGCAACTGGAACTGGTCCAACAAATCATTGTCTTCAACGAGTCACTGGTTTCATCTTCACTTCCCTTTACTTACTGTTACTCCTTGTGAAGTCATTGTATGTTTGCACTATCATTTGTCTTCACTGAGTGACTGCGTGTTCTGTTTGGCTTCACAATATCTTCCTACCTGATCCTTACTACCTGGCTGCTATTAGTCTTTGTGCTTTCACTTCATTGAATACTTGACTATGGTTTGCCTAGTGTAGTCTACCTTCTGCTGCATGGTAATAGGTTTAATTTTATCGTTTGTCTTCAAAACTTCTATGTTCTAAAGACTTCCATAAAAATTGCCTATTCACCCCCCCTCTAGTCGATATAATGCACTTTCAGCATCGCTCGGCCCCGACTACCCACCGTAACTGGGAACACCCCGATATTTTTCTCGCCCTCGCTTCTACCATGGTTTTTTCTGTCATGGACGGCCCAAAGAATGTCATGCAGCTGCGTCTCTGGCCCGCCCAGGACGAAAAGCCCATTTTCTGTCATGTTTTTTTGTCATAGAAGTAGGAGCCCACCACATCTATGATGATACCAGATTTTTTCACAATTATCATCATAGAAGTGTCATAAGTATGACAGAAAAAAATTCGTTCGGCCCAAAATGTCATGGATGTATCTTTTTTGTAGTGATAAGACTCTTAATTATCATAATAGACCCACCCTATATATATATACACATCTGGGCTATTCTATTCTATTACGCGTAACAGAATATTATATTGTTACCTTTGTTGAACTGATGAAGTCTAGTAGTTGTACTGATGCTTTTATTTTCGTTGCACTGATCATTTTTATTAAAAGAGTAAATAAGAGCCCCGTTCCGCCGGCCACTTCCGCCGTCGACCAAGCTACTCGCGGCCGATCCCTCCACCCGCCCGCCTCCCTCCTGGCAACCCAGGCCCCACCCTAGGCGCGACGATGGACGTCGGGGCGCGCGGGCGATAACGGCGGCGCTGCTGCTTGTGCTGGCGGCGCTCACAAGATCCAGGATGACGACGCGCCCAAGATCCCCGACTGCTACTCCAATGACTTCTTGCTCGTTTGCCCCCTCCCCCTCCTCCTCCTGCTCCTTGCCTCTCCTGAGCGAGTGGTGCGGCCTGCCCCGATTCCCGACTCTGAGCCCGTGGCCGGGTGGCCGGCGGAGCTCCATTCTGGCCGAGCCCAGGCAATCTTCCTCGGCGTGTTGCGTGCGCTGCTGAAGATCAGCCCCCTCCTCCTCGCCTCTCCTAAGCGAGTGGCACAGCCGGCCCCGATTCCCGACTCCGAGCCCGTGGCCGGGTGGCCGGCGGAGCTCAGTTCTGGCCGGGCCCGGGCGATCTGCCTCGGCATGTCGCATGCGTTGCTGAAGATCAGCCCCGCTAACAGAGTCCCTCTAAGGTCAGAAGGCTTGCTGACGAGAGACACCCGTGTCATCGAAAGGAAGAAAGCAGGTCTCAAGAAGGCGCGCAAGCATTCCCAGTTCTCCAAGCGTGAAGTCGGATGCTTCATTGTTGTTAGAGTCGTTTCTGTGCCATCTTTGCCCACTTGAAAAAAGGCCCTCTACTGTCTTTGTTCTATGCTAGATGCCACATATCACGTACTCCACCGGTTGTAGGTCAAGGCCTCTGCCAGCTGAAGGTCCTGAGTATCATTTTTCTCTGAAGTCCATGTATCGAGATATGATATCTGATCAGTTCCACAAATATTTGGAGCTAAACAGCTTAGCTGGTTCGGTTGTACTGGCACATTCGCCTGTTTTACTACCTCTCTAAATAAACTTGCAAGAATGACTAACATGGTCCTCGTTGATAAAATCGAGCCCATTCAAAGTAGTCAAAATTGGACTAGTATGCTATGTTTCATCGTTATCTAACAGTGCATACATTGTTATCAAGTGCAGTGCATCGTTATCTTACAGTGCAGTACATTAAATCATGATCTAACATTTTTACAGGAACTGCAAGCTATATACAGAATTTATACAGAAAGTGCTGCAGATACATGACCTATGAGGATTCCAGAGGCTACTACACCTCCAGATTATAAACAGCCTGCTACTTAATTGCTTCCAACTCACTAGTAACACATTCTAAGGTTCCTAATTGGCTACTTCAGAGTGTTGTTGCTATTCTGTGTGTAAAGGTCCTCATTTTGTTGATGGTGGCATCTTACAAAGGAAAGGTAACCTGCTTTTACTTATTATTCTTGTTTTTTGCCCCTCAAATACGGAAGTAGAATCAATGTTAATAAGCATTTTCACAACTTCTCTCATTGTAGGTCGCTCAGAAGGTGCTCGAACAATTCAAGCACTGGAAAATGTTAAAGACCTCTATTATAACGTCTGATGCATAGTTGCCAACTTTTAGATGACGAACCACTATAGTATTTCGGTGAACAATGGGATCAAACCCATTTTGACCATGATATGATCAAAAATGGAAATGGTGGGAAGTAGCACATTATGTTTCTAGTAAATGGGACCGCGGTCGACCTTCTGCCCAGGCAAACCCCTTTTCTTCCTCCCAGGCACAGCCGCGACATCCTTTTCAGTCCAAATAGAGTGATGGCTGCCATCCAAGTTGAGTCCCTTCTACAATCTTCACCAAAGCAGCCATCTGCTCTATTCTAAACTACCACCAGCCTCTGCCATGTTTGCCTAGCTCCATCGCCAAAGCAAACGGTGAAGGGCGTTTTCACTAGCTCTCTTTGTTTTTGTTTCCGTTCCTAGCTGCCACATCATTGTTTGGTTTTAATGGTTTTAAAAGAGTTCAATTAATATATTCTGAGTAGTTCAAATATAAGAGTCGAGAAAAGTACCGAGTTTTGACAGAGCTGGAAGAGAGTTTTGACAAAGTGGGAAGAGACTCGTTCAGTACTAGAGCACTCGACCAAAATATCAATGTTTTATTAGGTTGGTAGGGGAAGAGAGTAGTCCGGGATAGCAAGTTCATTGCACAAAAAATGCTGGGAAGTTCATATGAAGTACGAACAACTAGGTAAAAAGGTTTACCCAAAAAATACCTTGGCAAATTCACATGGCAGACGCTTGGGGTAAGTACAGATTTTTTTTCCCTTTGTCAACAAATCAGCGATGGTACTAATACATAATATTTTGTGTATGTGATGAATTTCTATAATAAGTTCAATATACAAATTTTTAGCAGTTCATTTTGTATAAATGAAGTATTTTAAAGTACATAACTTTTTAGGTTTCGTTGTGAACTTGTGATGTTACTGCACATGAACTTGTTGTTCTTTTTACATGAACTTGTGCGTGCTAATTGATGGTTGTTGTGTGTGTGCAGGGTACATCCAATGACAACGAGTAGGCGACAAGTGTATTGGTGAGCAGCGGGACAGTAGCATGAAGCAGTTGAGTAGCTGTGCGGGGCAGTAGCATGATAATGCTCAGGCTTGATGGTTAGATATTGTAGTCTCATAAATACATGATAATGTTGTCATGATCTATTATAACTCATCTTAGCATGATAATGCTGCCATGATTTGTATAATTTTGTAAAGAAGATCTATATGTGCAAGTTATCTGATAAAAGAAAGAAGAAAATCCACTTGCAAATTTAGGGAAACATGTGTACCTTGAGAAAAGTTTACAAAATAAATGCTAGGAGGTTCATTTCATGTTCGTTTAAATGTCTTCAGTGCAAGTGTGGAGGGCCGGTAAGTTCTACCAGTCTACGCCAAGTTTAGGGGCATTGTCACTAATGGAAAGGAAGTACTGAGCATGCTTTCGACTAGACTTTACTCTCATTTTTTGGTATGGCTTTTCCTCGTAATTTTCCAATGGTTTATGGTATCATAGTCGTCGAACTTGCATGGTTTATATCATTGTACTGAATGATATTTTTTCAAAATGTTTTTTTTAAACAGAGTACTAGTAGTGAGCGCAGTTTTGTGTTTGTACCGTGCATTCTGTTTTTTTGTTCGAAAACAAAGTAGTTGAAATGATCTATGTATGTGTTTGTACTGAGCATGTTCACAGATGGGACGTCTTTTTTTAACTTGCATAATAAAACAGTGGACTTATATCTCCGGATGTTTTGAACGGCCTCCCGTGGAGACATGGACTTATATAACTGAACCTTTTTGGGATTACAATTTTAGATTTTTTTTCTCGTCCAAACTGACGACACCATCAACTCTGAGTTTGCATGGTTTCACTAGTTGAACTGATGGATGTTTTCTTTCTCTTTTGTTCAAACTCGAACATTTTTTGCAACGAAGGTATGTACTTCCTTTTGTATACGACTTGAAAAATTTTCATGATTTTTGTAATAAATATTTTGTACTTCTTTTTATTTTCTTCAATGAAGAAAACAATGATCATTTGAAATAATTGTCAACCCCAAACTTTTGTGAAAAAAAATCTCTGAACTTGTCGTATCCTCGAGTTTGAATGGATGTAAATACTTTTTGCCAAATTGCTCCAGATTTCTGTATGGTACGCACACAACCTTGATGAGCCAATGTAAAAGTACATATGAATTTCCCGGATTTGACAACGCATACTTCAGTACATAGCGCACCATTAAATTGCTGCACAATGACTAAAAATGCATAAAAACTGCCAAAGATGCATAGTGCACCATTGAGGTATTAACCATTCATACTTTCTAGATACATTACAGTGCATCTACATACCAAAGGTATGTGTACAGCAAGAATCTGGAAAAAAAATCTGAATCCCTCTCACGCTTTTGTACTTGGTCTTCTCACATTTATCTCATTTTTCACATTACTTCTTCCTCTTCTACTAGTACCTCTCACTGGCCTTCTTGGATTCTGCACCCAGCAAGCCCAAGATGTCCATAAATAAAAAACCCGACAAACACTGCACAAAAAGATGTTGTTAATAGGGTTGCAAGAATGCTAAAAGAATACAATATAAACAATGATGCTAGAATAGTAATTGTGTAACACCATTCGACAACTACAATTCGTGAAGGAAATATATCAAAACATCCACCAAAGAGGTGCATGAATATTAGTTTCCCATGGAAATTATAAAAACTATACGCATGTAGCCAGCTTTTCTCCTCTGTTTTTTTGCATACTCAAAGAATATGAAGTCTGAAAGGTTCTAATGGTAAAACACACTCCAAAGCAAACCTATTTTCCTATTCCACATCAAAATATAATTTTTTTGAGGATAATCCAACTTGGAAAGGTAGTCATCTTTTCCAAGGGACCTTCTCTAAGCAATAAGAAGAAAGTTCATGCCACAAAAGGGACCTTCTCTAAGCAGTAAGTAGAAAGTTCAGGTCACAAAGTCTACTCTTAGACATATACACAATAAAATAAAACAATTATCAGTTGAACTAATTGGACAATAACATGCGAGCTTATAGCATTTGATCACTTGATCTTATAGAAATAGGAATAAGAAATATGTACGGCCTCCGACCTGTGGAGATTATAAGAAATTTGTAAATACTAGTGTTGCAACCAACATTTATAAATAGTAGTGAACTTGAACTTATGGTCTCTCGAGATTTGAACTAATTGTGTTACAAGCACACACACAAAAATCCAACGAAGCTGATATCAATACATGTTAAAAAGATAATCAAGTTCATGTATATTAATTTTGAGAAGTTCAGAAAGAAACTTTTTTAAAAGTTTGTAATGAAAATATGTGCAAATATATGCAAACATATTTAGTGCTTTTTTTAGGAAGGAACTCAATTCAACAAAACATATGCAAACATCTCGGCTTCGAACTTCTGTATTTTTTTGAGCTTACTTCTCTTGAGATTTGAACTGATTTGTGTTACAAGCACACGAACAACTCCGAATGAGATGATGTTAGTACATGTAAAAAAGATAACCAAGTGCATGTATATTAACCGGAGAAGTTCAAAAAGGAGCTTCATCTTCACCATACTGACTAGACCAATACTGAAAAATTGAAGTACGAAAGGGAGACCAGCTTAAGTTCAAACTAGACAAACATAAGCTGCAAGCTCTATGCAAAGTAAACTAGCATCTATTTTCAAAAGCATCTATTTTCGAAATGGATGGTTATAGGTTTAGACAGAAGTTAAGTTTCAGCAATGCCCTTGCGACAAAGCAAACTAAAATGTATCATTTTGCCTCAGGACTCTGCACATTTAAAGCATAATGCACTGAAAAGAACACACAAGTTGAACTGAAAATCAAAACAAAAGTTGGGGTAGCATGCATGTGAGGAAGGAGGTCGAGGGCAGCAGGGCGCACAGTGGGTGCAGGACGCACAAGGAAGATGAGTTACCTTGTCACTAGGCTACGAGGCGACCTCCATCGTGGAGGTCCTCGGGTTGGAGTGCATCAGCAATAAGTGGTGGGGCTGTGACAGGGGACAGGTTGGAGCGTGCATGCGTGGTGACGTCATCCTTATCGTCATGGAGAAGTAGGGCTGCTGGAGACATTGCAAAGCAGCACAACAATATTACATGTTTTCTAAAGTTGAGTAAAACATGTTTGAGATTATCAACAGTACACATATCATATCTCTCAGCTATCAGTTCAAGAGTCAAAAACTTTTCGAACTAATGTAATTTTTTGTATTTTCAATTGTTGTAGAATATGTAGTTGAACTTATAGATTTCCATTTTGTAATTTTGCTCTTATAAAGATCATGTGTGCTTGTTTATGTACTGAAAACGGAATACTGAACTTGACAATACGGAAACAACAATACTTCATACTCATTCTCGCTTTGTTGCCATATGGTTAGAGCTTACAGCCACATGAGCAAAATCGTTTATTGTATTTTGTAATAATATGACATATAGTATAAAACCAAACTAGGTTTTAACACATACAATTTAACTTTTTCTGTATGTCTTTTTTGAACTGATGATATATATACATGGTGAACTATAGAGCATCAGTTTTTGCAGTAAACACAACTCATATTTTTAGAATCAGGAGATGGATCGAACTGATTGTTCTAGGTACGGTGAACTGATTTTTGCAGATAAAAATCTAGTTTCTAGGTACGGCGGACTACTGCTCGTGACTAACTCGACCATCTCGATGGCATGGGGTTGAACTAAGGACGGCTATGGGAGTACGGAGCATCGAGCGCGGCGGGTGGTGGCGCATACCTAGGTGAAGCAGGAAGGAGACGCGCATGTGAACAAAGGCTGGCTGCTTTGGGCCCCACGGTTGGAGGCCATCTTCAGCCATGACAAGCACCGGGGTGCGCCTTCCTCAGTCGCGGAGCAACTTGCGCCTCCACACTTTCCCACAAATTGTCCAAAACACAAGGTTTAGCAACATGATAAGTAGTAATAGTAGTAGCATTAATGTAGGTGGCAAGGTAGCAGTGGCAAAAAAGTAGGCAACTATTCTTAATTTGCTCCACAACAGCTTCAGTTCACATTTTGCTACTACTTTCAGTTGGAAAAGAAAGACAAAACGGATAGAAGATCCCCCAGTTGGGGTAGTGAACCTTTTTACTGAACAACTACAATTCTACCATATGGTAAACTGTTGTATAATTAGAAAACAGTCTGGATTTTTTGCACAAACACCGTACTGTTTTATATGTTTTCCAAGAACTTGAGATAGCTCACGTACTGAACTGAGAACACCTAGTTTGTGTTTCAGGAAATAAAATAGACATCCTCTCCTTTTTGTGATAAACTAGTGTGGACTTGGGAGGAGCGGTAGTGTGGACGGACAATTAACGTCTCTTTTCTCTTGCTCCTAAATGCATGCAGCTGGGATCCTGAGGCGACAGAGGTGGTCGTCGCGCGGGGGGAGGAGCAGGAAGGGGCGGAGGTGGTTGTTGCTGATGCTACGCCTTCCCACCGGCGGCCGCCCCTGTGGAGGCAGATCCATGGTCCATCACGGAGGTGGGAGGCGAGGGTGCGGTGCGTCGCCGGATGTTAGATGAAATTCGAACTAGATTAGATGAAATTCTACACACACAAAATGCACGGTGGGAACTAGATTAGAAGAATTCTTTTTTCACATTTGAACCACTGAATTTTTGCATGGTGTACTTATATAGTTTCATCTTTATAGTAAGCTATAGTAGAAATGAAAATATGTTGGAGGGAGCATGCTAGATTAGAAGAAATTCTTTTTTCACATTTGACACCTGAACTTCGACTTGTTATCTCCAACAAACTCCCCTTGAATGTTTTCTTTTTCCAAACTTCCCAAGTTTACGTTTTCAAACTGATTGAATAGTAGTATGTGAGCTCACCAACACGATGAAATTTCTACTGAACACTAAGGTGCATAATATACACACAAGGTACCCGAACAATTTACTTAGCCTAGTCGAAGGAGAAGGTGCAGCAGCAGCAACAGGATGTGAAAGAAGAAATTGTCGCCCGTGGAGATGTTTGCTTGCACGCATCTACTTGAGCGACCGACCGTGGAGCAAGCAGTTGGACTGCCGAGTTGGACGACATGTTGTGGCCACCGGATGCGGTGACACGAAGCGACGGCCCCCTGCGGGGAGTGGGGGTAGGTCGCCAAGGCGGCGGCAGGGACGACTGGTCATGGCGATTGGTGGCACTATGGTGGCTCCCGACAGTGGCAGCTAGAAGCAGCGGGGCCGGCGGCGGCGCGTGGAAGCAGGGGGGCGGCGGTGGCGCGTGGAAGCAGGGGGGCACCGGGAGCGAGGGAGGAGGTGGGGGCGGGGCGGGGCAGCGTCGGGATCCAGGAGGAGGTGGGGGAGGGGCGGCGCCGGAGACGGGGAGGAGGTGGGGGTGGGGCGGCGGCGGGATCCGGGAGGAGGTGGGGGCGGGGCGACGGCGGGATCCGGGAGGAGGTGGGGTGGGGGGCGGCACCGGGAGCATGGAGAAGGTGGGGAGCGGGGAGAAGGTGGGGGCGAGCCACGCCGGGAGCCTGGAGAAGGTGAGACTGGGGGTGAGTCGTATGGGTGGGGTGGGTTTTTTTGTCTAGTACCCGGCGGGTTAAGTAGCTGATCTGGAAAAACGGATGCGCGTCTATATAGGGCGAGGGGTAACAGAATAATATTCTGTTACTAGTAACAGAATAGTCCAGCCCTATATATATATGACAACACTATTCTAATCCCAGGATTAGAATAGTTATTTGGATCACAGCCAGCCCTATATAGGGCCCGCTGGAGGTTCCTGAGATCTGAAAATGCCACCGAACACAAAAAGGAAAAAAATGATTCTCAAAAAAAAGGAAAAAAATCCCCATGTACCTCCCCACGCCCCCACTCCCTCCCCGATCCAGCAACCATCCCCACGCCCCCAGTCCCTCTCCGATCCAGCTACCCACCATCGACGGCGCCGGCCCGCCGCGGGATACGGCCACCGCACAGCAGCCGCGCCGCCCCCTCCCTGAGATTCGGCCACCGCTTCCCTCCCCGGATCGCGCCGCTGCCCCGTCACCCTCCATGGATCATGCCGCCGCCACCTTCCCTCCCCGGATCCCGCCTCCAACCGCGCCTCTGCCGGCCCCTGCAACCAACCGCGCCATCGTCGAGGCCCGACCTCCAACCGCGCCGCCGCTGAGGCCCGACCTCCAATCGTGCCGCCGCCCCGACACTGCCCACAATCGGTGTCGCCGACCCCGCCCCGCCACAACAGGCAACCCCTCCACCCCAACCACCGGTGCCTGCCCGGATCCGTTGCCACCATGCGTCGACAAACTCCCTGCCAACCACAGGCGCCTGCCCGGATCCGTCGCCACCACTCACCGGCCACACGCCCTCCCCTACGGCGCGAACTTTCCTCTTCTCCGGCGCGAACTTCCCTCCCGTCCGCCACGACCTTCCTTCTACGCTGCCGCGACCTTCCCTTCCCTCCGGCATGCCCTCCTACTCCTCCGCGGCCCCGTCCCCACCCTCCCTCCCCCAAACAACTTCCTGGTGCCTACTCATGGAAAAAATATGATCGTGTTATTTTCGGTGTTTGCTCATATGACTAATTTAAATGCAGAATCTTAGATATTTTTAGTTGAAACATACGAAACAATATTTACAACATGAAAAAGTAAATTCAATAGTAATCCAATTTTCTGTTTATAAAATACAAAACTAAGAAGTTAAAATTATAAATAACACATTAGTTTGATGTAAAAATAAAGAAATAGATTTTCCCTATTTCTAAAAAATAAAGCCATGAAGGTCAAATTAAACTAATAAAGTAGTCCAATGCTCATTAAAATTTTGGATTTTTCTTATTTCTAAAAAATAACCAATTTTTTAAAAGTTAGATTTTCCTCGTTTCTAAAAAACAAGAGAGAAGGTCAGATCAAAATACAGAGCAGTTCAAAAAATGTTTATAAAAAGATGGATTTAAGAAAATCTAGAAAATTTGACATAACCAAGAAGATAAAAAAACATAGAAGTTCAATTTGAAATAACCGAGAAGGCCAAAAAACAAAGAATTTAAAATTTAAAAACCTAGAAAATTGTTGGCTTATTTAAAACCATATTTTTCTAAGAAGTTTAATATAAAAAGAGAGAAGTTCGAAGGTTAAAAAAACTTAGATGTTTTCTCGTCACTAAATAATAAAATGAACAAACTAAAAAAAAGGAAAAACTAAAATTTCAAAAACAAATTCATGTTCAAAAAAACTAGAAGTTTAAAAATAAAATAACGAAGTGGTTCAATATTTATTAAAAAACTAGGATTTTACCTTCTTTAAAAAACTCAGGTATCAACTATTATTAAAGAATCAACCATGAAGATAAAAAAAGTAGTCAAATTTATGTTTAGTTAAAAAACAAAAACAAAAAATTTACTCAAAAAAATGTGAAGTTCAAATAAAAATAACATAGAAGTTCAAAGTATATCAAAACATGGGATTTAGAAGGTCAAAAAACAAAAACAAAAAATAATGTTGTTTTGGGCATTTTTCCCCAATACTAAAGATTAAAACCAAGAAGGTCAATTTTAAGAAATGGACTAGTTCAATGTATTTAAAAAAACTCAGGTTTTCTCGTTACTAGAGAATAAAAACTAAAAATTTCAATTGGAAAAAGCGGAGCAGTTTGATATCTATTTTTAAAAATCGGATTTTTCTAGTTACTGAAGAATAAACCAATAAGTTCAATTTGAAACAACAAAGAAGTTCGAATTTTCTAAAACACCCTCCAATTTTCACATTTCTAAAAAGAGAGAATGAAGTTCAAATAAGAAAGGTAGAGCGGTTCAATGTCTATAAAAAGCTCAAATATTTTCACGTAACCGAGAGAAGTTTAGATTGATAACCACCAGAAGTTCGCGTAGTACACGGTGTGCATTTTTGTATTAAAAAGAATAAAAAAACAAAGGCTAAAAGTTTTGCTGCTAGAAACTCAAGTGCTCGGCCCGAGAAAGTTCAAAATTTCTTGTGAGAGAGGTTGAACAAAAATACGTGACAGAAGTTCAAGGTGAAAACAGCGGGAAGTTCAACTACTGCAAAGAATGCATTTCAAATGAGAATAAAAGTATAGAAAATTAAAAGCTTGAAAGGTTTGTTGGAAGAAGTTCAAGTGCTCTGTCCGGGGAAGTTCAAAAATTCTTACGAGAGAAGTTCATCTTGTATTTCCATGTTCGATTTTTTCCGTATAAAAATCAAATACAATTCTTTACTCAAAAATATATAAAGTTGAAGTTCAAATTGAAACAACAGAGAAGTTCATAGTTTATTAAAACCTAGGATTTACCCGTTCAAAAAATAAAAAACACAACGACATTTTTTGCACTTTTAAAAACAACCTCATAAACGAAAAAATGGTTGCTAGAAGTTCAAGTGCTCGACGAGGAAAAGTTCAAAAAATTCTTGTGAGAGAGGTTCACCGTGTATTTAGATGTCCAAAATATATAAAAAATATGTTGTTTTTTTGTGTTTTAAAATAACTCTCTCAAAGCAGAGAGAAGTTCAACGTGATAACAACCGGAAGTTCACGTACTACATGGTGTGCGTTTCATATAAGAAAAAATACAAATAAAGTGAAACAAAGTGAAGTTCAAACAGACATGCCCCAGAAGTTCAACTACTTCATGCAGTGCAAAAAACAGCACGTCAAAAACAAAGTGAAGTTCAAACAGACATGCCCCAGAAGTTCTACTACTTCACGTAGTGCATTTTCGTTCGCGATGAACGCAGAAATCATGATCTCGCCATTTTCTAATTTACTAAACTGCAGGAAAATTATTTGTGTAAATTCAAGTCCTCGGTCGGAGAAAGTTAAAAAAATATTGTGAGAGAGTTTGTACAAAAGAAATATCATTTGTGTAACATTGACGAATGGATGAGAAAATTACAAACGAAAATACGTCATAGAAGTTCAACGTGAAAATAGTAGGAAGTTCAACTACTACATAAAATGAATTTCAAATGAAAAACTTTTAAAATCGTCGCGTGTATGAAAAAATGATTAGTACGGGAAAATTGTGTGTTTACAATAGCTTTCCATCGGTATATCACCCGCTCAATTCCCCTAAGTGGATGGAGAACTACGAGCAGTGGATGAAGATCTACTAGCAAAAAAATCACATGAAAAACAGAGTGAAGTTCAGGAACACGCACCGAGAAGTTCAGGTTCTTCACGCGGTGCATTTTCAAAGAATCTGTTTCGCGATAGAGGCAGAACGAACAATCCCGCCGTTTTCGAAATTACTTGAAAACGGAAAGGAATCAAAGAAAACCATCAACATGAAAAAGTTTCGCATTTTCCATAGCTTTTCAATGGTATATTATTTGCCCAATTCCGATAAAGTTTGTAGAAATTACGGCGAAAATACATTTTTCACCATTTTCGAAACTGACTTAAAACCGTAAAGAATTGGGAGAAGCAATACATACCAAAAAGTTTCGGCATTTGTTCAAGCTTTCCAACGCCATATCATTTGCTGCATTCGGATGCACGGTTAAAAAATTAGCTTGAAAATACGAACTCGGTAGGACTTGGACCATTTTCTAAATTACTCTTAAATCATTCAAAATTAGAAAAAAAACTTTCCAAGATGAAAAAGTAGCGCATTTTCATAAGCTTTCCAACGCCATATCATATGCCTCCATTGGATTAGCCGTTTAGAAATGACATCGAAAAAACTAACTCAGCTGTTCGGTTTACGAAATTATACATTTTTTCAAATTACTGTTTAACCATTTGGAATTAGAGAAAACTTTCAACATGTGGAAGGAGCGGTTTTGCAGTAGCTTTCCAACGCCATATTATATGCCTCATTCCGATAACGGTTTAGAAATGCGATCGAAAATATGATTCACATTTTTTGTGTGAAGAAAAAACGGTTTTCAAAACTGCTCTTAAACCGCTTATATTTTGCCAAAAATTTAACTTGGGTCATGATACTGATGTTCATAGCTTTCCAACGGTATATCGCAAGCCCCGTTTGGGCAATGTTGGTGGAAGTTCAACCTAGTTCACACGGAAGTTCATCGTACTACTAGCGAGGCAGGTCAGGTTGTGATCAGAATATTATTCTGATCCCGTGATCAGAATAGTGTTCTATTCTGATAATATTATATCAGAATAGTTATTATGATAACACTTCCACACTGCACGCTCAATGCAAGTGCACGTCATTATTTGAACCAAGTGTGCTGCAGTACTCACACGAGTGAACTTCCCGTCGGGAAAAACTGCACGCAGTGTTGTTCCGGTACTGTTTTCGCTCTAATTTTTTAATCGTTTATCGGAACAAGGCGTATAATATATCATTGAAAAGCTATTGATTAGGCGCAACTTCGCCATGTTGAACATTTTTCGAGATTCCTCTCGGTTTAAGAGCAGTTTCAAAAATGGTGCGACGGATGACGAGTGGCAGCGAGCGTATTTTCATGATTTTTTCTAAACCGCTCATCGGAGTAAGGCAAATGATACGCCGTTGGATATCGTCGAGGCGCATCTTTTTCATATCTATTATTTTCTCTAATTCGTTACGATTTAAGAGCAGTTTCGAATTTACTAAATCGCGGAATTCTGTTTTTTTGAATTTTTTGCAATTTTTGGTACTGTTTTTTCTCTAGTTTTTGAACCGTTTGTCGAAACGAGGCGTGTAATACGTCGTTGGAAAGCTATGGACAAGGCGTGACTTTCATATGTAGAAATGGTTTTGAGGTTCCTTACAGTTTTAAGTTAATTTTGAAAATCGTGCGGCGGACAAAGAGTGGCAGCGATCGTTTTTTGCAAAAAAATTACAAACCGGTTGTCGAAATGATTCAAATGATATGCCATTGGAAAGATATCGACGAGACGCAACTTTTTCATATAGAACACTCTCTCTAATTCCTTACGGTTTAAGAGCAGTTTTAAATTTACCAAAATGCGGACACTCTGTTTTCGCGACACCCAAATCGACGTGGGTACTTCATCCGACTGAAAACCGCACTGCATCGGATGAAAAACCGCACTACATCAGACATGTTAGAGAATGGCATGGTTTATTTTATTCAAACGTAATTTTTTCAAGGATGAGAAAGTTGAGTGCACTTCACATCGGCTGTAAATGAACCACAACACTATCAAGAAGTGAACCGCATTACTTTTTTTCGCTTCCGTAACAATTTTTTTTGCACTTACGGGATGAACAACATCATACGGCCGACTGCACTGCTTCAGAATGAAAATTGCACTGCATCGGACAGGCAAGCAAGCTGCATAATTTCTTTTGTCGGACACAATTTTTCTCATACAAGTTTTTGTTGTCTTTTTTTTTACTTTTTATGAGCGAGAGTGGACCTCAGAGACTAGGGCAAGTGAACCACATCATATATCGAAGTAAACCGCATTACCATCTTTGTTGTTTCGCTAAATTTTCACACTTTTCATGTTAGGTGCAAGTGAACAGCAACACTCTAAAAAGTAACCCACATCCGAGGACCAAACGCACTGCATGACCAAGTTTTGAAACACATGAACAAGATAGAGTGCACTCTCTCATATGCAAAATAAATGTGCCTCTGTGACATCGAGGCAAGGCAAGCGTACTTCATTTTTTCTTTTTGCATTGCAAACACATAATTCACGTCATGGGGATACATTGAAAAATGCATTCGCAAATCACAAGAGAACTGCACCCATGGTCAGGCCAAACCTCCTGCCCGATCTAACCAAACTTCGTGCCGTGGCCGTGCCCGCAAACTGCAAGGCTGGACTGGTAGAACTTCACCTGCATGTCGACAATGCAAACTGCACGTAGATGAAAATGGGTCCAGACAAAAAATGCGAGCTCGGGGAAATATTCTCGCAAATAACAGATGCCGAAACTGCACGCAGGCGGGCCGCGAGCTGCCCCCGCTGGAGATGTGGGCTGCGGCAAACTCCGGCTACACAGTGGATGATGGGTGCAACAGGTGGATGACTTTGCAGCGCGGCGAGGTGTGCACTGCACACGTCAGAGGAGGGCAGGAGGGCGTTACCCAGGCACCTTTGTCGCCCTGTTGGACGTCCCGGTGTTGATGTCACAGAGGAGGGACAAGGGGTGGCGGGTACGGTGGAGAGAAGGTCAAGGCATCTCGGATCTGACGGTAGGCAGCGGCCGCTCTTGCTGAGCCAGGCGGGGGGAGGGGTGCGCCGCGGCCTGGATCCGGCGCAGGGCGTTGCCGGGGGTGCGCCGCGACCTGGATCCGGCGCAGGGCGTCACCGGGAGGGTGCGGAATTGTGCTGCGGCCGGGATCTGGGGGCCAACAACGCGGGTTGCAGGTGGTCTGAGGAGGGAAGGTGGGGGACAGAGGGAGTAGGTATCAGACGAGGAGCTTGGCAGTAGTGTGGCTCGCCGTGGCCGCTCGTGTGGGAGGGGAGGAGGAGCGCTTCTCGCCGGATCTGGCGCCAGATGGATGCAGGGGCGGGGTGGCGCGTTGGTTGGGGTGGCTGGGCGGTGCGCCGGAGCGGGTAGGGCACGGGGAGAAGGTGGGTGGGAGGGGTGGCACATCAGAGAAGGATGAAGGTTGTGGGGTGGGAGCGGCGGCGGATGGTGGTGTTGTGGTGGGCTAGCGTAGAGGAGAAGGTGGAAGGAATGGTTGTGGGGGCGGTTGCGGGTAGAAGGAGGCGGGTTGGATGGGGCAAGTTTTCGCTGCAGTTCGTTTTTGGATCTTTTTCGGTGCTGAAGTGTTACCAGAATAAGCAGATTGTTATTAGAATAAGACTTTTAAAAGGTGTTATCATAATAGACCCATCCTATATATATATAACAAATTTTATCTACCATCAATGGTAGTTACCATCTATCTAGGTGCCCTCCACATGTCCCCTTTCCTCTCCCTTAAACGTAGCATCAAGTCTACCGGGTTGAGAGATATGGTTAACGGGTGTTGTAATCCAATAGGCAGCGACTTCGTTTTTGTGATTAAAATAATCCGGCAAGCTAATGACGCGCTGGTCCAACAACCTCCTCAATTTTGTGTGCAACAACTTGTCTATCTATGAGATAAGGATGCAAACGAGATCCGATTATTCTTGTTAGGTGGAGGGCAATTTTTTAGTCAGATTAGTTTTGGTTAAAAAAAGGTAGCGTGCAAACGTTATATCTCTTGGATTTTCTACACAATATAGTAAACAGTATATAATACTTTTAAAACCATTTGGAGTCTGTATACTTGTAGTATGGAGTATTAACATATAACTATTGGAGTAATGAGTATGGCCTTTACGTGAAATACCTTAGCGTATAAAATAGTACAACAAAAACGTAGTATTGTGTATGTAGTATACCTCTTTTTAAGAAGTATACGGGTCTACATACTACTCTTTTTTGGGGGGAAAGTGTACATACTAGTCTCGTTAGTACTCCCTCCGTCTGGAAATACTTGTCATCAAAATGAATAAAATGGGATGTATCTAGATGTATTTTAGTTCTAGATACACTCCTTTTTGTCCATTTTGATGACAAGTTTTTTCGAACGGAGGGACTAGGCAAGTGTCCATGCTACTCTTAGTTGTAGTATGGAGTATATTACAAACTTAGAATGGAGTGTGTGTGTATTTTCTTTTGAAATGGTAGTACATAATTTTTTCACTTATGAAAAAATCATATAACTTTTCTTTGAACCAAAATATTGATTAGTATATTCATTCCAAAAAATACTATATCCAGAAAGTGGCACGCAATATATCAAGAAAAAAATGTAGCATTGCTATAAAACGAATATGGTGCCATTTTTCGGAAGTATGGAGCATATAGTACATGCTGAAAGGAGGAGTATATAGAATGGAGTAATTTTTTAGAACATATGGAGTATATAGTGTGTTATATATTTTCAAAAAACTATGGAGTATTTCCCTTTAGATGAAGTACAGAGTATATAGCATGAAAAACTATTGTATAATATAAATAATGACGTACTCCCTCTGATCCAAAATAAGTGTCGTGGTTTCAGTTCAAATTTGTACAAAAATCACGGCAATTATTTTGATTACATCATAAATACCGTATATACGCCACCGAGCGGTCTCCGGCGAGGACGAAGTAAATTTAATGCATGCGTTACGTGCCAACTTGAAGTAGTATGTACTAGTATATAAAAAAGGATAGTGGTATGAATTAGTATATACACAAAAGTAGTATGTAGTGTATAGACGTCCCTAAAAATTTATGTAGTATACACACACAATTAGTATGTAAAAGAATTAGCATGGATCGTGTGTATCATAGTCATGGTTACAAGTAGTTCGTTGATAAATTCATGAACTCCAGTCTGTGATTGATGCTCAAATGTTGCCTAGATGGATGTGGATGAGAGACCCAAAAATACATTGTTCTTTACTAGGAAATTAACTGTATATTTCTGTGAAGTACAAATGAATATCACGCATGCTACAACTGCCTTTATTAGATCTTGGAGTATCGTGTTCCTGAGCATGGGTCAGGTATGCGGACGTCGTCATCGTCGACGGCGATCGACAACGTTGCATGGTTTGGCTGGTTGTCATCGGCTACGGCAGTCGGCAACGTCGCATGATTTGGCTGGTCGACGGCGGTGAGTGATGTCACATGTTTAAGTAAACCACTAGTTGTCGTCTCCATCACGCGTACAGTCACCCACAGGTCACCGGTGAACATCGATCAACCTTGTGCATGTCACGTCGCCTCAACGCATTACTCCATGCGGTGCTCATAGCCTGTTGATCCACATGAAGCAATAGAGATGAGAGTTGAAAGATCAAGGGACGAATCATGGAAGCATGCACCTGATGTTCAAATTTCATGTATATAAGCCTATGGATGCACACAAACCTGCCGTCGGCTAACCACGTCGCCGCATGCATTGAGGACGGATGGTGCCGCCTGTCACGACACCGGCAATCAGTTTTGGAAGCCCTTGGTCAAGATCGCATCCAATCTATGGATATGACACATGAGAAATTCCTGATCTGATCGAGGAAACACGAGAGAGAAAGTCGACTAGCCATAAGCGAGAAAAGAATGATAGATATCCCCAGAATATAGGAACGGTAGTTCTCCATTGCAGGTCGTGTTCATATTTTAAACCCGCTAATTCCAACGCACCAGAAAAACCATTAAAGGCTGCACGCATCTTGGAATAATGTACGGTGGATGAGGTAGAGGTAACTACCACTATGTAGTAGGAAGGATTTTTCCTATATATACATAAACACTATTCTGATCACGGGATCAGAATAATATTCTGATCACAACCTGACCTGCCCCGCTAGTAGTACATTGAACTATCGTGTGAACTAGGTTGAACTTCCGCCAACATTGTCCTAGTGGGGCTTGCGATATACCGTTGGAAAGTTATGGACACCAATATCATGACCCAACTTAAAGTTTTGGCAAAATATAAGCGGTTTAAAAGTAGTTTTGAAAACCGTTTTTTCTTCGTACAAAAAACGTGTATCGTATTTTCGATCGCATTTCTAAACCATTTATCAGAATGAGGCATATAATATGACGTTGGAAAGCTGCTGCAAAACCGCTCCTTCCACATGTTGAAAGTTTTCTCAAATTCCCTATGGTTAAAGAGTAATTTGAAAAAACATAAAATTTCGTAAACCGAACAGTTGAGTTCGCTTTTTCGATGTCATTTCTAAATGGCTAATCCAATGGAGGTATACGATACGGCGTTGGAAAGCTTATGAAAATGCGCTACTTTTTCATCTTGAAAGTTTTTTTCTAATTTTGAATGGTTTAAGAGTAATTTAGATAATGGTCCAAGTCCTACCGAGTTCGTATTTTCGAGCTAATTTTTTAACCGTTTGTCCGGATGCAAGAAATGATATGGCGTTGGAAAGCTTGAACAAATGCGAAACTTTTTGGTATGTATTGTTTCTCCCAATTCTTTACGGTTTTAACTCAGTTTCAAAAATAGCGAAAAACGTATTTTCGCTGTAATTTCTACGAACTTTATCGGAATGGGGCAAATAATATACCGCTGAAAAGCTACGGAAAATACGAAAAAAAAACTATGTTGATGGTTTTCTCTGATTCCTAGCCGTTTTCAATTAATTTTGAAAACGGCGGGATCATGCGTTCTGCCTTTATCGCGAAACAGATTTTTTGAAAATGCACCGCGTGAAGAACCTGAACTTCTCGGCGCGTGTACCTGAACTTCTCTCTGTTTTTCACGTGATTTTTTTGCTCGTAGGTCTCCATCCACTGCTCGTAACTCTCCATCCACTCACCGGAATTGAGCAAGCTATATACTAGTGGAAAGCTGCTGTAAGCACATAACTTTCCCGTGTTGATCGTTTTTTCATACTCGCGATGATTTTAAAAGTTTTTTATCTGAAATTCATTCAGTGTAGTAGTTGAACTTCATGCTATTTTTACGTTGAACTTCTGTGACGTATTTTCGTTTGTAATTTTCTCATCCATTCGTTAGGGTTACACAAATGATATTCTTGTTGTACAAACCTCTCTCACAATAATTTTTTTAACTTTCTCCGATGGAGTACTTGAACTTATAACGACAACAAATTTAGCCTTTGCATTTTTATTCTTTTCTAATACAAAATGCACACCGTGTAGAACGTGAACTTCTGGCAGTAATCAACCTGAACTTCTCTAGGTTACGTGAAAATATCTAAGTTTTTTTATAAATATTAATCTGATTTTCTTGATCCTTTTTTATGAAATTTTGAAGCGCTCTATTTTTAAAAGTTGAACTTCTTGTTATTTTATTTTTGAAATTTGTGTTTCCATTCTTTAATAATGAAGAAAATCTGAGTTTTCTATAATCATTGAACTTCTCCATCTTTTTAATATGGACTTCCTGGTTTTATTTCTCAATCTTTTTTATCAATTTTTAAAGCGCTCTATTTTTAAAAGTTGAACCTCTTGTTATTAAATTTTTGAACTTCTTGTTTCCAGTCTTTAATAACAAGGAAAATCTGAGTTTTCTATAATCATCGAACTTCTCCATCTTTTTAATATGGATTTCCTGGTTTATTTCTTAATCTTTTTTATGAACTTCTCGGTGTTTTCAATTTGGACTTCTTGTTGTTATTCATTTGTAAACCAAAAAAATCCTAGTTTTGTGATAAACATCGTACAACTTCTTGGTTATTTCGAACTAAACTTCTTGGTTATTTAAATTTGAACTTCTAGAGTTTTTTATTTATAAATGGTGAAAATCCTTCTTTATTGAATTTTGAACCGGCCCACTATTTATATTTGAACTTGTATAGTTTTTTATTTAGAAAACGGTGAAAATCTTTTTTTATGAATTTTAAAGTGCTCTATTTTTTTGTTTGAACTTCTCACTTTTCATTATTTTAGTAATAGAAAAACTCGGATTTATTTTAAACATCAAACTACTCTCTTATTTTTATTTGAACTTCTCAACTTTTTTATTTTGAACTTTTGTGTATTTTATTTTTCGAAATGGGGGAAATAAAACCGATATATTTTTCCCTATAAGGAATTTCGCGAGTTTATTCTTAAGTTGAACATGTATTTTTTTTCTTTTTCTTATATATCTAGGTTTTCCATATAACTTTTGTTCATGAAATTCCTTTTTCTTTTCAAGAGAGGGGTTCTATTTTTTTAGAAAAGAGGTGGGAGGCAAGTAGTAGGAAATTTTGGATTTATTTTAATATTTTTTAGCTTCCATATTTTGAACAATTTGAACTTGTCATAATTTTTCCTACGAACATTATTGGATATGTGTTTTTTTGGTTTTATGAACACAATTATATTTTTGAGCCATACAGGACAAAATAACTAACTGAATAATGGGGAGAGATAGCAATGTGAAGCATCGTATGTGCCGAACTGTTGTTTTCCTTGCTGGTGAAACCTTGGCCAATGCTAAAGTTGATCTTGGAGAACACACACAAATAGACATACACACATATGTGGAGAGAGAAATAATATGTGCACACACTTAGTAATACATGAACCTTCCTGGAACTAATACATGAACTTCTTTGTACAGACTTCTTTCACACGTTCAAATGCACATCTGTTCCAAAACAAAAGCTTAGGAGAATAAAATCGGGCAAAAACTTGGAAACATGAATGCACATATAAGGGGGTGGGCAAAACAATAAACTACGTGTATACGGCAATGGAAAACCGCAGCTAACTAGCATAAGAGATTGAGGAGGTTCTCATTTGTGTCACATATGGCCAATTGATGGCCACGTAGTTCAAGATGGTTGTAGGTTGAGGTACTAGTAAGGATGAAAGAACGAACCTAGGCAAACAAGTGTATATGTAGCATGTTCTTTTTCTTGGACAGACCAAACATAATCAAGTTACATCACAATCAGCAGCTGATTGCACCTCTCGCACCAGTTGTACCATCACATGTGACCTTGCAACATCCATGGAGAAGAAGACTGTCATTTGTACTGCTCCTAGTGTCGTTTACACTAGCATCCACTTTTGCCTGCACGATGCGCCCCTCTGAACTCATTGTGTGGTAGCAACAACACCCAAAAAACAAGGAATAACCTATCTGAATCTTAACCCCAATACTGTCTGAACTTCAGTCCCCCTCAAACTGATGTGTCCGCCATTTCAGAGTAGGGATGAGCTGCGTTCTCTTGGTGTGCTGCTGCAATTCCTCCGTGGAGATGGATCTTCAGCGACTTGAGCACAACATCATGAACTTCAGCGTGGAGTGAGCTTGCCGTGACAAGAGGAGAGGCACGACAGGGCCGGGCCAAGCCGGTGTCTTCGGCGGAGGACCACGGCCGCGCGATAGCTAGTTGGGTGCAGGGACTCTGTGGCTACACGTAGATGGACGACGACGGTCGGAGAGCGGGAAATTGGGCGGCCAAAATAGTGTGGGCTGGAGCATGCGACCGCGGCAGCACACGAGTGGCGGAGGCGGTGCCGACCTCGACGGAGCGGATGGCTGCACCACTCCGTCGTCCCCTGCAGTTTTGCCTGTGGTCGAACGCACGTGATGAAGGTCGGGGCGGCACCCCATGAAGGTCAGGTAGGGGCGCATGGAGACCAATGGCAGCGGATGTGCAGAGGATTGCCGGGGGAGACGCACGACTGCTGCCAGGAAGGGAGCCACAACGGCTGCTGCCGTGGAGGTCGGCCGCACCGGGCGCTAGCGCGAACGTGACGTGGGAAGGTGGTGGGATCGGGATGTTTCGTCGGCGGCACGTGGTCGTGAGGCAACAGAGGGTGGATGCGTGCACGCAGGATCCATGGCGGCCATGAGCTGCGGCCGGATGCGTACGCGCGGGATCCGGGGTGGCCGGATCCGCGAGCGGTGGCGCGTGGTTGGCCGGAACCCTGGAGGACAGGTCCTCGCGGCGGCGCGCGGGGAGCATCCGGGGAGAAGAGGTCCTGGCGGAGGCGCGTGTGTAGAAGGGCGGTGATGGCCGGCACGGTGGTGGAGGTGCGATGTGGACGCGGAGGCGAGCTGCGCCGCTAGTGGTGGTGGCACGCATGGCCGGAAGATGGGGTGGGGGCGGGGCGGCGCGGCGTGCTGGACAGATCCGGGGGTGGGGGCGGTGCGACGGCTGGATCCGGGGGGGGGGGGCATGGCGCGGTGGCCGGGGAAGGGGTTGAGGCAGCGCGCGGTGAGCTCATGGCAGCGGCTCAATCGGTGGAGAGGAATAAAAGTGTGAAGGTTGGGAGAGGAGTGGGTGGGATCTGATTCGGGTGTTTTTTATCCAGGAACGTCTGATTGCCTCTATATAGGGCGCTCTGATCCAAATAACTATTCTAACCCCAGAATTAGAATAGTACTACTATATATATATATATATATATATATATATATATATAGTGTTATTATTCATCTTCCAGGGTACAGAATAAGTTATTCTTCACCCAAGATAATCTTACGATTATTTTATAATTAAATTACGTTTCGAATTCAAATAGTTACATTCCTATTGATTCACTACGTAAAATTTGATATAAGAAAATAAAAATATATGTCATAAGACAAGAAATTTTGCAGTTTATGTGTATTTTAGACTATGTTTTTACGTTTGTAATTTTACATAACATAAAATATTTTTTACGGCGATTATATATTTTCTTACGGTCTTTTTTTTGCGTCGGAAAAAAGACAAAACTTACGGAACGTAAAATTACGGTGCATTGATGGTAAAATAGAGGGGGGTGAAGAATAACTATTCCTCACCGAGAATAACCTATGATTATATATATAGTGTTACTATTCATCACCCAGTGTGCATAATAAGTTATTCTTCACCCGAGGTAATCTTACGATCGCTTTCTAAATAAATTACGTTTAGAATATAAATAGTTACATGCATATTGATTCAATATGTAACATTTGATATAAAAAAGCAAAAATATAGGTTATAAGATCAAAAAAATCACATTTTATGTATGTTTTACACTATGTTTTTACATTCATAATTTTACGTAACATAAAATATTTTTTACGGCGAGTACATATTTTCTTTCGTTCTCTTTTTATGTACGAAATGAGACAAATTTTACAAAACGTAAAAATACGGTGCCTTGATGTCAAAATAGAGAGGGGGTGAAGAATAATTATTCCTTATCCAGGATGACGAATAGCGCGACCATATATATATAATTTTACGTTCCAACCATCACGCGCACCAACAAATTAAACTAAACCATCACACGATGCATACATAAAAGCAACCACTTCATTCATAGTAAAAGTGAAGCAATGCGTCGTAAACCAACCACCACGTAGTATATTTCTTTCTGGTCAATGTTATTTTCTATATCTAAATAGGGGCACCCCACTAGCTGATTTTCCTGCCTCCTCATGAAGCCACGTCATCTGAATTGTTACAGTCGTTGATGTAGTATAGCACAACAGTCCGCATCCGTCCGATCAAAAGTTGGCAAAATTACTGCGAGTTGCCACCGCTGAGTGGAAAATACCGATTCGTTCTTTTGCGCTGTCCCGCTTGCTCGCTGCATATCCCCTCCGACTCGATTCGTTTTGGTTGGGCTGCACACGTCCTCCTCACCAAAATTGTTTGGACATTACAAAGCCCATTCGAAGCCCATAGGTGAAGTCCATTGTTCCCAGTCTCAAGAAAAGATCGTGCCACGACCATCCACACTCCCGGGCAGCCGCCGCCAGGAGCCCTTCCGGCGGGTCTATGCCACGATCCACCCTTGCCTGGCCAGACGCTGCCGTCCCTTGTGCTCTACCAACAGCCACCATCACCCATGCTTGCCCCTAGCCAGCTGATGAAGACATGTACCTAGGGTAGGGACACGAACCTGACCAAAGAGTCCTACCCTAGGACAACCCTAGAAGTCACCTTTCAATCGACTTGAAGGTATCCCACTCGACGGGTTCAAGACACTCGACCAAGAAGCTATCACTCGACCATGAAGCCAACCACTCGACTGCCAGGAGACCTAAAGTCACTCCGCAGGCAAACGGTCGGCTGTTAAGTAGTCTTTATGATCATTATAGCACTTTATTAGGGACGTTACCAGAAACGCTCAATCTTAAATGTACCTTAAACCCCGCATTACTGAGGGCAGGAGGGGTCCGGCGAACTCTATATAAGCCACCCCCTCCTTAGTATGAAGGGTTCGCACCCCTGTATCCATACACGCATAATCCAGTCGACCGCCTCCGGGCTCCGAGACGTAGGGCTATTACTTCCTCTGAGAAGGGCCTGAACTCGTAAACCTCGCGTGTAACAACTTCCCAATAGCTGAGACCTAGCCTCTCCATACTTACCCCCCACATCACTGTCAGAGTTAGAACCACGACAGTTGGCGCCCACCGTGGGGCAGCAGTCTTAGCGCCTGATTGGAGAAGTTGCGATTTTTCCGATCCCCTTGATCATGGTTTCGTGCGGAATTTTGGTGGAGGGCCGCGAGATCCGTCTCGGCGCGCTCACGTTCATCGCCGACGACTCCGCCTGGCTTCACGAGGCGCCACTCGACATCGACGCGCTCCCCGTCCGCGGTGCGACGCATTTCCGCGCATGCGTTCGTGGCGTCCTCCTGCGGCAACCGTCGACCCAATATCGGTCGGCCCCCGTATCGTCTTCCCGCTCTGTCTCCCACCGGCGCAAGCGCTCCGGTCGGTCGAGACTTCAGAGGTGGGTGAGACATGCCGTGGCTCGCCAGTCGGCCACCCCGCAAGTCGCGGCGATCGAGCCCGACGAATCCCTCTACGGCCTGTTCGACCTGTCGACTGGCTCCGCGGAGACCGCATCCGAGTGCGACAGCAGCGACCCAGCGGCTGAGGTTCTGGCGGTCGATGGGACGCACAGTCCTCCTGGTTTCCCTCGCGCTGGTGGAGGCGCGGGTGGGGGCGACCCGTCGCATCCCTAGGATGAGTATCTCCCCGAACCTCTCACATCATTACAGCGAGAGGAGCTTCGCCGTCGGAACATGGACGCGCTCCACACTCCTATTATCGGAGAAACCCCCGAGGCCCGGGCCTTGGAGGACGCGCGCTTGGCTAACCTGGCCGAGCGCACTCGACTGGAGAATCTCCAGCAGATACTCGACGAGCAAGCGCGTCAGCGGGCTCCCGAGTCCAGTCGACATCAGCAAGCTCTCGAGTCCAGTCGGCGTCAGCTTTTCCCGCCGCCGCAGGTATATCGAACCCCAGTTCAGAATTTGGCCGCTGCGGCCCGTATAGCAGAATCAATTCAGCCCTCCCAGTCGGAGGCGGGCAGAGGCTTGTTGCAGATCAGAGCACTGCTCCGGGCGGCGGGAAACCAGAATTCTGCTGTCTCTCAGTCGCGGAACAGGATCCACAGTCGATCCGTCACAACGGGTACAGTCGAGTCGGCTCACAGCCCGAGATCGCCCCCGAGGCGTGAGGGACGTGGCGACCGGCATGATCAGTACAGGAGGAATGAGCAGTATGATCACCGATTCGACCGTGATGATCGACGTCGAGTGCCAACCCCTCCCCCGAGGAGTGGGTCATATGCGCCTCGACGGCAAGATGACAGACGCCCTCATAGCGGCGGGCAGAGGATTCCAGTCGACCCCAGGGACCCAGGCTTTGACGCGAGGTCTGTCCTCGTTCAAGGCTTGGTCGATAGGAACAGGGCTCATCGGGAAGACCAGAATAGAGAGATGCCCGCCCGCAGCAGAGCACGTGTTTCAGGGCCAGAGTGTTTCAGTCGAGCCATCAGGGCCGCAGTGATTCCTCCCAACTTCAGGCTGGCGACTGGGGTCAGCAAATTCACCGGTGAATCTAAGCCTGACACTTGGCTCGAAGATTACCGAGTGGCTGTACAGATTGGCGGCGGCAACGATGAGGTGGCCATGAAGCATTTGCCTCTCATGTCAGAGGGCTCAGCCAGAGCGTGGCTGAATCAGTTGGCACCCAGCAGCATCTACACCTGGGAGGACCTCTCCCGAGTGTTTATCACGACCTTTGAAGGAACATGCAAGCGACCTGCAGGCCTTACAGAGTTGCGGTATTGCGTGCAGAAGCCGAATGAAACTCTGAGGGAATACATCCAGAGATGGATCACGCTGCATCACTCGGTTGAGAATGTGCCAGACCATCAAGCAGTTTGTGCCTTCAAGGAAGGTGTTAAATACAGAGAGTTGAATCTGAAGTTCGGTCGAACTGGAGAGATGTCTCTAAATCGGATGATGGAGATTGCCACCAAGTACGCTAACGGAGAAGATGAAGATCGACTCCGGAGTGGCAAGCAGAAAGCAGTCGCCCAGGAAACCGGAGGCAATTCCAGTCGGAAGAAGAAGCGGAAGGCCGAGCCAGCCGCTCCTGGGGAGGCCCTGGCCGCAACCCAGGGAAACTTCAAGGGAAAACCCAAAGGCCCCTGGAAGCCCAAGAAAGTCAAGGATCAAGATGGAAATGATGTTTTGGATCTGCCATGTCACATCCACACCAAGAAGGATGAAGAGGGTAATTTTATTTACCCAAAGCATACCACTCGACAGTGCCGGCTCCTGATCCAGCAGTTCCAAGGAAAGCAGTCCAAGGATAAGAAAAAAGAGTCGGACAGAGTCGAGGACAAGGAAGACAGTGACGATGGATACCCCCAAGTCAATTCCACCCTGATGATTTTTGCCGATGTCGAGAGCAAAAGTCGATTGAAAGTCATTAACCGAGAGGTGAACATGGTTGCCCCGGCAACACCCAGTTACCTAAAGTGGTCTCAGACTGCCATCACATTCGACCAGTCTGATCACCCGACGCACATTGCCACCCCTGGGAGGCAAGCTTTGGTGGTCGACCCAATTGTTGAAGGCACTTGACTGACTAAAGTCCTGATGGATGGTGGCAGTGGCCTGAACATACTGTATGCTGAAACATTGAAAGGAATGGGCATTCCGATGTCCAGGCTCAGCACCAGTAACATGAGTTTCCACGGAGTCATTCCTGGGAAGAAAGCCCAATCACTCGGCCATATCGCTCTTGATGTGGTTTTCGGTGATTCAAAGAATTACCGCAAGGAAAAGTTGACATTCGAGGTTGTGGACTTCCAAAGTGCTTATCACACCATTTTGGGCAGGCCAGCTTACGCACGCTTCATGGCCCGGCCATGTTACATGTACCTCAAACTGAAGATGCCTGGCCCTAAAGGGGTAATCATTGTCACAGGCAATCGGAAGAAGGCAGAAGAGTGCTTTCAGAAAGGCTCAAAGATTGCAGATGCTCAGATGGCAGTTGTTGAGCTGCAAGAGTACCAGAAGACTGCTGATCCGAGTGAATTGCTACGAGCCAAGAAGCCCGCTTCAGAATCTGCTTTTCAGTCGTCCATTGAAACCAAGACAGCTCACATTCACCCGACCGACCCCGCCGCTGCTCCGACTCACATCTCGACGACGCTCGACCCCAAATAGGAAGAAGCGCTCATCCAGTTCCTCCGTGAGAACTGGGACGTCTTCGCATGGAAGCCTTCTGACATGCCTGGAGTTCCCAGGGGGCTGGCTAAGCACCGTCTACGGGTCGACCCAAAATTCAAGCCTGTGAAGGAACATCTTCGACGGTCCGCCATCCAGAAGAGGAAAGCCATTGGCGAGGAGGTGGATCGGCTCTTAGCAGCGGAGTTCATCCGAGAAATTTACCACTCCGAGTGGCTCGCCAATGTCGTCATGTTCCCCAAGAAGGACAAGTCACTTCGCATGTGCATTGATTTCAAACATATCAATCGGGCCTGCCCGAAAGATCATTTCCCTCTCCCCCGCATCGACCAGATAGTGGACTCGACCGCGGGATGTGAGCGTTTGTCTTTTCTAGATGCTTATTCAGGGTACCATCAGATCTGTCTGTATGGACCCGACGAGATCAAAACAGCTTTCATCACTCCATTCGGATGCTTCTGTTACGTCACCATGCCGTTCAGCCTCAAGAACGCCGGAGCCACGTTCATGAGAATGATTCAGAAGTGTCTACTCACTCAAATCAGTCGGAATGTGGAGGCATACATGGATGATATTGTGGTCAAGTCACGGAAAGGTTCCGACCTGCGGGCTAACCTTGCTGAAACTTTTGCCAACCTCAGGAGGTATGATATCAAGCTCAATCCATCAAAGTGCACGTTCGGAGTTCCAGGTGGAAAGTTACTCGGTTTTCTCGTTTCCGAATGGGGGATTGATGCCAATCCTGAAAAGGTCGGCACCATACTCCGGATGAAGCATCCTGTACGCGTGCACGATGTCCAAAAGCTTACAGGCTGCTTGGCCGCCCTAAGTCGATTCATTTCTCGTCTCGGTGAAAAGGCGTTGCCTCTTTACCGACTGATGAAGAAGTCTGACAAGTTCGAGTGGACTCCAGAAGCTGACGCAGCATTTGCAGAGCTCAAAGCTCTGCTCACCACCCAGCCGGTGCTTGCTGCCCCAATCAGCAAAGAGCCTCTGCTGCTTTACATTTCAGCCACAGGACAAGTTGTCAGTACAGTACTTACGGTCGAACGGGAAGAAGAAGGAAAGGCCTTCAGAGTTCAGCGCCCAGTCTATTATCTGTCTGAAGTTTTGACCCCATCAAAACAAAGATACCCTCACTACCAGAAGCTTGTATATGGGATTTACATGACCACGAAGAAGGTTGTACATTACTTCTCTGACCACTCCATTACAGTCATCAGCGACGCCCCACTGTCAGAGATTCTGCATAACAGAGATGCAACTGGTCGAGTGGCCAAGTGGGCGATTGAACTCCTTCCCTTAGATATCAAGTTTGAAGCAAAGAAGGCTATCAAGTCCCAAGCAATCGCAGATTTCATCGCCGAGTGGATTGAACAGCAACTTCCGACTCAAGTTCACTCGAAGCACTGGACCATGTTCTTCGATGGATCTAAGATGCTGAATGGTTCCGGTGCTGGGGTAGTTCTAGTCTCCCCCCGAGGAGATAAGCTTAGATATGTTCTTTAGATTCACTTTGATTCCTCCAATAATGAAGCAGAATATGAAGCACTTTTGTATGGGTTGCGCATGGCCATTTCACTCGGCGTCCGTCGCCTCATGGTCTATGGCGACTCAGATTTGGTGGTTAATCAGGTGATGAAGGAGTGGGACGTCAGAAGTCCGGCCATGACTGGTTATTGCAATGCAGTAAGAAAGCTAGAAAAGAAATTCGAGGGATTAGAGCTTCATCACATCCCCCGACTGAAAAATCAAGCAGCTGATGATCTGGCAAAGATAGGCTCCAAGAGAGAAGCCACTCCCAGCAATGTGTTTTTGGAGCACATCCGCTCGCCGTCAGTCCAGGAGGATCCTTTCACAGAAGAAGCCCCACAACCGAAAAGTGCCACAGATCCGACTGAAGTAGAAGTTCCTGCTATGGTCGACCTAATCATGAAAGTCTTGGCAATCACTCCCGACTGGACGATACCGTACATCGCATATATCCTAAGGAAAGAGCTCCCAGAGGACGAGGAAGAAGCTCGATAGATCGTCTGCCGATCCAAGGCCTTCACAGTCATAAAGGGGCAGCTGTATAGAGAAAGCGCGACTGGAATCGGTCAGAAGTGCATAACACCAGAAGAAGGTCGGATAATCCTTGACGATATCCACTCGGGGACCTGTGGCCACCATGCGTCCTCTTGGACCATTGTGGCTAAAGCATACCGAGCGGGATTTTACTGGCCTAGAGCAAATGAGATGGCAAAAGAGATAGTCGACAAGTGTGGAGGGTGCCAGTTCTACTCCAACATGTCACACAAGCCTGCATCAGCCCTGAAGACCATTCCACTCGTCTGGCCCTTTGCTGTCGGGGGACTGGACATGGTTGGTCCGCTGAGAATAGGCAGAAGTGGCTTCACTCATGTGCTTGTGGCAGTCGACAAGTTTACCAAATGGATTGAAGCTAAGCCTATCAAGAATCTTGATGCTTGCACTGCTATCAGTTTCGTCAGAGGGCTAACATTCAGATATGGAGTCCCGCATAGCATCATCACTGACAATGGGTCAAACTTCGATTCGGACAAGTTCAGAGCTTTTTGCGCCTCTCAAGGCACCCGAGTCGACTACGCATCGGTCGCCCATCCCCAGTCGAATGGACAAGCCGAAAGAGCAAATGGCCTGATTCTCAAAGGACTAAAGCCTCGACTGATGCGTGATCTCGAGCACGCGGCAGGTGCTTGTGTCGACGAGCTTCTGTCAGTTCTGTGGGGGTTGAGGACCATCCCTAACCGGTCGACTGGAAGAACTCCATTCTTTCTGGTTTACGGAGCCGAAGCGGTTCTGCCAAGCGATCTTCTCCACAACGCGCCCCGAGTCGAGCTTTACACCGAAGATGAAGCAGAACAGGCCCGGCAAGACGCAGTCAACCTCCTAGAAGAAGAGAGGGAGACGGCCATGATCAGGTCGACCATTTATTAGCAAGACTTGCGTCGATTCCATGCCCGGAATGTGAAGAGTCAAGCCTTCCAAGAAGGAGATTTTGTCCTCCGAGTGGATCAATAGAAACCACACAAGCTTGCTCCTACTTAGGAAGGCCCCTTCATCATCACCAGAGTCATCCACAATGGAGCGTATCACCTCTACAATGTTGATCGCCAGATCGACGAGCCACGAGCTTGGAATGCGGAACTACTCCGCCCCTTTTACACTTGAGCTCTCCCTTGGACGAGATGTAATAAGAAAAACTCCTGCAGTTCGTTTTTATCAAAGGCAAGAATGTTCCATTAATTGTTGTCACTTTTGTTTACATACGAAATCCCCTAGTGGGTGACTTAGCTGCGAATCCGTTTCGCCTAAGTTTGAAAAAAATCCTACCGAGTGGAGAGCAAACCTCCCACTCGGGGGCTTAGCTGCAGCCCAGTGCTCGCCTAAGTACTGAAAAATCCTACCGAGTGGAGAGCAAACCTCCCACTCGGGGGCTTAGCTGCAGCCCAGCGCTCGCCTAAGTATTGAAAAAATCCTACCGAGTGGAGAGCAGACCTCCCACTCGGGGGCTTAGCTGCAGCCTAGTGCTCGCCTAAGTGTTTAAAAATCCTACCGAGTGGAGAGCAAACCTCCCACTCGGGGGCTTAGCTGCAGTCCAGCACTCGCCTAAGTTCTCTCACTTAGAGACTTGGCTGCAGTCCGACACTCGCCTAAGTTTGAAAAAATCCTACCGAGTGGAGAGCGAACCTCCCACTCGGGGGCTTAGCTGCAGTCCAGCACTCGCCTAAGTTCTCTCACTTAGAGACTTAGCTGCAGTCCGGCACTCGCCTAAGTTTGAAAAAATCCTACCGAGTGGAGAGCAAACCTCCCAGTCGGGGGCTTAGCTGCAGTCTAGCACTCGCCTAAGTTCTCCCACTTAGAGACTTGGCTGCAGTCCGGCTCTCGCCTAAGTTTGAAAAAAATCCTACCAAGTGGAGAGCGAACCTCCTTTGCAGCAGCCGCTTGGTCCTCAGGGACGGGGTACGCAGCAAAAAGCTCAGGTGGATCCGCAATCGACGCCGAGGGCCGCGCACTCACCAGAGGAACGGCGAAGGTTACAGAAGCCCGAGTGGTGTCACCACCATCCCGAGCCACGGCCTCGGACGCCGGAGCGGATTGGGGGGGTCTTGTCAGCCGACGCCCTCTTGTGCCTCCTCACTCTCAACGGACCATCGTCGTCGTCATCCGGGAGGTCGATAACATGAGGAGGAGCTACAAGGAAAACATTCAATCGACCAGAGTAGCAATAAAGGTTCAGTCGACTCAAAGGCAGGACGTCAGCAATCGTACCAGGGTTGGAGGTAACAACGTCCTCCATCTCTTGGTCGTCGTTCCTGGCGGAGACCTCAGAAGTAGCACCGCTGCAAATCTCGAAAGTCAATCAGTTGGTTCAGTGAATCGACCAAGGATCCGTCCACGGTCGACAAAGGAAAGCAAATCTTATTATTACCCGGAAATGGTAGGAACAGCTATCTTCATCTTGGGCAGAGCCTTGGGCGGCTTGGATGGCGTCGCTCGTGGATGCTTGGGAGCCTTCCCAGTCGGCGGAGGAGAAGAGGTCCGAGGGCGTTTCGACGACTGCTCAACAGGAGCAGTCGCCTTGCCACGTTCCCGCGCTGGATCATGGTGAGCTTGGATCGCCCCTCCGGGTGGTGGGGGGGGGGGGTTCAACCTCCTCCTCCTCCCCTTCGCTGGAGAAGATGTCGTCGCCTCCCTCTCCCTCACCGTCGGACTCCCACTCGCCTTGGTCGTCCCCGCTCCCGCCTCCGCTCGCCTCCCCTTCCTCAGTCGACCCCTGTGCCCCGTTGGGCGTCGAGTACATCTCGGTGGTCGCCTGGAAAACAACAGGAAAGACAAAAGTCAATCGACTTATTCAAAGAAGACCAATGCAGAAGACAAGATATTAGTCGGGAGCACAAAGACATACCTGGTCCACCTCATACGAGTTGTCGAGTGGGGTTACCCTCCTGGCTCCTCGGGGGTTGTCTTTGTTCCCCGTGATGCTCGACAGCCACCCCTCCACCATCTCGTCGGTGACCTCCTCCGGGTGGAGCCGAGTGGTGTCGTCAAGACCCGAATACAACCACATCGGGTGGTCACGGGCCTGGAGCGGTTGGATGCGCCTTTGAAGGAAGACCTCCAGCATGTCCATACCAGTCACACCCTCGCGGACAAGCTCAACCACTCGACCTGCCAGCACCTTGACTTGGGCCTTTTCCTCCAGCGCGACTTTCAGAGAGGCAGGCTTCTCGGCTCGGTCGAGGGAAAAAAGAGGAAGACCAGTCGATTGTCCTGGGGTCGCCTCGTCCTTGCAGTAGAACCAGGTCGACTGCCAGCCACGGACCGACTCCAAGAAGGTGATAGATGGAAAACAACTCTTCCCCCTCGTCTGGATCGCCAGGCCCCCGCACAGCTGGATCACCTGCGTCCTCTCGTCACTCGACTTAGCCTTCTTGACCGATTGAGAACGGCAGGTAAAGATGTGTTTGAAGAGTCCCCAATGGGGTCGACAACCCAAGAAAGCCTCACACATGGAGATGAAAGCAGCGAGGTAGACAATGGAGTTGGGAGTGAAGTGGTGGAGCTGCGCTCCGAAGAAATTCAGGAAACTCCGGAAGAAAGGATGGGGCGGCAGAGAAAACCCTCGGTCGATGTGGGTGGCTAGGAGCACGCACTCACCGTTGCGGGGTTGAGGTTCGATCTCTCCCCCCGGAAGACGCGCAGCTTCGTGGGGAATGACTCCCCCCTCGACCATATCATCGAGATCCTCTTGCCGGAGCACCGATGGCATCCAGTCGCCCTGGATCCAACCTTTGGGCAGAGCGGTCCTAGAGGAAGATCCGCCCCGGGCTGACCTCTTCCCTTTCCCCGCCGCCGCCACCTTCTTCGCGCGCTCCAGGGCGGAGGTCTTGCTCTTCGTCATCGTCGCCGGTGAAGTCTAGCATGGGCCTGCTGCGCTGGGGCGGGAACAGAGGTGGCGGAAGGACTTGCGAAAGGGGGAGAGGCGGAAGAAAGGAGGAGAAGAGAGCGCACTACTTGGGAACCCCGAGCCAGCGATTTATAAGGGACCGCTTCCGAGTGGCTGACTGGTAGGCCCAAGCTATCCAGTCAAATCCCGCAGCAGACGCGCGTGCAGTACGTGGTGAAAAAGGCGACACGGGGATCGAGGAACTTCCGCTTTATCGCTTCCGATTACTGCGGCCGCTCCCGTCCTGCGCGCTTCCCAAAATCCGAATCCCGCGACATCCGCGGGCCACAAAACAACTTGTCAAAACAGAAGACCCCGATCGCGCCGGTGCTCGGTATGTCACAAACAAAGAAATTCACTCGACGAAAGGCCTGGAATGGACCAAGGCGACTGAAAAAGGTTGGCAACGTCATCCGTGACGATTGACCCAAAACGAGGCGCTCACATAGCCCGAAGAACCGGTCGGAAAGATCTCCAACTCTTTCCCCACTCTAACCTTGATCCATTCGGAGGCTAATGATGAAGACATGTACCTAGGGTAGGGACACGGACCTGACCAAAGAGTCCTACCCTAGGACACCCCTAGGAGAAGTCACCTTTCAATCGACTTGAAGGTATCCCACTCGACGGGTTCAAGACACTTGACCAAGAAGCTATCACTCGACCATGAAGCCAACCACTCGACTGCCAAGAGACCTAAAGTCACTCCGCAGGCAAACGGTCGGCTGTTAAGTAGTCTTTATGATCATTATAGCACTTTATTAGGAACGTTACCAGAAACGCCCAATCTTAAATGTACCTTAAACCCCGCATTACTAAGGGCAGGAGGGGTCCGGCGAACTCTATATAAGCCACCCCCCTCCTCAGTATGAAGGGTTCGCACCCCTGTATCCATACACGCATAATCCAGTCGACCGCCTCCGGGCTCCGAGACGTAGGGCTATTACTTCCTCTGAGAAGGGCCTGAACTTGTAAACCTCGCGTGTAACAACTTCCCAATAGCTGAGACCTAGCCTCTCCATACTTACCCCCCTACATCACTGTCAGAGTTAGAACCACGACACCAGCCGTCAGTGCTAACCCTTCCACCGTCATCGTCGTCCGTCCCCAGTGAGCCACCTATCCAGAGATGTGTGATCCAGTAGCCACCTCTGTTGATTCCGCCACCATGGCTGATGCCCCCCAACACAACCGCCACGATGGCCTTTGCTCGCGGCCAGCCCGCCGCACCCAACCAAGGCCGGGCCGGCAAAATTGAGGGCCCTGTGCGAAACTAAAAAGTGGGGCCCTATCTCATAAAAAATGAACTAACAAGGAATTATGATAAAATGTCTTACATAACAATTGGTTATATATATAAAAAATCATACCTATTCATAAGACAGCAGATATCAATTGGAGATTATGCGTCAATATTTGGCAATTAGAAGAACCGTCTAACTCAACTAGTCACGTCTCCTGTGATACTGTGATATTTAACCGAGGAGGCAAGAACCCATCTCTCTAATGATCCCTGCCAAAAGTAATTTGGAAATAGGAATTAGGATAATAGGAATAGAATTAGGAGTACAATGAAGGATGTCCAACGTTAGCGTATAATACAGTATATAAGAAACAATTTATAGGAGTAGAATTAGGAGTACAATGAGGGCTGTCCAACGTATATACAGTGTATAAGAAACAATTTTGCTCCCTGAGAACCCGAATCACCATAACTGTATATACGTTGGACCGTTATGTGATTCAGGTACAATGAGGGCTGTCCATTCGGATTCTATCACAATAGGTATATACAGTTATGGTGATTCTGGTTCGCCATTCGGTTTCCTTTCCCATTGAGTCAGAACCCGCGTCCTGCGATCGAGGCATCGAGGCGAGGGCATAACCGATCGAGCAGGCGGCCTAGGACGGGAGACGGTCGAGGCTTGACGCCGAGGGCCCAATGCCCATGCCAGGGAAAATAAATACATAGGCCTATAAAAATTTTGGGCCCCCAAACTCTATGGGCCCTGTGCGGGCCGCACAGTTTGTACAACTATGGGCCCGGCCCTGCACCCAACACGGCATTAACTCCATCAAATTCGTTCATCTTCTCACAGCCGCTTTTATGGCGCACATGAAACGGCCTCGCACCACTCAATCGACGAAAACGGATGGATTCATGTGAAAAGAAGAAACTGATGGATTTATGACTCCCTCCTCATGAAGGGTAATCGACCTAGTGGCTCTCCCTTTTAAGCATTGGAGTTGATCCCTTCCCGTCACTCGCCTGCCCGGGTTCTCATCACAGTCTTCTCCTCGAGGCATCCGCTGATTCCGCCCCGCTTACTAGAGGTCTGGTTCTAAATCCTAGAACCGCATCATGTAATTTTCTTGCTTTGGCTGTGCTATTCGTATCTTGAAATTCCATGTCTTGGCTGATGCAAAGTTCATGGGATGCTCTTAAATGGCCAAAGCAAAGGTTGATGCGATCTGGCTGTTGTACTGAAAGTCTGAAATAGAACAAAATTTTACTCATAATTTTTCCATTTTTTGATATACCACCATGTCAGTTGGTTTTCCCTGTATGTTTCATTGTTTCTATGATAAGTTGTCATTGGTTTCCTCCATAGTTTTAAATAGCCGGCTATAGCCCCGCTATAGCTCCGCTATAGCTGTTTGAGGGTGTTGCCGCTAAATAATTTCATGTACAATTTGCCGCTATAGCTTCGCTATAGCCCAGCTATAGCTGTTTTTTAGGGTCGCTGCTAAATGCCATAGCCCGCTATTTAAAACATTGGTTTCCTCCTATATCTATGGATTTAAAGTTTTTCTATATAATATTTGTCTCACATGCAATTCAAGTGATATATATATAGAGATAGATCAGTAATCTCTTTGTTGAGCCAAGTTACACAGCTGAGAACAAATTAAAGATGCGGCTCATTCAAGCTGTAGACTAGCAGTTTGTTTTCATGTCGGGCGAACATTAGGAACTTTGTGAACCATAATTTGGGAGACAAAGAGGAATTTGGAAGACAAAAAGGAATTGATATTCCTATTGACATACCATCAGATATAACTACATACAAGAAATAGACATGTGAATGTTCTACTAGCCTGAAAGACTGTATATACATCTTGGAAACAATACACACTTGACATGTCTACATGTCTCCTTGATTCAAGCTTTGTCTCTAACAATATGAATTATCCATGTGGTATATAGTTTACTGAAAATGTTAGATAAGTGAATTGATAAAAAATTTAAAGATGTGTAAAGTAGGGAAAAGAGATACAACCATAGATTTTGCAGGGGGGTAACTAGGCTTAACTCGCATGGCTCATAGATCTTTTTTTACCTTTCGCAGACATATACACTCACCTTTATCAGTGTAACAATGAAATGTGACAATAGCAGTATTAAAGCAGAAAGATGTGTTCGGTGCCTGATGCCATGTTCGCTAGCATGGGAAAAGAAAATAATTATTCAATGGAATCAGTCCCCTTAATTTTGTTTGTCTGGTGTATTAAAAACTTCTCATACTTCCTATTCTATCATTAGCTTAGTCTACTGAAAAACAGACTTGACTTAGCAAACGAGATTATGTATTTTCAGTACTACCATTTGTTTGAACATCTTAATTATTCTGGCATCATCACATACATGAAGCAGCAAAGGAGATTATGTATTTTTAGTACTACTGATTGAACATATTTCTTAATTTATTCTGGCAGTATCACCATATTCTTTTTTTGTGTATTTATTAAACTGTTCCTCTCAGTCGTATAGAAAATCATGGATGTACATCATATGTTTAGTTTGTAGGAGCTACCAGCAAAGTAAGACTGCATTTTATTTAGCTTCGTTTGGTAAGCAGCAAGAGTGCATTTTATTTATCCTCACATGGTAATCAGCAAAACAACTTACTACTACAACACACACATCTATATAACATCATCCAGTTGCATTTTCAGCTTACCCCTTATCTTCTCAACCACGAGTTGGCAGCCAGTACAAATGGACGACTGGAGCAACAGGTACTCCTACTGAAATTAGTTTGCTATATATTTTCATTCCACTGCTTACGCTGACTAACAATGTGCTCCATCTTCTCAAGAACGCCACCTAATTATGGAAAAAATAATTCTGTTCTACCGCCGTTTCAAGAAGAGAAGCTCAGAAGAAATACAAGGATGCAATTGCAAAGATGAAGGGCACAAAAGACCCGACGTTTATAACTTTCAAACATGTGTCCAAGCCTCAACACATCGCTAACCAACTGTCTGGTCACCATCCATTATCATCTATGGGATATATCATGGAGTATGAAAAGAATGGGATACCACCTATAAACAACATCAAATATATTGAGTAAGAATATGGTACATGCTATCATACAGCATATGGTTCATGCTACAAATAGCAGGCTTTATCCTCCAATACATACCAGCAATAAATTTTAGTCATTGTATGTACGAGAAATCTATCAATTATTGACTGAAATTATTTTCTTCTTTGAGATGTTGATGTTACTTTGAAAATCCACAACAAATTTCTGCAGCAACGCACGGGGCATCATCTAGTTTCCATAAACTTCCACCCCCCCCAGAGGCTAAAAGAACTGCACTGCTAGCAAAACTACCTGAATGTTAGCAGAAAAAATTGCATGCCCTTTTTCGGTACTGTTTGCGATGAAATATGTAAACCGCTCGTTGGAACGAGGCGTGTAATATACCATTGGAAAGCTATGGATTGGGTGCAACTCTGCACGTTGAATAGTTTTCGTCACAGTTTAAGAGCAGTTTCAAAAATGGTGCGGCCCCGACGAGTGGCAGCGAACGTATTTTCACTTCTTTTTTTTCAAAAAGCCTGTTGGAATGATGCAAATCATACGCCATTGGAAAGATATCATAGAGGCGCAACTTTTTGTTATAGAGCAGTTTCAAATTTACCGAAACACGAAAACTCTGTTTTTCAAGTTTTGCAATTTTTGGCACGCTTTTCGTTCCAGTTTTTTAACCGTTTGTCAAAACAAGGCTTGTGATACGACGTTCGAAAGCTATGGAATAGGGACAACATTCAAATCTTGGATATTGTTTGATATTCCTTGTGGTTTTAAATGAATTTTGAAAATGGTGCGGCATCCGACGAGTGGCAACAACCGATTCTTTTGTGTTTTTTTACAAACCGCTCATGAGAATGATGCAAATGATATGCCAATGGAAATATATCGATGAGGCAAAAAAATTTCATATATAATACTCTCTCTAATTTATTACGGCTTAAGAGGAGTTTTCAAATTACCGAAATGCGGACACTCTGTTTTTCGCAACACCAAAATCGACGAAGTGACTGCATCGAACAGAAGAACGCAGTGCTTCAGACGGAAAAGCGCACTGCATTAGACGTGCAAGCGAACTGCGTGATTTCTTTTATTGAGACGTAAAGTTTCCCAGGCGAGGAAGTGGACCGTGCTTCATATCGAACATAAGTAAACCGCAACACTATCGAGAAATGAACCACATTACTTTTTTTGTCGTTTCCATAACAATTTTTTGCACTTCACCTTTCGGGATGAAGTGAACTGCGACACTACCTAAAGTGAACCCCGACACTACCGAAAGTGAAGTGCGTGAGTTTTATTGTCTTTTTCATTCTTTTTTTTGCGCGCGTAGACCTGTCGAGTGCACAACATGGACTGAGTGAGCGAACCACACTGCATCGAGAAGTGAACTGAATTACGCTTTTGTTGTTTTCCTAATATTTTTTACATTTCACGTTGGACACAAGTGAACAACATCACTCCTAAAAGTGAACCACAGGGTAGAAACTAGTAAACTGCATCTAAAAAGAAGTGAACTTCCTCTGCTGTTTTTCATTTTCCCCGTTTTACAAAGTGAACTACAGAAGATGTATACAGTGAACCGCATCCCAAGTAATATTTTTTGTCAATATGGACAACATCCCACCAAGTTTGAATTTTTTTGTACTACAGACATTGTTCGGGAATTCGGTAACTGGTAACTACTCGGTCGACTACTGATTAGCGATTAATCGGTTAATCGGCCATTTAACTGAATTAATTGGTCGATCATTAATCTGCTGCACATGAGAATATATTGGCAACATGTAAATAGATTTTCACGTATTGTACCACATAATCCAATGCTCATAGCTACGTAGTATACATTTATACTAAAATATAATGTCGTGGGCATATAAAAGCATGGACAAGAGGTAGAATTGTTACCTGGACGGTTTGGTCATGATGCATCCAAACCGGAAGGCAACAAACCTACAGAATTGATGATAGATATGCATTTGTATATGCTCTAAACTTGTCAAGATAAATGAGTAAATGACAGCCATACATGTGACAACAAGCAGCCACACATGAGACATGATAAGATAAATTAAAATGACAGCCACACAACTTGGCAATATGCAGCCACACATAACAAGATTAATGGATGCCGCTTCAGTTACCTGACCCATCACTGATTAATCGGTTTGACAACCAGTTAATCGTCTGACAACCGATTAAATGCCAGATAATCGGCTTGACCATTTAATGAACTGAGTATGTGCTATTCGCCTCAGTTAGGCACCGAGTAGCGATTAAATGGCCATTTAAATGGTAACTCGGCTGAGTTCTTCAACAGTGACTACAGATGACAACTGCATTTTGAGCAATGAGCAATGAACCGTTGTGGTTTCCCAAATTCTTTTTTCTTGTTTTATCAATGTGAACCACATAGTTCTGGCAAACAAACCAAAGTTGTGTTTTCTACTAGTCGGCATGGAATCTAATTGAACCGCATCAGTTTATTTTGTCTTTTTTATAAAAAAGTACAAACATATATGGACCTCATGGTCAAACTTAGTGAACCACAATTGTTTTTCTTGATTATGTACTATGGGGATCATTTCTATTTTTCACATTTAGTATTTTATATAGATTAGAAAATGAACTACAATGCTTCTTTTTTCTCATGGATGTAAACTGTAAAAATGGACATAAAACAAATAATCAAGATTACAATCTGGTCCTTTTGGACATGCCTTGGATGTGACTACTCGTCACCATCCTCAGCTGCCATCCTGGCCGATCACCATCCCCCCAACTAGATGTCTTAGCGCCCGGAAGTGTAGTGTGTCATGTCAGGATTCGAGCTGCAACCGTGTTGAATATAGAGCTCGCTACAAACCCAACCATTGTTTGTCATCGTCGCTTAGTGTGCCCACCAACTTCATAGAGGCGCACACTGAACCACCTCTCAAGTCCCCACTCCACCAGCATTTACGAACTGCATGCCACATGAATGCCATCTTCATGCAAATGGAACTGCACTCAAAAAAGAAGCACACTATACGAAACATTGCACAAATTAAAAATAGCGAACTGAAAAAATAGGTTTCGGGGAAAAGGTGAAGCACGAACTACACCTGGGCGTCCTTGTGCACTACAAGTCTAAGATGCCTTGACTGCAAGGGGAGGAGGGCAGCTCATCGAGTCGTACTGCATGGGAGCGCGGTGATGATCAGCGAACTGCACGTGGCGCGCCATTGACCTGCACAAGAAAAAAAGGGATGGAGATCAGCAGGATGGGGCGCTCTGTTGGGGAACGTTACATGGGAAACAAAAATTTTCCTACGCTCACCAATATCAACCTAGGAGATGAACATCAACGAGAGGAGAGATTGCATCTACATACCCTTGTAGATCGCTAAGTAGAAGCGTTAAGAAACGCGGTTGATGTAGTCGAACATCTTCGCGATCCAATCACGATCCGTCTCGCGATCTCCCAATCCAAGTGTCGAACAGACGACACCTCCGTGTTCAACACACGTACGGCTCAATGATGTCTCCTTCTTCTTGATCCAGCAAGCAAGGAAGGAGAAGTAGATGGGATCTCAATCAGCACGACAGCGTGGTGGAGATGGTGGTGGCGCAATCCCAGCAGGGCTTCACCAAGCGCTACCGTAGATGCGATATGAGGAGAAAACAGAGTAATGGGAGAGGTAGGGCTACCTCTAGGGCGTGGGAATTGGTGTGCCCAGCTCCCCACGCCCCTCCCCACTATATATAGGGGTGTGGGAGGCCCGGGGGTGCAGCCCTAGCTCCTCCTCCAAGGAGGGGGGCGTCCAAGGGGGATCAGTGCCCTCCAAGTCAAGTGGAGGGCCCTCCCCCTTAGGGTTTACCTTCCCCTAGGCGCATGGGCCTCTTTGGGGCCAGTGCCCCTGGCCCAATAAGGCTAGGACGCCCCCCTACAGCCCATGCATGCCCTAGGTACTGGAGAGACCCTTCCAGACTCCTCCGGAACCCTCTAGAACCTTCCGGAAGCTTCCCGGTACAATACCGGTAAAACCCAAAACTTTTCCGGTAGCTACAATATGACTTTCCATAGATAAATCTTCACTTTCAGATCATTTCGGAGTTCCTCGTGACGTCTGGGATCTCATCCGGGACTCTGAACAACATTTCGTCACCAACGTGAATATCCCAATACTACTCTAGCGTCACCAAACGTTAAGCATGCGGACCCTACGGGTTCGAGAATCATTTGGACAGGACCGAGACACCTCCCCGATCAATAACCAATAGCGGGACCTGGATGCCCATATTGGTTCCCACATATTCCACGAAGATATTTATTGGTCGAACCATGATGCTAAGGATTCAATCAATCCCGTATGCAGTTCCCAGTATTCCACTAACAACCAAGCCATTGTTTGTCGTCGTCGCTCAGTGTGCCCACCAACTTCATAGAGGCGCACATTGAACCACATCTCAAGCCCTCGCTCCACCAGCATGTACAAACTGCATGTCACATGAATGCCATCTTCGCGCAAATGGAACTGCACTCAAAATAAGCACATTGTACGAAACATTGCACAAATTAAAAATAGCGAACTACAGAAAATAGGTTTTTGGGAAAAGGTGAAGCATGAACTACACCTGGGCGACCCTGTGCACTGCAATCATGGCAGTACAACGGACACTAGAAAATAGATTTTGGATCCTTTTCGGGAAACTTTCGATCTATTCATCTCAATCATGGCAATGCAATGGACACCAGAAATAATAAAAATTACATCCAAATCCGTAGACCACCTAGCAGACTTTTTCTGGACCCCAATTTTAAATAGTTAAAACAACAAAAAATGCCATGATATACGTAAAAGAATTTCGTCACGTTCAAAATAATCAGACGTTGTACATCCCTAAATTCAACAATCAAAAAGAATTTGACATGCTAAAAAAGTATATTGTACTGACGTATTCACCTATATATATACACGCGTGCAACTCACGGGAAGGATTCCACGCTTCCTCATAAACCAATCCATCATAGTGTACTTGCAGTCAACGCCCGTTCTTGCCTCTATGTCTCTCTTTTCCTTTTCCTTCGGCTCATCCATCCGTCTCAGCCAAAAAATCATCCAGATTTCAGGCAACAAAGCGAGGCAAGCCCAAGACCTACCTAAAAGTAGACCAGATTTAGTTTAAAAGTGGTGAGGCTTGTCAAATCTGTTAATCCAGCCGTCTAGGCTAGAATCCATCGATTTAGGCCAAAACTAGGCGAGATTTTGGCAGATCGCCAGGCTCTGGGCCATTTTCTAGGCCATGCACGTGACTTTCTTTACGCCATTTTTCCTGCTTGTTTGTTAGTCCTGACTGCACCGTGCGTGCATGTGGCACACAGAACTAGGAATTTTTTATGCTCCAGTCATATGCATGGATTAGGTAGCTCACACATTTCCCTTCTTAAAAAAACAAATAAAAATAAACTAGCTTGCACTTAACTTGTATGTAAGTCCCATTTAACTCCCTTTTCCACACAATCTCGTGAGCACGCACTACATGGGCATCTCATGGCCATGTCGTCTTGATGCTCCTGCTGCCATCAAAGGTTCCGGATTATGGCACCGCCAAGCCCTCATCGGTAGGAGGATCAGTGGGAAGCTTCGGATTATGGCGCCGCCGTCCATAGTCCATGGGCATGTCGAGCTCCACCGCACCGACGGTGAAGCCCGAGGAGGTGGTGCTCTCCTTGATTGACGAGTAGCAGCAGCAGCCACCCCTCCTCAGGGAGGTCGCGCTGATCGACGACGAGTACTCGTGGTGGCTCGAGCTGCTCCTCGCGCGGTCGTTGTTCCACTATGGTCAGGCGCCAGCATCACTGCCGCACGACCTCTGCGTTATGGAGGAGTTGGCCTCCCCATCGCGGCGCCGCGTCAAGATGGAGGGGCCTCGGCGAGAAGGGCGGCAACTCAAGCTGCTCCTCACACGGTTCGACCGCCGTCACTGTCACACGGCCTCTGCGTCAAGGAGGATACGCCACCCCTGTCATGACGCATGTCAAGATGGACATTCCATCCTCGCCGCGCAGCCAGCATGAGCGTTTAAACCGTGTCATGGAGGTGGCACCACCATTCCCGCTCCGATGGCGCGTGTCCGCAGTAAAGGAGGGACCATCCCCGGTGATCACCAATGCGTGTGGCCAACTCCTTCAGTACCTCGGCTGCAACGTCATCAGCTCCTCGTCCTTGCACACCAAGATGTCGTCCGACAAAGCGACAACCAATGAGCAGCGCCAGGAGCAGCTCAACGTGGCGCACCTTTGGCCTTCGCCAAGTTGTACATGGCACCGGACTGGTGAGCGCCAACCCGCACTTCGTGCTTGCCAGGGCTGAGGATCAGTCCAAAATGTGGTCGATTGTCTGCGCGTGGCCGAGTGCGCAGCAATCGCCAATCCTAGGCGGTCGTCCACCACTGGAAGGATGACAACGATGACATTGGAAGCGGCAACGACGATGGAGTTTACATGAGATCATGATATGTTTCCAACGTATCAATAATTTTTGATTGTTCCATGCTATTATATTATCATTTGGATGTTTAATGTGCTTTAGTTTCCTCTTTTATATTATTTTTGGGACTAACCTATTAATGATACGTCTGCAATGTATCTATAATTTTTGATTGCTCCATGCTATATCATCTACTGTTTTGGACTATATTGGGCTTTATTTCCCACTATTATATTATTTTTGGGACTAACCTATTAACCGGAGGCCCAGCCCAGAATTGATGTTTTTTGCCTATTTCAGTGTCTCGAAGAAACGGAATATCAAACGGAGTCCAAACGGAATAAAATCTTCGGGAACGTGATTTTCTCACCGAACGTGATCCAGAAGACTTGGACCCTGCTCCAAGGAACAAAAGAGGCGGTCATGAGGGTGGGGGCGCGCCCCCTTGCCTCGTGGGCCCCTCGTTGCTCCTCCGGCGTACTTCTTCCTCCTATATATACACACGTACCCCCAAACGATCAGAACAGGAGCCAAAAACCTAATTCCACCGCCGCAACTTTCTGTATCACGAGATCCCATCTTGGGGCTTGTTCCGGAGCTCCGCCGGAAGAGGGCCGTCATCACGGAGGGCTTCTACATCATCCTAGCCTCTCCGATGAAGTGTGAGTAGTTTACCTCAGACCTTCGAGTCCGTAGTTAGTAGCTAGATGGCCTCTTCTCTCTCTTTGAATCTCAACAAAGTTCTCCCCCTCTCTTGTGGAGATCTATTCGATGTAATCTTCCTTTTGCGGTGTGTTTGTTGAGACCGATGAATTATGGATTTATGATCAAGTCTATCTATGAATAATATTTGAATCTTCTCTGAATTCTTTTATGTATGATTGGTTATCTTTGCAAGTCTCTTCGAATCATCCGTTTGGTTTGGCCAACTAGATTGGTAGTTCTTTCCATGGGAGAAGTGCTTAGCTTTGGGTTCGATCTTGCGGCGTCCTTTCCCAGTGACAGAAGCAGTAGCAAGGCACGTATTGGATCGTTGCCATCGACGATAACAAGATGGTGTTTATTTCATATTGCATGAATTTATCTCTCTACATCATGTCATCTTGCTTAAGGCGTTACTCTATTTTTAACTTAATACTCTAGATGCATGCTGGATAGCGGTCGATGAGTGGAGTAATAGTAGTAGATGCAGAATCGTTTCGATCTACTTGTCACGGACGTGATGCCTATATACATGATCATGCCTAGATATTCTCATAACTATGCTCAATTCTGTCAATTGCTCAACAGTAATTTGTTCGCCCACCGTAGAATACTTATGCTCTTGAGAGAAGCCACTAGTGAAACCTATGGCCCCCGGGTCTATTCTCATCATATTAATCTCCATCACTTTAATATTGCTTTGATTTTTTACTTTGATTTTACTTCTTACTTTGCATCTTTATACCCAAAATACCAAAAATATTATATCTATTAGATCTCACTCTCGTAAGTGACCGTGAAGGGATTGACAACCCCTAATCGCGTTGGTTGCGAGTAGCTATCGTTTTGTGCAGGTACGAGAGACTTGAGCGCGACCTCCTACTGGATTGATACCTTGGTTCTCAAAAACTAAGGGAAATACTTACGCTACTCTGCTGCATCATCCCTTCCTCTTCGGGGAAAACCAAGGCAAGCCCAAGACGTAGCAAGAAGGATTTCTGGTGCCGTTGCCGGGGATTCTACGCAAAAAGTCAACATACCAAGTACCCATCACAATCCCTATCTCTCGCATTACATTATTTGCCATTTGCCTCTCGTTTTTCTCTCCCCCAATTCACCCTTGCCATTTTATTCACCCTCTCTCTCTCTTTCTCTCTCTCTCTCTCTCTCTCTCTATCCTCCCTCTCTGTTTGCCTCTTTTTGCCCGCTTGCCTTTTTGTTTGCTCGTGTGTTAGATTGCTTGTTTGTCGCGCTGGCTCAAGATAGTACCAAATTGTGTGACTTCACCAATACCAATAATAATGATTTCCTTAGCACTCCGATTGCTCCTCTTACCGATGCCGAATCTTGTGAAATTAATACTGCTTTTTTGAATCTTGTTATGAAAGATCAATTCGTCGACCTTCCTAGTGAAGATGCCGCTACTCATCTGAATAGCTTCGTTGATTTATGTGATATGCAAAAGAAAAAATATGTCAATAATGGTGTCGTTAAATTGAAGCTATTTCCTTTTTCGCTTAGAGATCGTGCTAAAACTTGGTTTTCGTCTTTGCCTAAGAATAGTATTGATTCATGGAACAAGTGCAAAGATGCTTTTATCTCTAAGTACTTTCCTCCCGCTAAGATCATCTCTCTTAGAAACGATATTATGAACTTTAAACAACTTGATCATGAACATGTTGCACAAGCTTGGGAGAGAATGAAATTAATGATACGTAATTGCCCTACTCATGGTTTGAATGTGTGGATGATCATACAAATTTTTTATGCCGGATTGAATTTTGCTTCTAGAAATCTTTTAGATTCGGCCGCGGGAGGCACTTTTATGGAAATCACTTTAGGAGATGCTACTAAACTCCTAGATAATATTATGGTTAATTATTCTCAATGGCATACTGAAAGATCTTCTAATAAAAAAGTGCATGCAATAGAAGAAATCAATGTGTTGAGTGGAAAGATGGATGAACTTATGAAATTATTTGCTACTAAGAGTGTTTCTTCTGATCCTAATGATATGCCTTTGTCTACTTTGATTGAGAATAACAATGAATCTATGGATGTGAATTTTGTTGGTAGGAATAATTTTGGTCACAACGCTTATAGAGGGAATTTTAATCCTAGGCCATATCCTAGTAATCCTTCTAATAATTATGAGAATTCCTACAACAACTCTTATGGAAATTATAATAAGATGCCATCTGAATTTGAGAATAGTGTTAAAGAATTTATGAATTCACAAAAGAATTTTAATGCTTTGCTTGAAGAGAAATTGCTTAAAGTTGATGATTTGGCTAGAAACGTTGATAGAATTTCTCTTGAGATTGATTATTTAAAGCTTAGATCTATTTCTCCTAAGCATGATATCAATGAGTCTCTCAAAGCCATGAGAATTTCCATTGATGAGTGCAAGGAAAGAACCGCTAGGATGCGTGCTTCCAAAGATGCCTTTATTAAAGCGTGTTCCTCCAATTCCTATGAAAATCAAGATGAAGATCTAAAATTTATTGATGTGTCCCCTATTAAATCTTTATTTTGCAATATGAATCTTGATGAAACCGAATATGACCTTCCTTTACCTATAAGGCGTTCTAAAAATTCGGAGTATTTAGATCTTAATGATGAAATTGATGAAAGTGGGATTGAAAGAAATAAAAATCTAGATGTTGCTAAACCCACTATATTGGATTTCAAGGAATTGAATTATGAAAGTTGCTCTTTAATTGATTGTATTTCCTTGTTGCAATCCGTGCTAAATTATCCACATGCTTATAGTCAAAATAAAGCCTTCACCGAACATATTGTTGATGCCTTGATGCAATCTTATGAAGAAAAACTTGAGTTAAAAGTTTCTATCCCTAGAAAACTCTATGATGAGTGGGAACCAACTATTAAAATTAAAATTAAAGATCATGAGTTTTATGCTTTGTGTGATTTGGGTCCTGGTGTCTCTACTATTCCCAAGACTTTGTGTGATTTGCTAGATTTCCGTAATTTTGATGATTGCTCTCTAAACTTGCATCTTGCGGATTCTACTATTAAGAAACCTATGGGAAGGATTAATGATGTTCTTATTGTTGCAAATAGGAATTATGTGCCTGTAGATTTCATTGTTCTTGATATAGATTGCAATCCTTATTGCCCTATTATTCTTGGTAGACCTTTCCTCAGAACGGTTGGTGCGATTATTGATATGAAGGAAGGGAATATTAGATTTCAATTTCCATTAAAAAAGGGCATGGAACACTTTCCTAGAAAGAAAATAAAATTACCATATGAAACTATCATGAGAGCCACTTATGGATTGCCTACCAAAGATGGCAATACCTAGATCTATCCTCGCTTTTATGCCTAGCTAGGGGCGTTAAACGATAGCGCTTGTTGGGAGGCAACCCAATTTTATTTTTATTCCTTGCTTTCTGCTCCTGCTTAGTAATAAATAAATTATTTAGCCTCTGTTTTGGTTGTGTTTTTTGTGTTTAATTAGTGTTTTTGCCAAGTAGAACCGTTGGGAAGACTTGGGGAAAGTCTTGTTGAACTTGCTGTAAAAAACAGAAACTTTAGCGCTCACGAGAGCTGATGTAATTTTTATTTGAAGAGTGCTATTTAGTTAATTATTTTTGAAGATGATTAATAGATAAATTACTCACGTCCATAAATTTATTTTAGATTTTTTGGGGTTCCAGATCTTGCGCTAGCTACAGATTACTACAGACTGTTCTGTTTTTGACAGATTCTGTTTTTTCGTGTGTTGTTTGCTTATTTTGATGAATCTATGGCTAGTAAAATAGTTTATAATCCATAGAGAAGTTGGAATACAGTAGGTTTAACACCAATATAAATAAAGAATGAGTTCATTACAGTACCTTGAAGTGGTTTTTTGTTTTCTTTCGCTAACGGAGCTCACGAGTTTTCTATTTTGAGTTTTGTGTTGTGAAGTTTTCAAGTTTTGGGTGAATTGTTTTGATGGATCATGGAACAAGGAGTGGCAAGAGCCTGAGCTTGGGGATGCCCATGGCACCCCCAAGATAATCCAAGGACACCAAAAAGTCAAAGCTTGGGGATGCCCCGGAAGGCATCCCCTCTTTCGTCCACTTCCATCGGTAATTTACTTGGAGCTATATTTTTATTCACCAACATGATATGTGTTTTGCTTGGAGCGTCTTGTATTATTTGTGTCTTTGTGTCTTAGTATTCCACAATCATCCTTGCTGTACACACCTTTTGAGAGAGCCATACATGAATTAAAATTTGATAAGAATACTCTATGTGCTTCACTTACATGTTTTGAGCTAGTTAATTTTGCTCTATGTGCTTCACTTATATCTTTTGAGCGTTATAATTTTGCTGTATGTGCCTCACTTAGATCTTTTAGAGCATGGTGGTGGATTTGTTTTAAAGAAACTATTGATCTCTCATGCTTCACTCAAATCATTTTGAGAGTCTCTTAATAGCATGGTAATTTGCCTAATAATAATATGCTTGGTATTCAAGATTGGTGAAACTTTCTTTTGAGTGTGTTGAATACTAAGAAAAGATTGAATCATAATAATTGTTTTGAGATATGGAGGTGATAATATTAAGGTCATGCTAGTTGAGTAGTTGTGAATTTAAAGAATACTTGTGTTGAAGTTTGTGATTCCCGTAGCATGCACGTATGGTGAACCGTTATGTGACGAAGTCGGAGCATGATTTATTTATTGATTGTCTTCCTTATGAGTGGCGGTCGGGGATGAGCGATGGTCTTTTCCTACCAATCTATCCCCCTAGGAGCATGCGCGTAATACTTTGCTTTGATAAGTTCTAGATTTTTGCAATAAGTATATGAGTTCTTTATGACTAATGTTGAGTCCATGGATTATACGCACTCTCACCCTTCCACCTTTGCTAGCCTCTCTAATACCGTGCACCTTTCACCGGTATCATACACCTACCATATACCTTCCTCAAAACATCCACCATACCTACCTATTATGGCATTTCCATAGCCATTCCGAGATATATTGCCATGCAACTTTCCACCATCTAGTTCATCATGACACATTCATCATTGTCATATTGCTTAGCATGATCATGTAGTTGACATAGTATTTGTGGCAAAGCCACCGTTCATAATTTCTTCATACTTGTCACTCTTGACTCATTGCATATCCCGGTACACCACCGGAGGCATCCATATAGAGTCATACTTTGTTTTAGAATCGAGTTGTAATCATTGAGTTGTAAATAAATAAAAGTGTGATGATCATCATTCAATAGAGCATTGTCCCAATAAAAAAAGGAGAAAGGCCAAAGAAAAAAAAAGAAGTCCCCAAAAAAAAGAAAATAAATAAAAAGGGGCAATGCTACTATACTTTTTTTCCACACTTGTGCTTCAAAGTAGCACCATGATATAGCGAGTCTCAGATATTGTGCTTCAAAGTAGCACCATGTTCTTCATATAGAGAGTCTCATATGTTGTCACTTTCATATACTAGTGGGAATTTTACATTATAAAACTTGGTTTGTATATTACAATGATGGGCTTCCTCAAATTTCCCTAGGTCTTCGTGAGCAAGCAAGTTGGATGCACACCCACTAGTTTCTTTTGTTGAGCTTTCATACATTTATAGCTCTAGTGCATCCGTTGCATGGCAATCCCTACTCACTCACATTGATATCTATTGATGGGCATCTCCATAGCCCGTTGATACGCCTAGTTGATGTGAGACTATCTTCCCCTCCTTTTTGTCTTCTCCACAACCACCATTCTATTCCACCTATAGTGCTATATCCATGGCTCACGCTCATGTATTGCGTGAAGATTGAAAAAGTTTTGAAAAAGTTAGAGTATGAAACAATTGGCTTGTCATCGGGGTTGTGCATGATTTAAATACTTTGTGTGGTGAAGATGGAGCATAGCTAGACTATATGATTTTGTAGGGATAACTTTCTTTGGCCATGTTATTTTGAGAAGACATAATTGCTTTGTTAGTATGCTTGAAGTATTATTATTTTTATGCCAATATAAACTTTTGTCTTGAATCTTTCTAATCTGAATATCCATACCACAATTAAGAAGATTTGCATTGAAATTATGCCAAGTAGCACTCCGCATCAAACATTCTTTTTTATCATTTACCTACTCGAGGACGAGCAGGAATTAAGCTTGGGGATGCCTGATACGTCTCCAACGTATCTATAATTTTTGATTGCTCCATGCTATATTATCTACTGTTTTGGACTATATTGGGCTTTATTTTCCACTTTTATATTATTTTTGGGACTAACCTATTAACCGGAGGCCCAGCCCAGAATTGATGTTTTTTTGCCTATTTCAGTGTTTCGGAGAAACAGAATATCAAACGGAGTCCAAACGGAATAAAATCTTCGGGAACATGATTTTCTCACCGAACGTGATCGAGGAGACTTGGACCCTACTCCAGGGGGTCAAATAGGAGGTCACGAGGGTGGGGGGGGCGCGCCCCCCTAGGGCGCGCCCCCTGCCTCGTGGGCCCCTCGGTGCTCCACCGACGTACTCCTTCCTCCTATATATACCTACGTATCCCCAAACGATCAGAACAGGAGCCAAAAACCTAATTCCACCGCCGCAACTTTTTGTATCCACGAGATCCCATCTTGGGGCCTGTTCCGGAGCTCCGCCGGAAGAGGACCATCATCACGGAGGGCTTCTACATCATCCTAGCCCCTCCGATGAAGTGTGAGTAGTTTACCTCAGACCTTCGGGTCCATAGTTAGTATCTAGATGGCTTCTTCTCTCTCTCTTTGAATCTCAATACAAAGTTCTCCCCCTCTCTTGTGGAGATCTATTCGATGCAATCTTCTTTTTGCGGTGTGTTTGTTGAGACCGATGAATTGTGGGTTTATGATCAAGTCTATCTATGAATAATATTTGAATCTTCTCTGAATTCTTTTATGTATGATTGGTTATCTTTGCAAGTCTCTTCGAATTATCCGTTTGGTTTGGCCAACTAGATTGGTAGTTCTTGCCATGAGAGAAGTGCTTAGCTTTGGGTTCGATCTTGCGGTGTCCTTTCCCAGTGACAGAAGGGGCATCAAGGCACGTATTGCATCATTGTCATCGAGGATAACAAGATGGGGTTTATTTCATATTGCATGAATTTATCTCTCTACATCATGTCATCTTACTTAAGGCGTTACTCTGTTTTTAACTTAATACTCTAGATGCATGCTGGATAGCGGTCGATGAGTGGAGTAATAGTAGTAGATGCAGAATCGTTTCGATCTACTTGTCACAGACGTGATGCCTATATACATGATCATGCCTAGATATTCTCATAACTATGCTCAATTCTGTCAATTGCTCAACAGTAATTTGTTCACCCACCGTAGAATACTTATGCTCTTGAGAGAATCCACTAGTGAAACCTATGGCCCCCGGGTCTATTCTCTTCATATCAATCTCCATCACTTTAATCTTGCTTTGCTTTTTACTTTGCTTTTACCTTTTACTTTGCATCTTTATACCAAAAATATTATATCTATCAGATCTCACTCTTGTAAGTGACCGTGAAGGGATTGACAACCCCTAATCGCGTTGGTTGCGAGTAGTTATCGTTTTGTGCAGGTACGAGGGACTTGAGCGTGGCCTCCTACTGGATTGATACCTTGGTTCTCAAAAATCGAGGGAAATACTTACGCTACTCTACTGCATCATCCCTTCCTCTTCGGGGAAAACCAACGCAAGCTCAAGACGTAGCAATTAACCGGAGCCCAATGCCAGTTTTTGTTTTTTTTCTATTTTAAAGTTTCGCAGAAAAGGAATACCAACGGAATTCAAACAGAATGAAAACTTCGCGATGATCTTTCTTGTATAGAAAGCAAACCAGGAGACTTGGGGTGGAAGTTTGGAACTTCGCATGGCGGCCATGAGGCATGCGGGTGCGCCCAGGGGGGTAGGCGCGCCCCCACCCTCGTGGGCCCCACAAAGCTCCATCGACGTATTTCTTTCACCTATATATACCCTTATACCCTAGATCAATCACAAGGAGCCACGAAACCACTTTTCCACCACCGCAACCTTCTGTACCCGTGAGATCCCATCTTGGGGCCTTTTTTGGCGATCTGCCGGAGGGGGAATCGATCACAGAGGGCTTCTACATCAACACCATAGCCTCTCCGATGAAGCGTGAGTAGTTTTCCATAGACCTCCGGGTCCATAGTTATTAGCTAGATGGCTTCTTCTCTCTCTTTGATTCTCAATACAAAGTTCTCCTCGTTGTTCTTGGAGATCTATTCGATGTAATACTCTTTTGCAGTGTGTTTGCCGAGATCCGATGAATTGTGGGTTTATGAACAAGATTATCTATGAATATTATTTGGTTGTTCTCTGAATTCTTATATGCATGATTTGATGTCTTTGCAAGTCTCTTCGAATTATCGGTTTAGTTTGGCCTACTAGATTGATCTTTCTTGCAACGGGAGAAGTGCTTAGCTTTGGGTTCAATCTTGCGGTGTCCTTTCCTAGTGACAGTAGGGGCAGGAAGGCACTTATTGTATTGTTGCCATCGAGGATAAAAAGATGGGGTTTACATCATATTGCTTGAGTTTATCCCTCTATATGATGTCATCTTGCTTAATGCGTTACTCTGTTCTTATGAACTTAATACTCTAGATGCATGCTGGATAGCGGTCGATGTGTGTAGTAATAGTAGTAGATGCAGAATAGTTTCAATCTACTTGACACGAACGTGATGCCTATATTCATAAACATTGCCTAGATATTCTCATAACTATGCGCTTTTCTATCAATTGCTCGGCAGTAATTTCTTCACCCACCGTAATACATGCTATCTTGAGAGAAGCCACTAGTGAAACCTATGGCCACCAGGTCTCTTTCTTATAATATTGCATCTCTTTTATTTACTTCGCATCTCGTTTACTATTTTGCAATCTTTACTTTCCAATCTATACAACAAAAATACCAAACATATTTACTTTACTATCTTTATCAGATCTCACTTTTGCGAGTGACCGTGAAGGGATTGACAACCCCTTTATCGTGTTGGTTGCAAGGTTCTTGATTGTTTGTGCAGGTACTTGGTGACTTGTGCGTTGTCTCCTACTGGATTGATACCTTGGTTCTCAAAAACGGAGGGAAATACTTATGCTACTTTGTTGCATCACCCTTTCCTCTTCAAGGGAAAACGAACACATGCTCAAGAGGTAGCAGATCACTGTTCGGTACCTCGCGTAGCTTTTTTGTTTTATCTTCTTTAATTTTAGTTGAACTTGTCCGGTTTTGCATGTCCATCGGCCAAAATTGGTCATTCAAACGTTGCACCATCCATGCACCATTATCATCAAGAAAATCGGATACTCGGTTAAATCGACAGTTCCTTTTGGGTGTGACCAGTTGGAGATTCTGGCCACGGGGAATCCATGGATCCCTCCTTGTACGTATCGAAGAACCATCTGCAACCCACCGAATGATCCCTTTTTTAACCAGCTTTGGACCATGTTCAATTCTCTTCCACAATAGCTGAGCAATTTCCGGTGAATACAATATCCAACAAATTACCATTGGAATAATAATTCGAGCATAACAACCAAGCACATAAGCTATCCTGTGTAACTCCCTTTTCCATATAATCTCGTGAGCATGTACTACATGGGCAACTCATGGCCCATCCTATCGTCTTGGTGTTTCTGTTGCCATCGAATGTTGCACTCTTTTTTGTCGGACCTCTCACTATCGTCAAGACGGGCATCTTGTGCCTTGTTCTACTTCGAGGACTTCTAGAGATTCCATGTCCTACTGGTCTAAGTTTCTCGGTCGGTACATGCTCCTCCAAGCCATCACTGCCATTACGGTGGCCTATGTTGGCTTCGGCATCTGCAGCTATTTTCATCTCTCATGGCGGTTTCTAAAACGTGTGCATTGATACGTCTCCAACGTATCTATAATTTTTGATTGCTCCATGCTATATTATCTACTGTTTTGGACTATATTGGGCTTTATTTTCCACTTTTATATTATTTTTGGGACTAACCTATTAACCGGAGGCCCAGCCCAGAATTGCTGTTTTTTTGCCTATTTCAGTGTTTCGGAGAAACAGAATATCAAACGGAGTCCAAACGGAATAAAATCTTCGGGAACGTGATTTTCTCACCGAACGTGATCCAGGAGACTTGGACCCTACTCTAGGGGGTCAAAGAGGAGGTCACGAGGGTGGGGGGCGCGCGCCCCTAGGGCGCGCCTGCCTCGTGGGCCCCTCGGTGCTCCACCGATGTACTCCTTCCTCCTATATATACCTACGTACCCCCAAACGATCAGAACAGGAGCCAAAAACCTAATTCCACCGCCGCAACTTTATGTATCCACGAGATCCCATCTTGGGGCCTATTCCGGAGCTCCGCCGGAAGAGGGACGTCATCACGGAGGGCTTCTACATCATCCTAGCCCCTCCGATGAAGTGTGAGTATTTTACCTCAGACGTTAGTGGCTAGATGGCTTCTTCTCTCTCTTTGAATCTAAATACAAAGTTCTCCCCCTCTCTTGTGGAGATCTATTCGATGTAATCTTCTTTTTGCAGTATGTTTGTTGAGACCGATGAATTGTGGGTTTATGATCAAGTCTATCTATGAATAATATTTGAGTCCTCTCCGAATTCTTTTATGTATGATTGGTTATCTTTGCAAGTCTCTTCGAATTAACCGTTTGGTTTGGCCAACTAGATTGGTAGTTCTTGCCATGGGAGAAGTGCTTAGCTTTGGGTTCGATCTTGCGGTGTCCTTTCCCAGTGACAGAAGGGGCAGCAAGGCACGTATTGCATCATTGCCATTGAGGATAACAACATGGGTTTTATTTCATATTGCATGAATTTATCTCTCTACATCATGTCATCTTGCTTAAGGCGTTACTCTGTTTTTAACTTAATACTCTAGATGCATGCTGGATAGCGGTCGATGAGTGGAGTAATAGTAGTAGATGCAGAATCGTTTCGATCTACTTGTCACGGACGTGATGCCTATATACGTGATCATGCCTAGATATTCTCATAACTATGCTCAATTCTGTCAATTGCTCAATAGTAATTTGTTCACCCACCATAGAATACTTATGCTCTTGAGAGAAGCCACTAGTGAAACCTATGGCCCCCGGGTCTATTCTCATCATATCAATCTCCATTACTTTAATCTTTCTTTGCTTTTTACTTTGCTTTTACTTTTTTACTTTGCATCTTTATACCAAAAATATTATATCTATCAGATCTCACTCTCATAAGTGACCGTGAAGGGATTGACAACCCCTAATCGCGTTGGATGCGAGTAGCTATCGTTTTGTGCAGGTACGAGGGACTTGAGCGTGGCCTCCTACTTGATTGATACCTTGGTTCTCAAAATCTGAGGGAAATACTTACGCTACTCTGCTGCATCATCCCTTCCTCTTCGAGGAAAACCAACGCAAGCTCAAGACGTAGCAAGAAGGATTTCTGGCGCCGTTGCCGGGGAGTCTACGCAAAAAGTCAACATGCCAAGTACCTATCGCAATCCCTATCTCTCGCATTACATTATTTGCCATTTGCCTCTCATTTTCCCCTCCCCCCACTTCACCCTTGCCGTTTGATTCGCCCTCTCTCTCTCTATCCTCCCTCTCTATTTGCCTCTTTTGCTCGCTTGCTTTTTGTTTGCTCGTGTGTTAGATTGCTTGTTTGTCGCGATGGCTCAAGATAATACTAAATTGTGTGACTTCACCAATACCAATAATAATGATTTCCTTAGCACTCCGATTGCTCCTCTTACCGATGCCGAATCTTGTGAAATTAATGTTGCTTTGTTGAATCTTGTTATGAAAGCTCAATTCGCCGGCCTTCCTAGTGAAGATGCCGGCACTCATCTGAATAGCTTCGTTGATTTATGTGATATGCAAAAGCAAAGAGATGTCAATAATGATGTCATTAAATTGAAGCAATTTCCTTTTTTGCTTGGAGATCGTGCTAAAGCTTGGTTTTCGTCTTTGCCTAAAAATAGTATTGATTCATGGAACAAGTGCAAAGATGCTTTTATCTCTAAATATTTTCCTCCCGCTAAGATCATCTCTCTTAGAAACGATATTATGAACTTTAAACAACTTGATCATGAACATGTTGCACAAGCTTGGGAGATAATGAAATTAATGATACGTAATTGCCCTACTCATGGTTTGAATTTGTGGATGATCATACAAAAATTTTATGCCGGATTGAATTTTGCTTCTTGAAATCTTTTAGATTCGGCCGCGGGAGGCACTTTTATGGAAATCACTTTAGGAGATGCTACTAAACTCCTATATAATATTATGGTTAATTATTCTCAATGGCATACTGAAAGATCTTCTAATAAAAAAGTGCATGCAATAGAAGAAATCAATGTGTTGAGTGGAAAGATGGATGAACTTATGAAATTATTTGCTACTAAGAGTGTTTCTTCTGATCCTAATGATATGCCTTTGTCTACTTTGATTGAGAATAACAATGAATCTATGGATGTGAATTTTGTTGGTAGGAATAATTTTGGTCACAACGCTTATAGAGGGAATTTTAATCCTAGGCCATATCCTAGTAATCCTTCTAATAATTATGAGAATTCCTACAACAACTCTTATGGAAATTATAATAAGATGCCATCTGAATTTGAGAATAGTGTTAAAGAATTTATGAATTCACAAAAGAATTTTAATGCTTTGCTTGAAGAGAAATTGCTTAAAGTTGATGATTTGGCTAGAAACGTTGATAGAATTTCTCTTGAGATTGATTATTTAAAGCTTAGATCTATTTCTCCTAAGCATGATATCAATGAGTCTCTCAAAGCCATGAGAATTTCCATTGATGAGTGCAAGGAAAGAACCGCTAGGATGCGTGCTTCCAAAGATGCCTTTATTAAAGCGTGTTCCTCCAATTCCTATGAAAATCAAGATGAAGATCTAAAAGTTATTGATGTGTCCCCTATTAAATCTTTGTTTTGCAATATGAATCTTGATGAAACTGAATATGATCTTCCTTTACCTAGAAGGCATTCTAAAAATTCGGAGTATTTAGATCTTAATGATGAAATTGATGAAAGTGGGATTGAAAGAAATAAAAATCTAGATGTTGCTAAACCCACTATTTTGGATTTCAAGGAATTTAATTATTGAAGTTGCTCTTTAATTGATTGTATTTCCTTGTTGCAATCCATGCTAAATTCTCCACATGCTTATAGGCAAAATAAAGCCTTCACCGAACATATTGTTGATGCCTTGATGCAATCTTATGAAGAAAAACTTGAGTTAAAAGTTTCTATCCCTAGAAAACTCTATGATGAGTGGGAACCAACTATTAAAATTAAAATTAAAGATCATGAGTTTTATGCTTTCTGTGATTTGGGTGCTGGTGTCTCTACTATTCCCAAGACTTTGTGTGATTTACTAGATTTCCGTAATTTTGATGATTGCTCTCTAAACTTGCATCTTGCGGATTCTACTATTAAGAAACCTATGGGAAGGATTAATGATGTTCTTATTGTTGCAAATAGGAATTATGTGCCCGTAGATTTCATTGTTCTTGATATAGATTGCAATCCTTCTTGCCCTATTATTCTTGGTAGACCTTTCCTTAGAACGGTTGGTTCGATTATTGATATGAAGGAAGGGAATATTAGATTTCAATTTCCATTAAAAAAGGGCATGGAACACTTTCCAAGAAAGAAAATAAAATTACCATATGAAACTATCATGAGAGCCACTTATGGATTGCCTACCAAAGATGGCAATACCTAGATCTATCCTCGCTTTTATGCCTAGCTAGGGGCGTTAAACGATAGCGCTTGTTGGGAGGCAACCCAATTTTGCTTAATGTATTGCGTGAAGATTGAAAAAGTTTGAAAAAGTTAGAGTATGAAACAATTGCTTGGCTTGTCATCGGGGTTGTGCATGATTTAAATACTTTGTGTGGTGAAGATGGAGCATAGCCAGACTATATGATTTTGTAGGGATAACTTTCTTTGGCCATGTTATTTTGAGAAGACATAATTGCTTTATTAGTATGCTTGAAGTATTATTATTTTTATGTCAATATAAACTTTTGTCTTGAATCTTTCTAATCTGAATATTCATACCACAATTAAGAAGATTTGCATTGAAATTATGCCAAGTAGCACTCTGCATCAAAAATTCTCTTTTTATCATTTACCTACTCGAGGACGAGCAGGAATTAAGCTTGGGGATGCCTGATACGTCTATAACGTATCTATAATTTTTGATTGCTCCATGCTATATTATCTACTGTTTTGGACTATATTGGGCTTTATTTTCCACTTTTATATTATTTTTGGGACTAACCTATTAACTGGAGGCCCATCCCAGAGTTGCTGTTTTTTTGCCTATTTCAGTGTTTCGGAGAAACAGAATATCAAATGGAGTCCAAACAGAATAAAATCTTCGGGAACGTGATTTTCTCACCGAACGTGATCCAGGAGACTTGGACCCTACTCTAGGGGGTCAAAGAGGAGGTCACGAGGGTGGAGGCGCGCCCCCCTACCTCGTGGGCCCCTCGGTGCTCCACCGACTTACTCCTTCCTCCTATATATACCTACGTACCCTGAAACAATCAGAACAGGAGCCAAAAACCTAATTCCACCGCCGCAACTTTCTGTATCCACGAGATCCCATCTTGGGGCCTGTTCCGGAGCTCCGCCGGAAGAGGGCCGCCATCACGGCGGGCTTCTACATCATCCTAGCCCCTTCGATGAAGTGTGAGTAGTTTACCTCAGACCTTCGGCTCCATAGTTAGTAGCTAGATGGCTTCTTCTCTCTCTTTGAATCTCAATACAAAGTTCTCCCCCTCTCTTGTGGAGATCTGTTTGATGTAATCTTCTTTTTGCGATGTGTTTGTTGAGACCGATGAATTGTGGGTTTATGATCAAGTCTATCAATGTATAATATTTGAATCTTCTCTAAATTCTATTATGTATGATTGGTTATGTTTGCAAGTCTCTTCGAATTATCCGTTTGGTTTGGCCAACTAGATTGGTAGTTCTTGCCATGGGAGAAGTGCTTAGCTTTGGGTTAAATCTTGCGGTGTCCTTTCCTAGTGACAGAAGGGCAGCAAGGCACGTATTGCATCGTTGCCATCGAGGATAACAAGATGGGGGTTATTTCATATTCAATTAATTTATCTCTCTACATCATGTCATCTTACTTAAGGCGTTACTCTGTTTTTAACTTAATACTCTAGATGCATGCTGGATAGCGGTCGATGAGTGGAGTAATAGTAGTAGATGCAGAATCGTTTCGATCTACCAGTCACGGACGTGATGCCTATATACATGATCATGTTGGGTTTCGTAGTAATTTCAAAATTTTCCTACGCACACGCAAGATCATGGTGATGCATAGCAACGAGAGGGGAAAGTGTTGTCTACGTACCCACGCAGACCGACTACGGAAGCGTTGACACAACGTAGAGGAAGTAGTCATACGTCTTCACGATCCAACCGATCAAGCACTGAAACTACGGCACCTCCGAGTTCGAGCACACGTTCAGCTCGATGATGATCTCCGGACTCTGATCCAGCAAAGTGTCGGGGAAGAGTTCCGTCAGCACGACGGCGTGGTGACGATGTTGATGTACTATAGCAGCAGGGCTTCGCCTAAACTCCGCTACAGTATTATCGAGGACTATGGTGGCTAGGGGCGCCGCACACGGCTAAGGAATATATCACGTGGATCAACTTGTGTGTACTTTGGGGTGCCCTGCCTCTGTATATAAAGGACTAGAGGGGGGAGGCTGGCCGGCCAAGGGAGGGCGCGCCAGGAGAGTCCTACTCCCTCTGGGAGTAGGATTCCCCCCCAATCCTAGTTGGAATAGGATTCCTTCAGGGGGGAAAGAGAGAGAGGGGCCCGGCCACCTGTCCTAGTCCTAATAGGACTAGGGGAAGGGGGGAGGCGCACAGCCACCTTGGGCTGCCCCTTTCTCCTTTCCACTAAAGCCCACTAAGGCCCATATAGCTCCCGGGGGGTTCCGGTAACCTCCCGGTACTCCGGTAAAATCCCGATTTCACCCGGAACACTTCCGATATCCAAACATAGGCTTCCAATATATCAATCTTTATGTCTTGGCCATTTCGAGACTCCTCGTCATGTCCGTGATCACATCCGGGACTCCGAAAAACCTTCGGTACATCAAAATGCATAAACTCATAATATAACTGTCATCGTAACCTTAAGCGTGCGGACCCTACGGGTTCGAGAACAATGTAGACATGACCGAGACACGTCTCCGGTCAATAACCAATAGCGGGACCTGGATGCCCATATTGGCTCCTACATATTCTACGAAGATCTTTATCGGTCAGACCGCATAACAACATACGTCGTTCCCTTTGTCATCGGTATGTTACTTGCCCGAGATTCGATCGTCGGTATCCAATACCTAGTTCAATCTCGTTACCGGCAAGTCTCTTTACTCGTTCTGTAATACATCATCCCGCAACTAACTCATTAGTTGCAATGCTTGCAAGGCTTAAGTGATGTGCATTACCGAGAGGGCCCAGAGATACCTCTCCGACAATCGGAGTGACAAATCCTAATCTCGAAATACGCCAACCCAACATCTACCTTTGGAGACACCTGTAATGCTCCTTTATAATCACCCAGTTACATTGTGACGTTTGGTAGCACCCAAAGTGTTCCTCCGGCAAACGGGAGTTGCATAATCTCATAGTCATAGGAACATGTATAAGTCATGAAGAAAGCAATAGCAACATACTAAACGATCGGGTGCTAAGCTAATGGAATGGGTCATGTCAATCAGATCATTCAACTAATGATGTGATCCTGTTAATCAAATAACAACTCCTTTGTCTATGGTTAGGAAACATAACCATCTTTTATTAACGAGCTAGTCAAGTAGAGGCATACTAGTGACACTCTGTTTGTCTATGTATTCACACATGTATTATGTTTCCGGTTAATACAATTCTAGCATGAATAATAAACATTTATCATGAAATAAGGAAATAAATAATAACTTTATTATTGCCTCTAGGGCATATTTCCTTCAGTCTCCCACTTGCACTAGAGTCAATAATCTAGATCACATCACTATGTGATTAACATCGATAGTTCACATCATCATGTGATTAACACCTATAGTTCACATCGCCATGTGAGCAACACCCAAAGGGTTTACTAGATTCGGTAATCTAGTTCACATCGCTATGCGATTAACACCCAAAGAGTACTAAGGTGTGATCATGTTTTGCTTGTGAGAGAATCTTAGTCAACGGTCTTTCACATTCAGATCCGTTATGTATTTTGCAATTTTCTATGTCTACAATGCTGTGCACGGAGCTACTCTAGCTAATTGCTCCCACTTTCAATATGTATCTAGATCGAGACTTAGAGTCATCCAGATCAGTGTCAAACTTGCATCGACGTAACCCTTTACGGCGAACCTTTTTGTCACGTCCATAATCGAGAAACATATCCTTATTTCACTAAGGATAATTCTGACCGCTGTCCAGTGATCTACTCCTAGATCACTATTGTACTCCTTGCCAAATCAGTGCAGGGTACACAATAGATCTGGTATACAGCATGACATACTTTATAGAACCTATGGCCAAGGCATAGGGAATGACTTTCATTCTCTTTCTATCTTCTGCCGTGGTCGGGCTTTGAGTCTTACTCAACTTCACACCTTGTAATACAGGCAAGAACTCTTTCTTTGACTGCTCCATTTTGAACTACTTCAAAATCTTGTCAAGGTATGTACTCATTGAAAAAACTTATCAAGCGTCTTGATCTATCTCTATAGATCTTGAAGCTCAATATGTAAGCAGCTTCACCGAAGTCTTTCTTTGAAAAACTCCTTTCAAACACTCCTTTATGCTTTACAGAATAATTCTACATTATTTCCGATCAACAATATGTCATTCACATATACTTATCAGAAATGCTGTAGTGCTCCCACTCACTTTCTTGTAAATACAGGCTTCACCGCAAGTCTGTATAAAACTATATGCTTTGATCAACTCATCAAAGCGTATATTCCAACTCTGAGATGCCTGCACCAGTCCACAGATGGATCGCTGGAGCTTGCACAATTTGTTAGCACCTTTCAGGATTGACAAAACCTTCTGGTTGCATCATATACAACTCTTCTTTAATAAATCCATTAAGGAATGCAGTTTTGTTTATCTATTTGCCAGATTTCATAAAATGCGGCAATTACTAACATGATTCGGACAGACTCAAGCATAGATACGAGTGAGAAACTCTCATCGTAGTCAACACCTTGAACTTGTCGAAAACCTTTTTGCGACAATTCTAGCTTTGTTAGATAGTAACACTACTATCAGCGTCCGTCTTCCTCTTGAAGATCCATTTATTTTCTATGGCTTGCCGATCATCGGGCAAGTCAACCAAAGTCCATACTTTGTTCTCATACATGGATCCCATCTCAGATTTTATGGCCTCAAACCATTTCGCGGAATCTGGGCTCATCATCGCTTCCTCATAGTTCGCAAGTTCGTCATGGTCTAGTAACATGACTTCCAGAACAGGATTACCGTACCACTCTGGTGCGGATTTCACTCTGGTTTACCTACGAGATTCAGTAGTAACTTGATCTGAAGTTACATGATCATCATCATTAGCTTCCTCACTAATTGGTGTAGTAGTCACAAGAACAGAATTTCTGTGATGAACTACTTTCCAATAAGGGAGAAGGTACAATTACCTTATCAAGTTTTCTACTTTCCTCCCACTCACTTCTTTCGAGAGAAACTCCTTCTCTAGAAAGTTTCCGAATTTAGCAACAAAAGTCTTGCCTTCGGATCTGTGATAGAAGGTGTATCCAATAGTTTCCTTTGGATATCCTATGAAGACACATTTCTCCGATTTGGGTTTGAGCTTATCAGGTTGAAACTTTTTCACATAAGCATCACAACCCCAAACTTTAAGAAACGACAACTTTGGTTTCTTGCCAAACCACAGTTCATAAGGCGTCGTCTCAACGGATTTTGATGGTGCCCTATTTAACGTGAATGCAGCTGTCTCTAATGCATAACCCCAAAACGATAGTGGTAGATCGGTAAGATACATCATAGATTGCACTATATCCAATAAAGTACGGTTATGACGTTCGGACACACCATTACATTGTGGTGTTCCAGGTGGCATGAGTAGTGAAACTATTTCACATTGTTTTTAACTGAAGGCCAAACTCGTAACTCAAATACTCTTCTCTACGATCAGATCATAGAAACTTTATTTTCTTGTTACGATGATTTTTCACTTCACTCTGAAATTCTTTGAACTTTTCAAATGTTTCAGACTTATGTTTCATCAAGTAGATATACTCATATCTGCTCAAATCATCTGTGAAGATCAGAAAATAATGATACTTGTCGCGAGCCTCAATATTCATCGGACCACATACATCAGTATGTATGATTTCCAACAAATCTGTTGCTCGCTCCATTGTTCCGAAGAACAGAGTCTTAGTCATCTTGCCCATGAGGCATGGTTCGCAAGCATCAACTGATTCATAATCAAGTGATTCCAAAAGCCCATCAGCATGGAGTTTCTTCATGCGCTTTACACCAATATGACCTAAACGGCAGTGCTACAAATAAGTTGCACTATCATTATTAACTTTGCATCTTTTGGTTTCAATATTATGATTATGTGTATCACTACGATCGAGATCCAACGAACTATTTTCATTGGGTGTGTAACCATATAAGGTTTTATTCATATAAACAGAACAACAATTTATTCTCTTACTTAAATGAATAACCGTATTACAATAAACATGATCAAATCATATTCATGCTCAACGCAAACACCAAATAACACTTATTTAGGTTCAACACTAATCTCGAAATTATAGGGAGTGTGCGATGATGATCATATCAATCTTGGAACCACTTCCAACACACATCGTCACTTCACCCTTAACTAGTCTCTGTTTATTCTGCAACTCCCGTTTCGAGTTACTAATCTTAGCAACTGAACTAGTATCAAATACTGAGGGTTTGCTATAAACACTAGTAAAGTACACATCAATAACATGTATATCAAATATACTTATGTTCATTTTGCCATCCTTCTTATCCGCCAATCACTTGGGGTAGTTCCGCTTCCAGTGACCAGTCCCTTTGCAGTAGAAGCACTTAGTCTCAGGCTTAGGACCAGACTTGGGCTTCTTCACTTGAGCAGCAACTTGCTTGCTGTTCTTCTTGAAGTTCCCCTTCTTCCCTCTGCCCTTTTCTTGAAACTAGTGATCTTGTCAACCATCAACACTTGATGTTTTTCTTGATTTCTACCTTTGTTGATTTCAGCATCACGAAGAGCTTGGGAGTTGTTTCTGTTATCCCTTGCATATTATAGTTCATCATGAAGTTCTACTAACTTGGTGATGGTGACTAGAGAATTCTGTCAATCACTATCTTATCTGGAAGATTAACTCCCACTTGATTCAAGCGATTGTAGTACCCAGACAATCTGAGCACATGCTCACTAGTTGAGCGATTCTCCTCCATCTTTTAGCTATAGAACTTGTTGGAGACTTCATATCTCTCAACTCGGGTATTTGCTTGAAATATTAACTTCAACTCCTGGAACATCTCATATGGTCCATGACGTTCAAAACGTCTTTGAAGTCCCGATTCTAAGCCGTTAAGCATGGTGCACTTAAACTATCAAGTAGTCATCATATTGAGCTAGCCAAACGTTCATAACGTCTGCATCTGCTCCTGCAATAGGTCTGTCACCTAGCGGTGCATCAAGGACATAATTCTTCTGTGCAGCAATGAGGATAAACCTCAGATCACGGATCCAATCCGCATCATTGCTACTAACATCTTTCAACACAATTTTCTCTAGGAACATATCAAAATAAACATATGAAAGCAACAACGCGAGCTATTGATCTACAACATAGATTTGCTAATACTACCAGGACTAAGTTCATGATAAATTTAAGTTCAATTAATCATATTACTTAAGAACTCCCACTTAGATAGACATCCCTCTAATCCTCTAAGTGATCACGTGATCCAAATCAACTAAACCATAACCGATCATCACGTGAGATGGAGTAGTTTTCAATGGTGAACATCGTTATGTTGATCATATCTACTATATGATTCACGCTCGACCTTTCGGTCTCCGTGTTCCGAGGCCATATCTGCATATGCTAGGCTCGTCAAGTTTAACCTGAGTATTCTGCGTGTGCAAAACTGTCTTGCACCCGTTGTAGATGGACGTAGAGCTTATCACACCCGATCATCACGTGGTGTCTGGGCACGACGAACTTTGGCAACGGTGCATACTCAGGGAGAACACTTCTTGATAATTTAGTGAGAGATCATCTTATAATGCTACCGTCAATCAAAGCAAGATAAGATGCATAAAAGATAAACATCACATGCAATCAATATAAGTGATATGATATGGCCATCATCATCTTGTGCCTGTGATCTCCATCTCCGAAGCACCGTCATGATCACCATCGTCACCGGCGTGACACCTTGATCTCCATCGTAGCATCGTTGTCGTCTCGCCAAGCTTATGCTTCCACGACTATCGCTACCGCTTAGTGATAAAGTAAAGCATTACATCGCGATTGCATTGCATACAATAAAACGACAACCATAAGGCTCCTGCCAGTTGCCGATAACTCGGTTACAAAACATGATCATCTCATACAATAAAATTCAGCATCATGCCTTGACCATATCACATCACAACATGCCCTGCAAAAACAAGTTAGACGTCCTCTACTTTGTTGTTGCAAGTTTTACGTGGCTGCTACGGGCTTAAGCAAGAACCAATCTCACCTACGCATCAAAACCACAACGATAGTTTGTCAAATAGACTCCATTTTAACCTTCGCAAGGACAGGGCGTAGCCACACTTGGTTCAACTAAAGTTGGAGAGACAGTCGCCCGCAAGCCACCTATCTGCAAAGCATGTCGGGGGAACCGGTCTCGCGTAAGCATAGCGTAATGTTGGTCCGGGTCGTCTCGTCCAACAATGCCGCCGAACCAAAGTATGACATGCTGGTAGGCAGTATGACTTATATCGCCCACAACTCACTTGTGTTCTACTCGTGCATATAACATCAACATAAATAACCTAGGCTCGGATGCCACTGTTGGGTTTCGTAGTAATTTCAAAATTTTCCTACGCACACGCAAGATCATGGTGATGCATAGCAACGAGAGGGGAGAGTGTTGTCTACGTACCCACGCAGACCGACTGCGGAAGCGTTGACACAACATAGAGGAAGTAGTCGTACGTCTTCACGATCCAACCGATCAAGCATCGAAACTACGACACCTCCGAGTTCGAGCACACGTTCAGCTCGATGACGATCCCCGGACTCCGATCCAGCAAAGTGTCGGGGAAGAGTTCCGTCAGCACGACGGCGTGGTGACGATCTTGATGTACTACAGCAGCAGGGCTTCGCCTAAACTCCGCTACAGTATTATCGAGGACTATGGTGGCTAGGGGCGCCGCACACGGCTAAGGAATAGATCACGTGGATCAACTTGTGTGTACTTTGGGGTGCCCTGCCTCTGTATATAAAGGACTAGAGGGGGGAGGCTGGCCGGCCAAGGGAGGGCGCACCAGGAGAGTCCTACTCCCTCTGGGAGTAGGATTCCCCCCCCCCCCAATCCTAGTTGGAATAGGATTCCTTGAGGGGGAAAGAGAGAGAGGGGCCCGACCACCTCTCCTAGTCCTAATAGGACTAGGGGAAGGGGGGAGGCGCACAGCCACCTTGGGCTGCCCCTTTCTCCTTTCCACTAAAGCCCACTAAGGCCCATATAGCTCCCGGGGGGTTCCGGTAACCTCCCGGTACTCCGGTAAAATCCTGATTTCACCCGGAACACTTCCGATATCCAAACATAGGCTTCCAATATATCACTCTTTACATCTCGACCATTTCGAGACTCCTCGTCATGTCCGTGATCACATCCAGGACTCCGAACAACCTTCCGTACATCAAAATGCATAAACTCATAATATAACTGTCATCGTAACCTTAAGCGTGCGGACCCTACGGGTTCGAGAACAATGTAGACATGATCGAGACACGTCTCTGGTCAATAACCAATAGCGGGACCTGGATGCCCATATTGGCTCCTACATATTCTACGAAGATCTTTATCGGTCAGACCGCATAACAACATACGTCGTTCCCTTTGTCATCGGTATGTTACTTGCCCGAGATTCGATCGTCGGTATCCAATACCTAGTTCAATCTCGTTACCGGCAAGTCTCTTTACTCGTTCCGTAATACATCATCCCGCAACTAACTCATTAGTTGCAATGCTTGCAAAGCTTAAGTGATGTGCATTACCGAGAGGGCCCAGAGATACCTCTCCGACAATCGGAGTGACAAATCCTAATCTCGAAATACGCCAACCCAACATCTACCTTTGGAGACACCTGTAATGCTCCTTTATAATCACCCAGTTACGTTGTGACGTTTGGTAGCACCCAAAGTGTTCCTTCGGCAAACGGGAGTTGCATAATCTCATAGTCATAGGAACATGTATAAGTCATGAAGAAAGCAATAGCAACATACAAAACGATCGGGTGCTAAGCTAATGGAATGGGTCATGTCAATCAGATCATTCAACTAATGATGTGATCCCATTAATCAAATAACAACTCCTTTGTCTATGGTTAGGAAACATAACCATCTTTGATTAACGAGCTAGTCAAGTAGAGGCATACTAGTGACACTTTGTTTGTCTATGTATTCACACATGTATTATGTTTCCGGTTAATACAATTCTAGCATGAATAATAAACATTTATCATGAAATAAGGAAATAAATAATAACTTTATTATTGCCTCTAGGGCATATTTCCTTCAGATCATGCCTAGATATTCTCATAACTATGCTCAATTCTGTCAATTGCTCTACAGTAATTTGTTCACCCACCGTAGAATACTTATGCTCTTGAGAGAAGCCACTAGTGAAACCTATGGCCCCCGGGTCTATTCTCTTCATATCAATCTCCATCACTTTAATCTTGCTTTGCTTTTTTACTTTGCTTTTACCTTTTACTTTGCATATCTATACCAAAAATACCAAAAATATTATATCTATCAGATCTCACTCTCGTAAGTGACCGTGAAGGGATTGACAACCCCTAATCGCGTTGGTTGCGAGTAGATATCGTTTTGTGTAGGTACGAGGGACTTGAGCGTGGTCTCCTACTGGATTGATACCTTGGTTCTCAAAAAGTGAGGGAAATACTTATGCTACTCTGCTGCAGCATCCCTTCCTCTTCGGGGAAAACCAACGCAAGATCAAGACGTAGCATGCATGTGGTGTGTGCTTTAGGTAGGCTGCACCGGCTGTTGGTCCTGATACATTATGTGTATGGATTGGCGACGACACTGGTTTTAGATATGGGGAGTAAGAGCCCTCTACATTATCGAGTTTGTAGGTGTTTGTGGTAGCTTCGGGTGAATTGATGTATGTTTTTGTCGGCTTTGTGGAATAATTAATAAAGATGGCTGCATGCATCAATTGATGCAAAGACCGAAGGTTTAACCTCCTTTAAAAAAAGCTATTTTCATCTCTCTTTCAGGTAGATAGGATCGTCCTTTTTGTTCGTGTTGTCTTTGGCGTTAGCGTCGGGCATGTTTGTCGCTCCGTTCAGCTAGACGGATAGCTCTGTCGTCCGCATTGCTTATGGCGTATGTGTCAGGGTTGCCGCTCCACTCACAGTTCAGCTAGATGGGATCGTTCCTTGCCGCTCAACCATATGCCATCGTTTCAAGGTGTTGGCGTAGGACTCGACTCGTTGCACACTTGATTTCCGATTTGTTCCTCCATAACACATCATAGAGGGAGATGCACTTGTAGAAGCTAGATCCTCATTCTATTCATTCTGGCTAGAAAGTATGTATACATACACTTTTTCTGTATTAACTTTTTTGAGACGAGACAATTTTTTTCCATTTTCACTGACTAAGAAAAAGAGAGTTGCCCGGTTAATTAGAGGAACATCGTGTGAAAACATACATCACAAACCCCACACAGGGAACACACAGACGACCTGACCAAAAACAAGATCACGATACATGATACGTCTCCAACGTATCTGTAATTTTTGATTGCTCCATGCTATATTATCTACTGTTTTGGACATTATTGGGCTTTATTATCCACTTTTATATTATTTTTGGGACTAACCTATTAACCGGAGGCCCAGCCCAGAATTTCTGTTTTTTGCCTATTTTAGGGTTTCGAAGAAAAGGAATATCAAACGGAGTCCAAACGGAATGAAACCTTCGGGAACATGATTTTTGGAACGAACATGATCCAGGAGACTTGGACCCTACGTCAAGAAATAAAGGAGGAAGCCATGAGGTAGGGGGCGCGCCTACCCCCCAGGTGCGCCCTCCACCCTCGTGGGCCCCCTGTTGCTCCACCGACGTACTCCTTCCTCCTATATATACCTATGTACCCCCAAACGATCAGATACGGAGCCAAAACCCTAATTCCATCGCCGCAACCTTCTGTATCCACGGGATCCCATATTGGGGCCTGTTCCGGAGATCCGCCAGAGGGGGCATCCATCACGGAGGGCTTCTACATCAACACCATAGCCTCTCCGATGAAGTGTGAGTAGTTTACCTTAGACCTTCGGGTCCATAGTTATTAGCTAGATGGCTTCTTCTCTCTTTTTGGATCTCAATACAATGTTCTCCCCCTCTCTTGTGGAGATATATTCGATGTAATCTTCTTTTTGCGGTGTTTTGTTGAGACCGATGAATTGCGGGTTTATGATCAAGATTATCTATGAAAAATATTTGAATCTTCTCTGAATTCTTTTATGTATGATTGGTTATCTTTGCAAGTCTCTTCGAATTATCAGTTTGGTTTGGCCTACTAGATTGATCTTTCTTGCAATGGGAGAAGTGTTTAGCTTTGGGTTCAATCTTGCGGTGTCCTTTCCCAGTGACAGTAGGGGCAGCAAGGAACGTATTGTATTGTTGCCATCGAGGATAACAAGATGGTTTTTTTATCATATTGCATGAATTTATCCCTCTACATCATGTCATCTTGCTTAAGGCATTACTCTGTTTTCATGAACTTAATACTCTAGATGCATGCTGGATAGCGGTTGATGAGTGGAGTAATAGTAGTAGATGCAGGCAGGAGTCGGTCTAGTTGTCTCGGACGTGATGCCTATATACATGATCATACCTAGATATTCTCATAACTATGCTCAATTCTGTCAATTGCTCAATAGTAATTCGTTCACCCACCGTAAAATACTTATGCTCTTGAGAGAAGCCACTAGTGAAACCTATGGCCCCCGGGTCTATCTTCATCATATTATTCTTCCAATACTTAGTTATTTCATTTGCTTTTATTTTACTTTGAGCTTAAATAGTCTTGATCTCGCGGGTGTGAGATTGCTGAGTCCTCGTGACTCACAGATACTTCCAAACAGTTGTAGGTGCCAATGATACCATTGTAGGTGGCGCAACCGAGCTCAAGTGGGAGCTCGATGAAGATCTTGGTCGTTGTTTTGTGTCGTTTCCAGATGATCAGTAGTGGTGCCCAGTTGGGACGATCGGGGATCTAGCATTTGGGGTTTTCTTCTTTTATTCTGGTTCCGTATTCGGACCTTGATTGTACTCTGGATGATGTATGTTTAACTTGTTATTCGTGTGAAGTGGCGATTGTAAGCCAACTCTTTATCCCTTTCTTTTTTAGTACATGGGATTGTGTGAAGATTACCCCTCTTGCGACAAAACCACCATGTGGTTATGCCTATAAGTCATGCCTTGACACGCGAGAGATATAGCCGCATCGTGGGTGTTACACCCGGACTCTGCTTCTACCTTGTGTTGACTACAATGTCTCAAGCTATTCAAGCGGATTGATTCTAGTTTCTACCAAAGTCGCCTTTCCGTAATTCACACATTGAACTCAACACAGGTTTATGTCATGCGTATGACGATCTATGGGACCGGCAAAGGCCCAACGAGGAGCAGAAGGAAATGACAAGTGGTTTTCAGCAAAGTAATCTCTGCAAGCACTAAAATTGTCGGTAACGAGTAGTTTGGTAGCAAGATAATTTGTAACAAGCAAGTAACAATAACGGTAAATAAAGTGCAGCAAGGTAGCCCAATCCTTTTGTGGCAAAGAACAGGCCAAAACATTCTATTATGATAAGCAAAGCGTTCTTGAGGGTACACGGGAATTTCATCTAGTCACTTTCATCATGTTGGTTTGATTCGTGTTCGCTACTTTGATAATTTGATATGTGGGTGGACCGGTGCTTAGGTAATGTTCTTACTTGAACAAACCTCCTACTTATGATTAACCCCCTTGCAAGTGTCCGCAACTATGAGAAAAGTATTAAGATAAAATCTAACCATATCATTATACTTTTGGATCCAAATCAGTCCCTTACAAAGTAGCGCATAAACTAGGGTTTAAGCTTCTGTCACTCTAGCAACCCATTATCTAATAACTACTCCACAATGCATTCCCTTAGGCCCTAATAAGGTGAAGTGCCATGTAGTCAACGTTCACATGACACAACTAAGGGAATCACAACATACATATCATCAAAATATCGAACACATACCAAGTTCACATGATTACTTGCAACAAGATTTCTCCGGTGACCTCAAGAACAAAAGTATCTACTCACAAATTATAATCATGCTCAAGATCAGAGGGGTATTAAATAGCATAAAGGATCTGAACATATAATGTTCCACCAAATAAACCATATAGTAATCAACTACAAGATGTAATCAACACTACTAGTCACCCACAAGTACCAATCTAAGGTTCCAGTACAAAGATTGAACACAAGAGATGAACTAGAGTTTGAGAGGAGATGGTGTTGTTAAATATGTTTATGGAGATTGCCCTCCCTAAGATGGGAGATTTGTTGGTGATGATGATGACGAAGATTTCCCCCTCCGGGAGGGAAGTTCCCTCGGCAGAATCGCTCCACCGAAGGACAAAAATCCTCCTGCCCAAGTTACACCTCGAGACGGTGGTGCTTCACCCCGAAGGCCCCCCTTGATTTTTTCTAGGTCAAAATGACCTATATACCAGAAGATGGGCACTGGAGGTGGACCGAGGAGGGTACAACCCATGAGGGCGCGCCTGGGCTTGCTAGCACGCCCAAGTGGGTTGTGCCCACCCGGTGGGCCCCCTCTGGTAGTTATTTGCTCCAATACTTTTCATATATTGCAAAATAATTATCCATAAATTTTCAGCTCATTTGGAGATGTGCAAAATAGGTAACTCTGATGTAGCATTTTTAGGTCCAGAATTCTAGCTGCTGGTATCCTTCCTCTTTGTGTAAACTGTAACATCCTCGATGCGGCTATATCTCCCACGTGTCGAAGCACGACTTAGAGGCATAACCGCATTGAAAGCAATGTCGCAAGTGAGGTAATCTTCACACAACCCATGTAATACATAATGGAAAGAGATACATAGTTGGCTTACAATCGCCACTTCACGCAATTACATGAATAAAGCATTACATCAACCAGATACAATCAAGGTCCGACTACGGAACCCAAAATAAAAGAAGACTACCCAAAAAGCTAGACAGATCCCCGATCGTCCCGACTGGGCTCCACTACTGATCAACTAGAAAGGGAACAACATAAAGGACAAGATCTTCATCGAGATCCTCCTTGAACTTGGTTGCGTCATCTGCACGGTATCATCGGCACCTGCAAACTGGTTTTGGAAGTATCTGTGAGTCACGGGGACTCAGCAATCTCGCACCCTCGCTATCAAGACTATTTAAGCTTATGGGTAAGGTAAAGGTATGAGGTGGAGCTGCAGCAAGCGACTAGCATATTTGGTGGCTAACATATACGCAAATAGAGCGAGAAGAGAAGGCAAAAGCACGGTCGAGAAACTATGATCAAGAAGTGATCCTAGAACAACCTATGTCAAACATTACTCCAACACCGTGTTCACTTCCCGGACTCTGCCGAGAAGAGACCATCACGGTTACACACGCGGTTGATGTGTTTTAGTTAAGGTCAACTTCAGGTTTTCTACAACCGGACATTAACAAATTCCCATCTGCCCATAACCGCGGGCATGGCTTTCGAAAGTTCAAATCCCTGCAGGGGTGTCCCAACTTAGCCCATCACAAGCTCTCACGGTCAACGAAGGATATTCCTTCTCCCAAGACAATCCGATCAGGCTCGGCATCCAGGTTACAAGACATTTCGACAATGGTAAAAAAAGTCTAGCAACACCGCCCGAATGTGCCGACAAATCCCGATAGGAGCTGCACATATCTCGTTCTCAGGGCACACTCAGATGAGCTCTCCATACAACTAAAACCAAACCTCGAGTTTCCCCGAGGGGGCGCTGCATAGGGCTCTAGTTTGGACCAACACTCAGAGGAGCACTGGCCCGGGGGGGTTAAAATAAAGATGACCCTTGGGCTGGCCGACCCAAGGGGAAAAAAGGCTAGGTGGCGAATGGTAAAACCAATGTTGGGCATTGCTGGAGGAGTTTTATTCAAGGCGAACTGTCAAGGGGTTCCCATTATAACCCAACCGCGTAAGGAACGCAAAATCCAGGAACATAACACCAATATGACGGAAACTAGGGCGGCAAGAGTGGAACAAAACACCAGGCATAAGGCCGAGCCTTCCACCCTTTACCAAGTATATAGATGCATTAATTAAATAAGCGATATTGTGATATCCCAACAAGTAAACCTGTTCCAACAATGAACAACATCTCCATGTTCCAACAAGGAACAAACTTCAATCTTCACCTGCAACTAACAATGCTATAAGAGGGGCTGAGCAAAGCGATAACATAGCCAAACAACGGTTTTCTAGGACAAGGTGGGTTAGAGGCTTGGCTTAACAATATGGGAGGCATGATAAGCAAGTGGTAGGTATCGCAGCATAGGCATAGCAAAAGAGCGAGAAACTAGCAAGCAAAGATAGAAGTGATTTCGAGGGTATGGTCATCTTGCCTGAAATCCCGCAAGGAAGAAGAATGAGTCCATGAAGAAGACAAACGGACGTAGTCGAACGGGTCCTCACAAACGCGACGTTACCGGAACCAACCCGAAGAAGCAACACCGGAAAGAAGCACACAACATAGCAAACAAACAACACATGGACAAGGCATGATGCACAACCAAGTATGATGCATGTCTGGTTTAAAGATACATGGCATGGCATGGCAAAGTGCAACAAACAACACTACAACTTAAGTGGAGCTCAATATGCAACTCCGTTGCATATTGACAAAACACCACTTTCAAGTTATTTAATTCGATCTCGTTTATGTACCCAACAATATTAAATGTTGTTAGCATGGCAAGAGGTGAAGCATGATGAAACTATCTAATCTAGGCAAGTTTAAATGAGGCCGGAACAACAAAACAACAAGTCCGAAAACTCCTCATATGCATATATTAGGTTTGGTACTGTTCTGCCCTAAACATAATTTTAGAGTTGTTAAACATTCTAGATGAGTGCATCATGTTAAACTAGGCATTTTTCTACCCCATTTACATATAAAGTTTATTACAAACTGAGTTACGGTTATTTAGTTATGAATTAAAGCATTTTAGCATGTTCATAGAGCAAAATTTAAACAAACATCATTTTAAACATTTCAAACATTGGTGAAAGTTGGATATAATTAAACTACACAAATTTCTAAGCACTTTACATATATGAAGTTTTTACATATGACGGACGGTTATTTACTTGTGAGCAAAATAAAATAATGGCATCCTCCTGTAATTATGCATGCATTGGAAAAATAAAATAAAAACGCACGGACTGGAATAAAGCTACACGGGATGAATCTGGATCTGGCAAGGGTTGCTCACATTGGGCCAAGCCCAGCTGAATCCATCGCTGGGCAGGGTGGCGCTGCGAAGCTGGGCCGTTCGGGGCATGGCCCACGTGGAGGTGCGTGAGGAGGCAGCTTGGCAGGATCGAATCGAAGCAGAGGCTGAGCGAGGTCAATGCGGGCGCCCTGCTCGATCTGAACGACTTGGAGGGAGCACGCGCAGGGGAAGCAGGACTCGACTGTGCTCGAAGCAGGAGAGCTGGGCGCGCGGTTGGACTTGCAAGGAAGCGGCAGCGGCAGGAGCTTGGCGGAGGACGGCGGATCCGGAAGATGGTGCGGCGGCTCGGGGGCGTCCCTCCCTGGAACGAGGCGGAGGTGACGGGAGGAGAAGTGGGGCAGAGGAGGCTCGGTTCTCCGGTGGCGCGAGGCTGCAGGGAGGTTGGAGGACGACGGGGTCCAAGGAGCGGTCCAGGTCGAGGTCGGGGTGGTCTCGGTGGCCGGCGGCAGTGGCTTGAGGCGGGGCATCGGCGTCCGGTGACGAGGAACTTGGCAACGCCGGGGTCGAGGAAAACAGGAGGCGCAGCCATGGCTTTGGGCTCCATGTTTCCCGCAGGTCCAGAGAGAGGGGCGCGAGCTGAATCCATCCGACGGGCTGACGAACTCGAGGCACTTGGGTGCCATGGCTGCTCCTGTCATGACGAGGAGAGAGGTAAGAAAAGAGAGAGGGAGAAAGAAAAGGAAGGAGGGAAAGCATGGGGCGAGGCCGGTCTGGCGGAGCTGGTCGTGGTCGGCGGCCATGGAAAGTACAGGTGGCGGCGTGCTCGAGGACGAGCTCGGCATGGGGCGCAGGCAAGAGGATGGCGCGGCTGTTCATGGCGGAGCTGCGAGGACGGGCGCACTCGGGCAGGGGGGAAGAAGGCATCAGGTGAGGTGGAGTTGGATCGAGTGGGTGGGGCTGGTTGGCTCGATGCTGAAAACAGGGTGAGCGGCGGAAAACAAGGGCGGTGGTCGGGAAGGATTTGGATCGAGGAGAAGTGGTTGGTTGGAGGATTTTGGATCGGGAGCGATCCCAAGGAAGAGGGTGGCGGCGGCAGAGAAGGATGGATGTGACATCTCTCTAAAATTTAGGGTTGGACCTATATATATAGCAGGGGATTTTTGGGTAGGGGCTAATCCGTCCTTCCGATCGTAATCGGACGGTCGGGAAAAATAGGCTAGTGAGCCCAAATAAGAAAATGGAGACGTTTTGTAGACGTTAGGGGATGATCCGGATCCAACAGTGACGACTGCCCGGGTCGGGTCCGGGACAGCTTCCGGGCGCACGCGCGAGGAGGGTCGCAGGCTGACGAGAGATTAGGTAGGGCCTGGCGGTGAGTGGTAGTGGGCTGAGAAGAGAGGAGAGGAGTGCAGCCCGACAACTGTTTCCGGAGACCGAAAACGTCCGACGTTTTGACCGACTATAATGTCGCTATAGTTATCCGTTGGGGCATCAAACACACTCCGAATGCGATGAAACTTGGCAGGCGGCCTACCCACAACATAACAACACTGCATGCCAACTTTCAACCCATTCTGAGAACATTTTTCCGGCCACTTATAAAATAATATTTCGGACGTGCCGCGGGCGCGTGCAAGTGTGTTAGGGCTCAGAACGGACAACGAAGAGAACAAGGAGACCGAGACGGATGCAAGTTTTGAAAACATGATGATGCAATGCGGATGATGACATGGCAAGATGCAACACGCAAGCAAATGACATGGCAACGATAGCGAACAACTGGAAGACACCTGGCACATCGGTCTCGGGGTGCTACATAAACCTTGCATATTATGGGAGAAAAGGCATTAGAAATACACCAAAAAGCATTATTATGCATAAAAACATTATAAATAACAGTAGGAAAACATGATGCAAAATAGACGTATCAACTCCCCCAAGCTTAGATCTCGCTTGTTCTCAAGCGAAAGCCGAAATCGAAAAACATGTCCACATGCTTAGAGAGAGGGGTGTTGATAAAAACAAAATACGGACATAGAAGCATCATGCATGTTATTATAAGAACAATAAACTTTATCGTAAAAATTTATCACATATATAACTTTTATCATATATCTTCTATCATATAACTTCTCATGATCAAGTAACAATTCATCACAACATTGAAGTATAAAGCATAAACTCTATTGGAAACCAACAAACTATGTTCTTAGTCAACTTGTAACTACAATTCATCATCTTTTCAGGAAGGGTCACCTATCGGAGCCTTTTGGCAAGTCCACATACTCAACCATCATATAGTTTTCTATGATTGCTAACACTCACTGCATACACATGAGCAAAAAGTTTCAACCAGAAACATGGAAATATAGGGGCTTATAGTTTCACCTCCCAACGTATTCACCTCAAGGGTGATGTCAACAATAATAACTCATGCCCACCCATATCCAACTAGATATATGTGCCTAGATCTTTCCTCACCACGTGATGCTTGCAAAAGAGAAAATAAAAAGGAATGGAAAAGAATACTTTGACTCTTGCATAAATGAAGGAAATATGCCCTAGAGGCAATAATAAAGTTATTATTTATTTCCTTATTTCATGATAAATGTTTATTATTCATGCTAGAATTGTATTAACCGGAAACATAATACATGTGTGAATACATGGACAAACAGAGTGTCACTAGTATGCCTCTACTTGACTAGCTCATTGATCAAAGATGGTTAAGTTTCCTAACCATAGACATGAGTTGTCATTTGATTAACGGGATCACATCGTTAGGAGGATTATGTGATTGACTTGACCGATTCCGTTAGCTTATCACTTGATCATTTAGTTTGTTGCTATTGCTTTCTTCATGACTTATACATGTTCCTATGACTATGAGATTATGCAACTCCCGTTTACCGGAGGAACACTTTGTGTGCCACCAAATGTCACAACGTAACTAGGTGATTGTAAAGGTGCTCTACAGGTGTCTCCAAAGGTACTTGTTGGGTTGCCGTATTTCGAGATTAGGATTTGTCACTCCAATTGTCGGAGAGGTATCTCTGGGCCCACTCGGTAATGCACATCACTATAAGCCTTGCAAGCATTGCAAGTAATGAGTTAGTTGCGGGATGATGTATTACAGAACGAGTAAAGAGACTTGTTAGTAACGAGATTGAACTAGGTATTGAGATACCAACGATCGAATACCGGACAAGTAACATACAGATGACAAAGGGAACAACGTATGTTGTTATGCGGTCTGACCGATAAAGATCTTCGTAGAATATGTAGGAGCCAATATGGGCATCCAGGTCCCGCTATTGGTTATTGACCAGTGTAGCGACCCGACCCGAATGGATCAAGTCTCTATGCTCCGATGTCATCCCTGGATCAGTAATACTGACACCACACAGTACTTCGAAGGATGTATAGCAGAGTAGCAATCACACACTTATTACATCGTTTGTCCAGAAGAGGACTTATTACAATAATCATGGCTTAAGGCCATCTAATAACGATAACAGCGGAATACTTGGAAGATAAGTGAGTCCATCAACTCCAACGGCATCACTGAGTATAGAACCACGACCTAAAAGCATCTTACTCGTCGTCCGAAAAGTCTGCAACATGAAAAGTTGCAGCCCGAAAACGGGTCAGCACATGGAATATGCTGGCAATGTAACACATAGAGAGAAATAATGAGTATTGGCTATACTACATGCATAATTGGCTGGTGGAAAAGCTCTATGGTTACAGTTTTTTTGCATAAAGCCAATTTTTCCATACTACAAAGGAATAAATTTATTTAACTATCATGGTGGTTGTTAAACATTGAGAATGGTTGACAACATCCTCAATCCCAATTAAAAGTACTCATTTAAAACCCAACAATATTAATTAGAAGTAACATGTTGAGATTCAACAGGATAATCCAAGTACTAGATACTCAAGACGTCCATAATCGGGGACATGGCTAATCATGATTAGTTTGTACACTCTGCAGAGGTTTGCGCACTTTTCCCCACAAGACTCGATCGCCTCTGCTTGGTTTCTCGCACTACATGGTGTTTAAGAAACGGATGACCGAGACATAGTCTTTCAGAAGAGCTAGCACCTTACGATGGGTGGACCGGTACACCTACATCCCCTACATCTGCTAGTCCACCACTATAAGAGTTCGCACGACTTAGTCAACTATGCCAGAGCCCATAATGGCTTGTGGCTGCACACGTAAGTTACTAGTATGAATTATCTTATGATCCCTTTGAGCCTGGGTGGCGGTCCGAAGAAATACAGGCAAGTCCTGCTAGAAAACAGGTGCCTCAATCCACCCAGATGTGTATTTAAGTTGCCACCTTAGATAAACCATTAATAACAATCTCACATCTGTCATGGATATTCACTCACCCAATCCACGTCTACTAGCATAGCATAGCATATTAAGCAAACGCAGAAGTAACTCCCAAAGGTTTCATAAGTAATACAGGTAATAGGTACTACCTCATCTACTTCCCATACCACAATTTAATTAGATCCTAATCATGCAATGTTTGAGGATTGATCTAATGCATAAAAACTGGGTAGTAGAAAAGATATGATCAAGTGTTACTTGCCTTGCTGACGATCCACGAAACCTAGAGACTCGAAGTAACAAGCGGCGCACTCCGGGTGATCTATCGCAGACAAACAACAAGCATACAATAAGTACTCATCTAATGCACAGGTAAATCTCGAATAAAAGATCTAACCAGAAAGTTCAACTTAAGAACCCTGGTTGCAAAAAGAATCGAATCAAATAAAACAACGAAAGTCAAACGACGAAAGAAAAACAACTTGGTTCTAGCAAGTTGAAACTAAGTCAAGTTTTACAGTAGCAAAACTTTGTTTAAGTTGATTAGTCGGAACGGTGGTTTCGAGATGAAACTCCAGGCGTTTGAATCACCTGATTCCGATAAACGAGCGAGAAGATAGACTAGAAAGAAAATCGGATCTTAAATCGCTAACAGAAAAATAGCGAAATAAATCCGATGAGAAAGAAAACGATGAACGGTTGAACGAACAGACGTTCATTAACCGAGGCAAACCGGTGATCACGTTCGTTAGGACGATCGGTCCGGCAAACGCTTGCTAAACAAAACTGGAAAGAAAAACCGGCCAGAAAAACCGATCTAGGGTTTCGGAAAGAAAACCGAAACGAAAAACCGATCTAGAAAACCAGAACGGAAACCGGAACGGAAACCAGAACGATTTACAAAAAACCGAACCGAGGAAAAAAAAGGTGACGCGGCGCGGGGCTAGTACCTCAAAGAGGCGAGGGGCTCCGGCGGCGGCGGCGTTGGGCGGCGGCGGCACTTGGCGGCGGCGGTGGCAAGCGGCGGCGGCGTTGGTGAGGGCGGCGGCGGCGGTGTAGGGCGGCGGCGCTGCTGCTGCTGCAGAGGAGAGGAGAGGAGAGGTGTTGGTTTGATGTGTTAGAGGGGGGGTGCTTGGGTATTTATATAGGGGAGGGGAGGGTTTTGCTTGGGGTTGGGGCAAGAAATAGACTAGGATTAGGAAACAAAGAGGGAAAAAATCTAGAAACAAAAACGGAATAAATGGAAGTAGGACAAAAGTCCTACTAGGATTTCCAAAAGGAAGCGGCGGCGGCTCCCTGGCGCCTGGCGCGCACGCGCTAGCGATGGCCTTGGCCTCCTGGCCGGCCGGCTGGCTTGGCGGCTTGGGCCTTTGGCCCAAGGCGCTGCGGCTCTCTCTTTTTTTCTTTAAATTGGTTTCGCGCGCAGAAAAAGAAAACAGAAAAAAAATCTAAACGAACTCCAAAATTAATAAAGTAAATTTTCCCCGACTCCTAAAAATGAGTCGAACAAAATGAACTTTTACTCGGGGCCTAAAATGCAATTTTTGAAAACACGCATTTTTCCCTAAGGCAAATAAACTCCGAGAAAAATCCAAAATTTGATTTATTTATTAAATCTTCATTTTTCCTAAATTTTGGGAAAGTCATATTATTCCCTCGCTTATTTTTGATATTGGAAAAATATTTGAAGATTAAATAAATAAATCCAATGATCCTCTTTTCATAGTTTTGAGAGAACTCAAATACGAAAATTTCGAAATCTCCAACTCTCTCCGAGGGTCCTTGAGTTGCGTGAAATTTCTAGGATCAACAAAATGCAAGAAAATATGATATGCATGATGATCTAATGTATAACATTCCAAATTGAAAATTTGGGATGTTACAAACCTACCCCCCTTAAGATGAATCTCGCCCTCGAGATTCGGGTTGGCTAGAAAATAGGTGAGGGTGGTCCTTGAGCAAATCTTCTTCTCTTTCCCAGGTGGCTTCATCCTCAGTGTGGTGGCTCCACTGAACCTTGCAAAACTTGATAACTTTGCTGTGAGTAACTCTGCTGCATATTCGAGAATCCTGACTGGTTTCTCCTCATATGTTAAATCATCCTTCAACTGAATTGCTTCAAGTGGCACTATATCTCTTAGCGGTACTTCCGCCATCTCGGCGTGACATTTCTTCAGCTGAGAAACATGGAACACGTCATGAACTCCTGACAGTCCTTCTGGTAATTCCAACTTATAAGCGACTTCTCCCATGCGCTGCAAGATCCTATATGGTCTAATGAAACGTGGCGCCAATTTTCCTTTAACTCCAAAACGCTTAACTCCTCGAAGTGGGGATACTCTAAGATAAATTCTGTCTCCAACTTCATATTCTATTGCTTTGCGTTTTGAATCCGCATAGCTTTTCTGTCTGGACTGGGCTACCTTGAGCCTATCGCGAATCAACTTAACTTTCTGTTCAGACTCCTTAATCAAATCTGGTCCAAACAACTAACGGTCTCCAACTTCGTCCCATGACAACGGTGTCCTGCACCTCCTTCCGTATAAGGCTTCGAAAGGTGCCATCTTCAAGCTGGTTTGGTAACTGTTGTTATAAGAAAATTCCGCATATGGCAAGTTATCGTCCCAACTAGATCCATAATCTAGTGCACAAGCTCTCAGCATATCCTCCAAAATCTGATTGACTCTCTCAGTCTGTCCATCTGTCTGTGGGTGAAAAGCTGTACTGAATTCTAGCCTGGTTCCTAATGTTTCATGCAACTGATTCCAAAACTTTGAAGTAAATTGAGTTCCTCTATCTAATACGATACTCCTCGGAACTCCGTGCAAACACACAATTCTGGTCATGTATATCTTTGCCAACTTAGCGCTGCTATAGGTAGTCTTGACTGGAATGAAATGCGCTACCTTCGTCAAGCGGTCGACTATAACCCAAATCGAATCATAGCCGGAACGAGTCTTTGGCAAACCCGTGATGAAATCCATGCCTAGTTTATCCCACTTCCATTCGGGTATTGGCAATGGCTGCAACAATCCTGCTGGCTTCTGATGTTCTGCCTTCACTCTCTGACATACATCGCAAACTGCTACATACTCCGCGATATCCTTCTTCATTCCGGTCCACCAGAACGTTTCCTTCAAATCCAAATACATCTTGGTATTTCCTGGGTGAATCGAATAGGGTGAATCATGTGCCTCTTGCAGAATCAACTTCCTGATCTCCGGGTCATTTGGCACGTAAATACGGTCCTCAAACCATAGGGTATCGTGCTCATCCTCACGAAATCCCTTTGCTTTTCCTTCGCTCATTTTTTCTTTATATCCGCAATCTCTTTGTCCTTTTTCTGAGCTTCCCTGATTTTATCCATCAAAGTAGACTGAATCTCCAATGCTGCTACGTAGCCTCTCGGAACTATTTCCAAACATAGCTCACGAAGATCTTCTGCTAGCTCCTTTGGTATTTCTCCCGTCAATAGCGTATTGACATGGCTCTTGCGGCTCAATGCGTCAGCTACTACATTAGCCTTTCCGGGATGATAATGCAATCTCATATCATAATCCTTGATGAGTTCCAACCATCTCCTTTGTCTAAGGTTTAACTCCTTCTGCGTGAAAATGTACTTCAACCTCTTGTGATCCGTGTATACCTCACAATGATTTCCAATGAGGAAATGTCGCCATGTCTTCAATGCATGCACTATGGCTGCTAACTCCAAATCATGTGTGGCATAATTTAATTCATGAGGTTTCAGTTGTCGTGAAGCATATGAAACAACTCTTCCTTCCTGCATAAGCACTGCTCCAAGTCCTCGACGTGAAGCGTCGCAATACACCTCATAATCCTTGGTCTGATCTGGCAAAATTAGCACTGGTGAGGTAACCAATCTTTTCTTCAACTCCTGAAAACTTGCCTCACAGTCCTCAGTCCATATGAACTTAGTATCCTTTTTCAACAACTCCGTCATAGGCTTTGCAATCCTTGAGAAATTCTCAATGAATCTCCGGTAGTATCCTGCGAGTCCAAGAAAACTCCGGATCTCTCCAACTGTCGTTGGTGCTTCCCAATTGGTTATGGTCTCAACCTTTGTGGGGTCAACTGCTATACCTTCTCCGGATATAACGTGTCCAAGAAATCCAACTTCCTTTAGCCAAAACTCACATTTGCTGAACTTGGCATATAACTGGTGTTCCCTTAGCTTCTCCAAAACCAATCGCAAATGTTCCTTATGTGCCTCTTCATTCTTCGAGAAAACCAAAATATCATCAATGAACACCACGACGAACTTATCCAAAAACTCCATAAACACTTTGTTCATCAGGTTCATGAAATAGGCCGGTGCGTTAGTCAGTCCAAATGACATAACGGTGTACTCATACAGTCCATATCTTGTGGTGAACGCTATCTTAGGTATGTCCTGCTCTCGAATCTTCAGCTGATGGTACCCTGATCGCAAATCGATCTTGGAAAACACTTTAGCACCTTGCAAACAATCAAACAGATCATTTATCATTGGTAGTGGGTACTTGTTCTTGATTGTTACTTCATTCAATCCACGATAATCAACAACCATCCTTAACGATCCATCCTTCTTCTCCACTAACAGTACGGGTGATCCCCAAGGCGAAGAACTTGGGCGTATATAACCTTTATCCAACAGCTCCTTAATCTGCTTCTTGATTTCCGCCAAATCCTGTGTGGGCATCCTGTATGGTCGCTTCGATATCGGGCCTGTTCCTGGCAACAGCTCAATCAAAAACTCAATGTCTCTATCCGGTGGCATTCCTGGAAATTCCTCAGGAAATACATCAGGATAGTCCTTCCAGAAACTTCTCCTGCTTAGCTGCGTCTGTAGCAACGTCATCTGGGGCATAACGTGCTAACTTACTAAAATCATCCACATACTGGCCAACAGTCCTTCCTCCTTGGCGTAAGTTGCGCAACTCACGCTTCTTCATGGACATAGCTCCTGCTGAAACATGGGCAGTGCGGAAAGCTTGCTGGAACTGATCCCATGTAATAGTGTCTACGGGGTAAGTGGCTGTGAAATTCTCCCACCATGCTGCTGCAGGTCCGTCAAGCTGATGTGCAGCAAACTTCACCTTCTCACCATATGTGCATCCTGCAGTGGTCAACTCCCTTCCTATCTTGCGGAGCCAATCATCTGCTACAATCGGCTCGGTGCTACTAGAATACACCGGTGGATGCAGCCTAAGGAAACGAGTCAAGTGATCCCCAGGTGGTGGTGGTGGTGGGTTGTTGTTGTTGTTGCCTTGGTTCTGTACCAATATCCGAATCAAAGTATTCTGCTGCTGAATCAACTGGGTGATCTCTGGCGGGAAAACAAACTCGGGGTCGCGTCTCGGAGGCATCTAAAGGGTTTAGAAAAGACGAGAAATTAAGAATAGAGTGAGGTCTAGGGAGAAAACACTACCCAAATGCTCATGAGACAAATGCACACAAAATCACTTCATTCATTCAATCAAAGGGCTTACAACGGTCTAACTATCGCAAAAGTGCGTGTACTATAATGTTTACATGGAGGGAATACTATTAATATGTGGGGGTCATCTATTAATTTGAACCAGTGGAAGACTCCATGATGTCTGCTCCAGCTTCGTCTTCAAAGTCAGGCTCGCTTGGATCTGAATCGGTGTCGTCGATGATGATGTAGTTGCTCGGACAGTCGACATACTTGTCTTCATTCTTGAGTGCTAATTTCTTCTTGAGTTCTTCAATCTCATACTTAAGATCGTTATTGTGCCTTACGACATCTACGATCTCGTCCATGTAGTCCTTGCGTAGAGTCTTCATCTCTCCTTCAAGTTCAATGATCCTTCCCTTTGCATTCTTCAACTCTATCATATCATTGCACATCTGGTTCTCCTGGCGTCGAATGTGCTGGTTTAACTCTTGGATGAAAGCTGCAATGGATCTGTCCTTCTTGGTGCTGACTATCTCCCATTGTTCATTCCGGCGTCCGCCAATCTGGTAGATAGTGTCCTTGAGGTTTTCTTGATAAGCTTCTCCAATGCGTCCCATGGTGATATGAGCTGCCATGCTCTTTCCCAGACTCCAAGTTGGTGCACTGAAAACACTATCTATAGGCTTGGTGATTGGCGCGAATGTCCTTCCCGAAACATGAGCTTGAATCTTCCAGCGCTCCTCTTCAGGCAGAGTGGCATTGAAAGTCCCTGTGAAACTTGGTAGTCCAATGTTCAGGTACTTGGTGATTTCCTTCAAGTGGGATCCAAAAGGTGTGCCTTCATCAGGTTGAGCGTACTTGATCTTGGCGTCCGTCATCCTAAAGAGTAGAAAAGATGAGGAGTTAGAAAATGAGAAGAGAATAGTGATCTATCGCTTTAACTTAGTGGTCGTGTCCTACAGTCAGCGTGTGCTCTAATACCATCTCTGTAGCGACCCGACCCGAATGGATCAAGTCTCTGTGCTCCGATGTCATCCCTGGATCAGTAATGCTGACACCACACAGTACTTCGAAGGATGTATAGCAGAGTAGCAATCACACACTTATTACATCGTTTGTCCAGAAGAGGACTTATTACAATAATCATGGCTTAAGGCCATCTAATAACGATAACAGCGGAAGACTTGGAAGATAAGTGAGTCCATCAACTCCAACGGCATCACTGAGTATAGAACCACGACCTAAAAGCATCTTACTCGTCGTCCGAAAAGTCTACAACATGAAAAGTTGCATCCCGAAAACGGGTCAGCACATGGAATATGCTGGCAATGTAACACATAGAGAGAAATAATGAGTATTGGCTATACTACATGCATATTTGGCTGGTGGAAAAGCTCTATGGTTACAGTTTTTTTGCATAAAGCCAGTTTTTCCCTACTACAAAGGAATAAATTTATTTAACTATCATGGTGGTTGTTAAACATTGAGAATGGTTGACAGCATCCTCAATCCCAATTAAAAGTACTCATTTAAAACCCAACAATATTAATTAGAAGTAACATGTTGAGATTCAACAGGATAATCCAAGTACTAGATACTCAAGACGTCCATAACCGGGGACACGGCTAATCATGATTAGTTTGTACACTCTGCAGAGGTTTGCGCACTTTTCCCCACAAGACTCGATCGCCTCCGCTTGGTTTCTCGCACTACATGGTGTTTAAGAAACGGATGACCGAGACATAGTCTTTCAGAAGCGCTAGCACCTTACGATGGGTGGACCGGTACACCTACATCCCCTACATCTGCTAGTCCACCACTATAAGAGTTCGCACGACTTAGTCAACTATGCCAGAGCCCATAATGGCTTGTGGCTGCACACGTAAGTTACTAGTATGAATTATCTTATGATCCCTTTGAGCCTGGGTGGCGGTCCGAAGAAATACAGGCAAGTCCTGCTAGAAAACAGGTGCCTCAATCCACCCAGATGTGTATTTAAGTTGCCACCTTAGATAAACCATTAATAACAATCTCACATCTGTCATGGATATTCACTCACCCAATCCACGTCTACTAGCATAGCATAGCATATTAAGCAAACGCAGAAGTAACTCCCAAAGGTTTCATAAGTAATACAGGTAATAGGTACTACCTCATCTACTTCCCATCCCACAATTTAATTAGATCCTAATCATGCAATGTTTGAGGATTGATCTAATGCATAAAAACTGGGTAGTAGAAAAGATATGATCAAGTGTTACTTGCCTTGCTGACGATCCGCGAAACCTAGAGACTCGAAGTAACAAGCGGCACACTCCGGGTGATCTATCGCAGACAAACAACAAGCATACAATAAGTACTCATCTAATGCACAGGTAAATCTCGAATAAAAGATGTAACCAGAAAGTTCAACTTAAGAACCCTGGTTGCAAAAAGAATCGAATCAAATAAAGCAACGAAAGTCAAACGACGAAAGAAAAACAACTCCATTCTAGCAAGTTGAAACTAAGTCAAATTTTACAGTAGCAAAACTTTGTTTAAGTTGATTAGTCGGAACGGCGGTTTCGAGATGAAACTCCAGGCGTTTGAATCACCTGATTTCAATAAACGAGCGAGAAGATAGACTAGAAAGGAAATCGGATCTGAAATCGCTATCAGAAAAATAGCGGAATAAATCCGATGAGAAAGAAAACGACGAACGGTTGAACGAACGGACGTTCATTAACCGAGGCAAACCGGTGATCATGTTCGTTAGGACGATCGGTCCGGCGAACGCTTGCTAAACAAAACCGGAAAGAAAAACCGGCGAGAAAAACCGATCTAGGGTTTCGAAAAGAAAACCGAAACGAAAAACCGATCTAGAAAACCGGAACGGAAACCGGAACGATTTACGAAAAACTGAATCGAGGAAAAGAAAAGGTGACGCGGCGCAGGGCTAGTACCTCAAAGAGGCGAGGTGCTCCGGCGGCGGCGGCACTTGGCGGCGGCGATGGCAAGCGGCGGCGGCGTTGGTGAGGGCGGCGGCGGCGGTGTAGGGCGACGGCGCTGCTGCTGCTGCGGAGTGGAGGAGAGGAGAGGTGTTGGTTTGATGTGTTAGAGGGGGGGGTGCTTGGGTATTTATATAGGGGAGGGGAGGGTTTTGCTTGGGGTAGGGGGCAAGAAATAGACTAGGATTAGGAAACAAAGAGGGAAAAGATCTAGAAACAAAAACGGAATAAACGGAAGTAGGACAAAAGTCCTACTAGGATTTCCAAAAGGAAGCGGCGGCGACTCCCTGGCGCCTGGCGCGCGCGCGCTAGCGATGGCCTTGGCCTCCTGGCCGGCCGACTGGCTTGGCGGCTTGGGCCTTTGGCCCAAGGCGCTGCGGCTCTTTTTTTTTTAAATCGGTTTCGCGCGCAGAAAAAAAACAGAAAAAAAAATCTAAACGAACTCCAAAATTAATAAAGTAAATTTTCCTCGACTCCAAAAATGAGTCGAACAAAATGAACTTTTACTCGGGGCCTAAAATGCAATTTTTGAAAACATGCATTTTTCCCTAAGGCAAATAAACTCCGAGAAAAATCCAAAATTTGATTTATTTATTAAATCTTCATTTTTCCTAAATTTTGGGAAAGTCATATTATTCCCTCTCTTATTTTTGATATTGGAAAAATATTTGAAGATTAAATAAATAAATCCAATGATCCTCTTTTCATAGTTTTGAGAGAACTCAAATACGAAAATTTCGAAATCTCCAACTCTCTCCGAGGGTCCTTGAGTTGCGTGAAATTTCTAGGATCAACAAAATGCAAGAAAATATGATATGCATGATGATCTAATGTATAACATTCCAAATTGAAAATTTGGGATGTTACAACCAGAGAGGTGTCTCGGTCATGTCTACATAGTTCTCGAACCTATAGGGTCCGCACGCTTAACGTTCGTTGACGATATAGTACTATATGAGTTATGTATGTTGGTGACCAAATGTTGTTCGGAGTCCGGGATGAGATCACGGACATGACGAGGAACTCCGGAATGGTCCGGAGATAAAGTTTGATATATGTGATAATAGTGTTTGGTCACCGGAAGGGGTTCCGGATGTTTCCCGAAATGTTTGGGTACGAGACCACTTTATTTGGGCCAAAGGGGAAAGCCCACAAGGTTTTTGGAAAGCACAAAAGGAAGATTTTTGGAGTCTAGGGGCCAGACGCCAGGGTCCCTGGCGTCTGGGTCTAGACGCCGGGAACCCTGGCGTCTGGCCCTGGAGTCCGAGAAGGACTCTTGCCTTTCGAGTGAAACCGACTTTGTGGAGGCTTTCACTCCAAGTTTCGACCCAAGGCTCAACATATAAATAGAGGGGTAGGGCTAGTGAAGGAAATATGCCCTAGAGGCAATAATAAAGTTATTATTTATTTCCTTATATCATGATAAATGTTTATTATTCATGCTAGAATTGTATTAACCGGAAACATAATACATGTGTGAATACATAGACAAACTTAGTGTCACTAGTATGCCTCTACTTGACTAGCTCGTTAATCAAAGATGGTTATGTTTCCTGACCATGAACAAAGTGTTGTTATTTGATTAACAAGGTCACATCATTAGTTGAATGATCTGATTGACATGACCCATTCCATTAGCTTAGCACCCGATCGTTTAGTATGTTGCTATTGCTTTCTTCATGACTTATACATGTTCCTATAACTATGAGATTATGCAACTCCCGTTTACCGGAGGAACACTTTGGGTACTACCAAACGTCACAACGTAACTGGGTGATTATAAAGGAGTACTATAGGTGTCTCCAAAGGTACATGTTGGGTTGGCGTATTTCGAGATTAGGATTTGTCACTCCGATTGTCGGAGAGGTATCTCTGGGCCCTCTCAGTAATGCACGTCACATAAGCCTTGCAAGCATTACAACTAATATGTTAGTTGTGAGATGATGTATTACGGAACGAGTAAAGAGACTTGCCGGTAATGAGATTGAACTAGGTATTGGATACCGACGATCGAATCTCGGGCAAGTAACATACCGATGACAAAGGGAACAACGTATGTTGTTATGCGGTCTGACCGATAAAGATCTTCGTAGAATATGTAGGAGCCAATATGGGCATCCAGGTCCCGCTATTGGTTATTGACCGGAGACGTGTCTCGGTCATGTCTACATTGTTCTCAAACCCGTAGGGTCCGCATGCTTAAGGTTACGATGACAGTTACATTATGAGTTTATGCATTTTGATTTACCGAAGGTTGTTCGGAGTCCCGGATGTGATCACGGACATATCGAGGAGTCTCGAAATGGTCGAGACGTAAATATTGATATATTGGAAGCCTATGTTTGGATATCGGAAGTGTTCCGGGTGAAATCGGGATTTTACCGGAGTACCGGGAGGTTACCGGAACCCCCCGGGAGCCATATGGGCCTTAATGGGCTTTAGTGGAAAGGAGAAAGGGGCAGCCCAAGGTGGCTGCGCACCTCCCCCCCTCCCCTAGTCCTATTAGGACTAGGAGAGGTGGCCGGCCCCCTTCTCTCTCTTTCCCCCTCGGGGAATCCTAGTCCAACTAGGATTGGGGGGGGAGTCCTACTCCCGGAAGGAGTAGGACTCCTCCTGCGCCCTCCTCCTGGCCGGCGCCCCCCTCCCCCTTGGCTCCTTTATATACTGAGGCAGAGGCACCCCAAAAACACACAAGTTGATCCACGTGATCTATTCCTTAGCCGTGTGCGGCGCCCCCAGCCACCATAGTCCTCGATAATACTATAGCGGAGTTTAGGCGAATCCATGCTGCTGTAGTACAGCAAGATCGTCACCACGCCGTCGTGCTGACGGAACTCTTCCCCGGCACTTTGCTGGATCGGAGTCCGGGGATCGTCATCGAGCTGAACGTGTGCTCGAACTTGGAGGTGCCATAGTTTCGGTGCTTGATCGGTTGGATCGTGAAGACGTACGACTACTTCCTCTATGTTGTGTCAACGCTTCCGCAGTCGGTCTGCGTGGGTACGTAGACAACACTCTCCCCTCTCGTTGCTATGCATCACCATGATCTTGCGTGTGCATAGGAAATTTTTTGAAATTACTATGAAACCCAACAGTGGTATCAGAGCCTAGGTTATTTATGTTGATGTTATATGCACGAGTAGAACACAAGTGAGTTGTGGGCGATATAAGTCATACTGCCTACCAGTATGTCACACTTTGGTTCGGCGTCATTGTTGGACGAGACGACCCGGTCCAACATTACGCGTACGCTTACGCGAGACCGGTTCCCCCGACGTGCTTTGCACATAGGTGGCTTGCGGGCGACTGTCTCTCCAACTTTAGTTGAACCAAGTGTGACTACGCCCGGTCCTTGCGAAGGTTAAAACGGAGTCTATTTGACAAACTATCGTTGTGGTTTTGATGCGTAGGTGAGATTGGTTCTTGCTTAAGCCCGTAGCAGCCACGTAAAACTTGCAACAACAAAGTAGAGGACGTCTAACTTGTTTTTGTAGGGCATGTTGTGATGTGATATGGTCAAGGCATGATGCTGAATTTTATTGTATGAGATGATCATGTTTTGTAACCGAGTTATCGGCAACTGGCAGGAGCCATATGGTTGTCGTTTTATTGTATGCAATGCAATCGCGATGTAATGCTTTACTTTTATCACTAAGTGGTAGCGATAGTCGTAGAAGCACAAGCTTGGCGAGATGACAACGATGCTACGATGGAGATCAAGGTGTCACGCCGGTGACGATGGTGATCATGACGGTGCTTCGGAGATGGAGATCACAGGCACAAGATGATGATGGCCATATCATAACACTTATATTGATGGCATGTGATGTTTATCTTTTATGCATCTTATCTTGCTTTGATTGACGGTAGCATTATAAGATGATCTCTCACTAAATTATCAAGAAGTGTTCTCCCTGAGTATGCACCGTTGCCAAAGTTCGTCGTGCCCAGACACCACGTGATGATCGGGTGTGATAAGCTCTACGTCCATCTACAACGGGTGCAAGACAGTTTTGCACACGCAGAATACTCAGGTTAAACTTGACGAGCCTAGCATATGCAGATATGGCCTCGGAACACGGAGACCGAAAGGTCGAGCGTGAATCATATAGTAGATATGATCAACATAACGATGTTCACCATTGAAAACTACTCCATCTCACGTGATGATCGGTTATGGTTTAGTTGATTTGGATCACGTGATCACTTAGAGGATTAGAGGGATGTCTGTCTAAGTGGGAGTTCTTAAGTAATTTGATTAATTGAACTTAAACTTATCATGAACTTAGTACCTGATAGTATCTTGCTTGTTTATGTTGATTGTAGATAGATGGCTCGTGCTGTTGTTCCGTTGAATTTTAATGCGTTCCTTGAGAAAGCAAAGTTGAAAGATGATGGTAGCAATTATACGGACTGGGTCCGTAACTTGAGGATTATCCTCATTGCTGCACAGAAGAATTACGTCCTGGAAGCACCGCTGGGTGCCAGGCCTGCTGCAGGAGCAACGCCGGATGTTATGAACGTCTGGCAGAGCAAAACTGATGACTACTCGATAGTTCAGTGTGCCATGCTTTACGGCTTAGAATCGGGACTTCAACGACGTTTTGATCGTCATGGAGCATATGAGATGTTCCAGGAGTTGAAGTTAATATTTCAAGCAAATGCCCGGATTGAGAGATATGAAGTCTCCAATAAGTTCTATAGCTGCAAGATGGAGGAGAACACTTATGTCAGTGAGCATATACTCAAAATGTCTGGGTATAATAATCACTTGATTCAATTGGGAGTTAATCTTCTGGATGATTGCGTCATTGACAGAATTCTCCAATCACTGCCACCAAGCTACAAGAGCTTCGTGATGAACTATAATATGCAAGGGATGAACAAGACTATTCCCGAGCTCTTCGCAATGCTGAAAGCTGCGGAGGTAGAAATCAAGAAGGAGCATCAAGTGTTGATGGTTAACAAGACCACTAGTTTCAAGAAGAAGGGCAAAGGGAAGAAGAAGGGGAACTTCAAGAAGAACGGCAAGCAAGTTGCTGCTCAAGAGAAGAAACCCAAGTCTGGTCCTAAGCCTGAAACTGAGTGCTTCTACTGCAAGCAGACTGGTCACTGGAAGCGGAACTGCCCCAAGTATTTGGCGGATAGGAAGGATGGCAAGGTGAACAAAGGTATATGTGATATACATGTTATTGATGTGTACCTTACTAGAGCTCGCAGTAGCACCTGGGTATTTGATACTGGTTCTGTTGCTAATATTTGCAACTCGAAATAGGGACTACGGAATAAGCGGGCACTGGCAAAGGACGAGGTGACGATGTGCGTAGCAAACGGTTCCAAAGTCGATGTGATCGCGGTCGGCACGCTACCTCTACATCTACCTTCGGGATTAGTATTAGACCTAAATAATTGTTATTTGGTGCCAGCGTTGAGCATGAACATTATATCTGGATCTTGTTTAATGCGAAACGGTTATTCATTTAAATCAGAGAATAATGGTTGTTCTATTTATATGAGTAATATCTTTTATGGTCATGCACCCTTGAAGAGTGGTCTATTCTTATTGAATCTCGATAGTAGTAATACACATATTCATAATGTTGAAGCCAAAAGATGCAGAGTTGATAATGAAAGTGCAACTTATTTGTGGCACTGTCGTTTAGGTCATATCGGTGTAAAACACATGAAGAAACTCCATACTGATGGACTTTTGGAACCACTTGATTATGAATCACTTGGTACTTGCGAACCGTGCCTCATGGGCAAGATGACTAAAACACCGTTCTCCGGTACTATGGAGAGAGCAACAGATTTGTTGGAAATCATACATACCGATGTATGTGGTCCGATGAATATTGAGGCTCGTGGCGGATATCGTTATTTTCTCACCTTCACAGATGATTTAAGCAGATATGGGTATATCTACTTAATGAAACATAAGTCTGAAACATTTGAAAAGTTCAAAGAATTTCAGAGTGAAGTTGAAAATCATCGTAACAAGAAAATAAAGTTTCTACGATCTGATCGTGGAGGAGAATATTTGAGTTACGAGTTTGGTGTACATTTGAAAAATTGTGGAATAGTTTCGCAACTCACACCACCCGGAACACCACAGCGTAATGGTGTGTCCGAACGTTGTAATCGTACTTTACTAGATATGGTGCGATCTATGATGTCTCTTACTGATTTACCGCTATCATTTTGGGGTTATGCTTTAGAGATGGCCGCGTTCACGTTAAATAGGGCACCATCAAAATCCGTTGAGACGACATCTTATGAACTATGGTTTGGCAAGAAACCAAAGTTGTCGTTTCTTAAAGTTTGGGGCTGCGATGCTTATGTGAAAAAGCTTCAACCTGATAAGCTCAAACCCAAATCGGAGAAATGTGTCTTCATAGGATACCCAAACACTAGTGCAGAACCGGGCAATAGCACCGGTTCGTAAGGCCCTTTAGTGCCGGTTCAGGAACCGGCACTAAAGTTTCGGCACTAAAGGCCCCCCCCTTTAGTACCGGTTCAGCACGAACCGGTGCTAAAGGGGAACCACGTGGCACGAGCCAGCTCCGGGGGCCGGGAGCCCTTTAGTACCGGTTGGTAACACCAACCGGTACTAAATGGTTGTGGGTTTTTGTTTTATTTTGTATTTTTCAATTAAATTTGTGTTATCAATTTAATTTAGGATTGTTTTACGTTATAATGAGTTGTAGTCGTCGTCATCATCATCATCATCGCATATTAATAAATAAATAAACTCTAGCTAGCTAAAAATCATCGTAGTCGTCTAATTACCACTATTTAATCATCATAGTCATTACCACTAGCTATCTAATCATCATCAACGCTGGCTAGCTTAAAGAGGAAACATTAACTTTGTAACAGAAGCAAAGATATCATCAAGTTCAACATAATCATCACCAACATCGAAGTTCAGGACACGGACATGAGACAAGTACTAATTAAGAGCATGAACTAGTAGCTACTGATCCTGCTGCTCCCTCTCAGGTAGAATAGCATAGAACATGTATAGCTCTCCTGATTCATCATACTGGAGCATGCAGATGAATCTGTCTCCTAATCTTGGGTTGCGCTTCTCCTTACTGCCCCCTAGTACTTCTCTGAGATCGTTAACAATTTTGCTCCAATCTTTCACTATTAAGAATTCTTTGCTTTCAGAAATCCTGAATGCACTCATGTGCAATGTAGGAAATCTTGGTCCTAAGCTAACCATTGACATGCGACCTTTTGTCTCGATCCACTGAGGCACAACTGTCATCGGAATTCCCTTTTGAACAACATCGTATAGTAATTAATATACTAAGCAATGAAAGTTTAGCTTTAAAAATAATGTATGCAAAAGATGCACTAATTAAGGATAAATATTTAAAATCTTACCATCTTTTGATTATAGATATGACCGTAGTTCAATACAATCACCATTGGTCGCACGTTTTGAGTACTAACATTTCTAAGTTTAGGAAAAAAAATTGTCTTGACAGTATTAAGATCCTCAAGCCATGAAACATAATGACTTATCTCCTCGCAGTTTAGTTGAGCCCCGGGGCAGTAGTAGGTCCTGTCTACCAAGCGCCGGACATGTTTGCTTGAACCGAAATAAGCTGACAATACAAATTAGTTGTCAACTATTTTTGAATAAACTGTATGAAATACATAAACATATGCATGCATGGTTGAGAAAAACTCACCAAATGGTAGAACTGGAGGCGTTTGCACATCGACCCAGATGTCTATATTACCTTCAATATCATCTTCCGGACGAATATCAAAGGTGATAACCATATCAGGCTCAAATGCATAAGCCTTGCATAGTGCTTGCCAAGTTTTGCATTCAAAATGGGTGTATGTATCTCTATTATATAATTTGACGTTGAAAGTATACCCATGCTCCGTCTTCAAGTAAACTCTCTTTACCTCCATATCATCTATAGTACTAAAACCTATCTTATCTAAGACAAAAATTCTTGCATGGCAGGGGATGCGCTAGTAGAATAGTGAAAATTTAAAATTATAAGTTGAAGCAAATGAAGCATAAGTTTTGCATTCAAATAATAATTGACAAAGTGACTTACTGTATCAACTTCGAATGTCTCATCCAGCTTGATGCTGAAGCGCCTACCATCAACAAGGAAATTTTGGTCGCACAGGCCGCGCTGGTCTTCACAGTGTTCGCACATAATAAAATCTTTTTCGTCGTCAGATGACATTTCCTATGTTCATATAGGTGAAACATTAAACACATATATCTAGCCAAATATATATTCATCTAACATTTGACATTAATATATCTAACTATATATTCAATTGACATTAATATATATTTAACTTTTCTATCTAATTCATCTAACATTCGACATTAATCTAACATTTATATAAACTTAAAATATATAAAAATTAAATAAACAGAAAAACTCATTAACAAATAATATTTTAATTAGATCATCAAATCTCATATACCTAAATTTTCTTACTAAAAATAAACTAGTTATACTAATTATTCAACTAGTTCTAATCTCATATACCTAAATTTTCTTACTAAAAATAAACTAGTTATATTAATTATTCAACTAGTTCTAATCTCATATACGTAAATTTTCTTACTAAAAATAAACTAGTTATATTAATTATTCAACTAGTTCTAATCTCTAGTTCGACAATTTTTCTATCTAGCTAGCTAATTCATCTAACATTCGATCATCTAATTAACTTTTCTAAAAAACAGAAAATAAGTAAAAAAAAATGTGTGTGTGTATGTGTGTGTGTATGCATGTGTGTGTATATATACGTATATGTGTGTACGTATGTGTGTATGTGTGTGTATGCGTGTGTGTGTGGTATATGTGTGTGTGTGTGCGGCCCCGTACGCCGCCGCCCCGTACGTACGAGCGGGGGCGCCGGCGTACGGGGCGGGGGCGCCGGTGTGTGTGTGTGTATGTGTTTGTATGTATGTGTGTGTAAGTGTGTGCGGGAGCGAGAGAGACGTACGGCCGCGGCGCTGACGACGGACGGCGGCGGCGTTCGGGGCGGCAGCGCGAGACGACGACGATGACGGGCGGCGGCGGGGACAGCGGCGATGACGACGGACGACGGTACGAGCGACGGGCGGCGATGACGACGGACGACGGTACGAGCGACGGGCGGCGACGACGGGATCGAGCGGCGCGCGCGGCGGAGGTTGGAGACGAAGTGGGGAGATGAAACTGAAATTTTCGTAAGTGCTATATATATAGGATGGGCCTTTAGTACCGATTCGTGGCTCCAACCGGTACTAAAGGCCTATTTTCGCCAGGCCAAGCGGCGGGAAACGAATGCCTTTAGTACCGGTTGGAGCCACCAACTGGTACTAAAGGGGGGCCTTTAGTACCGGTTGGAGCCACCAACCGGTACTAAAGGCCTTGCGCTGCCACCCCAAAGTTTAGTCCCACCTCGCCCGGTGCAGGGCAGCCGCACTGGTTTATAAATCCAGCCGCGGCTACCTCTTCGAACTCCTCTATATAGCAGGCTTCTCGGCCTAATTAATTAGGGCACGCTGCCCTGTGAGCCTGCTGGCCCGTCTGGGCCTGCATTTGCACACCCTAGGTCTGGCAGGCCCACTGGGCAGCATGCCAACAAATTTTTTATATAGTTTTTTCTTTTCTGCATTACTTATTTTCTTTTATTTATTTTTGAGTAGTTTTTTATATAGTTTTTTCTTTTCTGCATTATTTATTTTTTTCTATTTATTTTCTTCTGGAAATTGAATGCTGCATATTGAACAATTAGGTAAATGACCGAAAAACAACAAATGATGTCAGAACATGTTGGAAATTGATGACGTCACATTAAATGCTGCATACTGAACACAAAATAAGTCCGGAGTTTAAATAAGTTATTAAAAATAAAAAAGAGGTGCAATGCTGGTTAATTTGCTTCAAGCCTTTCGGAATAGTGTAGACTGCACTGCACATAGCTCAGTGCAATCTATGCTATTCCGCAAGGCTTGAAGCTAATCAACATGGATCACAAGATAGTTTGGTTAAATTGCATTACTTGTAAGTCCAGTTAACATGGATGCTTATGATGCAAGAGCAATAGCAAAAGTGAAAATTTGGCACAAATAGGTAGTTATGTAACTAAAATAGGTAGGAGGAGAGATCGATAGCTCTTATGTCACAAAAAGAAGTTGTATCAAACCTTTTATGTCGGATCTAGAACAAACCAATCGGTATCGCCATCATACAGCCCAGCCGTTGCTCGTGATGCATATATATGCATATCAAATGCACGGTTGGACGTATGATGGTGAATCCGAATGATTTGTATTCAGTCGATGAACTGGTAGATGTATGCAGTCGATGAACTGGTAGATGTATGTAGTCGATGAACTGAAAGACTTATGCAGGGAAGGCGAGAGGTGGGCTATATATAGGGTCGTCTGGCTCACAAAGTGATTGTGGTAGTTTCGATCCAACGACTCACATGAGCTAGGAAGAAACACACCCTTGATCCAACGACTCGCAAGAGCTAGAAAGAAACACACGATCCGTGTGATTCTTCCTGATTGGTGGGATGCACATTAGTACCCACTCCGTACTCCGAAACCCTGATACTCGGAAAGAGTTTGTCCAGTTTGTACATGAAGTGTGTCCAGTTTTTGCCGTGACCCTCTCTACTCTTTCGCACATGCTATGCGGGTGATATGATGATACCATGCCAAGTTTCAACATTTTCAGGATTCATTTTGTAGTGATTTTCAATTTCACGGTCATTTAGCTCTCTAAACAATTAGGTAAATGACCAAAAAACAACAAATGATGTCATAACATGTTGGAAATTGATGACATCGCTTTAAATGCTGCATACTAAACACAAAAGAAGTCTGGAGTTCAAATAAGTTTAAAAAACATTGAAGTGGCCATGTAACAGATGAGTTCTCGTCCGAAACCCTGATACTCGGAAAGAGTATGTCCAGTTTGTACACGAAGTGCGTCCAGTTTTTGCCGTGACCCTCTCTACTCTTTCGTGTATGCTATGCGGGTGATATGATGATACCATGCCAAGTTTCAACATTTTCAGGATTCATTTTGTAGTGATTTTCAATTTCACGGTCATTTAGCTCTCTAAACAATTAGGTAAATGACCGAAAAACAACAAATGATGTCAGAACATGTTGGAAATTGATGACGTCGCTTTAAATGGTGCATACTAAACACAAAAGAAGTCCGGAGTTCAAATAAGTTTAAAAAACATTAAAGTGGCCATGTAACAGATGAGTTCTCGTCCGAAACCCTGATACTCGGAAAGAGTATGTCCAGTTTGTACACGAAGTGCGTCCAGTTTTTGCTGTGACCCTCTCTACTCTTTCGCGCATGCTATGCGGGTGATATGATGATACCATGCCAAGTTTCAACATTTTCAGGATTCATTTTGTAGTGATTTTCAATTTCACGGTCATTTAGCTCTCTAAACAATTAGGTAAATGACCGAAAAACAACAAATGATGTCAGAACATGTTGGAAATTGATGACGTCGCTTTAAATGCTGCATACTGAACACAAAAGAAGTCCGGAGTTTAAATAAGTTATTAAAAATAAAAAAGAGGTGCAATGTTGGTTAATTTGCTTCAAGCCTTTCGGAATAGTGTAGACTGCACTGCACATAGCTCAGTGCAATCTATGCTATTCCGCAAGGCTTGAAGCTAATCAACATGTAGATGAGCATTGCAACTCTTCGTCATTGTCTGTGCACTCACGGCTTATAAACCGCTCATACTGCCTCTCTCTTGGCGAGGTGGGACTAAAAACAGCTTGCCATAACCTCATTAGTACCGGTTCGTGGTACGAACCGGCACTAAATGGTGATGGTGGAGCCATAGCCTGACCGCAGGCTGACACAGCCTCTTTAGTATTGGTTCGTGGCATGAACCGGTACTAAAGGTTCGCCACGAACCGGTACTATTGATCGCCGCCACGAACCGGCACTAATGTACACATTAGTGCCGGCTCTAATTCAAACCGACATTAATGTGCTTCACGTTTGACCCTTTTTCTACTAGTGAAAGGAGACTGTTGGGTACACCTTCTATCATAGATCCGAAGGCAAGACATTCGTTGCTAAGAATGGATCCTTTCTAGAGAAGGAGTTTCTCTCGAAAGAAGTGAGTGGGAGGAAAGTAGAACTTGACGAGGTAACTGTACCTGCTCCCTTACTGGAAAGTAGTACATCACAGAAAACTGTTTCAGTGACACCTACACCAGTTAGTGAGGAAGCTAATGATAATGATCATGAAACTTCAGATCAAGATACTATTGAACCTCGTAGATCAACCAGAGTAAGATCCACACCAGAGTGGTACGGTAATCCTGTTCTAGAAGTCATGCTATTAGATCATGATGAACCTACAAACTATGAAGAAGCGATGGTGAGCCCAGATTCCACAAAATGGCTTGAAGCCATGAAATCTGAGATGGGATCCATGTATGAGAACAAAGTATGGACTTTGGTTGACTTGCCCGATGATCGGCAAGCAATTGAGAATAAATGGATCTTCAAGAAGAAGACTGACGCTGATGGTAATGTTACTGTCTACAAAGCTCGACTTGTCGCGAAAGGTTTTCGGCAAGTTCAAGGGATTGACTACGATGAGACCTTCTCACCCGTAGCGATGCTTAAGTCCGTCCGAATCATGTTAGCAATTGCCGCATTTTATGATTATGAAATTTGGCAAATGGATGTCAAAACTGCATTCCTGAATGGATTTCTGGAAGAAGAGTTGTATATGATGCAACCAGAAGGTTTTGTCGATCCAGAAGGAGCTAACAAAGTGTGCAAGCTCCAGCGATCCATTTATGGACTGGTGCAAGCCTCTCGGAGTTGGAATAAACGCTTTGATAGTGTGATCAAAGCATTTGGTTTTATACAGACTTTCAGAGAAGCCTGTATTTACAAGAAAGTGAGTGGGAGCTCTGTAGCATTTCTGATATTATATGTGGATGACATATTACTAATTGGAAATGATATAGAATTTCTGGATAGCATAAAGGGATACTTGAATAAGAGTTTTTCAATGAAAGACCTCGGTGAAGCTACTTACATATTAGGCATTAAGATCTATAGAGATAGATCAAGACGCTTAATTGGACTTTCACAAACAACATACCTTGACAAAATTTTGAAGAAGTTCAAAATGGATCAAGCAAAGAAAGAATTCTTGCCTGTGTTACAAGGTGTGAAATTGAGTAAGACTCAATGCCTGACCACTGCAGAAGATAGAGAGAAAATGAAAGATGTTCCCTATGCTTCAGCCATAGGCTCTATCATGTATGCAATGCTGTGTACCAGACCTGATGTGTGCCTTGCTATAAGTTTAGCAGGGAGGTACCAAAGTAATCCAGGAGTGGATCACTGGACAGCGGTCAAGAACATCCTGAAATACCTGAAAAGGACTAAGGATATGTTTCTCGTATATGGAGGTGACAAAGAGCTCACCGTAAAAGGTTACGTTGATGGAAGCTTTGACACTGATCCGAATGATTCTAAATCGCAAACCGCATACGTGTTTATATTAAACGGTGGAGCTGTCAGTTGGTGCAGTTCTAAACAAAGCGTCGTAGCGGGATTTACATGTGAAGCGGAGTACATAGCTGCTTCGGAAGCAGCGAACGAAGGAGTCTGGATGAAGGAGTTCATATCCGATCTAGGTGTCATACCTAGTGCATCAGGACCAATGAAAATCTTTTGTGACAATACTGGTGCAATTGCCTTGGCAAAGGAATCCAGATTTCACAAAAGGACCAAGCACATCAAGAGATGCTTCAACTCCATCCGGGATCTAGTCCAGGTGGGAGACATAGAGATTTGCAAGATACATATGGATCTGAATGTTGTAGACCCGTTGACTAAGCCTCTTCCACGAGCAAAACATGATCAGCACCAAGGCTCCATGGGTGTTAGAATCATTACAGTGTAATCTAGATTATTGACTCTAGTGCAAGTGGGAGACTGAAGGAAATATGCCCTAGAGGCAATAATAAAGTTATTATTTATTTCATTATATCATGATAAATGTTTATTATTCATGCTAGAATTGTATTAACCCGAAACCTAATACATGTGTGAATACATAGACAAACTTAGTGTCACTAGTATGCCTCTACTTGACTAGCTCGTTAATCAAAGATGGTTATGTTTCCTGACCATGAACAAAGTGTTGTTATTTGATTAACGAGGTCACATCATTAGTTGAATGATCTGATTGACATGACCCATTCCATTAGCTTAGCACCTGATCGTTTAGTATGTTGCTATTGCTTTCTTCATGACTTATACAAGTTCCTATAACTATGAGATTATGCAACTCCCGTTTACCGGAGGAACACTTTGGGTACTACCAAACGTCACAACGTAACTGGGTGATTATAAAGGAGTACTACAGGTGTCTCCAAAGGTACATGTTGGTTTGGCGTATTTCGAGATTAGGATTTGTCACTCTGATTGTCGGAGAGGTATCTCTGGGCCCTCTCGGTAATGCACATCACATAAGCCTTGCAAACATTACAACTAATATGTTAGTTGTGAGATGATGTATTACGGAACGAGTAAAGAGACTTGCCGGTAAGGAGATTGAACTAGGTATTGGATACCGACGATCGAATCTCGAGCAAGTAACATACCGATGACAAAGGGAACAACGTATGTTGTTATGCGGTCTGACCGATAAAGATCTTCGTAGAATATGTAGGAGCTAATATGGGCATCCAGGTCCCGCTATTGGTTATTGACCAGAGACGTGTCTCGGTCATGTCTACATTGTTCTCGAACCCGTAGGGTCCGCACGCTTAAGGTTACGATGACAGTTACATTATGAGTTTATGCATTTTGATGTACCGAAGGTTGTTTGGAGTCCCGGATGTGATCACGGACATATCGAGGAGTCTCGAAATGGTCGAGACATAAAGATTGATATGTTGGAAGCCTATGTTTGGATATCGGAAGTGTTCCGGGTGAAATCGGGATTTTACCGGAGTACCGGGAGGTTACCGGAACCCCCCGGGAGCCATATGGGCCTTAATGGGCTTTAGTGGAAAGGAGAAAGGGGCAGCCCAAGGTGGCTGCGCACCTCCCCCGTCCCCTAGTCCTATTAGGACTAGGAGAGGTGGCCGGCCCCCTTCTCTCTCTTTCCCCCTCGGGGAATCCTAGTCCAACTAGGATTGGGGGGGAGTCCTACTCCCGGAAGGAGTAGGACTCCTCTTGCGCCCTCCTCCTAGCCGGCGCCCCCCTCCCCCTTGGCTCCTTTATATACTGAGGCAGAGGCACCCCAGAAACACAGAAGTTGATCCACGTGATCTATTCCTTAGCCGTGTGCGGCGCCCCCAGCCACCATAGTCCTCGATAATACTATAGCGGAGTTTAGGCGAAGCCCTGCTGCTGTAGTACATCAAGATCATCACCACACCATCGTGCTGACGGAACTCTTCCCCGACACTTTGCTGGATCGGAGTTCGGGGATCGTCATCGAGCTGAACGTGTGCTCGAACTTGGAGGTGTCGTAGTTTCGGTGCTTGATCGGTTGGATCGTGAAGACGTACGACTACTTCCTCTACGTTGTGTCAACACTTCCGCAGTCGGTCTGCGTGGGTACGTAGACAACACTTTCCCCTCTCGTTGCTATGCATCACCATGATCTTGCGTGTGTGTAGGAAATTTTTTGAAATTACTACGAAACCCAACAGCTAGCACCCAAGACACATCAAGAAACACCAAGCCGTGTGCCGGCAACCCCGTCCCCTCTAGTTTATCCTCCGTCCTAGTTTTCGTAGTGCTTAGGCGAAGCCCTGCGGAGATTGTTCTTCACCAAACACCATCACCACACCGTCGTGCTGCCGGAACTCATCTACTACTTCACCCCTCTTGCTGGATCAAGAAGGCGAGGACGTCACCGAGCCGAACATGTGCAGAACTCGGAGGTGCCGTGCTTTCGGTACTTGGATCGGTCGGATCGTGAAGACGTACGACTATATCAACCACGTTGATATAACGCTTCCGCGAACGGTCTACGAGGGTACGTAGACAACACTCTCCCCTCTCGTTGCTATGCATCACCATGATCTTGCGTGTGCGTAGGAAATTTTTGAAATTACTACGTTCCCCAACAATAAAAGTGTATACATGAAAGTAAAAGATAGGCCCTTCATAGAGGGAAGCAGAGGTTTCCATGCGCTTTTTGGTTCTATGCTCAATCTCTTAGTGCAAAAGAACGTCACATTATATTGCCCCTTATGATAGCAACCTTTATTATGCAGTCTGTCGCTTTTATTATTTTGCCATCACAAGTTCGTATAATGCTCAACTTTCTCTTACACCAAATGATATAACACATTTAGAAGCAATTTTATTGCCTTTTTGCACCAATGACAACTTACTTGAAGGATCTTACTCAATCCATAGGTAGGTATGGTGGACTCTCAAAACAAGATTTGGGTTTAAGGGTTTTGGATGCACAAGTAGTATCTCTACTTAGTGCGGAATTTTTGGCTAGCAAAGATATTGGGCAAGAACCACATGTTAAAGGATCTATGAAAATATAACTTTTATGTGAATATGAACAAGCATAAATCATTACGTTGTCTTCCTTGTCCAGCGTCAACAATGTTGGCATATAATATTTTGATGGGGGCTCGCAATCATAAAAGATGTCCAAGATAGTGTATTTGCATGTTAATCCTCTCTTCCCTTATTAATTCTTTCATGAATTGCATCATTGACCAATGCTATGTTTGTCAATCTCCAATGAATTTTACCACATATACTTTTCCTTATGTGATGTCATTACTCACCATAAGATTAGCATATGATCTTTTTCATTTATTTCTCTTTCTTTTTATTGAAACATAAAAATAAAGAAAGTAATACATAAACTAAGCTTTATTATATATCTTGAACATGATTACATAGATATATCACAAAGCAAGCACTCAAAAAGAAAGGACCGAACTAAACATTTTATTGAACTAAATCAAAAGATAACTAAAGATCGAGCTAAAATAGATAAAGGCAAAGATAATGGTGGTGATACGGTACCGGTACACCTCCCCTAAGCTTGGCACAAGCCAGGGGGAGTTTCCATACCATGAACTCAAGTATCTTTTGGTGATGAAGAAGGTGGTGGTGATGATGTGGTTGCATGAGTGTTCTTCTTCTTCAGCTTATGCTTGAGGATGGAATTTTCCTCCCTCAATTCAGTGATCTCCTGCTCAAGATTCAGTATCTTTTTGCATAATTCCTGCTTATTTTCCCGCAAGAGACGAAAAGGGACAAATTGGATCTTAGGTTTCTTTGCTTTATTGGGGAGACTCGATTTCTTGAATTCCACGTGCATGTCCCCAGGTTGGGGTAATGGAACTTCATCTTCATCTGAGCTTGTCTCTTCTTACCCTTTCGGATCATAGTCTTCTTCTTCCTCCGTGGTCCAACCATAATGTTCCACATCTCCGTACACCTTGGGGTTTGCCATATAATCATCAAAATAGCTCTCACCCTTTGAGTCTTGAGATGATATATTTTCAGATCTGCCAGAAAATAGCAAGAAAGAAGAACAGGAGATTTCTCCATGATACGATGGTCAATGCTTTCGGGGGGTATATAAAGATTTTTATCTTGGGAAACAAGCAAATAGGAGAAAAACAGAGTCCGGAAAGTTCCCGAGGTGGGCACAACCCACCTGGGCATGCCAGGGGCCCAGGCGTGCCCTAGTGTCTTGTGCCCCCCTCGAGTGCCTTCCTGGTTGTTTCTTATTTTCCTAATTTTTGAAATATTCAAAAACTGACAAAAATATTTTTGTGGATTTTTTGGAGTCCTTTTACTTACTGTATCACATACCTCTTCTTTTTTGGTTATTATGGAGTGTTCCGGAAGGTTTCTTTCATGTGATCCTCCGGTGTCATTGTTTGGATAATATTGCTTTCAACATTAATAGGCATACCTAATATATAGTGTTTAATTCTTTGCCCATTGACAACCGTCCGAGTTATTTATTTTGATGGCTCCAGAATGATAAACCTCCTCGACGAAATATGGTCGTTCCCATTTAGAGAGGAGCTTTGCTGCAAAGAATCTGAAATGAGAGTTGTACAATAGGACATATTCACCAACTTTAAATTCCTGCATTTGTATTCTTTTGTCATGCCATCTTTTAACTTTTTCTTTAAATAACTTGGCATTAACATAGGCTTGGGTTCTCCATTCATTTAGTGAGCTAATATCAAATAACCTCTTTTCACCCGCAAGTTTGAAATCATAGTTGAGTTCCTTAATTGCGCAATAAGCTTTATGTTCTAACTCAAGAGGCAAATGACAGGCTTTTCCATAAACCATTTTCTAAGGAGACATACCCATAGGATTTTTATATGCTGTTCTGTAGGCCCAAAGTGCACCATCCAATTTCTTAGACCAATTCTTTCGGGACCTATTAACAGTTTTTTGTAATATTAATTTTATTTCTCTATTGCTAAGTTCAACTTTACCACTAGATTGAGGATGATAGGATGATGCAATTCTATGGTTAACATCATATTTAGCAAGCATTTTTCGGAAAGCACCATGAATAAAGTGTGAACCACCATCAGTCATTAAATATGTAGGGACTCCAAACCTTTGGAAAATAACTTCTTTAAGCATTTTAATAGAAGTGTTGTGATCAACACTACTAGTTGGAATAGCTTCTACCCATTTAGTAACATAATCAACAGCAACCAAAATAGGTGTCTACCCATTAGAGGAAGCACTACTGCAGGATGCTGCTAACGCGATACTACGATCAGAGACCCTTCGACGAAACTGTGTGCAATGCAATAATCTCAAACAGTGGTGTAAAAAATGCGTCAAAAAGGTGCAAAACGTTTGCAATGGAGGATGCATCAAACACGGTTCAGATTTTAGTTGCGTGTGTGATGCAGGGCATACGATTCAGTTCAATGAACTGTTTGCGATGAGGAGGAACAAAAGAAATGGGTAGCCAGATGAAGGTGTGTGCGATATACAGCATACGGTTCACTTGGATGAACTGTTTGTGATTCGGCAACACAAAATAAATGGTCAGCCAGATCAAGGTGTGTGCGATATACGGCATGCGGTTCACTCGGATGAACTGTTTGTGTTGAGACAAGAGAATAGAAATGGTTCAATATAACAAGATGTGTGTGATACACGGCAAACAAGTCTATAATCAGAAATGTCTGCGAAGACCTATAATAACACAGACGGTTGCTCCTAATAAGATGTGTGTGTTGTGCGATGGGATTGCATACAGAACAACAACATATATACACACACACTTATAAGGACATGGTTGCATAACTAAATTGAACATCCACTTACATAGGTGGCTACTACAACATGGCATTTGCACACACCAAAGTAAACTATTACATGCATAATTACATAGGTGGCTACTACACACATGACATTTCCACACACCAATAAAGTAAACTATATATTACATGCATGATTAACTAGCATAAACGATCATCTGATCATCATCTACTTCTTGTGACGCTTGCTCTGCTTGTGGCTCGATCCGGGCTCGTTGATTTGGGTAACGAGGCACTTCCACATGTCAACGGTCCGCCTGTGCATCTCATAGCATGTGTACACGATCTTGGCCGCGGAACTGAGGTGAGGTTCATCCAGTTGCCGCATCCAGGCCCTGTGCTAGGATACGGGAATTTTTCTCTGGGCATCATGCTTCATCTTTTCGTAGTAGGGGTCGATGATGGCCGAGGCAAGTTCAACCAGGGAGTCCTTCTTCATGCTGTCCCAGACCCTGTAGTGCTCACAGATTTCCACAATGTTCTAGCAGGCCAAGCCCATAACCCTGAGCGCTTTTACATCTTTGGTGGTTTCCACCATGGCAAACTTGTAGTCGATGCTGTTGACAAACCTGTTGAAATGGTCGCAAGGCTCTATGGCCATGCAGTAGTGGTAGGTGAGGACATGATGGCGCATGCACAACTGGGCGACGGCAGCCTTCTAATATATGTCGGGACGGCCGGCGGTGTACTGGAGGTCGATGTCGACCACCTTGTACTTGTCTCGAGCAAGCGACTGCTCAATGCTGTTGATGTAGTCGTCCACCACGGCCGGGTTGATGGTGTACACTACTGAGAGATCTGTCTCCCTCGCGTGGGTCTCCACTTTATGCTCGCCGAACTCCATTGGAGCACCGCTAGACATGCCCTCTCGATGTTTCATCGTGGGTGTGCTTGTTGTGTTGTGGGGCGCGATCGAAAGGATGAAGAGACTAAGGTTATAATGGCCGCGGGAATTAAAAGGGAAGCCGGACGGCTAGGAATATCGGCAGACCCTGATGACAGTTCTAATTTGCAGCGCGTAACTCCATCGTGCCGCACGTAAATGCATCGCGTGGCAACGCACGCGGTGCAACCGCATGCATATGGGGCCCCTGATGTGATCATGCGCATGCGCAACCGCTGGCAGAGCGCGTGCGGAGGGACGCGAGCAGAGCGCTCCGCGATCGCCTCAACGTCGAGCAACCACATATATATATATATATATATCCCTAATAATAAAGCACGGGTTGAGTCTCCGGGTTCACCATCGCGCACTATTTGCAGAAAAGCCCCTGTGATTTTGTGCATTGAACCCGCAATCTATCGTTAATCTGCGAAGAAAAAACGGTTCGCTGGAAAAAAACACCCGTACGCTTCCGCCTCCCCCCACGACCCTGGCCTTACCGAGTCAAATCCCCTGGCCGCCGCGGCCGCACCTCTGCCCGCTCGCCGCTCCTGCCGTGCTCTCGACCACAACTTCTAGATCAGGTCAACGCGGCTGCTCGAGAGGCTGGGGACAACGCATCTGCTCGGTGCAGAACGGCGGCGGCGGGATCCAGCGGGCGCGGGAGAATGAGGGATCCGGCGCCGCGGGCGAAGTCCTTGCAGCTGGAGGTGTGCCTCCATGGCTGGCAGGGAGAGCTCCAAGGTCATGGCGGGGCTTTCATTTTTCTGGTAGAAAAGAGAGACAGGCGAGGATCCAGGGAGGAGGAGAGGTAGGAGAAGAAGGAAGGGTGCGGCAGGGTGCAGCGGTGCGAGGGCACTGGTCTCCCGCGTGAGGAGCGCCTCTCCTCAGGAGGATCTGGAGGGAGTGAATGAAATTCAAATCCACTTCAGAGCAAGGTACTGTTGTAGAAGTACGAAGAAGAAAGCTGACCAGATGTACAAGTAGTAGCCGGCAATGATGATGAAGCAAGCCAACCAGATGTGCACGAAACGACCATACATCATGCCTGATTGATCCTCTGGTACGTGTTTCATTGGCCAATAGCCCATGCTAGCTAGCTAGCAACCATGTAAATTTCCCACGCTTGATTTATTCCTTTAGGACTTTATTAATTTTATATGTTCTTCCCATGATTATCTAGATAATACTAACTATTGATGTTTCTTTCACGCATACATGGCTTTGCTAGGAGTTTTTCCACTGATGAGGTCTGAACTCTGAATACTATGAACTTAAGGATAAATCTTATAGCAGATCAAATTCATGGTCCATGCAAAAAAAGAGAGATCAGAATCATGGTTGTGCTGATTCCATAGGGGCCTCATGATGGTTTGTGTTCTTTTATTGAAATGAAAAAATCAAGATTATTATTGTAACTATTACAGTTGTACTAGTAGGATTATCCTAGAAGCTGTGCCAATTTTTCATCAATTGATAACACAGTAAGGTAGTGAATCATCTTTGTAGACTTTACCATGCCTAGACTGGTTGACTTGGATCATGTGTATGTCTTAAACTTTTAAAATATTCTCACTTGTTCAAGTCCAGTTTATGTAACACCTATATAATACCTAATATGATAGTTTGATGTGTAGATTAGAAGAAACCGCACACAATAGATGCAGTTAGTATTTTGAAAATAAAGGTAGAAGTCTTTTGTCATAAGCTTTCAAATGGTACCTATTTTGGTCAATCTGAATTCAATTTTAAAAGTACAGCTAGAACAGGATGTTGTCTGTCAGTTTTAACCATGCGCAGAGTTCTGTTTAGCATCGATATATCTATTTCGAGATAGAAATAATTTGGGGCTCATCATGTTTCCAGTATGAGATGTGGTTGGGCAATAAGTTGCATCCCCTATGCCAAGCCTACCGAGTTCACTAAAGCAACAAGCAGGGGATCACCTTGATGCATATCGTCATCACATTCAGACCCAAAGATCTGGGAGCTGCAGTATGGGCATGATTAACTGGGCAGTGCCAAAATCAAGCTTTTCGGATGGTGGCGACAACAATGGTGGCTGGAGGCGATGGGGCTAGCAGCGTGGCAAACAGTAGCGCGCAACGTTTCACGGTAGGGCGTGTGGCCACTGCTTGCGGCGGTTGTGGATGATGAAGTACTGGACCTACGATGGACGACCATCCTGAAGATCTACATCATCATCTTTGGGTCAGTTCGCCATGAAGGCCATTCTGCGAACGAGGTTGTTCATGTCCCTCCTCATGTACAGTTGTACTTCTATTCTAGGATTTCAACTCTGCACTCCATTCCGCATCCTGAATATTCAGAGTCTCGAGTTTGCATGAGTCTCGATTTGATTAAATGAACAGGCCAGTAAGATAGATTTTTGGTCGAGGATAGATTTTTTATCGTGTGTGGGATGAGAGGGAATACTTATTGAGTTAGGGTCGTGACATTTTTTCTCCCGTTGCAACGCACGGGCATTTTTGCTAGTCTTTACCTACTAATAAAGCGGCTATCGCTTCTGCCCGTCCGTCATTAAAACTGCCCCTAAAGTTGCAAATAATTACCCACCAATGCCACCGGTAAGTGAGAAGAACATTTTGTTTTTTTTTCGCGCTCGCCCATAGCTCAATAAGGGGAGATCCCCTCATATACAACGACCAGGCGAGCAGCGCACTGGTTGGTTCCATGACCTACCGCGCTAGAGGTCGTGGGTTCGATTCCCACAACCACCCTTTTCCTTTAAAAAATCAATTACTTTTTGAAATTTTCATATCTTTGAAACCCTAACTTTAAATCTGACATGCCATATATGAAAATTCATCACAAAAATATGTAGATTTCAAATATGCTATTATCATTAATTTTTGAAATTACGTTCAGGGTGCAAACTTAAATAATACCTTCTTTGTATGATGAGATATTTTAGAAATGCCTATTACATATGTCCTTATAGATTGGTTGTTTTTGTGGAGCTATCCTATATGTTTGCAACCAAATTAAGTCTTGAACTGAATTATGATTGCACACACACACACACACACACATTCGCGTCGCGTCACATATATATGCGCTGGGTATATTCACTCCGTCCGAAAAAACTTGTCCTTCAAAGAGATATACCTAGCACTAATTTGATGTTAGATACATCCATTTGAGGGACAAACTTGGGACAAGTTATTTTGGACGAAGGGAGTATATGAAAACACTTATGCACATGTTATCATTAAATACTAAAATGTACTTTGCTATTTTATTCTAATGCAATATTTTTTTTGCGTCACCGAGAAACAACAACAAATGCGTAAACATATATTGGCAACTAGGTAGATATTTGCATTGTATAATGAATTCTAAACACCTTCAGTTCACTTCAAAAATCATCACACCTTTATGTTTTTGCACAACACCATTTATCATATTGCTTGTTTTTTTAGAAAATTTATCATGTTGCTTGTTGCGTGGCATCATGAAAGATTTCAAGGATTTGCTGATGTCGTTAAGTGTATGTATGAGGCGTGAATTTTTTTTCTCCCGTTGCAACGCACGGGCACTTTTCCTAATCTTTCCCTTATATATATATATTATATATACTAATAAAGCACGGAGTGCTTCTGGTCGTACGTCGTCGTCACTTTTGCAAAAAAGCCCCTCTATTTTCAAGAATTCAACCCGCAGTCCCTGTTTAAGTGGATCGGGGAAAACGATTCGTTTTTGCACAAAACACCCTGTCGTTTGGATTATTCAACCCGCAGTCCGAGCAAATTTGGGTTTCCCTCGTCCGTCGTCGAGCGTGATTTTGCAAAAAAAGTCCTTCGGTTTACATGAAATTAACCCGCAATCCTTGTTTTAGTGAGTCTGTATATAACATTACATTTTGCAGAAAGCCCCTTGTATTTATTTGAATTGCAACCGCCAGCCTCGTAGTCTTATCCATTTCTCTGGCGATGGCTATGGCGACGGCGACGGCGACGGCGCCCGCGCCCGCGAGCTCCTCGAGCCGCGCCGCCGCACGCTGCCCGTTACCCACCGCCGGACCCCGCCTCCCGCCGTCCGCGTCGCGCCCGCAACTGCGTGTCGTTGCTGCCTGTGCTCTGCCTCGCGGCCTCCTCGACTCCTCGAGCCGGAGCTCGCTTCCGCCGGTGGCCAGCAGCAGCACCACCAGCAGGTCCCGCGTCGCTCGCGCCCCTTCTTCCTCAGCCCTGCCCGAGCTCGCGCCCAACCGAGGCCAGCCAACCCCGCCGCCAGAGGCCACCATCGCCACCGCAGATGAGCGCCGCCCCACTCCTTTCTCACCTCTCCCTCCGGTTCCCCCTGCTCATCTCCCTCCCTGGTTTCTTCTCTACAGGAGCGCCATGGTCGCTGATCCCATGCCCGAGGCCTCCTCATCGCCGTCGTCGTCTGCTTCGTCTCCCGCCGCTGCATGCCTGGACTCCACCGCTCGCACCTCCGCCCGTGCCCAATCTCTACTAAACTCCTCGCCCTTGCTGTCGTTGCTCTGTTCGTCGAGAAAGAGCGAGCGGGATACCCTTTCCGCCTCCGTGTCCTTGTCAAACTCCTGCTCCCGTGTCCTTCTCAAACAAAGAAACCGTACCGACCAGGATTTGTAGTTCGATGCTATATATTGAATTGTTCTCTGCCGGAATCCAGAACCAGGCCAGCGCCACCAGCGAGCAGTGCACCGTTGAATTGTTCTCTGCCGGAATCGTGAATCAGGCCAGCGCCACCAGCGAGCATTGCACCGTCGCTTGGGATATGATACAGATATAATTCTTCCCTTGCTTCTCATGTTTCCTGTGGTATAATGTTGCAATTCAACTGCTACTATGTGATCTTGCAATTGTCGTAGTTATGTTTCCTGCCGTATAATGTTGCCGTATTAATAGCTGCTCAATCGGTTTTTGATCATGCTGTGAACATTGGTGTGTTTATGTGTCCTTGCTAGAAGTCTTAGCAAAAGTGACGAAGTGATTGACTGATTATGAGCAGACTAATATCGACTGTACATGTATCAATACAAAAAAACAGAAATTGAGAGCAGGGTTATGGATAGAGTTCTAGAGATTTAGGAGCTCCTCGCTCCACACCTACATTCAGAAACAACAGTTTTGATGAATCTGTCCTTCTACTTGTGTTGGACCTTTAGATGCTACATCAGATATTTAACAACTGCAGATTCAATGAGCAATCAAGCAAATCACGTTTCTCTTGTGAAAGATGTGAAATACTTGACCAGCTTGTTCCTTTGTTCCTTTGATCAAGTTTCTTATCTGGGTTTCATTGATTGAAATATTGGAGAAATTTGTATGCTATTTGCTGATGCCTGTGTTACTATGTTACTACCTCTGATCCCCAATTTGAGCAAAACTTCAATGCTTATTTTGGCCTGATTTGTATGCTATTTGCTGATGCCTGACTATGATTTTTGGTTGTCGCTCTATTACAGTGTAGTAATATATAATTTGGTCTGTTTGTGTTGTTGTGTTACTACCTCTGATCCCTAATTTGACCGCGGATGCTGCTGCTACACCCGCACCACCAGCCCAAGGTCAGTCTCCTTCACCTTGCTCTATAGCGCAACTCCCGCCTGACACCATGTTGGCTTACTTCTGCCCCTCTGGTTTGGAGAGTGTGCGCTCTCAGCTCTGCTGGGCCGGTCGTGCTCTCTTGCTGATTCTTACCTGCAGCTCCAACATGAAAGCCTACAAATCGACTCTTGAGATTTGTCTTCAAAATAGGATTTTTTTTTTACTATTACATACTCTACTGAAGTTACATGATGTGCAGTTTAGAAAGTTGATTACTGGGGGACTTTTACTACATGTCCAATTATGGTTTCATGATAAAAGGATCATGCACCAAACGTTTGTTGAATTGCTGCTTCAAGAAAATGTATGGAGTTTTCATTGCGTGCTTCAAGTCATTAACCAGGTAAAATAAATCCTATAAGCTGTTCTTACCATACAATCTTTTGAACCAATTTTTGTAAACTTAGTACAATATGATTATTGTTTTTGTAGGCTTTCCTATAGATATATTTGAGCTATTAAAAATGTGATTATATCATTTGTCATCTGAAAACCAGATTCATTTATACATAATGGGACATAATGTCCAGAAAATAGTCACCAGGTACAAACATCACTCTTGACCTACATTGTACAACATTGCATAATTTTCTGTTTTTCTTGAGGTACCGCTCAGTATTTTTTTATCGCATACATAGATAGGACAAAGGTCACAAGAGATGTGCACCTTGCTGCATGTGCACTCACTTGATTAAGATATTCAAAGTGTGAGCTTTTGAAATTTCCAAAAATAAGTCAGATTGTCATTATTAACCCATGTGCACATGCAATGCTTTCTGACTCTCTGACAATTGTCTTTCAGAATAATTTGATGAACCACCATGTCGCCCTTCCGCTTGGTTCCATGGGAAAGCAATTTACAAAGCTCCAGTTGGTCAATACAGCCTTGATTCCATGTTTTCTACCACTGCTTAACTTTATTTGAGAAACTGTTGTTGTTATGTATGCAGGATAGAGTATAGAGTTGTATGCAGGATATAGTACTAGCGTTGGAATTTCAGGGCATCCAAAAAGAACTTAGTATGCTTCAACCCATGTTTTCTACCATTGCTTACCTTTATTTGAAAAATTGTTGTTGCTATGTATGCAAGATACAATACTAGAGTTGGAATATCAGGGCATCCAAAAAGAATTTACTATGCTTCAGGTAAGAAAGTTAATTTGTTTGACTTTTGTAGGGACTAAATTACTAGCTTAATGCATGGAACTTATTGAGCTGCAGTCATGGCATGTGCTTACATAGAGACCTTCGTTCTGTGGATATACCTCTTCTTATAGGACAGGTTGTCTACGAATTATCCTGAGGTTCAATTTCCATAATAAAATGTGTGTTTTTATTTATCATGGTTTCTCTTCCTGCATGACCAAAATTTCCAGATGTTGTTTTATCATTTCCTTCCGACGCCATTAAATCTCAATCTTACCTATGTTGAAATGGTTCCAGCATGTGCGTGATGCATTGCTCCCCTTAGTTTTCGGAGGAACATGGTGCTATTCCTGGTGCTTTTGGTTATGAAAAAACTGACATTAGTCAGGAACTTTCTAAGGTGATCACCTTACTGCTCTGTTCTCATCGTACCATTTCTACACAGTTTACTGAGTTTAAAAATCCATGCAATACTCTAATTCTGAAGCTTTGGTTTATGTGAGATGTGGCTGAAAGAAGAAATGAGATAGCCGAGATTCTAATGGATTTCCCCCAATCGACAATGATATTTCATGACATGATGTGAAAAGTGGAGCCGCTTAAAGTACATGGCGAGCTCACCATGGCTGCCTTTCTTCCAACAGATTGGGAACCGCCGACCGCGACCCATGGTGTGTAGATGATACACCGGTGAGGCGTTCCAAGGACGAAGAGGATCTGACGATTTCGGGATGAGGAGGATCTTGCGATTTCCAGATTTCAAGTGTCTACACACTATATGTAGTAAGTTTTTTAGAGAAGTAGTCAAATTAAATCTGGATACCAATTTATTGGAACATTATATTTCTTACAGAAGTAGTCAAACAATGATATCAATTTGTTGGAACCATCAAGGAGGTGACACTCCTGGAGGGTATATATTCTCCATCTTATGCCTATTTGAAATACGGTTATAGGTCTGTACTTTGCCACTCATATTGTAGTACTCAACTTTAGCAATGATGGAGCAGGAAAGTGTGCTGAACCTTCTAATATGGATACTGCACTTGTACGAGCTAGGGGCCACTATTGCTTATCATATGGATCGTAGATGTCGTGGTAATGTACCGCCTATTTTTTTAGTATAGTGATGATATGTTATATAACAATCTGGTTGCCGTGACGTAGCTATTCCCTGCAGGGCCAGTGAAAAAGTAGAATAAAAAGGTTCATTAGAGAAATAATAGAATTAACGATTGAATATCCAATGGCTTTGATTTTATATCTATGTGGAAGATTGACGTAAGATTACGTGTACAGTATACAAGTGAAAAACATTATAATTTATTTAGATGAGCTATTACCAAAGTTTTTTTATCAGAGGGGGGATCCTGTATCTTTATTATCATTATCAAAAACATGACTCTAGGCCCTAAAGAAACAAGAAAAATACATAACAAGTCCTTAGACTTTTGCAAAAAGGAGCTCAAACTGATGCAAAACATGATTGGGTCCTTGCATCCGTGTAGGTTCCACCTCACTGTTGTCGGGAACGAGCCACTTGGGGCAACGAGGTTGCTACGACTTTAGGCCATACATAGCCTCGAACAGAAGAAACACTGCCTCCTTGTTGGCATAGCACTAGGAGGAAGAAAGAGGTGAACGGATAGATCCGGCGCCACAGAAGGCTGCCCTACAGCCCGAAGAGTGACCGGAGCGATGAAGACCGCCCATCGATCGCCAAAGACCAGTTTCAACGAGCGGCGTAGCTTCATAAAAAATTCTGGTGATAATAAGCTCACATTGGATCATAGAGTATAATTTCGGCTGAAATTAACACCAAAGCTTCTATTGCAAAAAAGATTATGAAATATGGACTATTTGTTGGTAATCTTGAGTCGTCTTGAACTTAAATATTGGCTTTACAAGAAGACTTTCTTTTTTCATAATAATAGATGAGCAAGAATTTTAGAAACCAATGTTCCATTTTGTTATCCACGTAACGTAATCATCTGTTCAATTCATTTCCCATGGCAACGCATTTTTATATGAAATATTAAAGTTTTATTAAAAAAGGAAATTTCCATGTTCAACATTTATTAAAATTGGATATAAAATATGACGAAAAATGAACCATCAAGTAGGTTCTACCACTTTTATCGCCCGGTGCAACGCACGGGCATTTGTACTAGTAATAATAAAGCACGGATTGATTTCATAGGTTCACCGTCACAATACGCTTCTTTCCTGTGATTTTACGCTTTCAGTTTGAATTTAACCAAGGTGGTACTAAATTTAATCTGCGACGAAAAACGGTTCGCAGGACAAAAAATACATGTACACATCCGCCTCCTCGCCTCGACCTGGCCAAGCCGAACCAAATCCCCCTAGCCGCCGCCGACCTCAACCCGCCCGCGGCCACGGCCGCACCTCTGCCCGCTCGCCTCCAGTACGATGGTGTCGGAGGCCTGGTCCGGGGGCGCGCGGAGGATTCCACTTTAGCCGAGGGACGGCAACGCGGCGGCCTCCCCGTCAGTCGCCATCGGCTTTGCCAAATTGAAGGCGTAGGCATAGGCGCGGGCGGCTGCGTCTCCGCCGTCGGCGAGGTCCTATGCCAGCCGTGCCGAGGCGGAGAGCACGGCGGCTGCGGTGAGGGAGAAGGAGGTGTGCTGGCAGAGGAGCTAGAGAAGGCGCGGGAGCGGTGGGGCCGGCTGCGGGACGCGAGGCAGGTCACGGAGAGGGTGCTGGCGGAGGCAGACGAGGCGCCGCGGCGGGAGATGCGGGAGTGGGAGTGCAGGGCGGACGAGCAGCGCCGGGTCGTGGCAGAGCTGATGCGCCTCATCGGGATGCCGGAGGTACGGTTCCATTTGTTTCGATTCTGTTTGGTAGATGCTCTGGCGCTTGATTCTCAATGTCTGTGGGGTGCTGATCATGGCGGCGGCTGGTCTATATATGTTCCACTGGAATAGCTGAGTTCCCGGGAGGAGAGAAAGAGGAAACAGGGGACCGCGTCTTCAGATCCTCCGGTAAATGCTCTGCTCATCGGTTTTTTGGCCTACAGGTTGGCAAAAATGTGTCTGGATCTCACGTTTTCTTCTCAAATTCATCGACAAATCTGAACTCTGTACTTTGATTAGTCGTTGGACGAAATGCTTGATTTTGATCTGTCCTTCATGTTTCAGGGTCCGGTCACACTGGCTTCAACACTACTAGAGGAAGAAGCTGGAGCATATCTCACCGATAAGGAATCGCTGGCGACACCGACAAGAGAAATCATGGCAGCAGCAATCGAAAGCAGCAGCTCTTGATCCTTTTCTTTGCCACATTGGCATGTTCCACACTTTTAGGCCTACGAATGAAATCTAATGGCTTCTTTGTTACCTGCTTGCGTCCATACATGATATGTGATGGTTTTGAATGTTCGCATAGACAACATATTTGAATCGCCGCGTCTACACATGATTTCCTTTTCTGTTTGGAAGAATTATTGTGTTTCTGCTCGATGCAGAACGGCGCCGGCGAGATCCAGCGGGCGTGGGAGAAGGAGGGATCCGGCGCGGCGACACGAAGGTGGAGGCGGGCCTCTGTGGCTAGCAGGGAGAGCTCCAAGGTCATGGCGGGGCTTCGATTTTTCTGGTAGAAAAGAGAGACAAAGGAGGAGGAGAGGTAGCTGGAAGAAGGAACGGTGCAACACGGGTGCAGCAGTGCGAGGACACTGGTCTTGCGCGTGAGGAGCTCCTCTCCTCGGGAGGATCGGGAGGGAGCGAGTGAAACTAAATCCACTTCAGAGCAAGGTACTGTTGTAGAACTACGAAGAAGCAAGCTGACGAGATGCACTGCAGTTTTGTCATGCGTTAAACTTCTCAATGGTTGACCATGGAAAATCTGTGTAGTTCTCATTTTCCACATATGTTTCTGGTCTCAAGGAGAATTCTTATTCCTTTTGGAATTACCATCTTTAAACATTGTAGATTCCAATCTCTTGCTTATTTACATCAAAGACTGTTTTTCAAATGCTTATCATGTACATACTAAACTCCCTGCCCCCTCCTTCTTCTGTCACATGTGTTGTTCCCTTGTCATCAGTGAGCTCCAGAAAACACAACTGCAAGGTACAGAATAGTTGCCACTTAGTTTGGATTTTAGTTAAAAGTGTAGACATGTTAGTAACACTATAGAGTTGGACAATAAATGAAGTCGACTACATCCGAACGAACTTATCTTGCTTCCAAGAAGAGTAAAATCATCTTTAATAATTTCCTGCTTTTTGCTTATATTCATGTTTCTTAACATGTTTGGAATGTCGTTTCCTCCAAAATGCAGCATTTACCTACCATTTGGAGTACAAGATGCATTTTTTATCAGTTGCTGACCGAAAAAACACTTTTATGATAAAAACGCTACCCTTCAGTTAGACTTAATTAATTGCCTTCTAGACAAACCTCCAATTATATACAAGTTCTCTGATAAGGTAGTCGTGGGAAGACCATATTTTTGGTTTACATTGTAAATGTTTTCAGGGACCACAAATTTGACTTCCTTTTTTGCTTACTTTGAGCATTTAGGTCCTAAATGAGAAGGTAAGGATGTATTTGAGCAGTATGAGAAGACCCAGTTCCATTATCTCAGAAGCCAGAAGTTTCACATCTAATATCTTTGATTCTAAAATTTGTTTAAGAAAATGGTCATTCTGCTATTAACACCACCATTATTTTATATGTTTGATTCCTTCGTGGTTCATATTTATTCAAAAACAAAATATTTTCAAGATTGGTACGTTTGAGGATCAAACTTTGAACATGCGAATTGATGTGGCATCAAGCTAAGTCTGTTGATACATTGTTATCCTTTTTCGCTTTGCATAATCAATCTTGTAACTGGAGATGTATGTTAATCCTCTAGCTTTGCTCATTTTAGCTTTTGATTTCATCATAGTTGATACAGTACTGCGCCATGCGTTCACAAATACATGGTCATGTGGGTGGATTGTTTCTCCCGTTGCAACGCACGGGAATTTTTTGCTATACACACACACACACACACACACACATCTGGCTATTCTGTTACGCGTAACAAATACCCTATTTGAACTGATGAGTTCAGGTGATCGTACTGATGATTTTCATCTCGTTGAACTGTTCGTCTTTTCGTAGAAATGGGGCGTGTGACATATCGTTGGAAAGCTCTTGACATCTACATTACAAATATATAGAAATTTTTTGCAAAATCATTATAGTTTAAGAGCAGTTTTGAAAAAATCGTTTTTTTCAAAATCGAAAACGTGAATCGTATTTTGGACTTAATTTTCAAACTGCTTGTCAAAATTGAGCAAATAAGATGGCGTTGGAAAGCTGGTGAAAATCCGCATCTTCCATATATCTATTATTTTTTCTAATTCTATACGATTTAAAAGTAATTTGGAAAACGGTGAAATTCTGGGCAAAACGTATTTTCGTGATTTTTTGCAAACGGTTTGTCGGATTGATGCAAATGATACGGCATTGGAAAGCTATGGAAAATGCACAACGTTTTCGTATTGGAATGTTTTTCTAATTCCTTATGGTTTTAAAAATGAATTCAAATACGGTCAAATTTAATTTTGAAGGTGATTTTTTCTAAAAGTTTGTCAAAATGAGGCAAAAAATATACTGTTGGAAAGATATCCAAAATACGAAACTTAATCATGTTGAACGTTTTCTCAAATTTGTAACCGTTGAAGAGTAATTTGGATTACGATGAGACCCATCATGTTGTTTTTCCGTTAGAAAAAACAGAGTACTTGCACTGATCTACGTGTGTGTTTGTACTGATGTATACTTCAGAGAGTAATTTTGAAAGGTTCCGAAAAAAGTACTTGAGCTGATATTTGCATGGATTTGTACTAAGCGTGTTTTCACTAAATAGACTTTGCTCTGTTTTGGGTAAATTTTTTGCTCGTAAGTTTTCAATGGTTTATTGTATCGTCGCCCCTGTATTTGCATGGTTTGTATCATCGAACTGAATGATAGTTTTTTGAACTAAACATTTTTTACAATGATGTTCCGGACTTCTCTTTTTTACGACTTGTACTTTTCCCATGTGAATTGCATGGGGTACCTTTTTTGCTTGAACTTTTACAAGTTGAATTTCTGTCATTTCTTTTATTCCGAACGGACCATCATTTTTAACTTGTACTGATCAATATATTTAATTCAAACATTTTTCCTTTGTAGAATGGACCACCGTTTTTGTTTGTACGGATCAGTTGTAGAGCTTGGACGTCAACGTGACCGAATTACACTTTGGACGGATCACCTTCTCCCATCTGGACTGACCACAAAAGTTGCATCAGGAAACTCACAAAAACAAGGATGATTACAACGAGATGGACGAGAATGTATGAACCATACCATTTTTAGCTCAATAAATACTATACACGGAACAAGCAGAACTTATTAAACAAGATGGTTTTGAAGTTTCTCACATTAGCACTTTTTATAATACAAAACCGAAGGGCTCACTTTTACCTCCTCTCTTTAAAGTATTACAAACTGACGAACTAAAATAAAATGGTGAGCATGGTGCATTTTTGTACACAATTGGTAATAGGGGCACAATCCATGTGAATTGAATAAAAGGTAAGTACCGGTAAAAATGGATTGCTGGTGTTTTTATAGAGTTTGTAGTACCATCACAATCAAAGTTCTTACTGACACAAGTTCAGGTCATGCTCCGGCCAGAAAAAGATACATAAGTACACTGCGGCCAAAGTATTACAAACTGACAACCATAATCAGCCACCTCGCCAGAAAAGAGCATCTCAGACGCCTCTACTCCTGTTGCTTTTCCTTGTGCAGGAGGTTGTTGACTGATCACGCAGTGATGCAGGTGGCCATGGTAGCGACACGAGCAGTGACGCAGGTCTCTGAACTGATGGTCGCGACGAACTCGGCCACCCTGAAGCCACGTGGTTGGACTGAGCATGGCGCTGAAGTTGAGTAGAACATTTAGGAATTATGAGAAATAGGAAACAACAAACTGGTGAAGTAATCGTGAAGTGAAATGAGTTATAGAAGACAGTATGCATTTTTCTCACTAAAACAAACTTCGGTTTGTGTGCAACTTCTGTACTTGCATACATTTGGAGGGAGAAACACAGAAAATACAACCACATGGATCAACACATTTGGAGGGAGAAACTATAGACGTACATCCTGGGGTAGCAAATAATATGAACTCCAGGCACAACATATTTTAAACTTTTTTCTGTATCTCGCAAACTGAAAATAAGAAGAAAGCAAATTAGAACACAAAGTAAGAAGAAAGTAGAGCACCAGTGCTTGTGCGGCATGGATCCGTCAACCCTTTTGCATCCTAGTTCCAGCCAGCATGAGCTAGCACCTCCTGGATCGAGCTGTAGTAGTGCAACACAACGCATTAGAGAGATAAAAAGGTGAGTAGCAGCATGTACAGGAAGGGGAGAAAGCAACAATAGCACACGAGCATCCACAGGCAGACAGAGATGCAGCAACTTCTCTCCACTTGAGACTAAACTTATATAATTTTTATTGTTGAACTTTCAGATATCTTTACAAGAATTGCATGGTTTTAGTGTTTTGCTTTTACCTCGTTGCTTCTCTGAACTTACAAAATAAACTTTGTTACATGCGATCATTAACATAACCACACACACCTGTTGTGCTATAGAAATAGCATGGAAACACAAAGGAAACTGGACTTACGATTGGTAAGTAGATGTACTGAAAAGAATTCAAAAGATGAACTAAAAACAATTAAAGCTCTTCAAAAGCATCCAGGAGAGATAACAAAAAACTAAAACGAGCGGGCGACACAGTTACTAGAACCGGGCCATAAGGACTAGAACCAAAACTATCAATATAAGCTGATGTTTTTTTGTAGGTTTTTGGGAATGAGAATACTGTTTTTTTTTGCAATTATATAAAAGTTTTAAAATGCGTACTACTCCATAACAAATGTTTATACTGCACATGTCCGTAAATATTAGCTTTTTATTTGGCAACAAAGAAACATCAAAAAGGATATTTCATTTCTTGTAAGCATATCAACAAACAGCTTGATAGTAGCAGGAATAGAACTAGTTCTTAGTTCTTACCATTTGTACTGAAGCTTGATAGCAACAGGAATTGAACTGAACGACCCATTTTTCTTGTACTGAAGCTTGTTTTTAGAATTCGTATGAGTGGGTTATTAAACACATGCATCAATATTGAGGAACACTAGAAAAAAGGACACCGCTATACAGGAACTACAGTGGACAGATCCAGAGGAGAAATCCTCAAGCAAAAATCAAGAGAGGTCGCAATCTCCATAGAAGATGCCAACGAATTTGCCATGGAAGGGCCTCCCACTCCCCTGCTCTATCTCCTCCCGCTCCCTGCACACATAAATGCAGACTGGAGAGAGAGGATGAGAGGGAGATGACTGAGACGGATCGAGGGCAGACACGGGGTGGCCTGCACGCAGCTCTTCTCGCGACCGATAGCAGAGTGTGATGTTGTGCTGTCGAGGCAAAGTTCCTCGACCCAGCGGCTCCACCCGCAGCCGTTGAGCGCAGGCCATGGCGCGGCAGCCGACGGTGGCGCACGGGAGTGAAGCTGCAGCCGTGGCGCGAGTGAGGGGTGCCGAGGATGGTGTGGGGGGAGTACAAGAACTGAATATAGTGCAAATGTTGAACTTGCAGGTTCCATACACAAGCTAGCCATGAACGGGGCGGTGCGTGACCAGAGGCGGTAGTGGAGACACAGCGCAGCGCGCAAAGGCAGACGCGGCATAGGAAGGCGGCCGGTGGTGGCTCGCCGGAGGAAGGCGGCCGACGGTTGCTCGCCGGAGGAAGGCAGACGACGAAGGCTCGCGCGAGGAAGGCGGCCGGCGGTTGCTCACCGGAGGAAGGTGGCCGGCGGTGGCTCGCGCGAGGACTGCATCTTCACCACCCTTTGGACTGATAATGTAGCAACACAGGAAACAATTCTATAGGTGTCATCACTATCATCCTTGCTGCCGCACAGGTAAACGCCATCTCCCAACGCATTGTTGTTGTTGTTAGGCTTGGGCATCGTCGCCGTTACCCAGGAGATGGAGCACGGAGCCTGCATGGTCATTCACAGCCACCCGGCCATTACGCAGGTCCTGAACGCCCTCTGCTCTAGTCCGGGGCCGTTCACAGCCACCACGCCCAGTTCGTTCAGGCTGCCAACCGAGGCAGTTTAACGAAATGACTGACCAATACTATACAGAGCCATCTTTAAAATCGGTACAAACTACACTGCTGCAAATCGGTATCGACTAGTACTTTGTAAGTTGTACTGATCATTACTGCTACTTTGTTGTACCGATGAGCACTAGTACTGATATAGCTAAAACAGAGAAATTTTCATCTAGTGGACTTTTAACATTATATTAGAAAAAGTGAGCTACAGAATAAACAACTATATTATAATAGAAGCATTGGCTTATATTAGAAACGATGAGCTATGAACTAAACAACCAGATGTGAATTTGTTTCAAGCCAGGTTTGCTATTTTCTGAATTTGATGCATGTTGCACTTATAGAACTGCTACTGGTTTGCATGTTGGACTTAGTACTTTTAAATTGTTTGCATAGTTTACTCCCGAAATCTCCACCACAAAAGAACACATCTGCATTACCAATCGCATATAGCCAAACTGAACTTCCTACATCTATTGTTGTTTTTATAGAGTGGGCTTATGTTTTCTTATGTACTTGAATTGAAGATAACTGATGTTGTTTTGCAAGGTGGACTTTGACACTTTCAATTTTTGCATAGTTTATTTCAAACAACCTCAAACAGCACATCTTCATTATAAAATTGGTTAACCAATTGACAGTACGGTACTCAAGCATAACCACAAGCAATTGTTTGTGCTACATGACGATGGAAACACAAAGGAAATCGGACTCACCATTGGGAAGTAGATGTACTGAAAAGCATACAAAAGATGAACTTGTGCATCTTGTTTTTGCGGCAACCTACAAAAATGGTGGGGAGACGCCGCCTCACACCCCGCGCGCCACCATTTCTCAATGTGCGATGTAGGGTTACGCCTGCAGCGGCACGCTGTGGGGAAGCAGGGCGGCGCGCTGGATGGAGGCGGTGCTGTGGGGAGGTGGCCACGACACGCTGGAAGGACAATCTTCTGACCTTTTCCCATAGTAAATTGCAGACAACTACAACTATGAATTTTGCCTCGGTACCTACAATTTACAACAGATATATCAGAGAAAGGACTTAAACAAAATTGAAATAATTACAAAGTAATTATACAAAGAGAAACCAAGATAGATATAGGATAGAAGATAGAACACCATCTACATGCCTTTTCCCTTCAGCTCTGGCCGAACGTGTCTTCTGAATCTCAACTTTTTATGTCTTAGTTATGAAGTAGAACGACATTGCAAATTATGTACTACTAGTGGCACTGGCAAATGCAAACGATGACTCACCAGTAACATGGAAAGAAAGGAGCCATGAGTTAAGGGGATCATACCACTGTACGACTAAGAAATTGAAGAACTACAGAACTTAGAACTATGAATGCAAGTCAGAACTCAGAGCTATCCACTCAAATAAAGTGGTTGCCCATCATGAAAGTAGATGGGATGACTTCTTTTCACGACATAATTTCAGCATGAACCAGAACATGCATGAATTCCAAACAGCAACTACACATCACGTGACTGAACAAGTCTGCATTTTTCTTACTATGGAGACTACACATACATTTATATTCATATATAGAAATCTAAAGCATCGACATGTATGGGAGCAGAAGGCAGCTGCTCCATGCGGCACTTCTGCCTGATGCGGAGCTGAAGCAGGGTGCCGTACTCGAAGTTTCTACACCCATGCTCGCTGCAATTTTTGTAGTTGATGTAGTTACAGTAGTCGCTTACAACTCAAGGCTAGCGTCGGCAAGCACCTAAAATGTGATTTTTTTTGGGGATTGATCAGGGCCGGCCCTGGGGCATGGGCAGAGGGGCGACGGCCCAGGGCCCAGGCCGAAGGGGGGCCCATGATGTAGTACACATATAGTATAGCCCAGAAAAAATAGACAAGGAAAAAATTATGAGAGGAAGAAAACAAGATGGGCTCGGCCCATCGGATCGCCTGGTAATGCATAGCAAGGCGTCGCACATGCAAGTCACAGCCGCTCGATGCACGCGTACGTGTGAAACAAATCAATCGGAATGTCTGGCTTTCCCTTTCTTCTCAAAAATAAAAAAAATCTGACTTTTTCCATTCGTCGCTCGTCGGTTCTTCTTCGTCGTCTCATCTACCCGTCGCTCTGTCGTTCCTCGCTCGGTGCCTCAGCCGCTCGTTGTCTCCACGGCACGCAGCAATCCGAGAACTCGGCCTTCCAGCAATACGGTAATAAATATGTATGCGAACGCAGGTCCGTACCCAATATCCATGTTCGGATGTTCCTGATCCATTCGTCCATCCCTAATTTCAGTAGTTTCTTTAGTATGTATATTAAACTATTCATCCCATGAAGTATCTATTTTTTGATGTATAATTTTCTAATTCAATCTTTCATAGTATGTATTCAACCATCCTAATTTTTTGTCATTCTGTGTACATGTCTAGGGTTCTGATCATCCGATCTATAAATTTTTAATTTGTTGTCTACTCTTTGCTTCGTAATATTAGGACATTAGCATGCCATGTTGCCTAAGAAGCATTTTTCGGGTGCTGAAAAAAAAAAGAAATACATCTGAAAATTCAACCACTGAAGGGTTCTTTGACAAAGTATTTTACATCTTCAAGTATTGTTGATGTCAGTGAAGAACATAGGCAAGGAACTAATCCCGAGCATGAAAATTCAGATGTTAAGGTCAATGAAGATTGTGAAAGTATACAGAGAAGCAAATAAATTTGTTTCCTATTTGAGGCAATCATGTCATGTTTGTTTTATTTTGCATTGTCCAACAACTATTGTAGTCAAATTTCAAACTAAAGATGTGTGGTCGAAAGTTTACTTTTAGTATTATGCAAATGAAGTTATATATATGTATCACACAAACACATACGTATAAATATGGTCTTAGGACTTAAAGGGCCCATGTCGTCGAGTTCGCCTAGGGCCTCCCGAAACACAGGGCCGGCCCTGGGATTGATGAGCTTTTGCTGGCCTTCATAAAACTGGGATAGAAGAAATGCTATCTTACCGAGTGTTGTGCGCAGGTCCTGCAATTGTTGTCTACTTGTAGATGGATCAGCATGCAGGCACTGCGTAATAAGAATTTGAACAGAAGCTGTAACAAGGATTTGGACCGATCTAAATTTGTCAATTGAACTGAACTAAAAAATGAATTTAGTGGGCAACCTGGTGCATGTAGCTCCCGCTTGCGCAGGGTCCAGGGAAGGGTCCGACCACTTTGGGTCTATAGTACGCAGCTTTTCCCTACATTTCTGTAAGAGGCTGTTTCCAGGACTTGAACCCATGACCTCATGGTCACAAGGCAGCAACTTTACCACTGCGCCAAGGCTCCCCTTCCTGAAAAATGAATTTAGTATTTTTAGTAATTGAACTGCTGGTCTTCTTTTATGCGCACTGAAGAACTGCTGCAGGGCAGAAAGAAAATATACCAGACAAGCTTTAAAAACCTCCACCCCGCTTCTGTCACCAACGGCCAGCAGGGCCACCACAGCGAGGAGGGCGGCCCAGATCCCTAGCTTGTGGACCGAGCGGTTGGGCGGCGGCGACGCAGCCGTGGGGCCTCGGGGAAAGGGGGAGGCGGCCGAACCTCGAGGAGAAAGGCGGATGGAGCGCGGTGACGAAGGCGACCGGACCACAGTAGCAAGGCGAATAGACCGAGGAGTGCGAGGAGGCCGGAGCGCGGGGAGGGAGGACGCTGGAGCGCGGGGAGGGAGGAGGCCGGAGCTCGGGAGAGGGAGGAGGCCGAAGCTCGGGAAGGGAGAGGGCCGGAGCGCTAGGAGAGAGAGGGCCGAAGCGCGGGAGAGAGAAGGCCGGAGCGCTGGGAGAGAGAAGGCCGGAGCGCTAGGAGAGAGAGAAGGCCGTTGTTGCAGGCCGGAGCGCGGGGAGAAGGCGGCGGCCGGAGCGGAGGGAGAGGGCGTCGGTGTGCGATTGAGGGATGTGGTGGGGTTCGCGACGGAGGCGCGTGGGTAGGATGGGGCGGTCGGACGGCAGCAGCAGCGCGTGGGTAGGGTGGGGCGGGCGGACGGCCGGCGGTAGCGTGTGGGTAGGAGACGGGTTAGGTTGGGGGCGGGCTAGGGAGTTTGTGGTCTGCGTGTCACGACCTTATAGGGACCGATGGTAATAGAATATTATTCTGTTGGTAACAGAATAACCCTGTCCCTGTCATATATATATATATATATATATATATATATATATATATATATATATATATATATATATATATATATATATATATATATATATATATATATATACGGCTGCGCTATTGTAAGCGTGCGCGTATTCTTTCTTACCCTGCGCTCCGGCCGCTTTTAATTAGGCGCGCGGGTCATGTGGAGAAGGCCACTCTCCACCGCAAAAATATTTGAGGGTAATGTCATGTACAAAAGAAAGTAACACATTTAATTCTATTACCATGTGGTTGTCCGTTACGTCCTAATTCTGGGGTCACTATTCATTGCCAGTAATATATGTAGTATAGATGGTAATGGGCTTTGGTTTTTTACCAGTCAGTGAGACATCGATGGTTTCATCTCTAAACATAGTAGTAAAACATTGCCGAGACATGTAGTAACATATTACTAAATGCTCTGTAGATAGGTTGTACTTTCGTTACTAGCAACCATCTGTGGACAGTCAATGCAAGTAATGTTGTTACTATTCCGTGCAGACTCAGTACAAGTTGGTTGGGCTACCATGAGGTAGGTAGTAATGACATTACTACATATTTTTACCTTTGTTACTATCGATTTAAGGAGGTATGCAGTAATGGCGTTACTAGATTTTTTTCTCTGTTACCAACGATTTTTTTCTCTGTTACCAACGATTTACTGTTAGATTAGATAGTAATGACATTACTATATTTTCGCCCTTCGTTACTATCGATCTACCACATGGATGTAGTAATGGAATTACCATGTTACGATCAGTTTACCGCATCGACCAGGATGGTTGGCTTAGACTAGTTAGAGGAAGGGTCGGTTAGTGGTGCGCTTCACAGTGGTCGGAGCGTACGTTTACTTACAATGCGCTCAGGCTTAGTTTAGCGTGTCTATATATATATATATATATATATATATATATATATATATATATATATATAGGGTCGCGCTATTCGTCACTCTGGGTGAGGAATAGTTATTCTTCACCCCCCCTCTATTTTACCATCAATACACCGTAATTTTACGTTCCGTAAGTTTTATCTTATTTCCGACGCAAAAATAGACCGTAAGAAAATATATAATCGCCGTAAAAAATATTTTATGTTATGTAAAATTACAAATATAAAAACATAGCCTAAAATACACATAAACTGCAAATTTTTTTGTCTTATGACCTATATTTTTATTTTTCTTATGTCAAACTTTACATAGTGAATCATTAGAAATGTAACTATTTGAATTCTAAACGTAATTTAATTATGAAATGATCGTAAGATTACCTCGGGTGGAGAATAACTTATTCTACACCCTGTGTGATGAATAGTAACATTATATAGTTTGTCAGCATGGGTGAGAATTACTAGTTTGTAGGTGTAGCCTTATTGCTTCTATTCTGCGCGCGGGTGTCGGCACTGGCCAACACTATCATGAACCGCGGTTACAAAAGCGCGATCTTTGGGTATCTTACAAGGAAAGAAAGCGGCGGTCCATTGCACCCGTGGAACAAAAAGCTACGCCGGCGCCTTTCTCCGGCCCGGGGCACACCTTTAGCGCCGCCTGATGGTACCCTTGATGAAAAACAAATCCACCACTAATTCCGTGCACGGAGCGACAGCGATCGCTGTCACACAATTCCACGGCCGTACGTCGGCTCGTCACGCTCCTTTGCTCACCGGCCCACCATCGCATCCTGCCACGCTAGTCAACCGCGCCCGCTGGCCTCTGCTTTGTGTTGTGCACTTGTGCTGTGTGCGGCGCCATGTTTTTCTTTTCAAATCAAGCCACCGGACACCTCCGCACGAATGCACCACGTACTAGTATCTTGCAGCCATCATTCCCTCCCCGCGATCGAGCCCTCCACTCCGCTCGCACTGATTGCCATTTGCCTCCCGCCAGTCCACCGCGCGCGCGCCCGCCGGCCGGGCACGATGTCTCCGCGACGCTGCGCCGGCCGCGTCCCGCCGCCGAGCAGGGAGCGGGAGCACCACCCGTCCTTCTCCGCGGCGCTGCTCGACGCCATCTACCACTCGCTCGACGCCGACGCCTGCGCGCCCGCCGGGGAGCTCCGCCGGGCCAACGTGTCCCCGTTCGAGATGCCGTCGCCGCCTCCTAGCCGCCACCGCCGTCCTTCCACCGCCTCGTCGACGTCCGTGTCCTCTGCACGGTCACCTCGGCCTCCAAAGCCGCCGCGGCCATGCCGCGTCCTGCCCCACCCGCAAGCCCCGTCGCTTCTCTTGCCGCCGCCGCCGCCGACATCGATGCCAGCGCCGCCAGCCGTGGAAAGCAAGGAGAATAGGAAGATCAGGAGGAAGAAGAGAAGCAAGTCGGCGACGTTCGCGTGCCTTCTGAACGCTCTGCTTTGCAACAGGAAGCCGCCGGCCAGGTCGTCGTCTGTTGACGCGACGGCGATGACGGCTCTGCCGCCGACAGTTGCGGCAGAGCCGGCGTCAGCGAGGTCGATTCTGTCTTCTCGCGCTTCCCGGCGAGACTCGGCGGCCGCCGCTGGCGGGTTTCTGACTCCGGGGAGGCGGGCCGTGAGGTTCTCTCCGGCGGTGGAGGTCGTGGTGGACGAGGAGGAGCACGGACATGGAGCCAGGACGACGGGGAGGCTCGGCGACGCTAGCGGGGGCGGGACGGAGTCGTCGGCGGCTGCTGATGCTGAGCGGAGGGTGGAGGAACTGCTGCGCGCGCTGAGCGTGGCGGAGGAGAGGGAGCGGGCAAAGGAGAGTAGCGAGTCCAGCTCCGACCTGTTCGAGCTCGAGAGCTTGCAGCCGGCGCTCGCCGACACCGAGTTGGCCCGGACGACAGTCGCCGCCGCGGCCGGACTGGCACCGCCGAGGCGTCGCGTTCTCCTAGACGAGATGGTTGTACAGTCGTCGATCGACGATCCTGCCTTGGTAGTTCGATCGATTGATGGATCTCTCCATGGAGCATTTGTACTAGAAGCATACGCGCGGTTTGCTGCGCCATCTACTTTTCCGTCGTTTATTTGTTTGCTTGTTAATTCACATATAGATTCTTTGTTGCTCTATTTATCGGACGGGCGTTGTTGTTCATTTTATGGGCATGTTGTGTTCTTTTTAAACCTTGCATGGTGAGATAAAATTCTGAAAGAATCCGCTGCTTTTTCGGCCTCAAGCCAGAATGAATTTGAATCAGGTTGATAAAGAAATGATGAAAGAGGGAGATGGAGGAGAGGCCAGGAGTTGTGACACATATCTTGTGGACCATGGCGTGTTGAAGAAGGCGAGCAAGTCCTGAATACAGGGTCGTCCCTGTTGAGCGCCGCTGCTAGCCATGCCGGCCTACCTCACCGCTTGCTCTTCCATGCCCCGCGCATCACCATTGCTTGACGTTAATTGCCGCCACGAGAGAAGGGGAGAACGATGGTGAGATGGGCGGGGCATGCGGCGCGATGCTGGACTGGCAATGCCGAGGAGGCGGTGATGGGTCAGGCTGACGGCGCCCGGGCGGTGTTCTATCACTTTGACATGCATGGATAGTCAGCCACATCACTAATTTCCCTTATACAAAATGTACATGAGCAACAGGTAGGAATGAGGATGTCCTGGACTCATGGGCATATGAACCCGCTTTATAAATATGCATTTTAAACGTGTTTTACAATGTTAAAAATTCTGAAACAAAATTTCATGCATACATCTTCGCAACATGTGTGCGCAGCACAAAATTTTGTAAAAAGTTTTTTTGTTTGCCTCTGCGAGAAGACAAATTTCAGTGCTTCTAAATATCGTTTCACCGCACTATTTTGTCTTTTTGTACAGGTCAAAGAAAGAGTTGTTTTTTCATGAAACTTTTTGCGCGCCCGTAGAATGTGAATACGTATGCGTGATTTTTCTTTCAGATTTTTTGGCATTTACAAATGAGTTTTTTTATAGTGGGTTCATATATCCATGGGTTCAACCATATACTTTCCCGAGAGGTATCCTATTCTTTCCCTATCAAATGTACATTATCTACACGTAACTTTTTTTCTCACAAAAAATAAGTGATGCATAACCCACGAAGTATCGGACACATGTAATTAGATTGTAATTGAATGGTTGACCCAAACGGCAAACAGTACCACAACTCACTAACTTGCGTTGTCCATTTGACCCTCGCAGCCCGGGCGCTCACAGATCTCACATTCCAGGGTGCTTAGATACTCCCTCCGTTTTTATTTAGTCCGCATATTAGCTTTGGTTAAAGTCAAGCTTTGTGAACTTTGACTAAGTTCATAAACAAAAATATTAACATATACAATAAAAAATCAATACCACTAGATTCATTATTGAATGTACTTTCACATCATATAGATTTGTTATGGTAATGTTTATATATTTTTCTATAAACTTGGTCAAACTTTGCAAAGTTTGCCTTTGGTCAAACCTAATATGCAGACTAAATAAAAACGGAGGGAGTACTCTAGTGACTAGAAGGGGACGCGCGGCGTCAAAGGTCATTTATTGTGTGAGGATTTCTTGTGGTCGCAATCCTTTTTTCAATGATATAAGCAATTCCGAATTGGGAAATCCATTTACTTGCTTATACTGGAACTTACAAAATTGCATATTGGAACATATCTACAAAGTCTATGCTGCTTAGAGCAACTTTAACGGAGTCGTCATATTGGCAACCACCGCAGAATGGGGCGAGAGAATTTGGGACACACGGGTGCGGGGCACCGAGTCTCTCGCGCATGCTTTTTCTTTTGGTTTTTGATTTTCAAGCTTTCATATCTTTTGATGGCTAATTCGCCTTACAGACCACACCCTTCCCATTTGGGATAGTCCCAAAACTTTCCTTCGGCGCGTTCCTCTTTGGTCTCGTTGGAGAAAGGTTCGCGAGTAGGGCCATGACATGGCCTCTTAGAGTTCATTCGTTGTAGGAGGTGTCTATTCCATGTTGCTTCTTTGTCCCCTTTATGAGAGCTAATAATTAAAGGATACTCTCTAGGTGGACTTCTCAAAGGTCACTTGTGAGAGCCTTCATATAATGTGTCCCAGTAGCGTCACGTGTCACACATTGGACGCTCCCTCCCTGCCCCTCCCCATTTCCCCTAGTTTTCTTTGATTTTTTTTTCAGGTTTTCTCATTTTTCAGCTTTTTTTAATTTCTTTTTCACTGTTTTGCGGGTGTTTTTTTTCAGGAGAATATGTATACATGCTTCCTCGTTGGGAAAATTCAACCCTGCAGGAGCACAAATTAGTTTCATTTGAGAGAATGAAACAGTACATTTTGGAACTTGGAAGCACATGCTAGTTCACTTTGCATGCACATTCTCTGCCTAAAAATGCCTAAAAAAGGTTCGTCGAAACCCATTAACATTGGATCTAGTTTCAAAAGAATTGACTCGAGAAACTCAGCCATGAAAACAAATTTGTTATTTGGACACACGATTCAAGAGATATATCGTTTTGAAAGGATGGATCTACGAAAAAGTAGAAACAAACTCACCAATTCCTTCTGCATGAGAGAGAAAAAGTCATCTAAATTCTCATGTTGCGACTAGTGGCGCACATATGATGCACCACTTCTCGATTAAATGAGAGTGACATTTGCAAAGGTTATCGCTTAACTCATGACTTCATCCCTTTACGTCTCATCTATCAGTCATCCCCATTAACTGCATATATATTTTCGGCTGGAAGTCATCGTCCAGCCCATACAAACAAATGGAGGCCCATTTTTCTTAAGGAGCTGATTTTTTTTAGGAACCATTAAGGCCCATTATAAAAACCATTTACATTCGCATGCTATGATTAGCTCAGTTGTCTATTTCTTCTCACATGTATCGAATTCATCATCATCATCAATCTTGCCCTAACAGCTATTCTTTTGATTGCGTACCATTAATCGAGTGATTATTGTCATCAATCATCATCGCCCACTGGTCCTTTGACAGATAGACGACAGCACGAGCCAATACTACGCGTTGGCAGCACACACGCTAGAGCCAGGTAGGGCGCCAAAGGCGTAGACGTGACATGCATGCTGCATACACATATCACCCAGTCTGCAGACCAATACAACCTGCATGCTCAATCACACGGTTCTCGTGACCTCCGAATAATTCCGATCATCCTGCAGTGCGTAGGGATGAGCGTGTGTTCGTATGTGTAGGATCTGCACGCGAATCCCCTGTAGCTGAGCCTGCGTAGATCATGCATCGAGGGCATAGGAGTGCGGCTAGTTTGTGCCTGAACGCCTACCTGCGCAACTGTACGCACGCAGAGCAGAGAGTAGGAATGCAGGTACCACACGCAACAGCCAAGAACAGGGACGCAGATTCGGGAGGTTAGGGCATCTCGAGCGCAAACCCTCTAAGAGCATCTCTAACACGCGCCGCGCAGCGCGTTAAATTATTTTTACAGCCCTGAAATAGTTATTTTTAGCGCGTATGAGGGCTCTTGCTTCAAGAGGCGCTGCAAAATAAGGCGGGGCGCTATAACTCCAGCAGGCACTGCAAAATTCAGCGCGCGCGAGCAGCCGGTGCTAGGATGCAACACATATGAAAAATATGAAACAACATATAGATTAAAACGATACAGATAAATATGATACATAGTTCAAGCCCAACACCACAATCTAGTCAATACAAATACAAATAAATCTAGATAAAAACGATACTACGATGCAAATATAGTAGATTTTACGTCGACGATAAACTAGTAAACTACTCCTCGTTGTCTTCCTCCTCGGTGGTGTAGTCCGACGACAGAAACGCATCCTCCCACCGAGGATCATTGTCGTCCCAGGTTGACGCAGGTCCGAGTTCGCCCTGGGCTTCCGCAAGTGCCTTCCGCTCACGCCTCTTCACCCGTTCCGCGGCTCGCATGGCCCTCCTCTGCGCCCAAAACTCGTTCTCGGCGGCGACATCCTCCGGGAAGCGCTCACGCCACACCGTCATGGCGTGCTCATCCGCACCGGTGATGAGGAGGCGCGCCTCCTCTGGATGTGGCGGTCCTCCACGGTGACTAGCCCCGGGGGAGGCGCGAGGTCCTGCGCCTGCTTGCGCGTCCGCGCATCCGAGAAGTTCATATGCGCCCGTGGCCTCCCGAGGCGCCACGTCGCCGCGTGGTCGGGCGGCCTCATGGGTGGTCTCGAACGTCCCGAGCCTGAGGTGTGTATCACCGGAGCGGATCTCTGCGTAATACACGCCGGAGGGGCGGGCGCGGACGCTGCAGTAGCCGGAGCTGCTTCGGGTGCGCGTCAGCATGGCGGCGGTGGGGTGCTGGAGGCGAGGAAGAAGGGCGCGGCGGCGGCGGGGCACCGGCAGAGGCGAGGAAGTAGGGAAAGAGAGGTGACGGAGACGGCGGTTGGCGGGCGCCCGCACGCAGTTTTTATAGAGCGCGCTGGACGCCGCGCGCCAAAACTTCCACGTGCGTTTCCACTTTTTCGCGCGCACGCCATTTTCTTTTGTGTGCCGGACTTTCTTGCACCCGCTGGAGCGCGCCAAACCGGCTCGCGCGAGCAAAAAATGTCTTTTTCCCGCGCGCACCATATCTAGCGTGCCTGTTGGAGATGCTCTAACCGCCGGCATCGGATCGCATGGTTCTTTTGTCATGTAACGTGGTCTTGTATAAGTTTATTGGCCGGTCCGAACGTTCTTTTTCATGTAAACCGGAAGCAAACTGAGGAGGGGGGATGGGGGCTGCTTGTGGGTGTTCGAACAACTGCAACGCACCATTCAACAACCCTCTCCCTAGCTCGTGCATTTTCCCAACCGAAGCGGTTATCTGCATTCATGCCGCTCTAGAGCAGCATTGACGCCAGCCCAGAACGAACGTAACCTCTCACTGGCGCCAGCATTGAAGCAGCTCGCCAGCCGAGAGCGCTGTCCACACCGCATCCCCAGTGTCTGCGCTTGTTTAGTGCCTGGGAGACGGGACGAGATGAGTATCTACCACATTCAAACAGATTGCCCGTTTGTCCGTTTGCGCCATTAAACAGACACATCGGCCTACAAACCAACTTTGGCACCCGCACATTGGCACACCCACACGTTTGAGCTCACTGGCATCCACTATTTAAAGGCAGCCACTCCCGGCTCAATCCACACCACACTAAGTCCGTTCCACATCCTCCTCCCGTGCACTACATCCACCATGATCGCAAGCTGGAAAGCTTTTCGATGAAGCAAAAGCACGGGGTGGCCGCCCTTGCAGCCACTTGGCAGATCTGTCATGCCATGCGAATAGAGGCCGGCAGAGGTCTCCGACAACAACCGGGCGCTAGTCCATGCCGGCTTCACCATCAAGCAGGCATAGACGCACTTCAATGCCGTCATGGCGGAGAAGCAGCCGGTGTTGCCGCCTATATCAGTATTCCGGCAGGCTCAGGGAGGATCAGAGGTACAACCTCTTTCTCCTTGAGCAGCACCGGCTTGCAGAAGGCCAAATCTACAATGAGCATGAGAGCCAGAAAGCTGTGGCAACCATGGTCGCGGTGAACCCCAACTTCATCGCCGAGGAGCGGGCGCTCTACGAGGTCGCGCACGCTCACGCCGCCCCCGCAACGCGGTCAATGTGCAACCCAATGCGGAGGCGTAGCAAGACACGGAGGTGGCGCCGACGATCACGGACAAGAGCCTTGCCAACGAACTTTCATTGACGCCGGTCGCACAAGGAGCGAGCCGCCCTGTCCACGTTCATCGTCGACCTCACGTCCACCAGCGATGGACATGTCACGGACTCCAACGAGGGAGAGGAGTGCATTGGAGGCGGCGGGGCCTCGAGTTTCAAGTGGGTTGATCCGTCTCCCACGTTCTACTCTTCCTTGCCAACAAGCACGAGGTCCAACATGTTCGGGCCGCCGGAGAGCAACGACATGTTACGACCGCTCGACCCGGTGATGCTCTACGCGGACTAGTCATCGTCCGTGAGGACGTACTACGTCCAGCCGCAGCCTTGGGACGTGGTGGACCTCCATGCCCCGCCACCCTTGCTCTGCACCTCGCTAGCATTGTACCTCCAAGGCTCCAAGAGCCGCACTCGTCAGAGTCATCCCGCTGTGGCTCAGCTGGTTCACACAGGTGAACGCATGCAGGGTGCTCGACAAAATGTCGAGGCCGCTGCAGACCATGCGGAGCTGCGGGGAGGAGGTCTGCGGCCCTTGTGCGCGTGTGCTCGGGATCCTTGGAGCTCTTGGATATGACAACGTTGAAGAGGCTGGAGCTCCACACTATTAGGAAAATGCTTGCCAGTAGCGCTGGTTTTGAGCTACCAGTAGCGCGGGCACCAGCGCTACTGGTAGGGCGCTACAGCTATTATTTAGCAGTAGCGCGTTTCTAAACAAGCGCTGTAGCTAAAATACTTAGTAGTAGCGTATCTTTCTTTATCAACGCTACTACTATGATCACATAGTAGTAGCGCCCTATTTTCTCCCCGCGCTACAACTAGGTAAATAGAAATTAAAAATAAAAAAAGAGTCAGAGGCAATATTCATTGAAATCAAGACAAGTCCAGTGCAAATAAACTAAGTTCACAGAACCATCTCATAAGCATTAACGACAAATACCACATTTAATATAACCACACAATCTCACAAACTCATATATAGTAGTCAACAATGCATGGATAGATCATATATAGTTGATAAGTCTACTAGGTAGTCATACTAGCATATATATGGTTCAACATCCACATGCATGCGTGGATAGATCTCACAAGCATATGTAGTTCTAGATGATATCGATGACGACCATCATCCTCAAGCCTGGGCGGTGGGTGTTCCTGATAGTAATTAGGATTGCCTGTCCAACATGAAGATTCTTGCCGACAAGGAAGCTCTTCCACCCAATCGAGCTGAAGTGTGTGCGACCGTCCGTGTCCACGCCGTACGCACAAGTGGTGATGGAGCCCCTCACGGCAAGGCGTATTCTAGCAGAGCCTTCTTCATCAGGCTTGATACCAAAACTCTCAGGTAGGCTCTTTGGCAATTTCTGAATAAGAAAAACATATCAATTAATAAGTAGTCTCACACATTACACTATCAAAAGACAGTACTACATTTCTACACTAAGTATAACAATAAAGCATATATATCATTTGATTCACTAAGCATATAAGATTCACTAAGCATATATATCATCGGATTCACTAAGCATATAGATCATCGGATTTACTGAGTATATAAGATTCACGATCATCGGATTTACTGAGTATATAAGATTCACTAAGCATATATATCATCGGACTCTACACTAAGTATAACAATAAAGCATATCAACAAATTACTACAGCAAGTGCAACATACCATGATATACCGATCAACCATGGTACTTGTCAGGCGGGTCACGAATGGCACCCCGACGAAGTCAGCACGTGGCGGAATGATGTCCCATAGGTTGCACACCTCCTCCTTGCTCAACCTCATTCTTTGAGCAACGATGGCTTCACCAAGTGGGTCGTCATCATCCTCATCATCCTCGTCATCTTCATCATCTTCTGCTTTGTTGACATAAATCATGGCCAACTTGGGTCTTTCTGCTCTGAAGGAGAAGCTGATCAACTCACCACCGGTGATACGCATGTGGGCGATGAAACGGACCCATCCATCTCCTCCCACCTGCGTCATATTTCGTCCTTTCTCGACCTCCATAGTGTGGGGGGCCTCAGGAGCCTCAAAGGTCACAGAGTCTCCGGCCAGCTTGTTGAATTCTGACCTCACATTGCATGGGACGATCTGTGTGCAAAAGCAAAATGATATATACACGATGCATTAATGCCAATAACACTAAAAACAAAATAGTGGTTACTAGTTTCATATAATTTATTACCGCCGCATGAAGAAAAATCCACTGGTAGTAGATGCCGAACAGCGTGCCAGTTGCAAGGCTGCTGGTGCACCTTGACTTGCACCGTCGGCATGATGGTGGTGGTGGTGGTGGTGTCATTTCCCTAAAACAATATGATTAGAGGATTAACGATCCAAAAATTAAATATAAAGTTTTCAATACACACAGCAGGTTTTGAATAATATACACATCATAGAGAATACACATGAGGTTCACATGGCAAGCAAAATAACAACTAAATTGTAGTTCAGTTCAGACAATAACCTAATAGAGATCATGTAACCCAAACAGAGCCTAATAACCCAAACAGAGCCTAGTATAGAATTTTTCACAAGTGGGTGAAAATGTAGCCAACATTTTCTACTACAAAATATAAGCACCAGACTAAGAGGTAATACAAGGGAAGAACAATCGCACACACAGACAAAAGATAGCATCAACATGTCCTAATTAACACAGCAAAGTCAGTTTTCTCATTCAAGAAAACAGAGATATGAGACAGATCAGTTAGCATTTTTTTTGAAACGGGTGTTAGCATATATTCAAATGCGCACCATAACAACTTGACAATTTGAGCATCACCACATACAGACACTCTCTTCAACCTGAAGCTAGTGGATCAAATTCACACATAGGGTAGCTCATCACGAGGATACAAACATTTAGACCTTTAAGAAGAACTGGCATAATCAACATCATTCAGATGAAAGGAGGAGCATTCACGATATAACCCTAGTGTCAGGAAAGAACCCCTCTCTAAACCCTAGAACACTAGGCACTGCCGCCGCCGCCACTGCTCAAGGGACAACAGCCAAGAATTGAAACCCAAGTTTCAATTATATTTGCTAAACTGCTAATCAAGAATTCAAACCCAAGTTTCGATGAGCAACAAAAAGCCTCTACTTGTTTCACCTAACCCCTCTCTCTCTCTACTCTCTCCCTAATCACGCAAGGAAACAAGCCTGGAACACGTCGCATCGAACCGCGGAGTCACCGTGCAATCCCTAAATCCCTTTTCCCCACGCGAAATCCCAAAACATGGCGAGCCGCCGCGGCGAATCGATTGGAGCCTAGCTAGTGGTGGCGCGCGCAGGGAGGAGGAGATCGAGAGGGGGACTTACGGGGCTGGAGCGTCGGAGGAGGCGAGAGGCGGACCGCGTGTGGTGGCGGCGCACGGCACCGTCGACGGGAGTGAGGCGGCCGGGGAGGAACCCTAACCGCGGCGGCGTCGTCGGAGGGGGTCGATTGTGAGAGTGAGGGGTGTGGGGGCGCTCGGGCAGGTTTTCTTTTCCCCTAGTAGTAGCGTTGGGTAGAGGCCGGCGCTACTGCTAAGCCCACCAGCTGTAGCGCCCGTTCGAAACAAACGCTACATGTAAGTAGGCTATCGTATTTGCCCTGCGGCCCATGTAACAACAGCGCGGCCCAAGCTAACAAACGCTGCTGTTATTTAATAGTAGTAGCGTGTTTTCTACCCGGCGCTACTGGTAAATACGAGTAGCGTGGGGTCAAAAATAGGCGCTACTGGTAAACTTCTACCTATAAGCATTTTCCTAGTAGTGCCACCTCATGTGTGCACTGAACATGGCCGAATCATGCTTGTTCTGCACGTGTAGACGACGCCAGAGCTCACCGGACGGACGTTGGGCTAGGCCTGCGCGGGCGTAGGTGCATGCGGCGTGCAGCGCGCCATGGGGCGTGACCAAGGAGCATGCGGGCGGGGCCAACAAGATCTCGCTGAGCTCGAACCCATGGCGACCATTGTGTCCAGTGGTGATGACGAGATCAAGGAAGAGGCTAGAGGCGTGGGTTGGGACGCGGAAGAAGGGGCTAGGGGTTACGCTGTTGCTAGTGGCAACGGTGGCGGCGCCAACATGGCGACGACGAGCTCCAGTCTGGTGAACGCTGTTAATGGCATGGTTGTCGGTTTGTTAGAAGAGAATATGAAAGGAGGGTGAGAGGAGAAAGACAAGGGTATTGGTGTCTCAAATTTAACATAATGGCATATAGAGGAGAATGAAAGAGTTGTAATGGTATTTTTCCAATGTGCAGAATTGTAATGGCATTTTTTCAACTCGTGAAAGTTGTAGTGGCATATATCCAATTAACCCAATATAATATTCTCAAACATAACCATGGAAATTCAAACACAATATATGGTCCAAATGAACTAAGAATCCAAATAAAGACGATAAAGGAACAACAATCAAGTGCTATGAAGGCACCAATGGTGCTCAATGAGATCTTCTTGAAGTCGGTTGTGAGCTTGACGGACCTCGATCTTTCAGTGTGGTTGGAGGAAGGCTTCAATCCTGTTTGGTTTATGTTCTGGCTCCACCGGTGCCCATTGAAGATATATTGAAAGTCACGTGGGTCCTCTCTCTCCTGCTCATCCTCGATGATCATGTAGTGCAAGGTAACACATGTTGTCATGATCTTCCACAACGTCTCTGGGTTCCAATACTCAGCAGGGCCACAGAGCGTCGCTGAAGCGCACCAAAAGCTTTCTCAACATCCTTTCTAGAAGATTCTTGCATAATTGCAAAGTGAGATTTCTTGTTGCCTTTAGGACGATGGATTGTCTTCACAAATGTGGCTCATGGAGGACAGATGTCGTCACCTATGTAGTATCCCATGTTGTATTCATTGCCATTGACAACATAGTTGCAAGGTGGAATGTCCTCGATAACAAGCCGTGCAAAAAGAGGAGGTCGAGAAAGCACATTGGTATCACTATGAGAACTAGGCATCCCGAAGTATGTGTGTGAAATCCAGATAGCCAATGCCTCAAAAATAATGGTTGGATCATGACAATACCCTTTGTACTGACCTTGCCATGCAACAGGCAATTCTTCCATGTCCAATGCATACAATCAATTGATCCACACATCTCGGTCTAACCTCTCTATTCATTTCTCTACCATGGGCCTCTCGATACCTTCATCACTGGGAGCCCTCAAGAACTTTGCTCCATGAATTTTGATCACAACATCACAAAATTGTCTCACACACTCCAGGATGAGATCTTCCCTAATGCGAGCATAGTCATCAATGACGTCGGACGGACATCCACAACAAAGTACTGGAATGAATGCATTAATCTTCAATAATGTACTTGCACTCGCTGCTCCTGCTGCATTCCTTCTCAGTTGAAACCAAGGATCATGTTTCTCCACAACTTTTGCAATGGTCTTAAAAAGATCTCCGTGCATCCGAAATCTGCGTTGAAAATACGAAACCTATATTGCATTCGATGCAAAGTGATCCCTCACTAGACCATCATGACCCATGATTCTATCTCAAAGTAACGTCCTTCGACCAAACCGAGAACCGAGCCTTCGCCATAGAAAATCCTCCTGAATAGAAACCACAACAACCTCCAACTCAAAGTCATCATATTCTTCTTCCTCCTCCCACGATGAATCGTCGAAGATCATCTCCCATAATATCTTCATCTACACAATTCGAGACCTTTATTTGATCAAAATAGGAAAAAAATCGTATAGCCATTTTGACAAATACCTTGTGGGCGGATAAGGTCAAAGACACGGTGGCCGGAGATGTAGCTAGGTGTGACGCCCGGGTAATTAAGCTACAGTGATCCTCTGCTAGTGATGCCACGTCACCTCGGTTATAGTTGCTAATCTCGAGTTAGCTCGAAACCGATTCAAATTCAAATTCAAAATTTGGTAAATAATAAAAGTTTTCAAACCTTAAAATAAAATTGTTCGGGTTGTACTAGATATTACATAGATGATTATGGTGTAGAAGACACAGTTTTATAAAATGTATAAATATTTTAAATAAATTAAAACAGAAAAGAAAAATAAATAAAAGAAAGAAAATACAAAAGAGAAACAGAAACAAAAAAAAGGGGAAAGCAACCCCCCCCACGCTGGGCCGAGCGGCCCAGTTGGCCTCCGCACCGGCCGGCCCACCAGGCCCAGCCGGCCCTCCTCTCTGGCCTACATGGCCACCTCCCCGAACCCTAACCCCCACCCGATCCCCACTCTCCCCCCCTAGCACCCACGACCGCACAACCCCCCCACTCTCTCCCTCGTCCCTCTCCTCCCTTCCGCCTGATCTGGATCGTTGGGAGGGACCCGATCCCGCGCCGCCTTGCGACCTCGTCGCCGGCGCCGCCCCGCCGCTGTCGCCTCCACCCTGCACCCCCCGAGCTCGCCTCGTCCTTCCATGCGCCCACCTCCGCGCGCCCCGCCGCTGATGATCGCCCCTGCCGCCCGTGTCGCCCCGCCGTCGCCTGTCGCCTCCACGCCGTCGCCCCACGTCCTCGTCGCCGGAGCCGCCTCGCCGGATCGCTTCTTCGTCCTCCTCATTTTGGATCTGGGCGCCCCGACGCTGCTCGCCGTCCCCGGCGCCACCTCGTCGACACCGCATCGCCACCCCCCTGGAGGACGACCTCGCCGGACCTCCCCGCCGGCCTGCCTCCTCCTCCCCACCGGCCTGCTTCCTCTCCGTCATCGTCCCCGTCGACCACCCCGACCCCCGCTGCCCCCGTCCCTACGAATCACGGTGAGGCTCCATGCCTCTCCCTCGCCTCGCCGATGGCCCCGTGCTTCCCCCGGTGCTGGTCTCGGTGGCTGATGCTGCGGGTGTTCCCGTCGCTGTCCGCCCACGCCCGCCGTGGCCTACGACCACCACTTCCGCCCGCACTGGTCGCGCCCTTGGCGCCCCACCTCGCCTGGCCGCTCCTCCCATGCCTCCCCGTCTCGGGCACCGCGGCCACCGGCGCCCTGACACGCCGGGCTATGGCCTCTGCTTGTCAACGAGCGCCCACACCCGCTAACCACCGCTCCGTTAGGCCCCCCGGGCCACTGACTAGGGGGCCCCGCCCCAGAACGGTTTTAAGAAAAAAAAAGAAAAGAAAAAAAAGAAAAGGAATTTAAAAAATAAAATAAAAATAAAAAAGAATATATTAAATAAATAAATAAATAATAACTAAAATAATTAAAATATTAATTAATTAATTAAGTAATTAATTAAGTAATTAATTCTGATTAATTAACCCTAATCACTAATTAACCTAATTAACTAATGTTAATTAACTCTGATTAGGTTAATTAGATATTAGAGAATGACATGCGGGACCCACCTGTCAGGGTTGACTCGGTCAACCCTGTTGACTGATGATGTCAGCATGACATCATGCTGATGTCATAAAAGCATTTTCGAAATTAATTAAATAATTAATTAAATTCCTGAAATTAATAAAATCTTTTAAAAATCATATCTTTTAATCCGTAATCCGGATTAAAATATTTTCAACATGAAAGTTGCTCAGAACGACGTGACGAATCCGGATACGCAGTCCGTTCGTCCACCACACGCCTCTAACCTATCGAACCTGCAAACTTTCCTCTCCGGTTCATCTGTCTGACAGACGTCCGGAACCGGGAAAACTTCCCCGGATGTTTTTCCCCCCTAACCAGTACCCCTCATACCACGTTAGGGCACGCCTAGCATCGCTTCTTGACATGTCATGCATCGATATGCATCTGTTTACTTGTATTCATTGTTTCTTCCCCCTCTTCTCTCCGGTAGACTACGAGACCGACGCTGCTGCTGGCCAGTTCGACTACGGTGTTGACGACCCCTCTCTCTTGCCAGAGCAACCAGGCAAGCCCCCCCCTTGATCACCAGATATCGCCTATTCTTCTCTATACTGCTTGCATTAGAGTAGTGTAGCATGTTACTGCTTTCCGTTGATCCTATTCTGATGCATAGCCTGACATTGTTGCTACACCCGTTGATACCTTACCTGCAATCCTAAATACTTAGTATAGGATGCTAGTTTATCATTGTTGGCCCTACCTTCGTGTCAGTCTGCCTTGCTATAATATAGGGCCGTGATCACTTGGGAGGTGATCACGGGTATATACTATACATACATACATACTATACAGATGGTGACTAAAGTCGGGTCAGCTCATTGAGTACCCGAAAGTGATTCTGACGAGGGGGCTGAAAGGACAGGTGGCTCCATCCCGGTAGAGGTGGGCCTGGGTTCCCGACGGCCCCCGACTGTTACTTGTGGCGGAGCGACAGGGCAGGTTGAGACCACCTAGGAGACAGGTGGGCCTGGCCCTGTTCGGCGTTCGCGGATACTTAACACGCTTAACGAGATCTTGGTATTTGATCTGAGTCTGGCTACGAGCCTATACGCACTAACCATCTACGTGGGAGTAGTTATGGGTATCCCGACGTCGTGGTATCAGCCGAAGCACTTCAGACGTCAGCGACGGAGCGGCGCGCGCCGAATTGGACTGGAACGCCACTAGGCTAGGTCTGCTTTCGGCCGCCCTCGCAACGTGCAGGTGTGCTATGGGCGATGGGTCCAGACCCCTGTGCGCTTAGGTTTAGACCGGCGTGCTGGCCTCTCTGTTGTGCCTAGGTGGGGCTGCGACGTGTTGATCTTCCGAGGCCGGGCATGACCCAGGAAAGTGTGTCCGGCCAAATGGGATCGAGCGTGTTGGGCTATGTGGTGCACCCCTGCAGGGAAGTTAATCTATTCGAATAGCTGTGATCTTCGGTAACAGGACGACTTGGAGTTGTACCTTGACCTTATGACAACTAGAACCGGATACTTAATAAAACACACCCTTCCAAGTGCCAGATACAACCGGTGGTCGCTCTACCTCAGGGATATGAGGAGGGGATCGCCGGGTAGGATTATGCTATGAGATGTTACTTGGAGATGCTACTTGGAGGACTTCGACCTACCCTCTTCTGCCTGTTGCAAGACGAAGGTGACCAGAAGCGTAGTCTTCGATAAGACTAGCTATCCCCCTCTTATTCTGGCATTCTGCAGTTCAGTCCACTGATATGGCCCTTTACACATATACCCATGCATATGTAGTGTAGTTCCTTGCTTGCGAGTACTTTGGATGAGTACTCACGGTTGCTTTCTCCCCCCTTTTTCCCCTTTTCCTTCCTTTCTGGTTGTCGCCACCAGATGCTGGAGTCCAGGAGCCAGACGCCACCGTCGATGACGACCCCTACTACATCGGAGGTGCCTACTACTACGTGCTGCCCGCTGACGATGACCATGAGTAGTTAGGAGGATCCCAGGCAGGAGGCCTGCGCCTCTTTCGATCTGTATCCCAGTTTGTGCTAGCCATCTTATGGCAACTTGTTTAACTTATGTCTGTACTCAGATATTGTTGCTTCCGCTGACTCGTCTATGATCGAGCACTTGTATTCGAGCCCTCGAGGCCCCTGGCTTGTATTATGATGCTTGTATGACTTATTTTACTTGTAGAGTTGTGTTGTGATATCTTCCCGTGAGTCCTTGATCTTGATCGTACACATTTGCGTGCATGATTAGTGTACGGTTAAATCGGGGGCGTCACAAGTTGGTATCAGAGCCGACTGCCTGTAGGAATCCCCCTCCCACACTCCTTGGCCGAAGTCGAGTCTAGACTTTACAAAACTTTTACTAACATGGCTGTGTGTCTTACGGGCACATGTCGCCATTGGGTGGTATTAGGATCTTTTATTCCTCGACCTATACTCTGGGACTCTGACATCTCTTCTATTCGGGTTAAATGAAGTTTACTAAATCTAACACTAGGATCTCGTTATCACTTTCACCCGGAGAGCCCCTTGTTACTGATGATCGTCTGCTGCACCAGAAGACCCTGAAGATACTCTCCGCTGTTAACCCGAGAACTTGTGTTCATCGTGTTTGCAATTCACCTTCCACCGCAAACCCTTATGGATAACTACTTGCAGTTGTTATTCTTACATTCATCCCCAGTTGGTCTTGTTATTACCAGATACTCGAAACACTCGTCGTTGTCTCGATAATCCTTGAGATTATCACCTTGTTGTTCCTTGTCACCTGAATACCCCTATGGATACTTCTCGCACTTATCGAGTATCCGCTCATCCCCCAGTTGTTCATGTGTTTCACAATGGTCTTCGAAATACTATTTGATCCTCCAAAAATCCTTAATAGCTTATTGCTCTGCAATACTTGTCTGCTTGCATTATGGATGCTTCCCATTGGCAATATTCGTTAGTATCCTTAGGCATCGTCATTTTGATCCTATTGATTCAGCATGTGTGCGAATGCACACAAACGTCTATCAACCCTTCTAAATTATCCTTCCGGCTCAGACATCATTTTTGAACATGAGCTGGTTCTCGACCAAACTATTTGTCGTCAATTGTGCCTCTGGTATATTCAACTTATCCATCCCTACTCAGAGCATTGCTTCTGATCCTTTGTTTTGGAAATCGAAATTCCTTTATTATCTAAGCATCGAATCATTCCGATGTTCTATAATATGATGCCCGTGCATTCTTCTTCCTCTGGTTGAGTACCGATGCTCACGTCAGATCCCTTGTGGACCATCGGTTCCTTTGTTGGATTTTATGTCCTTCATATTAAGCACGTTGTGAGCTCTTCCCCTGATACATAATGCCTTTGTTAAGTTGTATCCTCTGCTTGGCCAACCATGCTCTGCTTTCGGGCTTGTGTTATTACTCTTGAAACTTGTGGTATATGTTTCTAAGAAGCCCCTATGGGTTGAACATATGCTTTCTCTAAATCGTGTGAACCCAAAAGTTTTCACGAGTCATACTCTTCTGGTGCTTCACCAGATAAAATTTCAACACTGCAACTTCATCGAACGTGAGAAGTGAATGAAAGGTTATGCATTGGAGAAGTGGGAGTCGACCTTGAACTTGTGTTCATGCCCATGGACACGATGTAGATCTTATCATTAAAGCTTCTCTTAAATGAATTATTCCTTTGGTATAAGTTCATCTTATATCTAGGATCTGGCCTTCTGCAATCGTGGTTCCGACCATGATTGTTCTTCTTTGATCTCATTTCTCGGACAAGTTAAAACAATTGTCTTCTATGGATCAATACACCAGTCCAACCTTTACTTTGATCTTGTGTCGAGTATTACCCCCTGGTATCTCGAGATTATCATGGAACTGCATAACTTCTTATGAGTTCTTCATCAAGTGCTACCTTTCCACTGATTCCAATTTTTCACGGGCTCTGAGTTATTAAACACTCAAAGACACCGATAACTGAACCGAGTCCGCATTACGGTTCAACAACTCTTACTAATATTCTTTACTTATGAGTTTGTACCCGATCATGTCATTCCTAGCTTGATCGGCCATATCATTACCATGCTAAATTTTAACTGTGCAACCTGGTCCTTAAATCCCGGAGCACAACTAATGACAATGAGCTAAGCTTACGTCGATCTTCCTCGTCATATCAGCTCGCCTTGAGCAACAATCTTGATTTCAAGTTTGTGTCGTACCTATGGTTACAATAACCTCTTGCTTCATCATTCTTTTGACTTGACGTGATCGCGGATCGATTACATCTTCGTGGAATCTCTCGACAAATGTGTCACGATCACCATCTACATTCTGATGCTCTTCCAGGATACCACTTGAATTAATGCTGTGAAATACCATCCTTGCCCTCGATGATTTGTGTTGTCATCGACCTCTTTATTGCGTTCCCTCCAACAAAAACTTGTTTGTGTTCTGTGTTATACCTCGAGTTCCTTGCTACCTAGCATTTTTTCTTCTTTACCATGGAGTATTACCATCTTTTATGTCAAGAAGGTCTTGAGGATTACTCCACCTCTTAAGAATTCTTGGTATGGTGATACTTCTCACCCTCACCATTCTTTCTTGTTACCCGTGTTGTTTCTAACCGGAATACCGACATTTGAACTATGAGGTGTGAATTCAAGCTTCTAGCAACCCTATTTCTTTGTAGTAATGGTCAAGTTTCATTCTAATTCTTTTGTTCGTCAAGTCACCACTCTAACATTGATCGTGCAACCCAACACATATTCGGGTGCACCTTTCAACCAATGTTTAATTGAGTATGTTTCCTCGAGCATACATCATTATACCATTTGATCTGACAAATGTTATCTCCTTGTTCACATAATTGTGGAAATCCATCTTGTCAGAAATCTCGATGGATTATCGCCGAGCCCATCAGCCACCTCCTTCTCTCCTTGGTTTAATGATGAACTATTGTTTCAGGAAATCACTTCATAGTTCATTTCCCAGAGGATCTTACAATGTCACCTCGTCAATTTGTGTTGCACCTTTTCTTCTCGGACATCCTGAGTCTGAGGTATCATGACACGAATCGGATCTGAATCTCGGTCAGATATGATGGCTGGGACAACTTTCCAAGAGTTATGATCTTGATCCTTTGATGACCCGGTAACATGATGTCATGTCTAGCACCCCCCCCCCGGCTGGAGGACCTATCATTATAGATTCCTTTTCAGCTAGGTTATCCATTCGTCCATGAGGAAATTGTAAGACTTATTCTACAAGTTATTCCTGATGGATCCTTCGTGTTTCCTAAGTCTGATCTTCACCTGAAGACCATGTCAATGCTATCTCGAAGCATGTCAATGGTACTCCGATTTTCAACAGGAACATTTGAAGCACGATGCTAAATTTTATTTATCACTTATCCTAACACCGTTGTATGGGTAATATCATGAAAATTCTCCCCCGTACCTAAAGAGTTTTCTACATTATATCCTGCCACGGATATCATGCTCTGCTTGTCCTTGGGAAGGATATATCCCTGAATTATGTGTTTAAACACGTTTTCCTTTCCATTGTTCTATTTAATATGATAATCATATTTTACTTTCCATTGGTTGTTTGAACCTTTCTTGTGATCTATATGATCTAAGCAGCAATGTTCTACTGCTTATGTAAACTCCTCGGTGTACAAATCTGTCAGCAAGAACCTGTTACTATTGTTGATGACATTTCGGTAGCCACCGATGGACGAGAACTTTGCCCAATGGTCCGCCTCGTTCAACGAGCAGGAAAATGGTTCTCTTCGTCCCTCGCCCTTGGTACCGACATTGTTGACAACAAAACCGACAGGCTATCCTCTGATATACCTTGTTATCTTGACCGTGCAAATATTAGCGCCTTCCTGCTTTTAACCCACATGGTGGGCCCATAACCCACCGTTCCACAGGATCGAAACCTGACTCTCCTGTACACCCTGTTGTCAGCGTTATTCCTCGTGCTTGACTTTGTATGTAATTCACGGGCCACTTGCCTGTTGATCTATTCTGGTATCGGACACAATACTTATTCTCGTTGCTCTGAACCCCTTTCGCACTCTGCTTCAGGCAATGAACGATTGCCTATCCGCTTGAAACCTCTTATTACACCGTCTTACTTTGCTTTCGATGTGTGTCATTTGTTCAACTCGAGAGCTACTCATATGTTTATTCCTGGGATACCCCAGATGAATCTCCCTTATAACATCCTATCATTGCAGAGCTGCCCCTTACCTGTTCGTAAGTACGATGGAGTTCCCCGAAGAAAGGACGACAACTTCATCATGACGCTTTGGGAATAAAGAACTGAAGACATCAATGTAATGGGTCGACCTCTTCGAGAAGAGCTACTATGATCGAGAAGATCCGTTAGAATATTGTAACCAGAACTTTCCCCCTTACACCCCTCTTAAATCTCGGGACGAGATTTCTTGTAGTGGAGGAGAATTGTGACGCCCGGGTAATTAAGCTACAGTGATCCTCTGCTAGTGATGCCACGTCACCTCGGTTATAGTTGCTAATCTCGAGTTAGCTCGAAACCGATTCAAATTCAAATTCAAAATTTGGTAAATAATAAAAGTTTTCAAACCTTAAAATAAAATTGTTCGTGTTGTACTAGATATTACATAGATGATTATGGTGTAGAAGACACAGTTTTATAAAATGTATAAATATTTTAAATAAATTAAAACAGAAAAGAAAAATAAATAAAAGAAAGAAAATACAAAAGAGAAACAGAAACAAAAAAAAGGGGAAAGCAACCCCCCCCCCCACGCTGGGCCGAGCGGCCCAGCTGGCCTCCGCACCGGCCGGCCCACCAGGCCCAGCCGGCCCTCCTCTCTGGCCTACATGGCCACCTCCCCGAACCCTAACCCCCACCCGATCCCCACTCTCCCCCCCTAGCACCCACGACCGCACAACCCCCCCACTCTCTCCCTCGTCCCTCTCCTCCCTTCCGCCTGATCTGGATCGTTGGGAGGGACCCGATCCCGCGCCGCCTTGCGACCTCGTCGCCGGCGCCGCCCCGCCGCTGTCGCCTCCACCCTGCACCCCCCGAGCTCGCCTCGTCCTTCCATGCGCCCACCTCCGCGCGCCCCGCCGCTGATGATCGCCCCTGCCGCCCGTGTCGCCCCGCCGTCGCCTGTCGCCTCCACGCCGTCGCCCCACGTCCTCGTCGTCGGAGCCGCCTCGCCGGATCGCTTCTTCGTCCTCCTCGTTTTGGATCTGGGCGCCCCGACGCTGCTCGCCGTCCCCGGCGCCACCTCGTCGACACCGCATCGCCACCCCCCTGGAGGACGACCTCGCCGGACCTCCCCGCCGGCCTGCCTCCTCCTCCCCACCGGCCTGCTTCCTCTCCGTCATCGTCCCCGTCGACCACCCCGACCCCCGCTGCCCCCGTCCCTACGAATCACGGTGAGGCTCCATGCCTCTCCCTCGCCTCGCCGATGGCCCCGTGCTTCCCCCGGTGCTGGTCTCGGTGGCTGATGCTGCGGGTGTTCCCGTCGCTGTCCGCCCACGCCCGCCGTGGCCTACGACCACCACTTCCGCCCGCACTGGTCGCGCCCTTGGCGCCCCACCTCGCCTGGCCGCTCCTCCCATGCCTCCCCGTCTCGGGCACCGCGGCCACCGGCGCCCTGACACGCCGGGCTATGGCCTCTGCTTGTCAACGAGCGCCCACACCCGCTAACCACCGCTCCGTTAGGCCCCCCGGGCCACTGACTAGGGGGCCCCGCCCCAGAACGGTTTTAAGAAAAAAAAAAGAAAAGAAAAAAAAGAAAAGGAATTTAAAAAATAAAATAAAAATAAAAAAAGAATATATTAAATAAATAAATAAATAATAACTAAAATAATTAAAATATTAATTAATTAATTAAGTAATTAATTAAGTAATTAATTCTGATTAATTAACCCTAATCACTAATTAACCTAATTAACTAATGTTAATTAACTCTGATTAGGTTAATTAGATATTAGAGAATGACATGCGGGACCCACCTGTCAGGGTTGACTCGGTCAACCCTGTTGACTGATGATGTCAGCATGACATCATGCTGATGTCATAAAAGCATTTTCGAAATTAATTAAATAATTAATTAAATTCCTGAAATTAATAAAATCTTTTAAAAATCATATCTTTTAATCCGTAATCCGGATTAAAATATTTTCAACATGAAAGTTGCTCAGAACGACGTGACGAATCCGGATACGCAGTCCGTTCGTCCACCACACGCCTCTAACCTATCGAACCTGCAAACTTTCCTCTCCGGTTCATCTGTCTGACAGACGTCCGGAACCGGGAAAACTTCCCCGGATGTTTTTCCCCCCTAACCAGTACCCCTCATACCACGTTAGGGCACGCCTAGCATCGCTTCTTGACATGTCATGCATCGATATGCATCTGTTTACTTGTATTCATTGTTTCTTCCCCCTCTTCTCTCCGGTAGACTACGAGACCGACGCTGCTGCTGGCCAGTTCGACTACGGTGTTGACGACCCCTCTCTCTTGCCAGAGCAACCAGGCAAGCCCCCCCCCTTGATCACCAGATATCGCCTATTCTTCTCTATACTGCTTGCATTAGAGTAGTGTAGCATGTTACTGCTTTCCGTTGATCCTATTCTGATGCATAGCCTGACATTGTTGCTACACCCGTTGATACCTTACCTGCAATCCTAAATACTTAGTATAGGATGCTAGTTTATCATTGTTGGCCCTACCTTCGTGTCAGTCTGCCTTGCTATAATATAGGGCCGTGATCACTTGGGAGGTGATCACGGGTATATACTATACATACATACATACTATACAGATGGTGACTAAAGTCGGGTCAGCTCATTGAGTACCCGAAAGTGATTCTGACGAGGGGGCTGAAAGGACAGGTGGCTCCATCCCGGTAGAGGTGGGCCTGGGTTCCCGACGGCCCCCGACTGTTACTTGTGGCGGAGCGACAGGGCAGGTTGAGACCACCTAGGAGACAGGTGGGCCTGGCCCTGTTCGGCGTTCGCGGATACTTAACACGCTTAACGAGATCTTGGTATTTGATCTGAGTCTGGCTACGAGCCTATACGCACTAACCATCTACGTGGGAGTAGTTATGGGTATCCCGACGTCGTGGTATCAGCCGAAGCACTTCAGACGTCAGCGACGGAGCGGCGCGCGCCGAATTGGACTGGAACGCCACTAGGCTAGGTCTGCTTTCGGCCGCCCTCGCAACGTGCAGGTGTGCTATGGGCGATGGGCCCAGACCCCTGTGCGCTTAGGTTTAGACCGGCGTGCTGGCCTCTCTGTTGTGCCTAGGTGGGGCTGCGACGTGTTGATCTTCCGAGGCCGGGCATGACCCAGGAAAGTGTGTCCGGCCAAATGGGATCGAGCGTGTTGGGCTATGTGGTGCACCCCTGCAGGGAAGTTAATCTATTCGAATAGCTGTGATCTTCGGTAACAGGACGACTTGGAGTTGTACCTTGACCTTATGACAACTAGAACCGGATACTTAATAAAACACACCCTTCCAAGTGCCAGATACAACCGGTGGTCGCTCTACCTCAGGGATATGAGGAGGGGATCGCCGGGTAGGATTATGCTATGAGATGTTACTTGGAGATGCTACTTGGAGGACTTCGACCTACCCTCTTCTGCCTGTTGCAAGACGAAGGTGACCAGAAGCGTAGTCTTCGATAAGACTAGCTATCCCCCTCTTATTCTGGCATTCTGCAGTTCAGTCCACTGATATGGCCCTTTACACATATACCCATGCATATGTAGTGTAGTTCCTTGCTTGCGAGTACTTTGGATGAGTACTCACGGTTGCTTTCTCCCCCCTTTTTCCCCTTTTCCTTCCTTTCTGGTTGTCGCCACCAGATGCTTGAGTCCAGGAGCCAGACGCCACCGTCGATGACGACCCCTACTACATCGGAGGTGCCTACTACTACGTGCTGCCCGCTGACGACGACCAGGAGTAGTTAGGAGGATCCCAGGCAGGAGGCCTGCGCCTCTTTCGATCTGTATCCCAGTTTGTGCTAGCCATCTTATGGCAACTTGTTTAACTTATGTCTGTACTCAGATATTGTTGCTTCCGCTGACTCGTCTATGATCGAGCACTTGTATTCGAGCCCTCGAGGCCCCTGGCTTGTATTATGATGCTTGTATGACTTATTTTACTTGTAGAGTTGTGTTGTGATATCTTCCCGTGAGTCCCTGATCTTGATCGTACACATTTGCGTGCATGATTAGTGTACGGTTAAATCGGGGGCGTCACACTAGGCTAAGGCCGACGGTGGTGGAGGACATAGGCAGTGCTGTCTAGCAGTTTGCAGAGACAATTCACAGGCATGGATGCAACGAACATGGCTGGGATATCGAGGAGGCGACAAGGTGGCGACAACAGTCTCCGTCGCCAGTCCATACATGTCGGCTATGTAGGTGTTTCCTACGCCATCTCCAGGTTTGGCTGGTTCAATTCCTCGCAAAAACAGACCTCCACGACCACCGAGCGGAGCTACCTGGCAGCGAGCTCGTCAGTGATGAAAAAGCTGATTCCAGCACCGGCAAGCGAGTAGAAGCTGTGAGAGAGGATGGGGATTGTCAAATGGTCGCATGAAAAGGTTCCCTCATAGGGGGTTGGATGGCGGTGATGAGGGCAGTGGGTCGGTGCCGAGAGGAAGGTGGGACGACTGACTATTTTATTGACAATTTACCGCTTTGGACTAAATTTAGTAGGGATAACTATGTTTTGAAGGATGAAAATCAATTTTTGAGGGATTATTGGTTTGAGGTGTTTGCTAGCGAGGACTTAATTCCTCAAAAAAATATCCCAAATATAACTATTAGGGCATCTATTAGAGATGAAATAAGGGCTTATCCAGTTGCAATCACCAAATGAACACTATCAAATGTCCTATCAAATATCCTCTCGGCAGTGGGTCGGTGCCGAGAGGAAGGTGGGACGACTGACTATTTTATTGACAATTTACCGCTTTGGACTAAATTTAGTAGGGATAACTATGTTTTGAAGGATGAAAATCAATTTTTGAGGGATTATTGGTTTGAGGTGTTTGCTAGCGAGGACTTAATTCCTCAAAAAAAATCCCAAATATAACTATTAGGGCATCTATTAGAGATGAAATAAGGGCTTATCCAGTTGCAATCACCAAATGAACACTATCAAATGTCCTGTGAACACGTCCAGGCCAGCTTGTCCGTGAACACCAACCATCCAACATGTCCCTCAAATGACTCCTCATTTCAAACAGTTCAAACGCAAATTAAGGACGGAATTTAATCTAATATGACATATTACATGCATATTTGATAAAAATTAAAAAGTTTGATCCAAACTAATCTAAATTTAGCTAAACTAAACGAAAACCTAAGTTAAGTACTAGACCGTGACCTCATAGGCATGGCCTCCGAGACCGACGGCACCACCGTCATTGTCGCCGCCTATGTTGTTGTTGTTTGTCGCAACGCCAATTAAGGAAGCCGACTCCAACCGTGGTGGCATCCATCCCCGGCCGCACATCGCGCTCGTGGCGCAGAAGCTCGTCTGCCTCTCCTCGACTTGAAGGTAGATCTCGTGCTCGGACTCGGCCAACCCGACGTAGAGGAGCTGCCCGTTCGGCTGGCAGCAAGTGTCCGTCTCTTTGATTGACTTGGACCGTCGAAGTCCCAAGCCTCTACGAGGACGAGACACCATGAAGGTATGTTGTGCGACAACTTTGGGAGAGGGGAAGAGTGGATGGGCATAGGGTTTGGGGGAGGCCGGCCAACTTTGAAGCTGGAGTAGGTTTCTCAGGTGGCATGCCGTACCAACATGATTTAATTTGGGTAAGTGAGTGGCTGGTGAACCTATGTGAATGCGGCGAGGTTTCTAGAACCGACCAGGGTTTTGGGTGGGATCGGATTGTCGGAAACCTGCGTAGTGGACGCCCTGACTCCCCAAAACCAACCTTTGATTTGGAGTCTGTCCTAAGGGATTTTGGAAGTGCCAACCAATCTGGCCGAAAACAAGATGTGTTCGAAATTCAAGACTTAAAAAGCATACGAACCATTCAATCCAAAGAAAAAGGGACGATTTGGTAATGCGCCTTAACCATGCGGATTCTTATCGTTGAGGTCCAAAATTCAAGTCTCCTGTCTCTTTCATGCTTTCTCACAAACGGATTAAAAATAGATTATTTATTTTTGAAGTTAGGTTGCATGTGGTGGAACCAACCCATCGGGGTTCAAGTCATATACTTAGCGTTGGTGGTCACATTTTTTAAATTTATTTCAGGCCTTCCGGCGTTGTTGAAGGCATCTATGACGACTTCATCAATCTCATGTTGATGTGTCGACTCAGTCTCTCTCTGAGGCGCTCATAAGTGGTAGAGTGTGTGTGCACGCGTTTATTCGTAGGAATGGATGCATGTGCGTATGAGTATTTGCGTCTGTACTATGTTGAAAAAATTACTCCCTCTGTTCGAAAATATTTGTTGCAGAGATGGATGAGATGTGTTTAAGTTTTAGATATATCTATTTTTATTCATTTCTCCAACGGGTATTTTGGGACGGAGAGAGTACCATACTTTTTTTGTACATTTGAAAATTCATACTACCCGGTACGCACGGGATGGACCGTGAAGCCGGTCTCCAAAAGAAAAGGAAAAACTACGCGACGTGTCTTGCGTTTTTCTTGGGCGTGTTTTTCTTGGCAAAGCCAATGTTGCATTTCCGGATGACTCGCATACCGCCCCGTCATCCTCTTTTCTCTCTCTGTCCCTGCCATGGCACGACGCCGTGCCGTGCAGTGCCAGCAGTCCGACCAAATCATAGCCTAATCACACCGCAAACCACGTAAGCCCGCGCCCTGGCCGCTCCAGTGGTGCTGCGGGTATAAATTATTCTGGCAATGGAGCCATGGACTGAGAGCTAGAAGCTAGGTAGTGAGACATCTCTCTTCCCCGTGCACATCTCCATCTTCGTCAATTCCTTGATCAAGCCGAGCCGCGCCGCGCGCGTATGGCGTTGGAGGCCGTGGTGTTCTCGAAAGGGTTCTTTGGGCGCTGCGCCATGGCTGCCGAAGGAGTAGGAGGAGGCGGTGGAGTTTGGGGCGGGAATGAGCACGGGCACGGCGGTGGCGTGGAGTTGGACGGAAGCAACGCCCACTGCGGCGCCGCGGTTGCGAGCGCCTCCGTGATGATCCCGAGCGCCGAAGTCCCGGAAGGCAGTTCCTCCTTGCTGGCGCTGCCGCCGCCGGGGCACGGCGGTGACCGTGGAGACGCGGACGACGGTGCCGTGGGCGCGGCGTCGGCGTCAGGTGCGGCAGGGAGGAGGAAGCGGCGAAGAGCCAGGAGCGTAAAGAACATTGAGGAGGCGGAGAGCCAGCGGATGACCCACATCGCCGTCGAGCGCAACCGCCGCAAGCAGATGAACGAGTACCTTGGCGTGCTCCGGTCCCTCATGCCGGCTTCCTATGTGCACAGGGTACGTATTCCTTAGCTCATTTTTGAAAATTTGGATGTAATTTTCAGGGAGTACTTATTTCGAACTTGATCGATCCAAAGTCAGAGCACATAGTATCTATTGTGATTACGAACAGGGCGACCAGGCATCCATAATTGGCGGCGCGATCAACTACGTCAAGGAGCTGGAGCAGCTAGTTCAATCCCTGGAGGCGCACCGGCACGCCCGCCTACGCGACGACTGCCCCGTCAGCGGCGACGTCGATTCCGCCGCCGCAGTGCCCTTTGTAGACTTCTTCACCTTCCCGCAGTACACGATGAGCGTCCGCCACGCCCCGGCCACACCAGCAGCAGACGCCTCTGCGGACGGCAGCGGCGGCAATGCCGACAACGACGGGACGTCGGGCTCGAAGCAGTCGGCCGTGGCGGACATCGAGGTGACCATCGTGGAGAGCCACGCGAGCCTGAAGGTGCTGTCGCGGCGGCGGCCTAGGCAGCTGCTGAGGATCGTGGCGGGGCTGCAGGGCCACCGGCTCGCCGTGCTGCACCTCAACGCCACCAGCGCCGGCCACATGGCGCTCTACTGCCTCAGCCTCAAGGTACGTACGTACCACAGACTCCCCATGCTAGCTAGCTGTAGCCGTTTCTTTTTCGAGACCGTTCGCTCGCTTGGCAGCGCGCGCGTGACGCCGAAACAACTAACTTGCCTCGTTTTCCGCGCCCTTGTCCGGGACGGCTCCTCCAAAACATCACACCTCCGCGTGTTTCACCGCAAAGATGAAGCTGCATTATTGTTTTGACGCTAGATGAAGTGCTGCATGGATTGACTGCCGTAGTACGACTGCAGGATCATCGAACGTCCATTTCTTTGTGTCGTAGCCTCGTAGTACGTAGCAAATGAATTCATGTGAGCCGCTCTGTGTCTGGTTGATGATGCCATGCATGATGGCCGCAGGTGGAAGACGACTGCCGGCTCTCGTCGGTGGACGACATCGCGGCGGCCGTCCACCGTATCGTCGAGACGATCGAGCGTGAGGAGGAGGAGGAGCAGCGGCGGCGGCAGCAGCAGCAGAGCTGTACGTAGGTAGCTAGGCATTGGCATGTTAACAGTTCACGAGCTGCTCCTAATTACGACTAGTAAACAAGATCTAGAAGTACTTGCAGACTGGTAGGCTCTGCAGCTTGATAGCTCTCTATGTAATTGTAATGTACCTTTATGTACTCTCTGCCTATGTACCTATGCATGTCCTACGCATCTCTCCGCGTGTTATCTGGTTGTGCGTGCACGGCATGGGCAGGAGCGGGGTTTCCGTCCATGCCCCACGCGCCCCCGACCGCCGGAGCCTTGTGGGCATCATGTTGTACGGTTGACACTACGTGGCCACGATTCACATGCATGTACAATTAAGGCTTACTACTTGGTTCAGTACGTACCTATAATCGAAGGAAAAAATGATCAGTATAATTTTTAATGTTATTTTACTTTTTACTGACCGTTTTCTTTGATAATTATCAAATCTAATATGTCTTTTGGGGTAAAATAATACATTCGACAACCCCATATTTTGTAAAAACCAAATGTTGCCAAAGTTGGAATGTTTTTTTAAATGGTCAAATAATTGGTAGCCAACCAATTGGTATCCAATGTTTAGATTTGCCAATACATTTTTTTTTTTTTGAGAACGATTTGCCAATACATTGGTATGCTAAATATCGGCATCAAACGAGCTACAATTGGTTAAATAAAAAAATTACTTTTTATCCTAGTTGGTTTCCACTACGGAACTGCTCCACACACGACACTGTGTGTACGATGAGTGCACGACCAAAGGATCCAGCGGCCACTGCTCAGCTGTGCTCGAGATTCCTCAGCTCGATTTAATCGTCGTGCATGAGTCGTTCAAACTTTGTCGTCCCCATAGCATTGCTCTTTCCACTACTAAGGATCGTTCCAAGTTTTTGAAACACTCCAGTTTTACTTCTATTCTGTTTGGTGGTGCTATGGAAATGCACTTTCACTCCATTTCTGCATGGTCAATGGTGTTTTACCAATTTCTTTGTTCAAAATATCCCTAAGTAGCCGGCGGATAGGCTCCCTCTATATACTACTCCCTTCGTTCCGAATTACTTGTTTTGGATTTGTCTAGATACGGAGGTATCTAGCACTAAAATAAGTCTAGATACATCTGTATCTAGACAAATTCAAGACAAGCAATTCGGAATGGAGGGAGTAGGTCACTTGCATGTGGGACTCATCTCTTCCAAAGGGAAGAAATGGGGAAAGGTAAAAAAAATGGGAAAAACTTCATCTCTCCCTTCCTTCCTCTCTCCGTCATCATACCCCCACCACACATGTCCTCTCGATCGCCCTTCTTCTTTCCACTATGACATCATCACCGTGCGGACGGGAACGACAATGCATACAGGCAAAGGCACAGCCCGACGGACTAGTCGAACATGTTGTCCTTCACCGCGCCAATGCATGTGGGGTGAATGACAGTCAACTCCGAACGACCGCAGTTGTACTGTAGCACAGAGAGGGCCGTGTGATGGTGCCGAGGATCAACGGGGTAGAACATGAGGCGCGAGAGGTCTTGGTGATGCCCAAGCAGAGATGAATTGACCCCTATCTCTGTAATTGCCTTGGCTGACTTTGTTTTCCATGCCTGGTCGATTGCCACGAGAAATTTGTCGCCGCGGTAGGTCCTAGCGCCCGTCTGTCCGTCTTATAGCACTACTTTGAGCTTCTAAATCCGCCAACGTCCTTCCCTAGCAACATTGCATCGTCAACTGTTGAAAGGATATTCCTAGGTGCGTTCATAGGGATAAGTGTGAGTGCACATATATGAGGATCTATATTCTATTGTGCTTTAAAAGTGAAATAATTAAGAAGCAACGCCAAATAATCGACTTGTAGAAAAAGAGTTTCTAGGGGTTTTTCATGTCGCCGCAGGTAATGATAACTATTCTAAACCAAATATATCATAATAAGAACATCGTCCCCGCCAGTTACTTTGTGTTCCGCATTCATATCAACGATCCCACCGGCCGTGGGGTTAAGAGCCTGTAACCCCTAGCAAAGATGTTATGCGTTTTCCCAACAGATGGGCTAAGCTCCCCGCTAAATCCGAGCAACACGGCGTCACAAAAGGGATTTCAAGATTTGGCGACAAAATGGTACTTCCTCCGTTTCATAATGAAGTGGGCATATAGATTTTTTTAGAGAAGGCAAACTTTATAATTTTTGACCAAGCTTATAGATAGAACTACTAATATCTACAATCATACTTCTCATGATATGAACGTGCGACTATGTCCGCTGAGTGCGACGTGCGCTGGCGTGTCTCCTTCGCACCGGACCTCGCTGCGGCATGCACTGTCAACTTCGCCGACGGGGAGATCCTTCTTCGACGGGGGGCCCTCCGGCTCGTGTTGATCGACCAGAGGGGGGTCACGGTGGATGCACGCTTCCTTCGTGAGGGCGAATGCCCCGACATCGGGCAGGTCGTGTCTTTCCCGTGTCATTTCGCGAGGGTTCACGATCGGATTCCGGCGAGCGCCCCGGCGGTACACGGGGATGCGGCTCGTTCCGGTGGGGACGGAGCGTACGCGCCGGATCGTCACGATGCGGGTCGGAGTTCCTGGGCCCCAGGCATCCTGGGTCCGCACCCGGGTGTGGTGCCGCCGCCCCCGCGGATGAGAGACACGTGGATGGAGATCAAGGGATCCATGGCGGGGAGACCAGCGATGCGAGGGGTACAAAACTCCGATCCCGTGCGGCTCGCCCCATTCTTGACCTAGAAGCCGCCCTCTCTCATCTCTGGGCGGCGCCACAAAACCCTAGATCGAAAATCTCATCCTCCTTCCAGTGGTGGGAGGGGAAGATTGGAGGTGACCACAGATTGTTCGTGGAGGTGGTAGCTTCTTCACCAAGAGCTCTGGCGATGGAGGAACACGGCGGCCACGGATTCCGTGGGAATCGGTGCGAGGGCTTCGGATCTGGACGGATGGGGCGCGGCGCGGGTCGCTTCGACCGAGGGCGCGGGAGAGGTCGCTTCTCCTGGTCCAGGGAGGCGGACGGCGACGACCACTCCACCAACAAGCAAGCGGCGTCGGCGACGGACGACACCGAGCGCTGGGACGATGCGGCGGATCGAGCCAAGCGGGCCAGATCGGGGGGGTTTGGGTGGAGAAAAACCCTAATCCCACTGGATCTGAGGCGACGAATTTCAGAAAAAATCAAGTCGTCCCCAACGATCAGTGCGCTGGTTCTTCTGTTCAGGTGACCCCAACCAATGCTCATGAACCTTGCATGATCTGCAAAACTTCAACTCATGCCCCTGTTAGTTGTCCGCAAGCTTTTTGCGAGAGATGCAGTAAGATGGGTCATTTAGCATTAGTTTGCACTACTTTTTTACCTTGGGAGTGTGTGGCACCCATGTGTGCTTTCCAAGCCAAAGGGCAGGGCTTCTTTTACATTCCTGATTCGTGCACAGCTAAGCAGCTCAAAGAGAGAGCTACTGGTGTGGTCATTACTGTGATTGAAGGAAGTGCTACTGTTAAGGAGTTAGAAGATGCTTTCTCTGATTACATAGGAACCAAATGGCATTGTACTGCTCGTCCCATTGGACCCCAGACCTACGTGATGCTCTTTCCGAATCAGAGAGATGTTAAGAAAGCTTGTTACAATGACAAAATGACGCTTAAATCTTGCGGTGTGGTAGTGAAAATTGTTCCATGGACGGCCAATATTGGGGCCAAGGGTGTGATGGAAACTGCTTGGGTTAAAGTTATCAATGTGCCTCTGGAGAGAAGGAATGAGAGAAACCTGGCTTATGTTTCCTCATTGGTTGGTGTTCCTTTGGAAATCGACATGGCCACCCTACATAAGCCTGAATACGTACGGGTCCGGCTTGGTTGTCGCAACATTGATGAACTCCCTGAAGTGGCTGAAGCTGTGCTTGGAACACATTTTTTTGATTTCTTTTATGAGATAGAGAAGATCTTGGTTCGAAATCCTGAAAGACAGATAGGCACATCCCAAGTGGATACTGCCAAAAAAAACATACCTATGGGAAAACAGACTCCAAACAAAGCTGATCCCAAGGTCTCAGAAAAAGAGAGAGGTTGGGAGTCCAGCAAGTGTGACATGTCTGGGAAAACTGCTCCTACAGATGTTATTGATGGAGAGCATGAGGAATCAGATGAGTCAGAGGAGGATAATACCCTGCTTATTGAGACTATTGCTGAAGAGACATATAACAAGGAAGAGGAAATGAGATCTCAGGCACTCCTGGTTGTTGATAACAACAGGATATCTGCTGATGAGATCCAGGTATGCATTGATAGTTCATTTCATGCTGATGTTGACATCCAAGTTGAAAAATTGTCTCATACGGAGGTGGACAACTCATGTGTCCAGGTTGAAGAGATTGAAGGTGACCTAGAAGACAAGATGCGGGAAAAAGTGGAGTATATGGTACAGTACCCTGCCTCACCTGATGATATGGGGGAGGTGATACCTACTCCTCCACTTATATCTGAAGATGTGATAAGATTCAGCATGAGGAATTTGCAGAACATGGCTGGCAAAATGCAGGACAGGGCTGTGACTTTATCTAAGAAGAGAAATTTAGAAGGTACTCCCTCATGTCATAATTCTTTTGACGTGCTCACAAATAATGATCTTATGCTTAGGGCATCTAATATGGGCGTGATTATACCTGACTCTAATTTCTCTAGTGTGGATATCCTTAGAGAATTAGAGAAAATGAGGGGAAATAATAGTGATGTACATGCCCCCTCCTCTAACAATCAGGATGGGGACTGTGTGATGTATATCACTAATGAAAAGGGTGATCAAACTTCAGTTAGCACTGAATGGGGGGATGAGGGGGATGACCCTGAGGCCAATTTTATTTTAGTAAAATCCAGGAGGAAAAAAAGCCCAAAGGTTAAAATTGCTATATCTAGACTTGTTACTAGAAGTCAAAAACCTAATATGGGCAAAGATAATACCAAAACTGGCAGTCCTGTCCATCATTACAGGGCCACCAGAGGGGGGAGAGGGAGGAAAAGTCATTGTAAATGATAGGAATTTTTTGGAATTGTAGGGGGGCAAGAAAAAAGGGAATGAGTTCCTGCCTATCCCATATGATTAGAGATCATTCCCTGGACTTTGTTTGCCTGCAAGAGACCCATAAGAAAAACTTTCTGGAGAGCTACTTCAGGAAGATAGATCCTCATAATGCTTTTGACTGGGACTGGATCCCAGCTATTGGGAAATCAGGAGGCATCCTCTGTGGAGTGAAAAAAGAGAAGTTCAAAGTTATCTCCTAGAGAAAAGGGAAATTTATTCTACAAGTTTGTTTCCTTGATGTCGACATTCAGAAAGTCTGGACCTTATGTATAGTTTATGGTCCTGCACATGATTGTGACAAAAATGATTTTGTAGTGGAGCTGGCAGAGTTTTGTAGCCACACTCAAACACCTTTCCTTATTGGGGGGGGGGACTTTAATATCCTCAGACATAGTGGGGAGAAGAACAAGAATTGGTACCACTCCATTTATACTGATTTGTTTAACTCAGTTATAAATTCTATGTGCCTGAACGAGATCCATATGTGTGGGGGGATGTACACGTGGACTAATAACCAAGCTCACCCGACCCTAGAAAAATTAGACCGTGTGTTGATGAGTAATGATTGGGAGGATCTGTTCCCTCTTGTTAATGTTAGAAAGTTGGTCAGGGATATGTCAGACCATAATGCTCTCTTGGTGTCCTCGGACAATCATGTTGTACGAGTTCCGCACACAAGAGAGTTCAGATTCGAGTTAAGTTGGCTCAAGTCTAAAGAGTTCCTTCCTCTGGTTGAAAAGATTTGGACTAAGAATGTCAATACATCTGACCCTGTCGATGTCTTGAACATCAAGCTGAAAGAGTGAAAAAATTCTTCAAAGGATGGGGATCTAATAAATTTGGAAATGAGAGGATCAGAAAGAAAAAATTAAGGAGGAATTGGAGAAGATTGAGGAGATGGAAGAAGATGGCAATATCGACCCTGAGTTGCTATGTAATAAACAAAGTCTGTTGGTGGAGCTCAATGACATCCTTGTCAATGAGGAGCTTTACTTACTGCAACAATCTAAAGAAAGATGGCTGCTTAAAGGAGATAGTAACACAACTTATTACCAGAAGATCGCTAATGGTAATAAGAGAAAAAACACCATTCATTCTCTGAATGTTGGAGATCGGGTCATTGAAGGGACTGAGAACCTTCTTAATCATGCAACTGAATTTTACAAAGAGCTATTTGGACCTGCCCCTGGAAACTTATTCCAAATGGATCCTGATGTGTGGGAAGAGAGGGAGAAGATTAGTGAGGTTGATAATATGATGCTAACTAGACCCTTCTCTGAAGAGGAAGTTAGAAAAGCCTTGTTTTCTATGAACAGTAATAGGGTTCCTGGGTCAGATAGCATTCCGGCCGAGTTTTACCAACACTGTTGGGATATAGTGAAAAAAGATATTATGGGTCTGTTCCATGCCTTCCATGATGGAAGCTTGGACGTGTATAGGTTGAACTACGACATTATCACTCTCCTGCCCAAGATCTCTGGAGTAGATAAGATCCAACAATTCAGGCCTATATGTTTGTTGAGATGTCCCTATAAACTGATTACCAAGGTCTTAGATAATAGAGTGGCCTTTTTTGCTGACACTTTGTTTAGCAAATATCAAAATGCCTTTATCAAAAACAGGAATATCATGGATGGGGTCTTATCTTTGCATGAAATTCTTCACCATACTTATGTTAAGAAAAAATGTGGGATTGTCATTAAACTCGACTTCGAGAAAGCATATGACAAGGTTAATTGGGATTTCCTTTTGAAGTGCCTTGATAATAGAGGGTTTGGGAAAACATGGTGTGAGTGGATGAGAAAAATCCTGCATAATGGCACAGTTTGTGTCAAGTTGAACAATACTATGGGACCTTACTTCCAAAGTTATAAAGGGGTCAGACAGGGAGATCCTATATCCCCGTTCCGGTTTAATATCGCAGCTGAGTGCTTATGCAAAATGGTGCTGCAAGCACAGAAAAACAATCTATTTGTTGGGTTGGCTGCGGATCTGGTGGAGAATGGGGTAGCAATTCTGCAATATGCAGACGATACCGTTCTTTGTATTGAACACGATCCAGATAAAGCTGTGAATCTTAAGCTTCTTCTGTATATGTTCGAACTCATGTCAGGTTTGAAAATTAACTACCAGAAGAGTGAGATTCTTTGTGTTGGGGGGGATGACAACATATTGCAAACTTGTGCTGACATTTTCAACTGTCAGATTGGCCACTTCCCTATGAAATATTTGGGGGTCCCAGTCAGTTATTCATCCATCAGAGGGGTTGATTGGGATTTTCTGGAAGCTAAGTATATTAGTAGGTGTGATTCTGGTTTGGGCAGTAATGCCTCCTCGGGGGGTAGACTGACGCTACTTAATGCTAATATATCCAGTATCGCTTATTATTACATGTCTATGTTCCTTCTGTCAAAGACCATTATAGACAGGTTGGACAAACATCGGAGAAAGTTTTTTTGGCAGGTGTCCAAAAAGAGGAAGCACTACTATCTAGTGCGATGGGCTCGTATCTGTAGATCTAAGGAGAAGGGTGGTTTGGGTGTGAAAGATTTACATAAGCAAAACTTAAGCCTCCTTGCTAAGTGGTGGTGGAAACTGGAGACTAAAACTGGCCTTTGGCAGGAGATCATTAAAGCTAAATATCTTGGCAGAGACACGGTAGCCTCTGTCAAGACAAAGGTGAATGACTCACCGTGCTGGAAAGATATTATGAAGGTGAAAGACCTTTATATGGCTGGTAGAAAAATCGTTATTCGATCTGGGAATATAGCAAGGATATGGATTGATCCTATTGGTGATCGGGTGCCATTTAAGGATCAGTTTCCTCGGTTATTTTCGATCTGCAACTCCCCTGAATGCACTATGAATAAGTGTTGGGAGGCGGATCCTTTATCCTTTTTTCGGAGAAGATTAAACAATGAGCTCATGGAGCAATGGCAACAGGTGGTTGCTGCTGCTAGGGGGAGTTGTATATCCGATGAATCAGATGACATTGAGTGGGGCCTGGGTCATAAAAAGGTCTTTACGACCAAATCGGTTTATTCTTTCCTGGAAAGAAATATCACAGGATGTAGTTTTGCGTGGGTTTGGAGAGTTGGCATTCCTTTAAAGATCAAAATTTTTATGTGGCAGTTGTTCCAGGATGCTATCCTTACTCGAAATGTGATGAAAAAAAGGGGGTGAAAAGGAAATCCGAAATGCTCTTTTTGTGGGGAGAATGAGACCTCACAATATCTCTTCTTTGCCTGCCCTGTAGCTAAAGTGACTTGGAGAAGTGTTGCCTGCATGCTCGGCACTGAGCTGTGTCCGAACTGCCTATGGCAGGCTTACTCCTGGTGTCATGTTTACTTCCCAAATGGGGAGATTTTTTACACAGTTGGCATCGCTGCGCTTTGCTGGGCTATCTGGACATGTCGTAATGGTGTTACCGTTGAATCTAAACGTTTGAAAACGCCTTTTGAATGTTGTTTCTCCATGTGCGCTTTCCTTGGTTATTGGGCAGGACTGCTGAAGCAAGAGGATGCGGTCGATTTGCGTGCAGGAGTGGACATGCTGAAGAGCAGTACGACGAGGCTGATGCGCATCTGCCCTGCAAACGAAGACTAAGAAGTTCCGCTGGAAATTTGCTGAGGAAAAAAGTGGTGGTGCGTCAGCGAAGATGGAGGCATGCTTGTGATGGTTGTCTTTTGCATTGGTTTATGTTCTCGTTCCTGGAGTCTATCCCTTTTATGGGTTCGCCGTTATGCTGCTCGCCTGTGAGCTGTTTAGGGGGGTTGCCCCATATGAACTTCGTAGTGATTTGGTGTTGCCGGGTTTTTGCCCTACATGAGTTATCTCGATGGCGAGTGCTCGCAGTAGGTTTCCCAGCGGTGCTTGAACTCGCTCTCCCCTCTCCTGTCTCATTCTGTGGACCTTGCTGTATTTCCGTTATGTCGCAGTAATGGAAAGTGGTTATGCCCGGTTCAAAAGAAAATACTTCTCATGATATACTTTATCATATGTAATTGGTATTCTAGATATAGCTATTTTTTCTATAAGCTTAAAGAAAATTTGTATAGGTTGATTTTTTAAAAAGTCAATATGTGTTGCATTATAAAACGGAGCACTCATAAATGGTTTTCCATATTTTTTTGAGAATAAGGGATTTCCAATGGTTAAGAGCATCTTCAACAGCCGCCGAACGCGCGGCACGCTAAAAACTACTTTGCAGCGCGTCTATCGCCTGGAAAAACGCGGCGGACAGTGCTGGCTCCAGCCGCCGCGCTAAAATTTAGCGCGCTTGTATCTCCAGCAGGCATGCTAAAATGCAGCGCACGTGCTATCTCACGAAACATTGCATACATATTTTACATAGATAATAAAAATATAGATATTTTACATAGTTCATAGCATAGATTGATAAACAATACATAGATACATAAAACTACAGTGCAACTACATGAACTATGGTGCAACTAGATGAACTATGGTGCAACTACACCCTACTCTGAATCGTCTTCGTCCTCATCCGGACTGGTGTTGTCTGAGGTATTGATCAACATGTCCTCCCAACGAGGATCAACCACACCCCACCTGCCTCAACGATATCACACTGCGATATCGCCAGGGCCTTTCGCCGACGCCTCTCCAACTGCACCGCGCGGCGCTTTGCCGTCCTTTCCACCCAGAAGGCGTGCTCCGCCGTGACGTCCTCCGGGTGGCGCCGGCGCCACTCCGCCATGGCTCGCTCGTCTTCCTTGGCGACGAGGAGGCGGCGCTGCCGCCGACGATGCTCCGCACGATCCTGGTCCGTGATAAGACGAGGCGGAGGGGCGACGTCCTGTGCCTGCTCGCGCGTGAAGACGTCGATGAAGTTCATCTGCGCCGTCGGCCCCTAGGCACCACGCCGCCGCGTCGTACGCGCGGGCGGCCTCGTGCGCGGCCCCGAACGTGCCGAGGCCAAGCCGGACATCGCCGGACCGGATCTCGGCATAGTAGGTGCCGCCGGGGCGCTCGAGGACGTCGCGGTAGCCAGACGATCCACGGCGGCGCGGCGGCATGGTGGCGCGGTGGTGGCGGGAGCGAGGAAGCGGCAGAGTAGCAAGGAGAGTGCGCGTAGTGTGGAGGCCGCGTGGCGAGCGCGGCAATTTATAGGCGTGCTCAAAGCAGCGCTGCCGCCTTTCCCCACGCGCGTCGTCGTTTCCCGCGCGCTAGTTTCCTACCGCCGCTGGAGGGCGCCAAAACGTCCTGCGCGTGCTAAAGTGAAAGTTTACCGCGCGCGCGTCTTTTGGCATCGTTGTTGGAGATGCTCTAACGAGGGGATTGTTAAACCATCATCGGATCCACGTCAGCCAGGAAATGCGTGTCTGACGAGCCCCTTTCACCCGGAGGAAGAACACAGCACGACGAGCTTTTGCGCAAAGAGAGGGAGCATGGGCATGCATGCATGGGATCGAGAGCGAGCGATCAATCGGCGCCACAGGACACCGGAAACAGCACGCGCGCGAGGCGACGACGAGAGCCAGCCAACCAGCCGGGGAAACAATGGGAAAAGACGTGCCCAGCAGCTGCGCTCGTGCCGTCCCATTGACCCTCGCCCAAGTTCGGGGTGTGGAGATTGTGATCTCTGGGCGTAGAGTCCCTTCCACCCCAACAGAGCGGTTCACCTTTCTCCTGCCCAGCCATGAATGATTGGTGACCCCAACGATAGTCCAAAGGGCCGGCGAGACGATCCGTCCCTCTCGGGGTGTTTTTTACCTCGTGATTTGACCAATGCCACCTCTGCTTGCTTGCTGCTGTTCAGACTTCGGAGTCCACTAGCATGGATGTCGACCCCAAAAGGAAAAATAAGTTTTGACTCTTGGTGTGGCGGTGACAGATCATCCAGAGCATGGCCTGGACGGAGGACGGGAGCATCTTCCTCGCCGGTGAGAGTCGGGAGTAGGGCTGGAATTCGAGGCGAGTCGAGTCAGCTCGGCTCGACTCGCTAGAGCTTGTTTCGTTAACGAGCTAACTCGACTCGACTCGTTATTATTAACGAGCTCAAATATAAGATTGACTCGACTTGTATAACTTACGAGCTGGCTTGTTTAGCTTGTTAAGCTCGTTAAATATATGAATATAAAACCCTTAAATATTATGAAAAATATTATATATATATATATATATAGGACAAATGTTTCCTACAAGCAGTGGTAGTTACCACCACTTGCGTTTTGTATGTTGTATGTAGTATTTATCGAAATCAAGAGTATGTACGTGTAGTATGTAGTATATAACAATGATTAGGTAGTATATATACAAATTTTTAGGTAGTATGTACCTTTTTTGAGTATGCTCTTTTTTACGTACAAATATGTACGTATTTCACAAATATAACAAAAACTATGGGCTCATATGCAATTTTTTCATGTAACTTGCTTTGAAATATCTTAGATATATTATATGAACATATTTAAAATAATAAAATAGTATATATAGTACCACATGGTAGTATATGAGATATGTGGGGTAACTACCACCGGGTGGTAGGATGGATTTTCCCTATATATATATATATATATATATATATATATACATACATATATATCCCTAAACAATAGTAATTTCTTTGTAACCCATGAGTCTCCTAGGCGATTGGGCCTTCAACGGTTAGGCCTTGTGTTGTGCGCTTGGGACATAGGATGCTGAGTGGCTGATTTTTTTTTATATTGAAAGTGGCTGATCTTTTGTACCGAGCCTAACGAGTTACACGAGTACTCGTGAGATTGGCTCGGTTAACTTGGTCTATAAACGATCTTAAACTAAAACTCGGCTTGACTCGTTATTCTTCGAATTTGAGTCGATTCGAGCCAAATCACGAACTACTCATTTAGCTCACGAGTTTCGAGCTTTTTTTTCAGTCCTAGTCGGGAGCAGGAGAAAGTGCCTTTCTCTCCTGTGGTACAGCGCAGCTAATGTCGAGACCTGGCCTTTGGGGAAGCGTCTGCATGCTCTGGCGAGACATGTCAACTCAATCCGAAAGCGGAATATGTAAGCAATTTACGAGCTAGTCAGCCATTGCATGCTTTAGATGTGGAGAGAGCTACGTACCCAGCCATGTGGAACATACAGCCTCGTATTCCTCGCTTACATTACATGGCTCGTAGCCAGCTCAAACAAGTAGATTGCCATGGAGAGAATAAATCAGTGAACTAGATACTTTATTACAGAAACCAGACATATGCTCGATGGAGTATCACCATGTAAACACAAGCACACAAGTTTTCTGTCAACTCTTATTTGATCACTGGTTGTTTCCAAAGCTTAGGCCTGTAAGTTACTCTCCTACTTACATGTTTCAGTGTCCTTCCCTACAAAAGAAAAACATATTTCAGTCGGCTACCTAATAACACCTGCAACTCTGTCCCGATTATGAAAGAAATCATTGGAGTCGACCTGCTGGACATCAAACCTGGCAAGAACAAATTCATAAAAAGTATTCCTGTATCTACAATTTGTCGGGCCAAATATCTGTTGATATCACGCAGACAATAGTACATCATAGTACATTTACTTGGCATCCATTAACTAGATCCACTGATCGTTAGGTCTTTCAAAGGAACAGTTTCACACTGCAGCATCATTGGCATGTTCCTCGCTGTCTAGTGCAGCATGTAGTTAGAAAGTATAGTCAATCCGAACATCACAAGACAAATGTATTAACGAATCACAACACATTTAAAGAAATTTGCTTGATGAAGGAAACTCGATAGGAGTATTAGGGGATTTACTATATGAAAAAAATGTATGATCCCTTAAAAATTATAAGAAATAAGATAAGTGATACGTTTTGCACTTTTAGAATAGGTGATCTTCTAGAGATGCCCATACATTTGCACTGTTCATGAAAATTCTACGAGCAAAATAGACTGTGTGTTGCAATTGACATTATAAAATAAATTTGAGTTTGCGTCATATTCGACAGTTTACCTGCCGTAGCTCCCAATAAGTTTGCTTCCGACTCCCTTATCTTCTATTTGGTGTGAAGTCGTAGGGTTGCGACATTAATTCCTGAAAACAGAAAAGGATACTATTCAAATATCTAACATTTGTCTTATAAAGTTTTATTATCGATCAAATATATGGCACTCCATAGATGCACCAAGAGTGTTGAGAATTTTATTGTTGAATTTGGATCAAAATAAACTTCCTTGGTTTCTAAAAAGGAAAGAAACTTGCTTCCAATTGGAGAATAACCTCTGCACACATGATGCTCAATAGCAAATATTTGTGTAAATCTATGCAAAACCAAATCAGTGAAATACATGATGGAGTTTTAAAGAAGAAAATGAAATATCGCATAATATTAGGACAAAAGGTCCGTTCAGCTATACTTATCGCTGTTCTTTGGGATATTTTGAATATTCAAAAAATTATTCAGTTTTAATTTTAATTAAGTGGCCTGGCGCAAGTAGTCCCCCTCAATCGAAAAAGGAAAAGGACTTGAACAACTCATGTCATGTATATGTAGAAAACAGCTTAAGCAAGAATCCAAAGGCATCGAGCCTCTCCCGAATAAACAACAGGAGGTGCAGTGTAAAAAAATAACTGAAGCCCACACCCCAGTGGCGGAGCTACGCAAAAATAGTTGGGCGGGCCAGACAAACAAGTGAACATTTATTTTCCTAAATTACGATGAATCATGCTACTTCATCAGACATAAGACTGCCCTCACTAATATTTTAATTAAATCAGCAGATATATGCAGCCCGTGCTCGCCCTTGGCTGCTTGATGTATGATGCTGGCCAGCTAGTGGCCACTGGTGCTTGCTGTTCCGCTGCAGCTCGGCTGCTCCTTGTGGCCATAATTACTGAATCTCCCACTGCTAGTAGACTAGGCTTATGAGCTACCGATGTAGTATGTGAAAGAAAAAAGATAGCGGCCACTTCGGCCTTGCTGTAGCTCCGATCATGGGCGGGCCACGGCCACTTTGGCCTTGCTGTAGCTCCGCCAGTGCCACACCCCATGGTCCTAAAGAACTCCAATTCCATACCGAACTTTTCGGCCCTAGAGTTTCAGACCGTGGTGGATAGCACAATCCACACGCATCACATAACATAATCATCGTCTGCACACATACAGTGGTTGAATCCTGAGGGTAACAACGACAAGCTAAGTTTAAGCAGACGCATCACAAAACATAATCATCGTCTGCACACATAAAGTTGTTGAATCCTGATGGTAACAGCGACAAGCTTGCGAGACCAGGCCATGACGTCCACAGCCCCACACCCATGGTGTCCACCAGCACGGCATGTCTTTTTCTTCATTGGGTCAACATCCATCCATCTTCTTTATCAGTTTTAATTCCTTTGTCCACTCTTCCTTATTGATCCCAATCGGCTTATTCATTTGAACTTGCAGCCATATTTAAATTGGTTTATTTGAGTTTAATGTAGCGAGCTGGGATTATGTAATAGTGAACCAAACCCTCTTTTGGGAGCAACTAGTTAATAAGCGCTCCTTCGGGAGTCTCGCGATGATCAGCGCCACTTGGCGCGCTCTCAGCCATTAGCCACGTGTCGCGCTCTGGACGCTCCCTTCGGATTTTATTTTTTTATTTTTCCACATACATTTTCGGCTTTTTAAACGTTTTTTTTCAGTTTTTTTCGACGTTTTGGTTTTCCCCCGGTTTTTCTTACCTTTTCGATCAAAAAGAATTTCAAAAAAAAAATTGCGCGAAAAAACGCGTTTTTTTTCCTTTCGCAAAAGTCACAGTTTTTCTTACGTGAGAGGCACGGTTGTGCTTTATCGAGAGTCACGGCCGTGCCTTTCGGAAACGAAAAAAAATGTGTTTTCTGTTTTTTTCTTTTGCGAGAGTCACGGTTTTTCTTCCGCGAGAGGCACGGTTATACTTTTGCGAGAGTCACGGCCGTGCCTCTCGGAAAGGGAAAAACAAAACGCGTTTTCTATTTATTTATTTTTCGTGAGAGTCACGGTTTTGCTTCCGCGAGAGGCATGGTTGTGCTTACGCGAAAGTCACGGCCGTGCCTCTCGGAAAGGGAAATAATATGCGTTTTCTGTTTTTTTTCTTTCACGAGAGTCACGGTTTTGCTTCCGCGAGAGGCACGGTTGTGCTTTCGCGAGAGTCACGGTCGTGCCTCTCGAAAACGAAAAAAAACGCGTTTTCTGTTTTTTTCCTTCCACGAGAGTCACAGTTTTACTTCCACAAGAGGCACGGTTGTGATTTCGCGAGAGGCACGGGCGTGCCTCTTTTGGAAAGGGAAAAAAACCGTGCTCCCGGTTCGGTTTTTTTCATCCGTTTTTTTCGTGAAAAAAAAGTTCATCGAAATCTATCAACATGGGATCTAGTTTTGAAGATCTCGACGCGAGGAATCCAATGGTGAAAATGGTTCGAGATTTGCACGGACGGTTTAAGAGATAAAATGTTTTGAATAAACGGATCTACGAAAAAAGGGAAAACTCCCAGGTTGCGACAAGTGGCGTACTGCATGTGCGCCACTTGTCGCGACCTGGGAAAGTGAAGTGTTCTTTGCAACGAGTACTCCTTAACTAGTGATTTTGCCCTCTTTTTAGCACATAGTCAACCAAAAAAATATACGCACGAGGCCCAGCTCGGCCCAGTTGCTTCCCAATAGATAGAAAATAACATGCACCAGGCCCAGGCACAGCTTGGCCCAGCAGGAGACACACGAAGAGGACAGACGGAGAGAAAAAGGAAACCGTACACTTCCCTTTTTTTTTTTACTCACGCATAGATGGAACGACGGATGGAACTTTCACGCACAAATAAATCACGGACGAAATTTAGGAGCAAGAATCATTAGCCTCTTTATTAGTAGGTAAGGTATAGATATAGATTTTAATTCAAAATTCTCATTTTCTTCAATTTTCAGAACATTTTTGAAGTTCCAAATTATTTAAAGTAGAAAAAAGGAAAATAAAAATAAATAAAAACGAATTTTGAAAAACAAGTTGCCCAGACATGGGCCGGCCCAAATGGGTGAAACTGCGTCTTCTCCCTGCATGCAGAGCGCAGTATAAGGAAGGTCCCTACAGCATGGGCCGGCCCAGGCAGGGGATTCCCTTGTGCAAAAAGTTTTTTTTATCATGTATATGTAGCATTGGTGGATAATATTTTGCAACTTTGGCGGCAATTTCCATGACGTACTCTTATTATCAGGCAAGGTTGGAAAAAGCGGTAGGCGTAAGCGAGGCGGTTGGCCTTCGCCTAGTGCCTAGGCGGTGCCTAAGCGCGCTAGGTGCGGCCTAGGCGGTAATATAGTTTTCACTCGTAGTGTATTTGTGATTATTATATGGATGTTGATATTAGTTTAGAGCATATAAATAAGTTAATTACCATCTACTGCCATTGGAATATAACCCGTTTGACATATCAGTGTAGTATGTGGCATGATTTCTTGCTTGGGTAGGCAATTTCTTGCTTGCCCTGCTTAGACCTTCATTTATGCCCCAGGTGATGCATTCGGCCATTGCCTAGCGCCTAGGCGTGCCTAAGCGCCTCCTAAGCACTGTCTTTTCCAACATAGTTATCATGTATATATTTTACCTTTCTGCTATGTTTTTTTACTTTTTATTTTATTTTCTCTTATTTGTTTAGGCTTCCTTCTTTAGTTCTTTTCCTAGTTTTACTTATATTTGTTTTTTTTGTTTTCTACTTATCCTTTTGGACTCGAATTTTTCAAAGTGTATGAGCATATATCCAGATGCATGAACATGTTTACAAAATGCACGCACTTTTTTAAATACATGAATATGAAACATTTGTATGCATGAATATTTTTAAAACACGAGATGAATATTTAATTTTATATACATGCAAATTTTTGTTGAGCACACATTTTTTTCTTTTGCGAAATTGCATTATATGGTTTTTATATTTTACTTATTTTCTGTAATATTTTTTTTAAAATATTTTAAATGAAATATTATTTCTTAAAAATAGAAAATATCAAACTAAATGGTTGGTATCATGTCCAGCCCATATAGAGGGTAGTTGATGCACTTCAGCGATGAGCTCCCGTAAGTGGTAAATCCTATTCATCGCTCCTTACTTTGAATTGTCGTTATATTACACAAGGATGGCTATACATGGCCAGCCCATGTTCGTGCTCTCCTTAATTATTATGATTTCCTCTTCTTTTGTTTCTATTTTTTTACGGGCAAATCAGAGAGCTTATTCATATGAAAGCATTCCTAGGACAATCAGCCAACAGGCTAGTCACTAGAAAGCTAGGTGTTTCATCAAGCTAGCTCTCGGTCGTATTCAAAGTGCTAGCGTGCTTCGCACAAAGATGTGCCGGAAGGTTTGCTGACTTGTTTACATGCTGAATAATAAAAGAAGAAAAATTATTACTGAGCTCTCCTATTTCTAACAGAATTGGAGCCACAAATGAACGAGAATTGTGGCAAGTGTTCTAAAGTGTCATCAACTCCATGCAATCAACTTTCATTATCACATGCAATAACCCTTGAAGAGTAGCAAAACGAACCCCATCTCATAGAGAAAGCCTCCATGATCAAGGGGTCAGAGATCCCCAAGTATGGCTTGCACCATGAGCTAAGCAAAGCCGAAGAGGAGCGGGCGATGCCACCTGCACTACCCCTGTCCCGGCAAAGTTTAGGGCGCCGTCCTTGGTGATTTTAACAATACCATCATCAGGAGGATGCCACCCGTATCCAGGCAGAACCGAAGCTGCCTTGCGTGGTAGATGAAGGAGTGCAATTGCCTCCTTAGTCGCTCTGATCGTCCCTATTGTTCTCTCCATTTTGTTCTATTTCCTTTAAAAATAATTGGTTTTGTTATTTTTCTATCTTTATTTAATATAGGTATATTTGTTTTGGAAACATATTTGTTGAAGTATATGAACATACAATTGTGCATGAGTAATTTTTCCTAAGTACGTAAATATATTTCACAATAAATGATTTCTTTTTTAACACAAAAAAATTCATTTATAAATGGGAACAGTTTTTTAAGCATGGGACTGACCGTTTTGGGGAATATATTAACATTTTTTTTGCAGTGCTTATACTATCATATTTTCGATTTGATATTAATTTATTTAATTTAAAATATATTTAATTAGTAAGAATCGGAATATATAATAAATAAATAAGTAGGAATTGTGAAAATACTGAGCGTGCAACGTGTACATGTAACGAACTGTACTGGCTGGGTTGTTAGTTAGTTCTCCAGTGAATCGTATAACTCGAGCATGCAGTTTCCTGGCCCAATAAGCTCACGCGAGTGATCTTGTAACACTCCCGGCTCACTTCCTGCTCATCCTATGCCATGTTTCCACATCTGTTACTTTGCTGGAGTCTTTTTTGAACAGGTTGAATATATTTTTTTTTGCGGGTGCGGTCATGTCTTTTTTTGCGGGTGTTGAACAGGTTGAATTGAAACAGCGAGTGCTATGGAACTCTACAATTAGACCCGTCAGTTGCTGTCAATTTTGTACTAGTATCTATGAACCATGGTTAACCCTTTCGATAAACCGCAAAGAACCCGGCCCATCGGCGTTACCCTTGTTGTTAATTTCCCTAGGAAGTTTTCTGATTTTTACCGCTTTGGTTCTGCTGTGAACAATTGGAGATAGGAGACTGCATCCCCATATGTTCCAGGGGTGGAAGGAGCTGCAATACCCAATGCGAGTTAATCAATACGTTTCTTGTCAGTTACCCCCGCACACAAAAACTACCTCTGCAGGTTCACTTACATTTTGTCTGAAATCTTTGTAACGTTTTTGCAATTCTGTAGTAAGCTGGAGTATTATATTCGTTTTTGGGCATTGTTTGTTTCGCTTGTCTTTGCTCAGATGGCGATGCCTGCAGGCTGCTGGGAGGCAAAGTCGATGGAGGGAGGTCGAGCACCACCGTCCACCGGCCTTGCGGTTTCGGGTGAATACAGTTATTAGCTGGAATCGCACAGGAAACATTCGCCCTCAAAGACAAGGCATTCGTGTGTGTGTGTGTGTGTGTGTGGGGGGGGGGGGGGGGGGGGGGGGGCGTGGGGGGAGTGTGGAACTAAGAATAATTCCAGCGGAGTTGTCAAAAGGACGGTCTTCATAATTATTACGGAGTGCACTTCAAAATATCATAGAGTCTGGAGAGGCAGCACTCAAACTCCGAGTCTCTATATGTGTCATCTTCATAATTGTGGGATCCACTCATCAATGAAACATCTATTTTTCTACAACCTCCCCGTGATCCCACGTGAGATGGGGAGCCACCTGAAGTTTATGAAAGGCGCTTCAAAAGGCAGCCCCGAGACGTCAAATATGACGATTGAGAGGGTCGACATAAAGGACGCTCCATATTTTTTTACGGTTCAGATGGCTCTGCTAAAATTGCTCCTGTGTGTGCCGGGGGCACGCGCGTGTGTGTGTGCGTGTGCGTGTATGACTGGATGGCTAAGCTACGACTTGCCACAAGTGTGACACACAAATTGTCCGCCACACTTTTGGCCCAGAAAAGTGCGGCATGGTATTATATTTTTGATTTGACGATTTAAGGTGTAGCAACATGCAAACACTCTGCGAAAGATTTAGCACACAGTGTAGAAGGCTCGGCAACCCAAGCCATGATCCCTGCAGCGGTGGCAAGGGGTGGGAGATGGCGGGATCCGACCTTTCGTGTCTGGCAGCTATGACGGTGAGGCTTGCAGCACTATGACGGAGGTGGGGGTCTTCCTTGTGGGGACTTGAACATGATGGCAGAGCTAGTCTTGGCCGGTAGTTCCGCGTTTGGTGGTTCCTTGTTCGGCGGCGTTGGTGACTGGCATGTGGCGAGGTGGGGATGGCCCCCTGTGGTGGCAGACTGGGTCTCCAGTGGCTTCACAACATACTTAGCGATTGATCACAACACATTGGTGGAGGCTCGGTGGTTAGCCAGTTCCGGGCGGTGGAGTGCGCACCAACAGGAGAGAGCCATGCCTCATTGCGTCTGGTCCATGACAGAAGCCGGTAACAACAACATCTACAGATGCTGTGTCATTCATGAAGGCGTTGTTGTGTTTGTGTGCCTCTCCTCCCATGTGTGCTCCAAGGGAAACCTCAGATCCAGACTCCTAGAACAGAAGATGGCGATGTCTCTTGTGTCGTTTCCCTCCATGGAGACTTTGTCTTTGAAGCTGACAGGCTGAAGAAACCAGTGGATGGCGGTTTTGTTCGTGTTTGTGACGTTGTGATGTGTGGCAACGACAAGGCTTGTGAGCAGTGCTAGGTCGGGACTTATCCTTTCGAAGCAGTTGTTTCAGTGTGTCTATGTTGTTTCTCACCATGATGCGATGAAGTCGAAGTTTTGGGACAGTGTCACTGCAACAACAATGACTATGTTGTTTCTCAAAGCAATTATTCAATCTCTCCCTGTTTTTGCTACGGGTGTCTTTAAGATTCCGAAAAAAGTGTGCAAGGAAATCACGGATGCCATTGCAAGCTTTTGGTGGGGTGATGAGGATGATCAAAGGAGGATGCACTGGTGGGTATGGTGGCACATGTGCTTTCCAAAAAATGAGGGTGGAATGGGATTTCGTGATCTCCATGCTTTCAACTTGGCATTACTTGCAAAACAGTGTTGGAGGCTGATTTCCAAACCTAATACTTTATGTGCAAGAGTTCTTCGTGCAAAATATTACCCTGATGGCAATATCCTGAAGGCTGGAAATAAGAGAGGCTCCTCATTTACATGGCAATCTATTGTTTCGGGTATACAAACATTCATGAGAGGTCATATTTGGCGTGTCGGTATAGGCTCAAACATCAACATTTGGACCGATTGCTGGGTGCTGAACAGCCCAAACATGAAGATCCTAACCCCGAAAGGTACCTGCCTACTTTCTAGAATGGAAAAATTAATCGACCCATACTCAGGGGAGTGGGACGAAGCTCTTATCAGAAGCATTTTCTCTCCGGTAGATGTTGACAGGATCTTGCGGATTCCTTTGAATGTCCAGCTGATGGAGGACTTTGTGGCATGGAACTTCACGAAATCATATACATTTACAGTTCGGTCAGCATATTATGTTGAGTGGCACCACAAACAGGACACACAAATCAGAAGGTCCGATGGGCAGGGCAGCTCAATGATTAATCTAGTATGGGAAACTCTCTCGAAATTAAGAGTACCATCAAAGGTTAAGATTTTTGCTTGGAAGGTATTGCATGGCACAGTCGCGACTCGCTCTGTCCTAGCGAATAGACACATAAAGGCGTCCCCTAACTGCCCGCTATGCCCGGACGGGGCAGAGGATATTCGACACTTCATTTTCACTTGCCAATGTGCTAAGTATGGCGAGCAATGGGTCTGACGGAGATTGATAACCCACAAGTATAGGGGATCGCAACAGTTTTCGAGGGTAGAGTATTCAACCCAAATTTATTGATTCGACACAAGGGGAGCCAAAGAATATTCTCAAGTATTAGCAGCTGAGTTCTCAATTCAACCACACCTGATAACTTAATATCTGCAGCAAGGTATTTAGTAGCAAAGTAATATGATAGCAGTGGCAACGATAGCAAAAGTAATATTTTTGGTGTTTTATAGTGATTGTAACAATAGCAACAGAAAAGTAAATAAGCGAAGAACAATATATGGAAAGCTCGTAGGCAATGGATCGGTGATAGAGAATTATGCGGGATGCTGTCGATCATGTAACAGTCATAACCTAGGGTGACACAGAACTAGCTCCAGTTCATCAATGTAATGTAGGCATGTATTCCGAATATAGTCATACGTGCATATGGAAAAAACTTGCATGACATCTTTTGTCCTACCCTCCCGTGGTAGCGGGGTCCTATTGGAAACTAAGGGATATTAAGGCCTCCTTTTAATAGAGTATCGGACCAAAGCATTAACACATAGTGAATACATGAACTCCTCAAACTACGGTCATCACCGGGAGTGGTCCCGATTATTGTCACTTCGGGGTTGTCGGATCATAACACGTAGTAGGTGACTATAGACTTGCAAGATAAGATCAAGAACTCACATATATTCATGAAAACATAATAGGTTCAGATCTGAAATCATGGCACTTGGGCCCTAGTGACAAGCATTAAGCATAGCAAAGTCATAGCAACATCAATCTCAGAATATAGTGGATACTAGGGATCAAACCCTAACAAAACTAACTCAATTACATAATAAATCTCATCCAACCCATCACCGTTCAGCAAGCCTACGATGCAATTACTCACGCACGGCGGTGAGAATCGTGAAATTGGTGATGAAGGATGGTTGATGATGATGATGGCGACGGATTCCCCTCTCCGGAGGCCAGAACAGACTCTAGATCAGCCCTCCTGAGAGAGTTTAGGGCTTGGCGGCGGCTCAGTATCGTAAAACGCGATGAATCTTTCTCTCTGGTTTTTTTCTCCCCGAAAGTGAATATATGGAGACAGGGTTGAGGTCGGTGGAGCGTCAGGGGGATCACGAGGCAGGGGGCGCGCCCTCACCCTCGTGGACAGGTGGAGGCCCCCCCTGACGTGGATCTTCCTTCTAGTATTTTTTATATATTTCAAAATAATTCTCCGTTAATTTTTAGGTCATTCCGAGAACTTTTATTTCTGCACAAAAATAACACCATGGCAATTCTGCTGAATACAACGTCAGTCCGGGTTAGTTCCATTCAAATCATGCAAGTTAGAGTCCAAAACAAGGGCAAAAGTATTTGGAAAAGTAGATACGACGGAGACGTATCAACTCCCCCAAGCTTAAACCTTTGCTTGTCCTCAAGCAATTTAGTTGATAAACTGAAAGTGATAAAGGAAAACTTTTACAAACTTTGTTTGCTCTTGTTGTTGTAAATATGTAAAGCCAACATTCAAGTTTTCGGCAAAGATTATGAACTAACCATATTCACGATAACATTTAGGTATCATGTTTACTCATATCAATGACATAATCAACTAGCGAGCAATAATAATAAATCTCAGATGACAACACTTTCTCAAAACAATCATGATACGAGATATCAAGATGGTATCTCACTAGCCTTTTCTGAGACCGCAAAACATAAATGCAGAGCACCTTTAAAGATCAAGGACTGACTAGACATTGTAATTCATGGTAAAAGAGATCCTGTCAAGTCATACTCAATGTAAACTAACAGTAATGGATGCAAATGACAGTGGTGCTCTCCAACTGGTGCTCTTTAATAAGAGGGTGATGACTCAACATAAAAGTAAATGGATAGGCCCTTCGCAAAGGGAAGCAGAGATTTGTAGAGGTGCCAAAGCTCGGTTTTGAAACAGAGATGAATAATATTTTGAGTGCAAATGATAGTGGTGCTCTCTAACTGGTGCTCTTTAATAAGAGGGTGATGACTCAACATAAAAGTAAATGGATAGGCCCTTCGCAAAGGGAAGCAGGGATTTGTAGAGGTTCCAGAGCTCGGTTTTGAAACAGAGATTAATAATATTTTGAGCGGTATACTTTCATTGTCAACATAACAACCGAGAGATGGCGATATATTCCATGCTACACACATTATAGGCGGTTCCCAAACAAAATGGTAAAGTTTATACTCCCCCTCCACCAACAAGCATCAATCCATGGCTTGCTCGAAACAACGAGTGCCTCCAACTAACAACAGTCCCGGGGGAGTTTTGTTTGCAATCATTTTGATTTGATTTGCTTAAAGCATGGGACTGGCCATCCCGGCGACCATTCATTTTCTCATGAGTGGGGAGCGGAGTCCACTCCTCTTAAGAATAACCCGCCTAACATGGAAGATACGGACAACCCTAGTTGATAAATGAGCTATTCGAGCATACAAAACAGAATGTTTATTTGAAGGTTTAGAGTTTGGCACATACAAATTTACTTGGAACGGCAGGTAGATACCGTATATAGGTAGCTATGGTGGACTCATATGGAACAACTTTGGGGTTTATGGAATTGGATGCACAAGCAGTATTTCCGCTTAGTACAAGTGAAGACTAGCAAAAAAGTGGGAAGCGACCAGTTAGAGAGCGACAATAGTCATGAACATGCATTAAAATTAATCAACACCGAATGCAAGCATTAGTAGGATATAATGCACCATGAACATAAATATCGTAGAGGCTATGTTGATTTTGTTTCAACTACATGCGTGAACATGTGCCAAGTCAAGCCACTCGAATCGTTCAAAAGAGGGTACCACCCTATCATACCACATCACAACCATTTTGATAGCATGTTGGCATGCAAGGTAAACCATTATAAGCTCCTAGCTAATTAAGCATGGCATAAGCAACTATAATCTCTAATTGTCATTGCAAACATGTTTATTCATAATAGGCTGAATCAGGAACGATGGACTAATCATATTTACAAAAACAAGAGAGGTCGAGTTCATACTAGATTTTCTCATCTCAATAAGTTCATCATATAATCATCATTATTGCCTTTCACTTACACGACCAAATAGTGTGAATAGTAATAATAGTGCACGTGCATTGGACTAAGCTGGAATCTGCAAGCATTCAATTCAAGAGAGAAGACAAGGTAATATGGGCTCTTTGTTAGATCAACAATAATGCATTTGAGAGACACTCAACATTTTCATTATGGTCTTCTCCTATCGACCCCAAAGAAAAAGAAAAGAAATAAAAATATTTACACGGGAAAACTCCCAACAAGCAAAAGAAGAACGAGAAATCTTTTTGGATTTTCTTTTTAATTACTACTACAAGCATGGGAAGTAAACTAATTAAAAGCTTACAACTAATTTTTTTTGTTTTTCTTAAGGTTTACTAAACACACAAGAAGAAAGCATAAAAAGGAAAATATACTAGCATGGATGATACAATGAAAAAGGTATGAGCACCGACAACTAGCAATGAGTGTGTGAACATAAATGTAATGTCAGTGAGAAATACGTACTCCCCCAAGCCTAGGCTTTTGGCCTAAGTTGTTCTATGGCCACGGCTGGCCTGACGGATATCCAAAGTAATAGTTGGGGTCGTACTCCGAGGAAACCTTGGATTGCCACTGGTTGGCAATCACCTCTGGATCCCACTGGTAATCAGACTGTCGTGGAGGATCAAATTGTGGTTCCGGCTCTGGCTCCGTAGCTGATGTAGGGTTCCGGTAGGCGTGAATGGCCTCCAACGGAACAAGGTACTTGCCTGCAGATAAATCAAAGAAAGAAGGAGCAGGCAAGCTAATAGTTTCAGGATGATTTTTCACAAATATTAATTTGTACTTAAGCGCCTTTTCCCTATTCTTAACAATAAAATCATGTGCTACCATACTCTTATAATCTAGAAAAACAGGAGGCAGCAACTTCTCTTCCTTCTCATAATGCCTAATAGGTATGTTAAAGTGTGCAGCGAGGTGCGAGGCGAAGATCCCTCCAAGGATGGGGCCCTTAGTACGGTTAAGATTTAACCGCTTTGCAACAATAGAGCCCATAATAAATGAATGTGTCATCACGGAACAAGGCATGGCACAAAATAACAATATCAGGGGCACTAAGGTTGCCACAGTTTCCGCGACCAATTAAGCATCTACTAGCAAATATTGCGAAGTAACATAAAATAGGAAAATGTATGCTAGTAATTCGTGCGTCGGAAACCTTCCTCGTTTCCCCTATAGCAATGGTATCAATAAACCCATCCACATCGTCACGATGTGGTTCCTCTACACTGCCCTCAAAAGCTATCAAACAAACTCGACAAAAATCACGAAGTGACATCTCCTTATGCTCATCATATAAATAAAATTCCACCGTAGGTGGTGAGCTCCTAGCATGGAAATGAAAGTGTTGCACAAAGATATTGGTGAGTAAGAGATACTGTTCGTGTTGGTCGTGGAGGAAGGCGGTGAGGCCTGCATTCTCAGCCAATTCATAGAAATCATCATAAATCCCGGCCGCTCTCAAGAAATCATCACAAGGCCATTCACATGGCCGAACCTCCGCGGTGCGAGGAAGATTATATTTGGGCCTCTTATGCTCCTCACTTTGCTTATCCTTCGAGCTTCGGCTCGATGAGCCCCTAAAAATATCTTCATCTTTTTCTGAAAATTTCTAAATTTTTTAGTAACTTCAAAATAAAAGTGAACCAAACTCAACAAAATTGATAGCAACTACTCCTACAAGTGCCTAGAGGCAATGTCATGCATCAAAACTACTTTTGACCATATAAATTTGACATGCAAGCTCAAGAACAGGGTCACCTAAGCAGCAAAAATATGCAATGAATAAAACACTAGAACAAAAACTAATTGGACCATTGGAGGAGTCACATACCAAGGAACAATCCCTCAAAGGAGTTTTTTGAATGGAGCTTTGAGCAAGGAGATCGAAAATGGCAGCAAAATGAGCTTGGAGTCGGGTTAGAGATAGTTGGTGATTTTTGTGGGAGGAAGACGGAGTGTGTGATAGCTAGAATAAGTGGAGGGGGGCCACCATGGGCCCACAAGGCAGGGGCGCGCCCAGGGGGTAGGGCGCGCCCTCCACCCTCGTGGCCAGGTGCTTGCTCCCCCTGCTGTTTTTTCAGTGCCATATATTCTCAAATATTCCAGAAAAAAATCATATTTAAATTTCAGCGCATTTGGAGAACTTTTATTTTCAGGGTATTTTTATTGCATGGATAATTCAGAAAACAAACAAAAATTACTATATTTGCTTCATTTAATATAAATAACAGAAAGTAAAAAGAGGGCACAGAGAGTTGTGTTTTCTAAATTCATCAATCTCATGCTCATCAAAAGGAATCCACTAACAAGGTTGATCGGGTCTTGTTAACAAACTCATTCCGAGTAACATGGAACCGGAGGATTTTCGAATAACACTAGGTTACCTCAATAGGGATATGCACATCCCCAACAATAAGAATATCATATTTCTTCTTGACAGTAGGAATAGGAAATTCAAAACCTCCAAAAATAATCGATGAAATTTTTGCAATAGAGTTGATACTGTGGACTTGAGGTTGTTTCCTCGGAAAGTGTACTGTATGCTCATTACCATTAACATGAAAAGTGACATTGCCTTTGGTGCAATCAATAACATCCCCTGCAGTATTCAAAAAGGGTCTTCCAAGAATAATAGACATATTATCGTCCTCGGGAATATCAAGAATAACAAAGTATGTTAAAATAGTAACGTTTGCAACCACAACAGGCACATCCTCACAAATACCAGGTATAGCAGTTGATTTGTCAGCCATTTGCAAAGATATTTCAGTAGGTGTCAACTTATTCAAATCAAGTCTACGATATAAATAGAGAGGCATAACACTAACACCGGCTCCAAGATCACATAAAGCAGTTTTAACATAGTTTCTTTTAATGGAGCATGGTATAGTTTGTACTCTGGGATCTCCTAGTTTCTTAGGTATTCCACCCTTAAAAGTATAATTAGCAAGCATGGTGAAAATTTCAGCTTCCGGTATCTTTCTTTTATTAGTAACAATATCTTTCATGTACTTAGCATAAGGATTCATTTTAAGCATATCAGTCAAACACATACGCAAGAAGATAGGTCTAATCATTTCAGCAAAGCGCTCAAAATCCTCATCATCCTTTTTCTTGGATGGTTTAGGAGGAAAAGGCATGGGTTTCTGAACCCATGGTTTTCTTTCTTTACCGTGCTTCCTAGCAACAAAGTCTCTCTTATCATGACGCTGATTCTTTGATTGTGGGTTATCAAGATCAACAATAGGTTCATTTTCTACATCATTATCATTGCTAGGTTGAGCATCGACATGAACATCATCATTAACATTATCACTAGGTTCATGTTCATTACCAGATTGTGTTTTAGCATCAGAAATAGAAATATCATTGGGATTCTCAGGTGTGTCTACAACAGGTTCACTAGAAGCATGCAAAGTCCTATCATTTTTCTTTTTATTCTTCTTAGAAGGACTAGGTGCATCTACATTATTTCTCTGAGAATCCTACTCAATTCTCTCAGGATGGCCTTCAGGATACAAAGGTTCCTGAGTCTTTTTACCAGTTCTAGTAGCCACTCTAATAGGAAAATCATTATTTTTACTATTCAATTATTGAGAAAATCATTCTGAGCTTTAAGTACTTGTTCTACTTGAGTGGTAACCATAGAAGCATGTTTGCAAATGAGTTTAAGTTCACCTTTAACATTAGCCATATAATCACTCAAGTGTTCAATCATATAAGCATCATGTTTCAATTGTCTACCAACATAAGCATTAAAATCTTCTTGCTTAACCATAAAGTTATCAAACTCATCTAAGCATTGGCTAGCAAACTTAGTAGGAGGGATTTCAGCTTTATCATATCTATAGAGAGAATTTACCTTCACTACCTGTGTCGGGTTATCAAGACCATGTGTTTCTTCAATAGGAGATGGATCAAGACCATGTATTTCTTTAACAGGAGGTAAATTCTTAACATCTTCAGCTTTAATACCTTTTTCTTTCATAGATTTCTTTGCCTCTTGCATATCTTCAAGGCTGAGAAATAGAATACCACTTTTCTTCGGAGTTGGATCAGGGATTGGATCAGGAAGTGTCCAATTATTTTCATTAGTCAACATATTATTCAATAGAATTTCAGCTTCATCTGGTGTTCTTTCCCTGAAAACACAACCAGCACAACTATCCAGGTGGTCTCTGGAAGCATCAGTTAGTCCATTATAAAAGATATCAAGTATTTCATTTTTCTTGAGAGGATGATCAGGCAAAGCATTAAGTAATCGGAGAAGCCTCCCCCAAGCTTGTGGGAGACTCTCTTCTTCAATTTGCACAAAATTATATATTTCCCTTAAAGCAGCTTGTTTCTTATGAGCGGGGAAATATTTAGCAGAGAAGTAATAATTCATATCCTGGGGACTACGCACACAACCAGGATCAAGAGAATTAAACCATGTCTTAGCATCACCCTTTAATGAGAACGGAATTATTTAAGGATATAATAATAGCGAGTTTTCTCATCATTAGTGAACAGGGTGGCTATATCATTTAATTTAGTAAGATGTGCTACAACAGTTTCAGATTCATAGCCATAGAAAGGATCAGATTCAACTAAAGTAATTATCTCAGGATCAACAGAGAAATCATAATCCTTATCACTAACAAAGATAGGTGAAGTAGCATAAGCAGGATCATATTTCATCCTAGCATTCAAAGTTTTTTGTTTCAGCTAAGCTAATAGTTTCTTAAGATCACTCCTATCATTGCAAGCAAGAAAATCTCTAGCAGTTACTTCATCCATAACATAGCCCTCAGGCACAACATGTAATTCATATCTAGGGGGAGAATCTTCATCATCACTTTCATCAATATTATCAGTTTCAATAATTTCATTCTCTCTAGCCCTAGCAAGTTGTTCATCAATAAATTCACCAAGTGGCATAGTAGTATCAAGCATAGAAGTAGTTTCATCATAAGTATCATGCATAGCAGAAGTGGCATCATCAATAACATGCGACATATCAGAATTAATAGCAGAAGCAGGTCTAGTTGTCGCAAGCTTACTCAAAATAGAAGGTGAATCAAGTGCAGAGCTAGATGGTAGTTCCTTACCTCCCCTCGTAGTTGAGGGATAAATCTTGGTTCTTGGATCTTTTAAGTTCTTCATAATGATAAGCAGATATAAATCCCAAGTGACTCAAAGAATAGAGCTATGCTCCCGGCAACGGCGCCAGAAAATAGTCTTGATAACCCACAAGTATAGGGGATTGCAACAGTTTTCGAGGTAGAGTATTCAACCCAAATTTATTGATTCGACACAAGGGGAGCCAAAGAATATTCTCAAGTGTTAGCAGCTGGATTGTCAATTCAACCACACCTAAAAACTTAATATCTGCAGCAAGGTATTTAGTAGCAAAGTAATACGATAGCAGTGGTAACGATAGCAAAAGTAATATTTTTGGTGTTTTATAGTGATTGTAACAATAGCAACAGAAAACTAAATAAGCGAAGAACAATATATGGAAAGCTCGTAGGCAATGGATCGGTGATAGAGAATTATGCGGGATGCGATCGATCACGTAACGCCATAACCTAGGGTGACACAGAACTAGCTCCAGTTCATCAATGTAATGTAGGCATGTATTCCGAATATAGTCATATGTTCTTAAGGAAAAGAACTTTCATGACATCTTTTGTCCTACCCTCCCGTGGCGGCAGGGTCCTATTGGAAACTAAGGGATATTAAGGCCTCCTTTTAATAGAGTACCGGACCAAAGCATTAACACATAGTGAATACATGAACTCCTCAAACTACGGTCATCACCGGGAGTGGTCCCAATTATTGTCACTTCGGCGTTGCCGGATCATAACACATAGTAGGTGACTATAGACTTGCAAGATAGGATCAAGAACTCACATATATTCATGAAAACATAATAGGTTCAAATCTGAAATCATGGCACTCGGGCCCTAGTGACAAGCATTAAGCATAGCAAAGTCATAGCAACATCAATCTCAGAACATAGTGGATACTACGGGTCAAACCCTAACAAAACTAACTCGATTACATGATAAATCTCATCCAACCCATCACCGTCCAGCAAGCCTACGATGGAATTACTCACGCACGGCAGTGAGCATCATGAAATTGGTGATGGAGGATGGTTGATGATGACGATGGCGACGGATTCCCCTCTCCGGAGCCCCGAACGGACTCCAGATCAGCCCTCCCGAGAGAGTTTAGGGCTTGGCGGCGGCTCCGTTTTATAAAACGCAATGAATCTTTCTCTCTGTTTTTTTCTCCCCGAAAGTGAATATTTGAGTCAGGGTTGAGGTCGGTGGAGCGTCAGGGGGCCCACAAGGCAGGGGGCGCGCCCAGGGGTAGGGCGCGCCCCCACCCTCGTGGACAGGTGGAGGCCCCCCTGACGTGGATCTTCCTTCCATTATTTTTTATATATTTCAAAATAATTCTCCGTTGATTTTCAGGTCATTCCGAGAACTTTTATTTCTGCACAAAAATAACACCATGGCAATTCTGCTGGAAACAGCATCAGCCCGGGTTAGCTCCATTCAAATCATGCAAGTTAGAGTCCAAAACAAGGACAAAAGTGTTTGGAAAAGTAGATACGACGGAGACATATCAGAGATCATAGACGAAGCATTGTCAGTAGATCGGTCGGGCAGTGTAGTCCTGGATGAAATTGTCCGCAATAATGTGAGAGTAAGACCGACCTTATCAAACCTCGGTGTTGCAGAATCGGTAGTGGTAGGAGCATGGTACATATGGTGGCAGAGGAGAGAATTTGTGAAAGGAAATTCTGTTGCACCACCGGCAAGAACTGCGTTTGCGATCAATGCTATCACGTCAAACTTCAAAGCAGCGGAGGGTACCGTGCAGCCACAGAAGATATCATGGGAAAAACCACCAACTGGTAGCTACAAGATGAATGTGGATGCATCTTACTTCCAAGATGGATCGGGTGCAGTAGCTGCAGTTCTCCGCAACCACTTGGGAGAGCTAGTCACCGGTGGGTCTTGGCTACTGAACAATGTCCATGATGCAAACACATCAGAGGCTATAGCGATGTAGAAGGGCTTGATGATGATTGAAACTATAGGGTGTGATGGAGTTATCATGGTGTGACGCCCCCAATTTGACCGTATACTAATCATACACGCAAACGTGTACGACCAAGATCAGGGACTCACGGGAAGATATCACACCACAACTCTACAAATAAAATAAGTCATACAAGCATCATATTACAAGGCAAGGGCCTCGAGGGCTCGAATACAAGAGCTCGATCATAGACGAGTCAGCGGAAGCAACAATATCTGAGTACATACATAAGTTAAACAAGTTTGCCTTAAGAAGGCTAGCACAAACTGGGATACAGATCAAAAGAGGCGCAAGCCTCCTGCCTGGGATCCTCCTAAACTACTCCTGGTCGTCGTCAGTGGGCTGCACGTAGTAGTAGGCACGTCCCGAGTAATAGCAGTCATCATCGACAGAGGCGTCTGGCTCCTGGACTCCAACTTCTGGTCGCAGCAATCGGGTATAGAAAGGGGGAAAAGAGGGAGCAAAGCAAGCGTGAGTACTCATCCAAAGTACTCGCAAGCAAGGAGCTACACTATATATGTATGCATTGGTATCAAATGGAATAAGGGTATCATATGTGGACTGAACTACAGAATGCCGGAATAAGAGGGGGATAGCTAGTCCTGTCGAATACTACGCTTCTGGCCACCTCCATCTTGCAGCATGTAGAAGAGAGTAGATGGTAAGTTCACCAAGTAGCATCGTGTACCATAATCATACCCGGCGATCCTCTCCTCATCGCCCTGTTAGAGAGCGATCACCGGGTTGTATCTGGCACTTGAAAATGTGTGTTTTATTAAGTAACTGGTTCTAGTTGTCATAAGGTCAAGGTACAACTCCTAGTCTTCCTATTACCGAAGATCACGGCTATTCGAATAGATTAACTTCCCTGCACGGGTGCACCACATTTCCCAACACGCTCGATCCCCTTTGTCCGGACACACTTTTCTGGGTCATGCCCGGCCTCGGAAGATCAACACATCACAGCCCTACCTAGGCACAATAGAGAGGTCAGCACGCCGGTCTAAATCCTATGGCGCAGGGGTCTGGGCCCATCGCCCTTTGCAAACCCACACGTTGGAAACGCTGCCGGAAGCAGAACTAGCCCCCTTAATACAAGAGCAGGCTTACGGTCCAATCCGGTGCGCGCCGCTCAGTCGCTGACATCACGAAGGCTTCGGCTGATACCACGACATCGAGTGCCCATAACTGTCCCCTCGTAGATGGTTAGTGCGTATAGGCTAGTGGCCAGACTCAGATCAAATACCAAGATCTCGTAAAATGTGTTATCTTGAAATAACCGCGAACGCCGACCAGGGCCAGGCCCACCTCTCTCCTAGGTGGTCTCAACCTGCCCTGTCGCTTCGCCACAAAGATCCACATAGAGGGCCACCGGGAAAGTATGTCCTTCCAGCCCCCAATTCGTGAATCAACCGCGGGTACTCCTCGAGCCAACCCGACTTTAGTCATCACATGTATCATGTATAAAGTATATAGTATATACTCGTGATCACCTCCCGAGTGATCATGACCCGATAGTATAGCATGGCAGATGGACAAGAATGTAGGGCCACTGATGATAAACTAGCGTCCTATACTAAGCATTAGGATTGTAGGTAAGGTATCAACAGCTGGAGCAACAATGATAAGCTATGCATCAAAATAGGATTAACGGAAAGCAGTAACATGCTACACTACTCTAATGCAAGCAGTAGAGAAGAATAGGCGATATCTAGTGGTCAAGGGGTGCTTGCCTGGTTGCTTTGGCAAGAGAGAGGGGTCGTCAACACCGTAGTCGTACTGGGTAGCAGCGACGTCGGTCTCGGTGTCTAGCGAGAGAAGAGGAGGGAGAAACAATAAATATTAAGCAAACAGATGCATAGTGATGCATGACATGACAAGTAGCGGTGCTAGGGGTGCTCTAACGCGGTATGAGGTGGTCCGGTGAAGGGGGGGAACATCCGGGAAAATATCCCCGATGTTTCGCGTTTTCGAACAGATGAACCGGAGGGGGAAAGTTGCGTGTTCGCTATGCTAGGGATGTGTGGCGGACGAACGGGCTGCGTATCCGAATTCGCCTCGTCGTTTTGAGCAACTTTCATGTACAAAGTTTTTCCATCCGAGCTACAGTTTATTTTATATTGACTTTAAAAGATTTAAATCATTTTTAGCATTTAATTAATTATTTTAATAGAACATTATCCAGAACAGTGAAAGGTGATGTCAGCATGACATCACCATGATGTCAGCAGGTCAAACCCAGCTGACCAGAGTCAAACCTAGCCTGTGGGTCTAGTGGGACCCATCTGTCATAGACCCAGGCTAACTAAACAGGTTTGATTAGTTTAGCTAATTGATTAGGTTAAATAGTTATTAGGTTAATTAATCTTAATTAGTTAATTTCAGACAGAATTAATTAAGTTAATTATTTAGTTAATTAATTAATTAATATTTAATTTTATTTATATATTTCTTTTTAACGTTCTGGGGATGGACCCCACTTGTCATACACTCCTAACTAACTAACCATGTTAATTAGTTTAATTAACAGATTAATTAGATTAAGTTAATTAAACTAATTAAACATAATTAATTAATTAATTAATTAATTAACATTTTTATTTATTATTATTTTTAAAATTCCTTTTTTATATAAACGTTCTGGGCGGGGCTCGTTTGCCATAGGCCCATATGGCCTTAGCGGGCACCGGGTGGTGTAGTTATGGGCGCCGGGGCATGCGGGTGTTGCTGGCGCCCGATAGGATACCACAGGGAGGAGCGCACGGCGAGGGGGAGTGGGCTCACGGTGGCCGGCGACGGCGGACGTTGTGGCGCAGAGGAGCAGGGGCGCGCGGGGCAGGGCGGGCCGACGCAAGCGGCGGCTGTAGGCGAATCGGGACATGGGGGGAGGTGGCGGAGCAGGGCAGCTGCGGCGAGCAGCAGCAGCAGGGCGCACGTGCGCGAGAGGCAGCGGTGGCGAGCTAGGGGCTCGCGCGCGTGGTGCCGCGAGGGATGGCGAGGCCACGGGGCGGCCGGCGTCGGGGGGAAGTGGGGCGCGAGCGGGCGGGAGAGCACGCCGGCTCGGACGCGGGGCAGCACGCGAGCGGGGCGGCCAAAGCAGCAGGCGCGCGCGCAGGAGAAGCAGCAGCACCGAGCATGGGGGGGCGGGGAGCGGTAGGTAGGGACAGGGAAGTGCGCGGCCGTGGGCGTGATGGTTGCGGGAGGAGGCGGCCTGAGCGGGCAAGGGGAGCACAACACGGGCGCGAGCAGGGTGGTGTTGGCCGCGAGCGGGGCCATGCGCAGCACCGCGAGGAGGCCGGGGCGCGCGAAGACGCGGACGCGGCGTGCGTGTACGGGGGCGCGGACGACCACGGCGAGGCGCAGGCGGGGCGCGGTCGCCGCGAGCGCGCGTTGCAGGTGGACGGCCGCGCGTGAGCAGGGCGACGCGAGCGCGGGTGAAGAGGGAAGGAGAGGGGCGCTCATGGGGCGTGCGCGGGGGGGGGGGGGGGTTGGGGACTAGGCAGCAGGGTGCGGGGAGGGGTACAGAGACGAGGCGACACAGGGGAGGCAGGCCGGCGTGGAGGAGACGAGGTCGAGGCGGCGAGGGCGGTCCTCGGGCGGCGGCGATCGGCGACGAGGACGGCGAAGGGTCGCGGCAATGGGGTCGGGGTGACGTTTCCCCCGATCCAGATCGGGGGTAGAGGAGGAGTGGGATGAGGGGGAGGGAGTGGGGGCGAGTGGGAGTAGTGGGGGGGTTAGGGTTTCGGGCGAGAGGGGATAAGGGAGTGGGCAATGCCGGTTGGGCCGGCCTGGCTAACAGCTGGGCCGACTGGCCCATGGGGGGAGGGGTTTCTGTTTTAATTCTTTTGTTTTCTGTTTTTGTGTTCTCTTTTCTTTATTTATTTTCTTCTCTGTTTGGATTTTAGTTCTACTTTATTTTTACTTAGAAAAATATATGACAATAGCTCCTAAATTAACTTTTCAAAACAACCCTCATCCACAAAAGGTTTTAACCCAAAATAAAATAGTTTAGTGTTTTTTATAAAATACCAAAGGTATTTAAATAATGTTTTTTCTACCGTTTAAATCATTTCAGTGCATTTATACATTATATAAAAATGTGGATTCTTCATCATAAGCATCTATGCATTAACTAGCACAACCCAAACATTTTGTTTTGTATCTTTGAAATTTTTTGATGTTTGCCTTTAATTAAATTTTGAATTTGAATCGGTTTTGAACTAACCCAAGATTAACTACAACAATAGAGGTGACGTGGCATCATTAGCAGGGAGTTACTGTAGTCTAATTATCCGTGCGTCACAATTCTCCTCCACTATAAGAAATCTCGTCCCGAGATTTAAGAGGTAGTGAAAGGGGGGAAGGTTTGGTAACGAAACTAGCGATTCTTCTCATCCTGGCTTGCTCTTCTCGAAGAGGCCAGTCCAATACATTGATGTCTTCATTTCTCTGCTTTAAGTCATCATGATGAAGTCGGCGTCCTTTCTTCAGGAACTCCATCGTACTTACGAAAGAATAAAGGGTGGGCATTCTGGGAGAACAGACCTCTGCAATGTTGACTACCTGGTCGATAATATCGAGGAAGGTGGTGGAAGTAACTCTCGAATTGAAACTTATGAAAATATCGAGAGCAAAGTAAGGAGGTATCATGGGAAGTTTCGAGCGGGCAGGCATTCGTTCGATGCCTGAAACAGTGCGTGAAAAGGGGTTCAAAGCAATGGGAATAAGTATTGTGTCTGATAGCAGAATTGATGATCTCTCGGAAGGTGGCTCGTGAATCACATACGAGGCCAAGTGAGAGGAATTGACTTTGGAAACCGGGGGTGTATAGGAGAGTCGGGTTTCGATCCTGTGGAATTGTGGGTTATGGGCCCACCATGTGGGTTAAAAATAGGGAGGGTGATGTCATCTTGCATGGTCATGATAGCAAGGCATGTCAGAAAATAGTCTGTCAGTTATGTCGCCAACAATGTCGGTACCAAGGGCGAGGGACGAAGTGAACCATATTCCTACTCGTTGAACGAGGCGGACCAATAGGCAAACTTCTCGCCCATTAGTGGTTACCAAAATGTTTTCAACACAGTAACAGGGTCTTGCTGACAGAATTGTACAACGAGGTGTTTACATAAGCAGGAGAATATTACTCCTTAGATCATATAGATCACAAGAAAGGTTAAACCAAACAATGGAAAGGAAAATATGATTATTAGATTAAACAGAACAATGGAAAGGAAAATGTGTTAAAACACATATTCCAGGGGTATATCCTCCCAAGGACAAGTAGAGCATGATATCCATGACTGGATATAATGTAGAAAACTCTTTAGGTAAGGTGAGGGAAATTTCATGACACTACTCATACAGTGGTGTTTGGGTAATTGAGCAGGAAATATTTAGCATTGGGCTTCAAATGTTCTAGTTGATAATTGGAGTACCACAAACAAGCTTCGAGATAGCATTGACATGGTCACTGGGTAAAGATCGGACTTTGGATACACAAAGGATCCATCAGGAACAACTTATAGAATAAGTCTTACAATTTCTTCATGGAAGAATGACTAACCTTGCTAAAAGGAAACTATAACAATAGGTCCTCCGGGCAGGTGTGTTAGGATGACATCACCTTATTGGGTTAAAGACCAATGTTATAACTCTTGGGAATATGTTCCAACCATCGTATCTGACCGAGATTCAGGTCTGATTGGTGTTAGGATACCCCGGACTCGGGATGCCTGAGAAGAAAAAGGTGCAACTCCAATAGATGAGATGACATTGTAAGATTATCAGGAAATGAACTATGGAAGCAAGTTCCGAATCATGAGTTCATCATTAAACCAAGGAGAGGATGACGAGGTTGAAGGAAATATGCCCTAGAGGCAATAATAAAGTTATTATTTAGTTCCTTATTTCATGATAAATGTTTATTATTCATGCTAGAATTGTATTAACCGGAAACATAATACATGTGTGAATACATAGACAAACAGAGTGTCACTAGTATGCCTCTACTTGACTAGCTCGTTAATCAAAGATGGTTATGTTTCCTAACCATAGACATCTGTTGTGATTTGATTAACGGGATCACATTATTAGGAGAATGATGTGATTGACATGACCCATTCCATTAGCTTAGCACCCGATCGTTTGGTATGTTTCTATTGCTTTCTTCATGACTTATACATGTTCCTATGACTATGAGATTATGCAACTCCCGTTTGCCGGAGGAACACTTTTTGTGCTACCAAATGTCACAACATAACTGGGTGATTATAAAGGAGCTCTACACGTGTCTCCAAAGGTAAATGTTGGGTTGGCGTATTTCGAGATTAGGATTTGTCACTCCGATTGTCGGAGAGGTATCTCCGGGCCCTCTCTGTAATGCACATCACATAAGCCTTGCAAGCATTGCAACTAATGAGTTAGTTGCGAGATGATGTATTAAGAAACGAGTAAAGAGACTTGCCGGTAACGAGATTGAACTAGGTATTGAGATACCGACGATCGAATCTCGGGCAAGTAACATACCGATGACAAAGGGAACAGCGTATGTTGTTATGCGGTCTGACCGATAAAGATCTTCGTAGAATATGTGGGAGCCAATATGAGCATCCAGGTTCCGCTATTGGTTATTGACCGGAGACATGTCTCGGTCATGTCTACATTGTTCTCGAACCCGTAGGGTCCGCACGCTTAAGGTTTCGATGACAGTTATATACGGGGGCAGGGGGCACCCCTAGACACACAAGTTGATCTTCATGATCATTTTCTTAGCAGTGTGCGGTGCCCCCTTCCACCATACTCCTCAATAATATTGTAGCGGTGCTTAGGAGAAGCCCTGCGACGGTAGAACATCAAGATCGTCACCACGCCGTCATGCTGATGGAACTCTTCCCCGACACTTTGCTGGATCGGAGTCCGGGGATCGTCATCGAGCTGAACGTGTGCTAAAACTCGGAGGTGCCGTAGTTTCGGTGCTTGATCGGTCGGGCCGTGAAGACGTACGACTACATCAACCGCGTTGTCATAACGCTTCCGCTATCGGTCTACGAGGGTACGTAGACAACACTCTCCCCTCTCGTTGCTATGCATCACCATGATCTTGCGTGTGCGTAGGAATTTTTTTGAAATTACTATGTTCCCCAACAGAGGTGGCTGATGAACTCAGCGACAATGAATCGAGATTTCCAAAAGATGGATTCCCCACCAGTATTCGAACAAGGAGATAACCTTTGTCAGATCAAATGATATAATGAGGTATGCTTGAGGAAAACATACGCGGTTAGTCATTGATTGAAAGGTGCACCCGAAGTATGGGCTTAGGTAGCACGATCAATGTTAGAATGGTGATTCGATAACAATTGATCTAAGAATGAAATATCGATCATTAACTTCAAAGCAATAGGCTTGCTAGAAGTTTTGAAGTCGCACATCATAGTACAATTGTCGGTTTTTCCGGTTAGAAACAACACGGGGACCAAGGAATGAACGGATATGGCAAGAGGTATCACCTGTATCAAGATCTCTTAAGAGGTGGTGAAATTCTCACGACATTCTTTACATAAAAGATGGTAATACTCAAAGGTAAATAAGAACAAATGTTGGATAGCAAGGAACTCAAGGTATAACACAAAACATGGACAAGTTTGTGTTGAATGGAAGGCAATAAAAAGGTTGATGATAAAACAAATCATCAAGGGCAAGGATGGTATTTCTCATCATGAATTCAATTGGTATCCTGGAAGAGCTCAGAATGTTGATGATGATCATGACATTTTTTGTCAAGAGGCTCCACGAAGAAGCAATTGAACAGCGGCTACATCAAGCAACATGACTAATGTAGAGAAAGATTATTGGAACCACGGATACTACACCAACTCAGAATCAAGCTTGCTGTTTGAGGTGAAATGATAAGACAAGGAAGATCGACGTAAGCTTAGCTCACCGCCGAAATTTATGCTCCAGGAATAAGGAACAGGTAGCACAGTTAAAATCACCATGAAAATGATATAGCCAATTAGGCTAGGAATGATGTGATCGAGTTATTAAATTTGTAAGGAATGAAGAGTTCTAATACTTGTTGAATCGCAATGCTGACTCGATTCAGTTATCGGTGTCTATGAGTGTTTAATAACTCAGAGCCCGTGAAAAAAATGAATCAGTGAGAATGTAGTACTTGAAGAAGAACTCGTAAGAAGTTATGCAGTTCCGTGATAATCTCGAGATACCAGGGGGTAATGCTCGACGACAGATCAAAGTAGAGGTTGGACCGGGGTATTGATCCACAGAAGACAAGTGCTTAAACTTGCGCGAGAAAGGGGATCAAAGAAGAACATATGGTTGGAATCACGATTGCAAAGGATCAATTCACCGATTCCAAAGCATATTATATCAAGGAAATAGTTATTATTACAAGAAGCTTTCATGATAGGATTTACATCGTGTCCATGGGCATGAACACAAAGGTTCAAGGTCGACTTCCACTTCCTCAATGTATAACCTTCCATTCACCTCTCGCTTTTCAAAAATGACATTAGTTGTTGAAAGTTTTACCTTGTGCAATACCAGATAAGTATGACCCGTGAAAACTTTTGGATTCACACAGATTAGGGAAGACGTTGGTTCAACCCATCGGGGCATCTTAGGAACATATACCACAACTTAAAGAGTAAATAACACAAGCTCGAAGGTAGAGCATGGTTGACAAAAGGAGAGGATACAATTTACCAAAGGCATTGTGTATCCGAGGAAATGCTCACAAGCTTATTGAATATGAAGGACGTTGTCGGATAAATTTTCGACAAAGGGTCTGGTGGTCCACAAGGGATCTGATGTGAGCATCGGTACTCAACCAGAGGAAGAAAGAATGCAAGGAGATCATATTATAGAAACAGCTGACTAACTCAAAGCTCAAATGAAAGGAATTATGAATTCCAAGACAAAGGATCAGAAGCAATGCTCTGATTAGGGATGGATAAGTTGAATAGCCTTAAGGGTACAATCGATGGCAATTTGATTGGTCGAGATCCAGCTCATGTTTAAAATGATGTCTGAGCCAAAAGGACGAAATGAAGGATCTGATTAAGGATTGCGAGCATTCACAACATATTGATTCAACAGACACAAATTGATAATGACTAAAGATGCCAATAAGATTACCGGACTTATGAGGTTAATCATAATGCAAGCAAGCAAGAATTTCAAGAGCAATAGGCTGTTGAGGATTTTCGGAGATCGAATGGTATTTTGAAGACTTCTGTTAAAAACATGTATCCACTTGGGAGGAGCGGATACTTGATAAGTGCGAGAAATTATTCGTAGGGGTATTCAGGTTGCAAAGAACTACAAGGGCAGTGGGCACAAGGTATTTTTGGAATAATAGAGAGAATTTCGGGGTATGTTGTAATAACAAGATTAACTGGGAATAAAAGTAAGGATGACAGGTGTAGGTATTTACCAATAGGGATATTTCGGTGGAAGGGGATGGCAAGAGCAATGGGCACAAAGTCTCGAGAGAACAACGGAGAGTATCTTCGGAATCCTTCGGTACAGTAGGTGGTCATCTGTAACAAGGGGCGCTTCGGGTGGATGTGATCACGAGATCCTAATGTTAGAGTTAGTAAAACCATTTCACCCGAATAGAAGAGAGATCAGAATCTCAGAGTATAGACAAGGAGTAAAAGATCCTAATAGCACCCAATGGCAACGTGGGCCCATAAGGCACACAGCCATGTTAGTAAAAGTTTTATAATGACTAGACACAACTTCGGCCAAGGAGTGTGGAAGGGGGATTCCTACAGGAAGTCGGCTCTAATACCAACTTGTGAGGCCCCCGATTTGACCGTACACTAATCATACACGCAAACGTGTACGACCAAGATCAGGGACTCACGGGAAGATATCACAACACAACTCTACAAATAAAATAAGTCATACAAGCATCATATTACAAGGCAGGGGCCTCGAGGGCTCGAATACAAGAGCTCGATCATAGACGAGCCAGCGGAAGCAACAATATCTAAGTACAGACATAAGTTAAACAAGTTTGCCTTAAGAAGGCTAGCACAAACTGGAATACAGATCGAAAGAGGCGCATGCCTCCTGCCTGGGATCCTCCTAAACTACTCCTGGTCGTCGTCAGCGGGTTGCACGTAGTAGTAGGCACGTCCCGAGTAATAGCAGTCGTCATCGACAGTGGCGTCTGGCTCTTGGACTCCAACTTCTGGTCCCATCAATTGGGTATAGAAAGGGGGAAAAGAGGGAGCAAAGCAACCGTGAGTACTCATCCAAAGTACTCGCAAGCAAGGAGCTACACTACATATGTATGCATTGGTATCAAATGGAATAAGGGTATCATATGTGGACTGAACTGCAGAATGCCAGAATAAGTGGGGGATAGCTAGTCCTGTCGAAGACTACGCTTCTGGCCACCTCCATCTTGCAGCATGTAGAAGAGAGTAGATGGTAAGTTCACCAAGTAGCATCGTGTAGCATAATCATACCCGGTGATCCTCTCCTCGTCGCCCTGTTAGAGAGCAATCACCGGGTTGTATCTGGCACTTGAAAAGGTGTGTTTTATTAAGTAACCGGTTCTAGTTGTCATAAGGTCAAGGTACAACTCCAAGTCGTCCTGTTACCGAAGATCACGGCTATTCGAATAGATTAACTTCCCTGCACGGGTGCACCAAATTTCCCAACATGCTCGATCCCCTTTGTCCGGACACAATTTTCTAGGTCATGCCCGGCCTCGGAAGATCAACACGTCGCAGCCCTACCTAGGCACAACAGAGAGGTCAGCACGCCGGTCTAAATCCTATGGCGTAGGGGTCTGGGCCCATCGCCCTTTGCACACCTGCACGTTGCGAACGCGGCCGGAAGCAGAACTAGCCCCCTTAATACAAGAGCAGGCTTACGGTCCAATCCGGCGCGCGCCGCTCAATCGCTGACATCACGGAGGCTTCGGCTGATACCACAACGTCGAGTGCCCATAACAGTCCCTGCGTAGATGGTTAGTGCGTATAGGCCAGTGGCCAGACTCAGATCAAATACCAAGATCTTGTTAAACGTGTTATCTTGAAATAACCGCGAACGCCGACCAGGGCCAGGCCCACCTCTCTCCTAGGTGGTCTCAACCTGCCCTGTCGCTTCGCCACGAAGATCCACACATAGGGCCGTCGGGAAAGTATGTCCTTCTAGCCCCCATTTCATGAATCAACCGCGGGTACTCCTCGAGCCAACACGACTTTAGTCGTCACATGTATCATGTATAAAGTATATAGTATATACTCGTGATCACCTCCCGAGTGATCACGGCCCGATAGTATAGCATGGCAGACGGACAAGAATGTAGGGCCACTGATGATAAACTAGCATCCTATACTAAGCATTAGGATTGCAGGTAAGGTATCAATAGCTGGAGCAACAATGACAGGCTATGCATCAGAATAGGATTAACGGAAAGTAGTAACATGCTACACTACTCTAATGCAAGCAATAGAGAAGAATAGGCGATATCTGGTGGTCAAGGGGGGCTTGCCTGGTTGCTCTGGCAAGAGAGAGGGGTCGTCAACACCGTAGTCGTACTGGGTAGCAGCGGCGACGGTCTCGGTGTCTAGCGAGAGAAGAGGAGGGAGAAACAATAAATATTAAGCAAACAGATGCATAGTGATGCACGACATGACAAGTAGCGGTGCTCTAACGCGGTATGAGGTGGTACCGGTGACGGGGGGGGGACATCCGGGAAAATATCCCCGTTGTTTTGTGTTTTCGGACAAATGAACCGGAGGGGGAAAGTTGCGTGTTCGCTATGCTAGGGATGCGTGGCGGACGAACGGGCTGCGTATCCGGATACGTCTCGTCGTTTTGAGCAACTTTCATGTCAAAGTTTTTCCATCTGAGCTACGGTTTATTTTATATTGTCTTTAAAAGATTTAAATCATTTTTAGCATTTAATTAATTATTTTAGTAGAACATTATCCAGAACAGTGAAAGGTGATGTCAGCATGACATCACCATGACGTCAGTAGGTCAAACCCACCTGACCAGAGTCAAACCTGGCCTGTGGGTCCAGTGGGACCCACCTGTCATAGACCTAGGCTAACTAAACAGGTTTGATTACTTTAGCTAATTGATTAAGTTAAATAGTTATTAGGTTAATTAATCTTAATTAGTTAATTTTAGACAGAATTAATTAAGTTAATTAAGTTAATTAATTAATTAATATTTAATTTTATTTATATATTTCTTTTATCGTTATGGGGATGGACCCCACTTGTCATACACTGCTAACTAACTAACCATGTTAATTAGTTTAATTAACAGATTAATTAGATTAAGTTAATTAAACATAATTAATTAATTAATTAATTAAATTTTTTATTTATTATTATTTTTAAAATTCTTTTTTATATAAACATTTTGGGGCGGGGCCCGTTTGCCATAGGCCCATATGGCCTTAGCGGGCACCGGGCGGTGCAATTACGGGTGCCGGGGCTTGCGGGTGTTGCTGGCTCCCGATAGGATGCCACAGGGAGGAGCGCACGGCGAGGAGGAGTGGGCTCGCGGTGGCCGGCGACGGCGGACGTCTTGGCGCAGAGGAGCAGCGGCACGCGGGGCAGGGCGGGCCGACGCGAGCAGCGGCTGCAGGCGAATCGGGACACGGGGGGAGGTGGCGGAGCAGGGCGGCTGCAGCGAGCAGCAGCAGTAGGGCGCACGTGCTGGAGAGGCAGCGGTCACGAGGTAGGGGCTCGCGCGCGTGTTGCCGCGAGGGATGGCGAGGCCACGGGGTGGCCGGCGTCGGGGGGAAGTGGGGCGCGAGCGGGCGGGAGAGCACGCCGGCTCGGACGTGAGGCAGCACTCGAGCGGGGCGGCCAAAGCAGCAGGCGCGCACGCGCAGGAGAAGCAGGTAGGGACAGGGACGCGCGCGGTCGTGGGCATGATGGTTGCGGGAGGAGGCGGCCGGAGCGAGCAAGGGGAGCACAGCACGGGCGCGAGCAGGGTGGTGTTGGGCGCGGGCGGGGCCGTGCGCGTGCACCGCGAGGAGGCCGGGGCGCGCGAAGACGCGGACGCGAACGACCACGGCGAGGCACGGGTGGGGCGCGGTCGCCGCGAGCGCGCGTTGCAGGTGGACGGGCGCGCGTGAAGGAGAGGGGCGCTCACGGGGGGGGGGGGGGTAGGGGACTAGGCAGTGGGGCACGGGGAGGGGGACGGAGACGAGGCGACGCAGGGGAGGCGGGCCGGCAGGGAGGAGATGAGGTCGAGGCGGCGAGGGCGGTCCTCGGGTGGCCGCGATCGGCGACGAGGACGACGAAGGGTCGCGGCAATGGGGTCGGGGCGACGTTTCCCCCGATCCAGATCGGGGGTAGAGGAGGAGTGGGACGAGGGGGAGGGAGTGGGGGCGAGTGGGAGTAGTGGGGGGGGTAGGGTTTGGGGCGAGAGGGGATAAGGGAGTGGGCAAGGCCGGTTGGGCCGGCCTGGCTAACAGCTGGGCCGACTGGCCCATGGGGGGAGGAGTTTATGTTTTAATTCTTTTGTTTTCTGTTTTTGTGTTCTTTTTTCTTTATTTATTTTCTTCTCTGTTTGGATTTTAGTTCCACTTTATCTTTCCCTAATAATAAAGCACGGATTGATTCCGTGGGTTCACCGTCACAATACGCTTCTTACCGTGAATTTACGTTTTCAGTTTAAATTTAAAACATATACACAAGGTGGTACTAAAGTAAAGTTCTCCGATATTGGCTCTTTTTTGTCAAGCACCCATTATCGGTTTCCCTTCCCGACTGGGCCTTCTCTATTCGTACGTCTTTTATGTTGGGCCAGGCTGGGCCTCAGCCTGCCAAACAATTCCGGTTCCAAAAAAGAAAAGGTGCATTGCATATGAATCGAACCATGCACTGAAGCCTCGCCGTACAAGGCAACTGGAGTCTCGAGTCCACGGGTCGTTGATCCACTCCGAGCGATTGGATCGTGGTTTCGACAACAACGTCCACACACCGCACGCGCTGTCCGCCTCGATCGAGATCCATCGCCGTCGGGAACCTTCGCCCCCTCATATAATCTATCGATCTCCTCGTCGACGTCCAGTTAGCCCATGGATCCGCCGCTGAGGATCTCAAGTCCTTCACGTCCCGATAGATCGCAAGCCACATCCCCATGCTCCGATTGATCGCAAGCCAGGCCGACGAGGCAAAGGAAGGGCAACACGGATGGCAGCCGAGGTCTATGAGATGGGGCTTGAAGGACGGGATTGCAGCCTCGCACAGGTCCGCCAGATCCTCCCACGCAGCCCGATCTCCGGCGCAAGTTGTTTCACGGGTCAGACCGCTAGAGTAAGATCACTTCCACCCCATCATGTGTGGTTATTGCGAGCACCCCGACTTCATGCTTGGAAAGTACTACAGAATGTGTAGCAGAATCCCGGCAATCTTAGCAACTACCTCTCCGACGGTGCAAGTGCTCAGCCTCATTATGGCAGGCACAAGTGGAGATGAGTGGGTGGAAGAAGAGTGAAAGGAGAAGAAGGGATTTGCACAGAGCAGAATTTCTTGTTTGGATGAGAGGTTGATGTAGTCTTGCGTCGTTTTGAAATTCCTGTCTGAGTATACATGTATATGCTCCTATATCCAGCTTCTCAAGGTCTCCCTAATCTTGTTGGTCTCCAACCCAGCTTTGATTCTCATCCTGATCCATCATTTATTTTTAGTATCTAGTCGGCGGCAGCTGTTCGATCTTCATCATAATCACATGTGACACATGTTGGTTTAGTCTATATTTATGTACATACCATCTACATCTCATGCCTCCAGAGATTGACATGTACTGCTTTTAGATTTGGGTATTGCAAATTCTTCACCTTATTTATACTGATTTTTGCATGAATTATACAATCATGAGTTATTGATACCATGATCTTTTGGAGCCTGAGATTAAATAAGATATGAAATCATATATGCAAGTTATATTTGAAATAGTTTCCCACTATATAAGCAGAATTTAAATTGATTAGTTTTGTCTGAAAAAATACACTAGATGTTGCTATACGCATAATTATTATTATTTAGGCATCAAGATATATATGTTCTTTTTTACTTGCATCTTTACTTTAAATGTGTGTTGTATGGTGTGTGTATTCAGTGCTGACATCTTACCTTGCAGGTTTAAGACAAGATTGAACTCTTGAAATATATATTTTGTTTATTGGCCCAACAGAAAGGTATGAGAAACAAATGCAACAATTCTATGGAGTTTTGTGATTGTAGTATCTGTCCATAGTAGGAAAAAGGCAACCAGAGTTTTTGTTCTAGACATGTATGATGTTTGTATTCCAAATAAAATGGCTAATAAGAAGGACTTCTTCAAGATGATCCGTAGAAAGCCAGGAGGAAGTTCAAATATGGTGCAACTTGCAAATCATGAGTTCTAAGAGAAGCCTATTGGGTCATTGTTATGATCAACTACATACAAAGGGCCAAATTGACCAGTACCTATTGTATTGATGTTTTAATATTTGTGTGCCACTCAGTATTCCGCTCTACGCGTCCTGTAGTAGGAGATAAAAAAGAGGGAGGGAGAGACAGAGAGTACAGAGGAACCACAGTGGCAGTGTTTCAAAGTGTTCTCTACCACTGTTTCGAGTTTCTTTTGCTCAAAGTTCCAAGAGTATAAATCTAGCTGATTATTTGACCTAATTGTGTTACTCATCAAAAATTCAATTCCATTGCTCAAAAACAAAAATCAAGATGACATTTTTCATGAACTTCAAATGTGTTCCACGTACAACTCACAATTTTTCTCGTTGCAACGCACGGGCATTTGTGCTAGTTTTTACTTAGAAAAAATATGACAATAGCTCCTAAATTAACTTTTCAAAACAACCCTCATCCACAAAAGGTTTTAACCCAAAATAAAATAGTTTAGTGTTTTTTATAAAATACCAAAGGCATTTAAATAATGTTTTTGTTACTGTTTAAATCATTTCAGTGCATTTATACATTATATAAAAATATGGATTCTTCATCATAAGCATCTATGCATTAATTGGCACAACCCGAACATTTTGTTTTGTATCTTTGAATTTTTTTGATGTTTGCCTTTAATTAAATTTTGAATATGAATCGATTTTGAACTAACCCGAGATTAACTACAGTGACAAAGGTGATGTGGCATCATTAGCAGGGAGTTACTGTAGTCTAATTATCCGGACGTCACACATGGAGTCTGATTCACTAGAACTGATTCATGCATGCAATGGTGTCACTGAAGTTTGGAGTCCAGCGACGACAATTCTTGCAGATTGTTTTCAACGTGCAGCAAAACTAGGTGCAATGCGCTTCCAACATTTCCGTAGAGATGCTAATAGGGTCGCACATAATTTGGCGAGGCATGTTTATGATTCAAATCTTGTTAATTAATTGGGACGGTGATCCACCTAGCGTTATTCTCCCGGATATCATGTTGTAACGGTGATCTAAAGTTAATAAAGTGTGCCCTAGGGTGGTTTGGATGGCAACACTCATCGGTTGGTGCATTGGATGAGGACAGCGCAAGGATTGCAACTTTCTCATGCGAGGCTCATCGGTAAAATCAGAGATGCCTGGTCCTCGACGCTTTGGGGTGTCTGTTTAGCATAGGATGCCATGATTCTCATGTATCGTTTGCTTGGAGGGGTCTTGGGTGAATTTAGAGACGCTTTCTCAGGAAGAAGTGATGAAGATGACATTGTGGGCAACCTCGACAGCGTCCTCTCCACATCGGTGTGTGTGTTTGCGTCTTGTGGGTAGGCAGGTCGGCTGGGTGCCCTTTCTTCCGTGTGTGTTGCAATGGCTTTCGCCAGGTTTTCTACAAATTAACCGGGCAACTCCCTTCTACTTTTTAATGAATCGAAATCCTAAAGGGATACAACTAAAAGTAAAGTCTTAAAAATTGTACCATGGTGCCAAGGATGTTGCTGGGTTTTTCAGGTAAACAATATTATTTTTAAAACTCTTATAGAAACCAACTTGGTGTTGTAGTGTATCTGTCATCCATCATTTCCGACTTTTGAATCTACGTATAACACATGTGAGATAATATGTGGTATCTTTGCAACAAGACCCGTCGAACTGCTCCACATTTGCAAGAAAACCCGCTAGTCTCGAAAAATAAACAAGAGGAATACATTTGGATGAAACATGCCTTGTTTTAGTGATATATACCAAAAACACATTGATTGTTTTATAAGTTTATGAATATGTATTACTCTACTTTTAGTGCGTTGCAACCTACAGGCACCTCACTAGTATATAGAAAAACAATGCAATTTTAACTAATGGAACTCATGATAGGGGAGCTAATTTATGTTCTCATATATTGATTGTCTTTTGACAAGTCGTCTCATGATAGGCCCCTTGAGGGAGTCCTGGATTAGGGGGTCTCCGGACAGCCGGACTATATCCTTTGGCCGGACTGTTGGACTATGAAGATACAAGATTGAAGACTTCGTTTCGTGTCCGGATGGGACTCTACTTGGCATGGAAGGCAAGCTAGGCAATACGGATATGGATATCTCCTCCCTTGTAACCGACCTTGTGTAACCCTAGCCCCCTCCGATGTCTATATAAACCGGGGGGTTTTAGTCTGTAGGACAACATACAATCATACCATAGGCTAGCTTCTAGGGTTTAGCCTCTCTGATCTCGTGGTATCAACTCTTGTAATACTCATATCATCAAGAATAAATCAAGTAGGATGTAGGGTTTTACCTCCATCAAGAGAGCCCGAACCTGGGTAAAACATCGTGTCCCCTGCCTCCTGTTACCATCCGCATTAGACGCATAGTTCGGGACCCCCTACCCGAGATCCGCTGGTTTTGACACCGACATTGGTGCTTTCATTGAGAGTTCCTCTATGACGTCGCCGTAAGGAAGGATGCCTCATCTCGTTGTTAAAAACAACATTACCGCCGGGAGAGCCCTGGCTATCGGCCAAACACTCCGGCTAGGCAGTTTCGTCATGACCGCCTGTTCGGCTGCTGCACCGATGATGACTTCTCGGGTCATCGAAAACAGCCTCCACGTCGTCTCGGAATTCGCCAAGCAGATGGATCCAATGGAGCTCTCTTCCCTAAACGAGCTCTTGGATTGCATTGCCGCCTTGGCAGTCGCTACAGACTATGATTGGATTGGGCTTAAACCCAATCAAAGGGAGATTAACTCTCCACCGGTCACCCATCATGTTGCGGTGGTGGAGGAACAATGCAGCGATTCTTCCTCTATCTTGAGGACTAACTATGTCCGAATTCCTGAGCTCTCCGAGCCAGATAGCCGTTTATGGGAGGACATCACCCAAACACTGAACCTAGAGTCAGGCAGCGGGCCAGACTCATCGGGCAACATACCAGAATCCGAACTTCCAAGATTGGAAACTCCTCGGCCCCTGGGTCTCAGATCGGGTAGGGGTTCGGACTCAAAACCATCGACCCACCCAGACATAAACGATATTTCCCACATCAGGCAAGAGTCCCATGAAACAGTACATCATTATTGGGCCAGATTCCTCCTTGTGATGAACAAGGTTAAGGACTGCCGCGAGGAAGACGCAGTCTCACTTTTCTGCAATAACTGCACAGACAAGGGAATCATTAACGCCATAAGTCACCGTGACATATCACGCTTCTCCGACTTGGCGTCCATAGTACGAAAGTACTGTGCGATGGAAAGTGCCTGGAAAACCGAAATGATATTTTGGGATAATCCGGCCCGAATATGCACCCAGTCCGAGCTAAAAGGGTGCACTATCATAAGACACCCGAGTTAATTACAAAGAAGCAAAAACCCTCTACAGGGCATATAACCATATTGGAGGGATGACTTAAAGGACCCTGCAAAATTCATAGAACATTGGATACAATACCAACACATAGCCTTAGAGCATGTTGGATACTCCGGCAGGTGGCCAAAAGTGGTGAGGATCTTCTTATCCCAAATACCATAGAGCACCATCCCATAGATAACAATACGGTATTAATAGTTTTTGAAACCTTCGCATCAAACAATAGGCGCAAGTGAACACTTCGCAGCCTCGCCGAAATCTGCCACGTGGCAACAATGAATCCATGGAGTGACACGTCCATTACCTTCAATGCCAGTGACGAACCTAAATTCCGAACTGCTCGAGCACCAGCCGCACTGGTCCTCAGTCCAATTGTGGACGGCTGTCGACTCACCAAAGTACTCATGGACGGCAGTAGTGGATTAAACCTCATCTACGAGGAAACTCTTCAAAAAATGGAAATAGACTGGAACCGCATTGAGCAAAGCAGCACAACCTTCAGAGGAATCATCCCCAGTCGGGAAGCACACTATGCTGGAAAAATCACACTATATGTGGTATTCGGCATGCCGGAGAACTACAGGTCCGAAGAAATTACATTCCAAGTGGCCCTGTTCAGTAGTGGATACCACGCTCTTTTAGGACGGGAGGCGTTCACAATCTTCCAAGCCGTACCCCATTATGGGTACATGAAGCTCAAAATGCCCGGTCCCAACAGAATCATCACTCTCACTAGTGATCCGGACACGGCGCTCCGCGCCGAAAACAAAACAACCGCATTGGCCCTCGAGGCATTATGCGAAGCCCTTTCGGCCGAGGAATTAACTGCGCTACACTCCACAGTGGACAGGGACGATGTAATACTCGACAAGAGATCCAAGTCCACCTCTTTTAAACCAGCGGACGAAATAGTCAAATTCCAAGTCCACCCAACGGACCCTACAAAAACAGCCTCCATCGGGGCATAGTTAAACCCCGCCGTGGACGCCGCACTACGAGAGTTCCTGCGCGAGAATTGGGACATATTCTCCTAGCATCCCTCAGACATGCCAGGAATCCCACGCAAGCTGGCCGAGCACAACCTCAATATCCTAAAGGGATTCAAGCCGGTCAAGCAGGCTCTTCGGCGTTTCTCCAAACCTAAGAGACACGCCATGGGAGAGGAACTAGCCAAGTTATTGGAGGCCGGATTCATCAAAGAAATAAAACACCTGGACTGGCTAGCAAACTTGGTGATGGTACCAAAGATGGATAAATCCTGGCGCCTATGTGTCGATTTCAAGGACCTCAATAAAGCTCGCCCAAAGGATCCCTTCCCCCTCCCCCGCATTGATCAAATTATCGATGCTACCGCAGGACATGAGTCATTGTGTTTCCTCGACGCATACTCCGGTTACCACCAAATCAAGATGGCGGAGTCCGACCAAGACGCAACGACATTCATCACACTATACGGTCCCTTCTGTTTCAACACAATGCCTTTTGGGCTCAAAAAGGCTGGCGCAACATATCAGCGCATGATTCAGACATGTCTGGAAAAACAAATCGGCAAAACAGTAGAGGCATACGTAGATGATGTGGTCGTCAAAACCAAACACGTCGACTCTCTGATAGACGACTAGAATCTCACATTTGACAACCTTCAAACATATGACATCAAGCTCAATCCGGAAAAATGCGTTTTCGGCGTACCAGCCGGAAAGCTCCTGGGCTTCATTGTCTCCACTAGAGGAATTGAAGCTAATCCGGCCAAAATCCGAGCTCTGTCACAGTTGGCTACCCCAACGGACCTCAAACAAATCCAGAAATTAACTGGATGTGTGGCGGCTCTAAGCCGCTTTATCTCCCGCTTAGGATAAAAGGCATTACCCCTTTATCGCCTCCTTCGGCGCACCAACACTTCGAGTGGACGGACGCTGCCACAGCCGGATTGGAAGAAATAAAAGCCATACTAGCAACCAACCCAATCCTGGCTGCGCCAAACATCAGCGAACCAATGCTATTATACATTGCGGTAACTCATCAAGTTGTAAGCGCAGTGCTCGTCGTCGAACGAGAAGCAGACGGACATAAATTCCCTCTTCAAAAGCCGGTATATTATGTATCCACTGTCCTCACTCCATGCAAATCACGATACCCACATTATCAAAAGATAGCCTATGCGGTATTCATGGCATCCCGGAAACTGCGACACTACTTTCAAGAGTGTTTGATTACAATAGCCTCGGAGGTGCCACTCAATGATATTATAAACAACCGCGACGCCACGGGCCGGATTTCCAAATGGGCCATTGAGATCCTCCCGTTCGACATAACATACAAACCTCGGCGAGCAATTAAATCACAAATATTGGCCGACTTTGTCGCCGAATGGACGGAAGCCGAACTCCCTAAAGAGTACAGCGCATACTCCAATTGGATTATGCACTTTGATGGCTCCAAAATGCTGGCTGGACTGGGGGCTGGCGTCATCCTGACGTCCCCAACCGGAGATACAGTTCAATACGTATTGCAGATACTATATACAGACTCCAATAATGCATCCGAATACGAAGCCCTGCTACATGGTCTTCGGATGGCAGTTTCCATGGGCATTCGGCGCCTAGAGGTGTGCGGGGATTCGAACCTTGCAATATCCCAAATAAATGGAGACTTTGATGCCAAGGATCCGAAGATGGCGGCCTATCGTAACGCCATCTTAAAGATGTCAGCTCAGTTCGAGGGGCTCGAATTTCACCATGTGGCCCGGGAAAACAATCAGGCGGCGGATATCCTCGCCCGCATTAGCACAAAACGCGATGCGGTCCCCCCAACATCTTTTTAGAAAGGTTGTTTAAGTCATCTGTGGTATGGGAAGGGGACACCGGCAATATTAGTCCGGACCCTGCCACAATGCTCGATACCGAACACTGACATAATCGGAGGCTCTACCACCGAAACAACACCTTCAACCCATGTAATAATGGCCATCATAGCCCCATGGACAAAACCATTCCTGGCCTACCTAACTAGGCAGGAACTTCCGGAGGACCAAAATGAGGCACGCTGCATAGTGCGGCGATCTATGGCCTACATGGTCCATGAGGGAGAATTGTATAAAAAAAGCACTACCGGAGTCCTTCAAAGGTTCATCTCTGAAGAGGAAGGGCGGAAACTTTTGGCAGAAATTCACGCCGGACTCGGCGGCCACCACGCTGCAGCCCGGGCACTTGTAAGCAAGGCCTTCCGTACAAGATTCTATTGGCCTACGGCCCGGGCACACGCACAGGACTTGGTCCAACGCTGCACCGGTTGCCAGCTTTTTGCAAATAAAAGCCACATGCCACCCACCGCCCTCCAAACAATCCCCATTACATGGCCCTTTGCGGTCTGAGGGCTTGACATGGTTGGACCCCTTAAAGGGGGAACCCATAAGAAAAAATACTTACTGGTCATGGTGGATAAATTCACCAAATGGATAGAACCCAAACCTGTTAAAACGGCCAAATCCAGACCGGTGATAGACTTCATATCCGGGGTCGTACACCGTTATGGCGTCCCCCATAGCATCATCACTGACAACGGCACGAACTTCACTGCCGATGAGGTAAAACTCTGGTGCAGCAACATGGGCATCAAGCTCGATTATGCTTCCGTCTATCACCCACAAACCAACGGTCAAGTTGAGTGAGCAAATGGTCTTATCATGAGCGGTATTAAACCCAGATTAGTGCGGTCCGTAAAGGAGTCTAACACGCACTGGGTAGAGGAGCTCGACTCCATACTCTGGAGGCTGCGGACCACGCCGAACCGTACTACCGGATACCCACCCTTCTTTATGGTGTACGGCGCAGAGGCAGTTCTGCCCTGCGACATAATTCATGACTCACCTCGAGTGTGCATGTATGAAGAAAGAGAGGCCGAGCTCGATCGGCAGGACTGTATGGACACCCTGGAGGAGGAGCGCGACGTGGCAAAAGCCCATTCTGCATTCTATCAGCAGCAGGCTCGCAGATACCAAAGCAGAGAAGTACGAGCCAAAACTTATAACGTCGGTGAACTAGTTCTACGCCTACCGGATAAGAAAAAGAACAAGCTCGAGCCCAAATGGGAAGGTCCCTTCATTATTGACCAAGTTCTGACCGGTGGAGCGTACCGTCTGTGGGATGCATCGAATAATCGACTCGAGCCGAACCCATGGAACACAGCCAGGTTCTGAAGATTCTACGCCTAGCGCCGGACTCTATGTTCGTCTCCTTCCTCTGTCCATTTTTTACATATACATCATCTGTCTTGTTTTTCTTTCTTTCTTTCTTTTATTATTTCTCTAGGCCTTCAAGGGCCAACTTGTGCCTCGCTTGCATAGTATAGATGCGCTAGCCGCGCTCATCATACCTGGGGGCTTCTTACACAGAATCTTAATTGCTTATCTGGGCTTCATGCCCCGCACATGTGTTACTCTTCCGCATGTACCCTTTTTTCGCCATTATATGCATCGATATGACTTAAGTTTTTGCCAAGCTGGGTTGCCTGGCTCTTGTATTTATGCCCTACGTTCCCGTTAATTCGGTAAGGGCATAAGGGGAGCACCTCTGCGATTGTTACTGCTGGGTCAGCCGGATGTGTACCCCAGACTGGGTGAAGCCGAAAGCTAGCGTTCTTAAGGGAATATTCGGTCTGCGAACAAAAGATGATTTTTATTTTCCATATGTGCCCCCAAATGTTTTTTTCCTGCGTTTCCTCTCGCATTCCGGACATGCACTTTAGGGCATGCGTACCCAGGGAAAGGAACCCTTAACGGAACTATTCTCCCTGGAAGATGTTTCTTACTACCCATGTAATATAACATAACTAGTTGGGCACTTGTCTGTTCAAGCACTAATGACCCCTACGTCTGGTCTCCACTCATACCCCGGTTCTTATATAACTGAGCGGGTATTCGGATACACTCCGGACTATCGGGTCCCGAGGTTGAAGCGAAAAGTTCCGCCATGACAAATGATCTACAATCCAGCTAGAAGGCATTATACATGTCACTTTAATTACATAGTAATACAGACTGACTAAACTCCTCTTCTATACCATCCAACAGGCGGTCTAGCCTACAATCCTGTTGGGAATACTTTGCGGCTAATTCTACTTGCCCATAAACTAAACTAACGGGGATTTCTTTTCCGTCGGGCCCCACAGGTCCGACCTCGGCCATGTGAGTTGGGTCAGCCTTGGTATACCGTGTCTTCACCATGGCCCAGGCTTCCCTGGCACCTTGATGGCAGGTCGATATCTTCCATAATCGAAAGCACCGTCATGCTCCCTTGAGCTTCTCCGTAAGCTCCGCAATGCCTTCTGGCAGGGAGACGAATGGCCACAAGGCCTGGGCAACACCTTGCATCACCTGCTGAACTTGTTCATGCAACTGTGAGAGCTCGGATAGAAGATCACCCGCAGACCCGGGCATTTCCTCCGTGGGACGACCCATCAGCATACCTACAGACATAACGCTATTAGCTGGCTTCTTCGCCGAACTCCTTCAAAAGGATTCGTTCAAGCACTTACTGAAAATGCCGCGTCGAAGCCGCTTATTCCCCTTCTCGGAGTCTGCAAGATGGTCTTGAACATCTTTCAGTTCCACGCTCAGCTTGGTATTGGCGTCTTGGAGATTGTTTTTCTCCCGCCTGACCTCAGTCAGCACGCATTCGCCAGCCTTTAGCTGTCGCACGACATGCTGGTCCTCCGAATTTTCTCCGGATTCACCTGCAACATCTATTGTTAGATCTGCAGCAACGCCACACAATATATGATAACCATCATTCTTTAAAGTAAATGTTACCAGAGGGGGACTTTTTGGGTTCCTTCAATGCGGCAACAGTGGCCCGCAGTTGGGTCTTGCATTCCTCCAGCTCCTGTGACAGCCGAGTATTTTTCTCTGTAAGAACCTGCACAATAAAGATGATCCTTAAATCACTTTTGCTAACTGTTTCAAATCTCAGGGGCTGCTGATACATATAATCGTCAGATTTACTTACCCGTACATCCTTTACATACTGGTCCGTGGCTCTGGATAGACCATCTTGAGAAGCACGGAGGTACGCCTCTCCAGAATTGAAGGCATCAAATGCCTCTGATGAGAAGCAAGCGTCGCGGAGCACGGCCCCGCGACGCCTATGATTCATGGCGCTCTCCACTTCGGAATTTGTAGCGGATAATCTATCTGCATCCTCTGTACGGGGATTATCCGGCGTCCGCCCCATATCGGTTTCCGCCTCTATGTCCGGTCCTGGAGCCCGACTGGTGGAAGCGTGATCGGCAGCATCACCGGACATATTCCGGCGAGCGTTTTTTCTGTTAAAGAAACATGGACGTCATTACATTTCGAGAAATACGACAACCACGGAGCGGGTTTTCTGTTATACCTTTGCGCCGGCGTCTCCATCCTGGCTGCCTTCCTTTTTGGCCTGCCCGGCCTCGGTGCCACTTGATGACGAGTTGTTGTGGGTTCAGCAGGGCGTCCCGGATGCCTTCCCTGTAAAAACACCATATGTATATGGTAGGTGGAGTGTCTAAAAGGGGATCCTAGTTTTTGGAGTTGGGATTTTTGGTTTTTCTTACGTGCGATGCAGGAAGCAGTCCGGGATAGTCGGCTGTGATGGCCACCATGGCATCATTGCAGCTTAACTGATAGAACTATCGGTCTATCAGCTCCACGAATATGTCCGGATCTTCTTCGAGTCCGGAGTCGAGGGCCCGGTCAGGGTCCTTTGGTTGTGGGGATGAGCTGCTGACCTCCTTTATGGCTTTTCGCAGTTCCTGCCGCAAAATGGCAAGGTGAATACCTACGACAAAGAATGCGGGAAGAATGGGAGTAAGGAGATATAACTCACCCAGCTTGGAGGGTTGTACATGGAGAATCCATCCCGTGGCTTGATGCGGATGAACTCCTCTTCCTCTCCCTTGAACAATTCGGACAAATTTTTTGCTAAAGAGACAGCATTGTCCGGACCCTTACGCCCGCAACGGGTGGCGTCATCTGCCCCGTTAAAACACCACAAGGGGTGCCCTCGATATTGAAGTGGTTGCACTCCCTGCATTATGCATATTGACATGACGTCGATTACTGTCAATTCTGATTGAGCTAGTGCTTTAATCCGGTTCATCAGGTAAAGGACTTCTCTGTTGTCTTCCTCCTGGGGGCTCAGTGGGCGCCAACTTCGGCGTTTCTTTAGAGGAGCATTGCTGAACTCAGGAAGACCCCGCCGAATAGGGTCCGGAAAGGGAACATCCTCCATATAAAACCATTCCGAAGGCCAGTCTTCGGACGTCTTCTTCGGGGTACCGGATAGGTATCCGGTTCCGGCGATGCTCCATATTTCGGCTCCGCCCACTTAATAAAGTGACCCCCTTTGTGTGCGAGGGACGAGGCAAAATAACCTTTCCGCAGCTCGAGATGAGCCTCGCAGCCCAGGAACAACTCGCAAAGGGCGACATAGCCGGCGATGTGTAAAATGGAGGCAGGGGTGAAATTATGTAATTGGAGGCCGTAGAACTCCAGGAGCCCGCGGAGGAACGGATGAATAGGAAATCCGAGTCCCCTCAATAAATAAGGGACAAGGCATACCCCACTACTAGGAAAAGGCCTACTAGTGGCACATCAGTTTTGCCTACTAATGGCGCACTACTGGTGCGCCACTAGTACCACGCCACCAGTATTTTTTACTAATGGCGCACCGCTGGTGCGCCATTAGTATAGACCACCATGCGCCATTAGTATCTGGCATACTATTGGCGCACTGTGGGGTGATGCGCCATTAGTATGAATTGTTTTTTACTTTTCTGAATTTTGCACAGGTTACAAAATATATTATTGGACAAAATATAGACAGCACCCCACAACAAGAGCAGATTCATCGAATACAATAGAATATTAGTCTCCGAATACAATTCATCATATTAGTCTCCGAATTCAAAAGACCGAACAAAGATAGAACATTACAAGTCTCGAGACCGCGAGTAGCGAGTTTGTCGGAAGTAATACTAATCCTAACAAGTCCTACTAATCATCATCATACAACTTCTACTCGTTATTAATAACAAGTCATACGATCATCATCTTGATAGTCATCGAACCAACCCTACTTAATTGTTCTTAGCACATGATCATCAGTATTAGGCAGGACCTAAATACCCTATTTAAGGTAAAATAGCATAAAACAATATAGATCCTGACTCTCCATTATGGAGAATGGAGAACATCCTGTCTCCAATTCTTGCGCTTCGCTTCCTTTTGCTTCCAAGAACCTCCTTATGACTGTTCATACATTTTTTCCATCCATTGATTTTCATGTCTCCACTTCTTTTAGAAATCTCGTATGGACAGTTGAGATTCGTAGGATGACCTGGTTGTATGTTCAAAACATTAAGACTACCTTTCTGATACATCAAATGAGGCACACAATTCTCTAGGATTATCTGTTGAAAAACATAGTAATAACTTCATAGTTAGCAATGATGTACTAGTTTTAGAAGTATGCAAAAGATGCACGGATGTCGTAATAGTAAAAATCTTACCAGGGTATCTCCATGGTAGTTACCATAGTTGAACACATGCACTAGTGGCACGTATTGACCATAATGTTGAGGAGTTTGATTGTGGATATTGTAATTCTCAATGTCAGTACAAAACCCGACCAGATGATTTTTCTCCTTGTAAGTTGTTAATTCAGAGCCATCGGTGTAGTGGGTTTTGTGTACCATCTCCCGCACATTCTTTAAACAATAAAAATAAGTTGTCAATGGAAATAAGATGTCAACTATTTTGAAATAAACAATATAAATAAGCTAATAACTATGTTTGAGAAACTCACATAGCGGTAGAACTGGAGGCGTATCAACAAGGACCCAAATGTCCATGTTGTCTTGGTCGATGTCAGGATTACCAAGATCCATGGTGATAAGCATACCCTCATCAAAACCATACATCTTGCAAAATGCTTCCCAATTTTTTCAACCAAAATGGGTTATGCTCTCAGAATTATACAGATTTACTTCGAAGTCCACATCGTGATGAGTCCTTAGGTGAATTTTCTTTGTTTCAGAAATTTCATGGTCTTCAAAATCCATCCTCTCCAAGACATAGCGTTTTGCATGGCATGGGATAAGCTATACTCGAATTGTAAAAGATGAAAGTTACACGTTGAAATAGTTGAAGTCATGCTTAATTATGAAAATAACAGTTGTCGTTGTTGTGTACCATTTCAACTTCGAAGGTCTCCTCGAGCTTAATGCTGAAGCACCGATCATCATCCAGGTGAGGCATGTCGCACAGACCTCGATCGTCGTGGCACCAGTCGCACTCCCCCGGGAGACTTTTGTCATCCGATGACGACATATCCTATGTTCATAATTCAAAACTACATCATTTAGGGTTTGTCGACACCGAGGCATCCTAAAAGCGAAGCTTTTATCATTTAGGGTTTGTCGACGCCGAGGCACCCTAAAAGCCTAAGCTTTCATCATTTAGGTTCTTGTCGACACCGAGGCACCCTAAAAGCCAAGGTTTTATCATTTAGGGTTTGTCGACACCGAGGCACCCTAAAAGCCTAAGCTTTCATCATTTAGGTTCTTATCGACACCGAGGCACCCTAAAACCTATGGTTTAATGCACCCTAAACCGAGGCATCCTACTTAATTAAGTACTAAGATACCCGGTCCATGCATTAGTCGCAAGTACCCCATATGTCCTATTTTTAGCAAAGTCATGCTAAAATTCACGGAAAATTTCAGCATGACCTTTGCTGAAAATAGGACATATGGAGTACCAGAATTTGCTGGAACGGAAGTTAATCAACATTCCGGCAAACTCAAGGGCCTCTCGGGGTACCTGCAAAATCATTATCCCCGTGTAATGAAGTCGCCAATGGGTCATTTCAGAAGATCACAAGTAGCATCATCACAAGTACAACATCATCACAAGTACAGCAGCAGCAACAGTGAACACAGGCATAACAGCAGCAGCAGCAGGTTTATTCTTCTTCTTCATAAACATTAATTGGTGTGGGTGACTCTATCTGCCATCTAATGACTCACTCAACTTAACACGACAACCCACAAGCATTGTTTTGATTCCAACAGCTGCTGTAAAATACATCCAGCAAAGGTGCTCTGAAATCAGAAATACTACCCCCAAATGTTGGAAATATGCCCTAGAGGCAATAATAAAATGGTTATTATTATATTTCTTTGTTCATGATAATTGTCTATTGTTCATGCTATAATTGTGTTATCCGTAAATCGTAATACATGTGTGAATACATAGACCACAACACGTCCCTAGTGAGCCTCTAGTTGACTAGCTCGTTGATCAAAAGATAGTCATGGTTTCCTGACTATGGACATTGTTTGTCATTGATAACGGGATCACATCATTAGGAGAATGATGTGATGGACAAGACCCAATCCTAAGCATAGCTCAAAGATCGTGTAGTTTGTTTGCTGTAGCTTTTCTGAATGTCAAGTATCATTTCCTTAGACCATGAGATTGTGCAACTCCCGGATACCGTAGGAGTGCCTTGGGTGTGCCAAACATCACAACATAACTGGGTGACTTTAAAGTTACATTACAGGTATCTCCGAAAGTGTATGTTGGGTTGGCACGAATCGAGACTGGGATTTGTCACTCTGTATGACGGAGAGGTATCTCTGGGCCCACTCGGTAATGCATCATCATAATGAGCTCAATGTGATCAAGTGGTTGATCACGGGATCATGCATTACGGTACGAGTAAAGTGACTTGCCGGTAACGAGTCTGAACAAGGTATTGGGATACCAATGATCGAGTCTCGGGCAAGTAACGTACCGATTGACAAAGGGAATTGTATACAGATTGATTGAATCCTCGACATCATGGTTCATCCGATGAGATCATCGTGGAGCATGTGGGAGCCAACATGGGTATCCAGATCCCGCTGTTGGTTATTGACCGGAGAGTCGTCTCGGTCATGTCTGCATGTCTCCCGAACCCGTAGGGTCTACACACTTAAGGTTGGTGACGCTAGGGTTGTTAGGAAGACTTGTATGTGATTACCGAATGTTGTTTGGAGTCCCGGATGAGATCCCGGACGTCACGAGGAGTTCCGGAATGGTCCGTAGGTGAAGATTTATATGTAGGAAGTTGTCATACGGTCACCGGAAAGGTTCGGGGGCATATCGGTATTGTACCGGGGCCACCGGAGGGGTTCTGGGGGTCCACCGGGAGGGGCCACCTCTCTCGGAGGGCCTAATGGGCTGTAGAGGAAAGGGAACCAGCCCTACATGGGCTGGCCGCATCCCCCCTTGGGCCCATGCGCCTAGGGTTGGGGGGGAACCCTAAAGGGGGCGCCCCCCTTGCTTGGGGGGCAAGCCCCCTCCCCTTGGCCGCCGCCCCCCCTCTAGATCTCATCTAGAGGGGGCCGGCCCCCTTCCTCCTTCCCCTATAAATAGAGGGGCAAGGGGAGGGCTGCACACAACATCCAAGGCGCAGCCCCTCCCCTCCCCAACACCTCTCCTCCTCCGTAAGAGCTTGGCGAAGCCCTGCCGGAGTACTGCAGCTTCACCACCACCACGCCGTCGTGCTGCTGTTGGAGCCCTCTTCCTCAACCTCTCCCTCCTCCTTGATGGATAAAGGCGCGGGAGACGTCCTCGCTCCATACGTGTGTTGAACATGGAGGTGCCGTCCATTCGGCGCTAGGATCTTCGGTGATTTGGATCACGACGAGTATGACTCCATCAACCCCGTTCTCTTGAACGCTTCCTCTTGTGATCTACAAGGGTATGTAGACGCACTCCTCTCTCCCTCATTGCTAGATGACTCCATAGATAGATCTTGGTGATGCCTAGAAAATTTTAAAATTCTGCTACGTTCCCCAACAGTGGCTTCAGAGCCAGGTTTATGCGTAGTTACTATGCACGAGTAGAACACAAAGCAGTTGTGGGCGTCGATATTGTCAATTATCTTGCCGTTACTAGTCTTATCTTGATTCGGCGGCATTGTGGGATGAAGCGGCCCGGACCAACCTTACACGTACGCTTACGTGAGACCGGTTCCACCGACTAACATGCACTAGTTGCATAAGGTGGCTAGCGGGTGTCTGTCTCTCCCACTTCAGTCGGATCGGATTCGATGAACAGGGTCCTTATGAAGGGTAAATAGAAATTGGCAATTCACGTTGTGGTTTTGGCGTAGGTAAGAAACGTTCTTGCTAGAAACCTATGGCAGCCACGTGAAAACTTGCAACAACAATTAGAGGACGTCTAACTTGTTTTTGCAGCAAGTGTTTTGTGATGTGATATGGCCAAAGGATGTGATGAATGATATATGTGATGTATGAGATGATCATGTTCTTGTAATAGGAATCACGACTTGCATGTCGATGAGTATGACAACCGGCAGGAGCCATAGGAGTTGTCTTTATTTATTTTTGACCTGCGTGTCAACATAAACGTCGTGTAATTACTTTACTTTATTGCTAAAGTGTTAGCCATAGTAGTAGAAGTAATAGATGACGAGACAACTTTAAGAAGACACGATGATGGAGATCATGATGATGGAGATCATGGTGTCATGCCGGTGACAACGATGATCATGGGGCCCCAAAGATGGAGATCAAAAGGAGCAAATGATATTGGCCATATCATGTCACTATTTGATTGCATGTGATGTTTATCGCATCTTATTTGCTTAGAACAATATAAGATGATCCCTCGAAATAATTTCAAGAAAGTGTTCCCCCTAACTGTGCACCGTTGCGAAGGTTCGTTGTTTCGAAGCACCACGTGATGATCGAGTGTGATAGATTCTAACATTCGAATACAACGGGTGTAAGCCAGATTTACACACGCAATACACTTAGGTTGACTTGACGAGCCTAGCATGTACAGACATGGCCTCGGAACACAGAAGACCGAAAGGTTGAGCATGAGTCGTATAGAAGATACGATCAACATGAAGATGTTCACCGATGTTGACTAATCCGTCTCACGTGATGATCGGACACGGCCTAGTTAACTCGGATCATGTTATACTTAGATGATTGGAGGGATGTCTATCTGAGTGGGAGTTCATTGAATAATTTGATTAGATGAACTTAATTATCATGAACTTAGTCTAAAATCTTTACAATATGTCTTGTAGATCAAATGGCCCACGTTGTCCTCAACTTCAACGCGTTCCTAGAGAAAACCAAGCTGAAAGACGATGGCAGCAACTATACGGACTGGGTCCGGAACCTGAGGATCATCCTCATAGCTGCCAAGAAAGATTATGTCCTAGAAGCACCACTAGGTGACGCACCCGTCCCACAGAACCAAGACGTTATGAATGCTTGGCAGACACGTGCTGATGATTACTCCCTCGTTCAGTGCGGCATGCTTTACAGCTTAGAACCGGGGCTCCAAAAGCGTTTCTGAGAGACACGGAGCATATGAGATGTTCGAAGAGCTGAAAATGGTTTTTCAAGCTCATGCCTGGGTCGAGAGATATGAAGTCTCCGACAAGTTCTTCAGCTGTAAGATGGAGGAAATAGTTTTGTCAGTGAGCACATACTCAAAATGTCTGGGTTGCATAACCGCTTGACTCAGCTGGGAGTTAATCTCCCGGATGACGCGGTCATTGACAGAATCCTTCAGTCGCTTCCACCGAGCTACAAGAGCTTTGTGATGAACTTCAATATGCAGGGGATGGAAAAGACCATTCCTGAGGTATATTCAATGCTGAAATCAGCAGAGGTAGAAGTCAAAAAGGAACATCAAGTGTTGATGGTGAATAAAACCACTAAGTTCAAGAAAGGCAAGGGTAAGAAGAACTTCAAGAAGGACGGCAAGGGAGTTGTCGCGCCTGGTAAGCAAGCTGCCGGGAAGAAGCCAAAGAATGGACCCAAGCCCGAGACTGAGTGTTTTTATTGCAAGGGAAGTGGTCACTGGAAGCGGAACTACCCCAAATACTTAGCGGACAAGAAGGCCGGCAACACGAAAGCTATATCTGATATGCATGTAATTGATGTGTACCTTACCAGTACTCGTAGTAGCTCCTGGGTATTTGATACCGGTGCGGTTGCTCACATTTGTAACTCAAAGCAGGAGCTGCAGAATAAGCGGAGACTGGCGAAGGATGAGGTGACGATGCGCGTCCGGAATGGTTCCAAGGTCGATGTGATCGCCGTCGGCACGCTACCTCTACATTTACCTACGGGATTAGTTTTAAACCTCAATAATTGTTATTTAGTGCCAGCTTTGAGCATGAACATTGTATCAGGATCTCGTTTAATTCGAGATGGCTACTCATTTAAATCCAAGAATAATAGTTGTTCTATTTATATGAGAGATATGTTTTATGGTCATGCTCTGATGGTGAATGGTTTATTCTTAATGAATCTCGAGCGTAATGCTACACATATTCATAGTGTGAATACCAACAGATGTAAGGTTGATAATAATAGTCCCACATACTTGTGGCATTGCCACCTTGGTCACATAGGTGTTAAACGCATGAAGAAGCTCCATGCAGATGGACTTTTAGAGTCTTTTGATTATGAATCATTTGACACGTGCGAACCATGCCTCATGGGTAAAATGACCAAGACTCCGTTCTCAGGAACAATGGAGCGAGCAACCAACTTATTGGAAATCATACATACTGATGTGTGCGGTCCAATGAGTGTTGAGGCTCGCGGTGGCTATCATTATGTTCTCACCCTCACTGATGACTTGAGTAGATATGGGTATGTCTACTTAATGAAACACAAGTTTGAGACCTTTGAAAAGTTCAAGGAATTTCAGAGTGAGGTTGAGAATCAACGTGACAGGAAAATCAAGTTCTTGCGATTAGATCGTGGGGGAGAATACTTGAGTCACGAATTTGGCACACACTTAAGAAAATGTGGAATAGTTTCACAACTCACGCCGCCTGGAACACCTTAGCGTAATGGTGTGTCCTAACGTCGTAATCGCACTCTGTTAGATATGGTGCGATCTATGATGTCTCTTACCGATTTACCACTGTCATTTTGTGTCTATGCTTTAGAGACTGCCGCATTCACTTTAAATAGGGCTCCGTCAAAATCCGTTGAGATGACACCATATGAATTATGGTTTGGGAAGAAACCTAAGCTGTCGTTTCTAAAAGTTTAGGGATCCGATGCTTTTGTCAAGAAACTTCAACCTAAAAAGCTCGAACCCAAGTCGGAAAAATGTGTCTTCATAGGATACCCTAAAGAAACTGTTGGGTATACCTTCTACCTCAGATCCGAGGGCAAGATCTTTGTTGCCAAGAATGGGTCCTTTCTAGAGAAAGAGTTTCTCTCGAAAGAAACAAGTGGGAGGAAAGTAGAACTTGATGAGGTATTACCTCTTGAACCGGTAAGTGGCGCAGCTCAAGAAAATGTTCCTGAGGTGCCTGCACCGACTAGAGAGGAAGTTAATGATGATGATCATGAAACTTCAGATCAAGTTGCTACTGAACTTCGTAGGTCCACAAGGACACGTTCCGCACCAGAGTGGTACGGCAACCCTGTCCTGGAAATCATGTTGTTAGACAACGGTGAACCTTCGAACTATGAAGAAGCGATGGCGGGCCCGGATTCCGACAAATGGCTGGAAGCCATGAAATCCGAGATAGGATCCTTGTATGAAAACGAAGTGTGGACTTTGACTGACTTGCCCGATGATCTGCGAGCCATAGAAAATAAATGGATCTTTAAGAAGAAGACAGACGCGGATGGTAATGTGACCATCTATAAAGCTCGGCTTGTCACTAAGGGTTATCGACAAGTTCAAGGGGTTGACTATGATGAGACTTTCTCACCAGTAGCGAAGCTGAAGTCCGTCCGAATCATGTTAGCAACTGCCACATTCTATGATTATGAGATATGGCAAATGGACGTCAAAACGGCATTCCTTAATGGTTTCCTGAAGGAAGAGTTGTATATGATGCAGCCGGAAGGTTTTGTCAATCCTAAGAATGCTGACAAGGTGTGCAAGCTCCAACGCTCGATTTATGGGCTAGTGCAAGCATCTCGGAGTTGGAACATTCGTTTTGATGAGATGATCAACGCATTTGGGTTTATGCAGACTTATGGAGAAGCCTGCATTTACAAGAAAGTGAGTGGGAGCTCTGTAGCATTTCTCATATTGTATGTGGATGACATACTGTTGATGGGAAATGATATAGAATTCTTGGAAAGCATAAAGGCCTACTTGAACAAGTGTTTTTCAATGAAGGACCTCGGAGAAGCTGCTTATATATTAGGCATCAAGATCTATAGAGATAGATCGAGACGCCTCATTGGTCTTTCACAGAGTACGTACCTTGACAAGATATTGAAGAAGTTCAAAATGGATCAGTCAAAGAAGGGGTTCTTGCCTGTATTGCAAGGTACGAGATTGAGCACGGCTCAATGCCCGACCACGGCAGAAGATAGAGAAAATATGAGTGTCCTCCCCTATGCCTCGGCCATAGGGTCTATCATGTATGCTATGCTGTGTACCAGACCTGATGTAAACCTTGCCGTAAGTTTGGTAGGAAGGTACCAAAGTAATCCCTGCATGGAACACTTGACAGCAGTCAAAAATATCCTGAAGTACCTGAAAAGGACTAAGGAAATGTTTCTTGTTTATGGAGGTGACGAAGAGCTCGTCGTAAAGGGTTACGTCGATGCTAGCTTCGACACGGATCTGGATGACTCTAAGTCACAAACCGGATACGTGTATATTTTGAATGGTGGGGCAGTAAGCTGGTGCGGTTGCATCCAAAGCGTTGTGGCGGGATCTACATGTGAAGTGGAGTACATGGCAGCCTCAGAGGTAGCACAAGAAGCAGTCTGGGTGAAGGAGTTCATTACCGACCTAGGAGTCATACCCAATGTGTCGGGCCCGATGACTCTCTTCTGTGACAACACTAGAGCTATTGCCCTTGCCAAGGAGCCCAGGTTTCACAGGAAGACCAGGCATATCAAGCGTCGCTTCAACTCCATTCGTGAAAGTGTTCAAAATGGAGACATAGAGATTTGTAAAGTACATACGGACCTGAATGTGGCAGATCCGTTGACTAAACCTCTCCCTAGAGCAAAAATTGATCAACACCAGAACTGCATGGCTGTTCGATTCATCACAATGTAACTAGAATATTGACTCTAGTGCAAGTGGGAGACTGTTGGAAATATGCCCTAGAGGCAATAATAAAATGGTTATTATTATATTTCTTTGTTCATGATAATTGTCTATTGTTCATGCTATAATTGTGTTATCCGGAAATCGTAATACATGTGTGAATACATAGACCACAACACGTCCCTAGTGAGCCTCTAGTTGACTAGCTCGTTGATCAAATGATAGTCATGGTTTCCTGACTATGGACATTGGATTTCATTGATAACGGGATCACATCATTAGGAGAATGATGTGATGGACAAGACCCAATCCTAAGCATAGCTCAAAGATCGTGTAGTTCGTTTGCTGTAGCTTTTCTGAATGTCAAGTATCATTTCCTTAGACCATGAGATTGTGCAACTCCCGGATACCGTAGGAGTGCCTTGGGTGTGCCAAACGTCACAACGTAACTGGGTGACTATAAAGGTACATTACAGGTATCTCCGAAAGTGTCTGTTGGGTTGGCACGAATCGAGACTGGGATTTGTCACTCTGTATGACGGAGAGGTATCTCTGGGCCCACTCGGTAATGCATCGTCATAATGATCTCAATGTGATCAAGTGGTTGATCACGGGATCATGCATTACGCTACGAGTAAAGTGACTTGCCGGTAATGAGACTGAGCAAGGTATTGGGATACCGACGATCGAGTCTCGGGCAAGTAACATACTGATTGACAAAGGGAATTGTATACGGATTGATTGAATCCTCGACATCGTGGTTCATCCAATGAGATCATCGTGGAGCATGTGGGAGCCAACATGGGTATCCAGATCCCGCTGTTGGTTATTGACCGGAGAGTCGTCTCGGTCATGTCTGCATGTCTCCCGAACCCGTAGGGTCTACACACTTAAGTTCCGGTGACGCTAGGGTTGTTAGGAAGACTTGTATGTGATTACCGAATGTTGTTCGGAGTCCCAGATGAGATCCCGGACGTCACGAGGAGTTCCGGAATGGTCCGGAGGTGAAGATTTATATGTAGGAAGTTGTCATACGGTCACCGGAAAGGTTTGGGGGCATATCGGTATTGTACCGGGGCCACCGGAGGGGTTCCGGGGGTCCACCGAGAGGGGCCACCTCTCTCGGAGGGCCTAATGGGCTGTAGAGGAAAGGGAACCAGCCCTACATGGGCTGGCCGCATCCCCCCTTGGGCCCATGCGCCTAGGGTTGGGGGGAAACCCTAAAGGGGGCGGCCCCCTTGCTTGGGGGGCAAGCCCTCTCCCCTTGGCCGCCACCCCCCCTCTATATCTCATCTAAAGGGGGCCGGCCCCCTTCCTCCTTCCCCTATAAATAGAGGGGCAAGGGGAGGGCTGCACACAACATCCAAGGTGCAGCCCCTCCCCTCCCCAACACCTCTCCTCCTCCGTAAGAGCTTGGCGAAGCCCTGCCGGAGTACTGCAGCTTCACCACCACCACGCCGTCGTGCTGCTGTTTGAGCCCTCTTCCTCAACCTCTCCCTCCTCCTTGCTGGATCAAGGTGCGGGAGACGTCCTCGCTCCGTACGTGTGTTGAACACGGAGGTGCCGTCCGTTCGGCGCTAGGATCTTCGGTGATTTGGATCACGATGAGTACGACTCCATCAACCCCGTTCTCTTGAACGCTTCCGCTCGTGATCTACAAGGGTATGTAGACGCACTCCTCTCTCCCTCGTTGCTAGATGACTCCATAGATAGATCTTGGTGATGTGTAGAAAATTTTAAAATTCTGCTACGTTCCCCAACACCAAATCTTTAGCTCAATTCTGAAAATACATGGCTAGGACAACGGTAGCATTCAACCACAAGCCCAAGCCTATACTTAACTAGGCCTAGGTCCATTAAATTCTTACAGAAACCAAGAAATGGAATCAACTCCCCTTGTTGCTGATTTAGTCATGGGAGATGCCATGTCTCAAAAATATCAAGTAGCACCATCATGTTCGATTTCAATATAAGGAATATTACAAAATTAACAGTTAAGATCCTAGGTGAGTAACACACTTTGGTCTTCTAGTTACAAAACAAAACTGACATAACTCCATAATCACTATTTCAGCAAGCAGCAGAGGAGGTTTAAAGGAAAGGAGCATATGTAGAAATACACAACAGAAAAATACAAGAAGCCTTTGACACTCCGCTGCTCAAGGTACCACTACCCCATGCACATGTATTTGGGTAAGCAGCAGAGCAGAGGAGGAGGCCATTTAATCAGGTAAATGGTGCATTTACAAATTCTTTTCTCCTGGGAACTAGAAGAAAATCTCAGTCACTGAAATGGATACACAGGGCAACAAAACTAGTGCCTAAACTAAACTAACTAATTAGACTAACTAACTAAACTAGTCCCTAAACAAGGAGCATAAACTAACTAATTAACTAACTAACTAATTAGACTAACTAACTAACTAACTAATTAGACTAACTAACTAACTAATTAGACTAACTAACTAAACTAGTGCCTAAACTAAACTAACTAATTAGACTAACTAACTAAATTAGAAGAAAATCTCAATCACTGAAATGCAGCAGCAGTTAGTAGCAGAGGAGAGCGGGATCAGGGAGCAGCAGGCAGCCCGGACGGCCGCAGGCGCAGGCAGCAGCAGCTTCGACAAGCAGCGGCAACAGCAACACTCGGTGTGGACGAGCAGGCGTGAGGCAGAGGGTGGCCAGCGCGAGCAGGGGATGGCCTGGGGGTTAGGGGAAGGCGGGCATGGGCGCAGGGCTACCGGCCAAGTGAGGCGGGGCTCGCGGCCAGGGACTTCAAAGGCGCGGCCGGGCGCGGCGCGCGTGCAGCAGGACGGGGTAGCAAAAGGAAGCCCGGCGCGGCGCGAGGCCGTATGCCGCGCAGCAGCAGTAGGGTTCAGGCACGATGGAGTCGGCGTCCTACGGAATCTAACTCGAAGGGGGAAAGGGGGCGAGGGAGGAGCTCACCGCGGTGGCGACGATGAGATGGGGAGCAGCGATGGCGACGGCGAGCGGAGGAAGAAGAAGTGCTCCGGCCTCCTCTCCTGGTAGACGCGGGCCTCCTCCTCCTAGTGCTCCGGGGGCTGGCAGTCGTGGCGGCAGGCCGTCGGCGGCGAGGACCGAGACGGCGAGGCGGGGCGCGGGGGTTGTCGGAGCGGTGTGGAGCGAGGGGGGAAGTGGATCTGGCGAGGAAGGGACGAAGGGATCAGGCTAGGGGGGAGATTACTAATGGCGCACCCCCTGGCGGTGCGCCATTAGCTAGGGGGGAAAACTTAGTAATGGCGCACCTGTGGACAGTGCGCCATTACTAGTTTCTGCCTACATGATGCGCCATTAGTATGTTTGGAAAAATGAAAAAAAAATTGTTACTAGTGGCGCACCATGTATCTGGTGCGCCATTAGTGTCTTCCACACTAATGGCGCACCTGCACATGGTGCGCCACTGCTATATTGTAGTGGCGCACCACATGCCAGGTGCGCCATTAGTGTCAATTTCATCTATAGCCCTTTTCCTAGTAGTGCCCGCTCCCCCGTATAGGGGCTGGGGAAGCTCTTCGCTTGCTCCCCGCCATTGTAGGTGGCGAGCCCGGCTCGTACGGGCACCATATACGCCGAAGGAAGAAATCCCTTAGTCTGCAGTTCGACTAATCGACTGTGTGGGACTGAACACCTCTCCCAATCACCGGGCTTAGGGCTACGGGGGCGGGAGGAGAAGCTGCGGGGTTCGGCCATGCTGGAGTGGATCTTTCCGAAGCGCGCTCTGATGGATTCTCGCTGGGGGAGGATGGTATGGATCAGATCTAAGAATCCCCGTCCCTTTAATAGGCAATTTATTTATCTGGCTAGGGGGGCGAATGTAAAAACGCCATGTCACCTCGTACTCATTCGACGCGTGGGAGATAGCCCTTATTGGGCGCAGAAGCCAAGAGGTCCAACATTTATGGGACCGGACACTTCTTAATAAACGTTCGAAATTTGGAGAAGAATCCGCCTTGCAATGCCGAAGACAACACTGCGCGCCGGACTCATCGTCATTGAAGCCTGGTTCGGGGGCTACTGAGGGAGTCCTGAATTAGGGGGTCTCCGGACAGCCGGACTATATCCTTTGGCCGGACTGTTGGACTATATAGATACAAGATTGAAGACTTCGTTTCGTGTCCGGATGGGACTCTACTTGGCATGGAAGGCAAGCTAGGCAATACGGATATGAATATCTCCTCCTTTGTAACCGACCTTGTGTAACCCTAACCCCCTCCGGTGTCTATATAAACCGGGGGGGGGGGGGTTAGTCCGTAGGACAACATACAATCATACCATAGGCTAGCTTCTAGGGTTTTGTCTCTCCGATCTCGTGGTAAATCAACTCTTGTAATACTCATATCATCAAGAATAAATCAAGCAGGACGTAGGGTTTTACCTCCATCAAAAGGGCCCGAACCTGAATAAAACATCGTGTCCCCTGCCTCCTGTTACCATCCGCCTTAAACGCATAGTTCGGGACTCCCTACCCGAGATCCACCGGTTTTGACACCGACACTCCTATCATCCACATCCTTCTCATATACCGGATGACTATTATGAAAAATGCTTTTGGTCACATTTTCCACAAATGTAATTTCATGATGAAACTTTGCAAGCAATGAAAGCATTTGACAATGTTCGGTACAAAAAAATCAGAATTTTTTGATTTTTTAAATATTTTTTATTTTTTTGTTCAGCCAAGCTCACACGAGTTCGGGATCAGAACATCACTTTCGATGATAGGGGACGTATGTTAGTTTCTTATATATGGATCGTCTTTTGACAAGTCGTCTACTACTATGGAACGGAGCTGTTTACAGCACCGAATGCCTAGCTGTTAGCCGATAAGGACGTCGGAACCATTGGTTGGTTCCCATAGCTACGCCACTCGACAGTGTCTTCTAGGTGGACCGGCACGTCATGTAAATGCCCCGCAACACCTCATTACCTAGCCGCAGCCCTTTCCATACATAAATGGAGCCTGGCTACACTACACCCAACTCAACTCTACTGGACTGGACCACGAGTATCATGAAAGCTAGAAAGGGTATTTCCCGGAGAGAAGAAAGATCAAAGGGGTATCTAAACTTTGATAAAAACAGCAAGTGCCGGGGAGAATAATTCCACTTTGGGAATCCCGGCACGCCTGGCCTTGTACCGCCAGCTTCTCAAGGTGGATAGCATGATCCGATCTCCGGCATGCATGCACCGCTTTTGGCCGCTCAGGTGGTCCGGGAGCCAGGAGAGAACAAGAATGCCCGATTCGGCGCTGTACTATATTTGCACATATGGGTTCTCCTTCTCCTTTCTCCGGAGCGAGGAGCAAGTTGAAGTAAGCATGAATCGAGTACATGTCATGAAAAAAAAAAGTATGTATCGAGTGGGCATGCATCAGATACACACACTTTGCGGTAGGTGTTTTTGGCAGGGGCACCCTGCGGGGACAGGGCATCTCGTAGGCAGGGGGTGAAGAGAACACCATGGAAACAGCAGAGGAATACTAATCGAAAGTGCATGCACACCGCTTTAATAATTCCACCAAATACGACTTGTCAAAACATCTCCATCTTTAGGTTTTAGATGGTTGTAGCTACAAAAGTCTGGTGCTACGTGAAGTTCAGCTACTCTAGCGACAACTATTTCGGTACAGAGGGAGTAGTATATAGCAACAGGGGGGCATGATGTTGAATACGAGTGCCCTCACGTAGCACCACACTTTTGTGCAGCTACAACCATCTAGAAACCTAAAGATGGAGATGTTTTGACAAGTCGTATTTGGTGGAATTATTAAAGCGGTGTGCATGCACTTTCACAGCTACTCCAGCGACAACTATTTCGATACAGAGGGAGTAATACTACTGGTGGTCCAGCTACTTTATGTTGGTAGAATAGACCCAGGCTTGCCAGCACGTGGCTCATTAAAGCGTCTGACTTTGCAAATTCAGTCCCTCAAACGTCAGCAAACGTGTTCGGGCGTGTTTGCGGGCACTGACTAAGCAACTCCCAAATTATGTCGTTCACGTTCGTATATTTCATATCCGGTGCCTCGTATCCATACTAGCATGCAACGTAGATAAAAATAACGTATATCATCACACAAACATAGATTCAGATAGGGAAATGCACATTCCAATCATAAAAAGATTACCGACGGATGTCCAAAAGATCACCAAAGTTCACATAATTCACATAAACGACGGACAAATTTAAACTACATTACTAAAAACTAGAAACTGAAGATGGATGCAGTGGAGATTCACCACTTGCTCGCCGGCCCTTTGCCCTTCCGGTTGTTGGCGCAGCTGTAGGCGTCGACGGCTGGTGGCGGATCGTCCGACTCGTCGTCGGAGGAGGAGTCGCCGTCGTTGGAGTCGAAGTCGGAGATGATGACGAGCCCTTTTAGCCACCGGACCTCCATGTCCTGTTGCCGCTTGAGCTTCGCGAGCTGAGCTGCCTCCGCCGCCTCGCGCTCGGACTGCTCAATGGCAATCCGGAGCGCCTTGGCGTTCTTCCGACGGAGCCGCCGGGCGTCCGTCTCCGCGGTCGTACTCGATCGGCGGTAGACCCATTCGAGGAGCCGCGCGTCCTCGTCGGGCTCCGCCTGCATCCCGCGGCGGCGACACACTGACTACTCCGCCTCCCTCCTCTCCCTTTCCCGCTGCTGCTCGGCAGCGGACGGCGCGCGCCTCTGATTCCGGCGAGCGCGTTCGGGCTGGCGGGGCGGGCACAAGCACCCACCACTGGCCACGTGGGGGAGCAGCAACCGACGGTGGCAAGGGACGGGGTAAGGGAGGCACGGATTGCACAGGCCGCCTGTCGGAGCTGCGCCCAGACCGGGAGGGGCCAGCGCCGGCGTCTGAGCTACACCGATGGGGAAGCTACGGCTGAGGCGAGGCTGCAGATCCGGAGCTGCCCTGGTCTCCACCTTGGACCGCTCCAAGGCGATGCAGAGGGAAAGCTGATAGTTCGGATCCAGCTCAGAGTCGGAATGGTTGCCGGAGCTCGACATTGCGCGGATTCGATCGGAATCGATGCGGGGAGAGGAGAGGACGGAGCGAGAGAGGAGAGTGAGTGAGCTAGGGTTTTAGAGTGATGAGCCGGTTGCGGTTTTTCGTCGGACATCCGTGGGATCGGTGGTTGGCCGGCCTTGTCAGGTGGACGCGCCCGGGCGTTCCCGGACCATTCCATATCCGCCCCATATTTGAGCTGGATATGAGTGGTGCTAGTCAGCCCAGACATTTGAGGTCCGTTTAAGACGCCCATCTGAATCAAAAAATCATGATAGGTCAGTGATCGGGCGGGCGGCTAGGGTGTTTGAGGCCGGTTTGGGGCATCTTACATAAAAGTTGCTATACACGGTGATGTGGTTCACGTTGCTTCTCCTACATTGGAGCATCTCCAGCCGTTCGGTGCCCCCAGGGACAGAAATAGTGCCTTCTGGGGGCTAGCCGACGCTATTTTGGCCGTGAGGGCGGTCGGGTTCCCAACCACGGCCGCAGGTTGGCCCCCAGATGCCGTTATTTGAATTGAAATTCGGCTAAAATTAGACGAAAAAGAAACGAAATTAGCTAATATTTGGCGGTTTTCATTCATATTTGTACATAATAAAGAAGACATAATAAAATATAAAAAACTACGCCGCCCGTCGCCGCCCCCCGTCGTCCAAGCCTTCTACATGCCGAGGAGCTTGTAGAAGTTGGTGTAGTCACCGCCGTCGCGCTACCCATTGCCACCACCGTCTTTGCTGCACCCTTGACCTGCGTCGCCGATGCGTGGGGGGTTGGACGGCCCGGGCGCCTTGTCGTCGTTGTCGTCGAGGATGACCATGCCGCCCTTGCCGCGACGCCGAGCAGCGATCTTCTCGAGGACGCGACGCTGGCGCTCCATCTCATCGGATGGCATGGCCTCGTGCTCCTTCTTCACGGGAAGGAGCGCCGACTCGGTCTTCGGCTTGGCGACGCGGGAGAAGGGACACGGCCGCCCTCATTGATGACGAGGGCACCGCCATAGGTGTGCCGCCCGAGCGGCGTCTCCTGTGGCTCCGGCTTGACGGGGAGGAGCGCAGGCGACCCGGAGGAATGGGAGCCCGACGAGGATGACGTGGACGCATGGCGGGAAGGGATGGGATGCGCGGTGGTGCGTCTTTACTGCGCCGCCCGTGAATCAATGGAAGGCTAACCGGTGGCAGCCTTCACATTGATTCCCGCGAGAAACCAAGGCGATGAGGACGACGAAGATTCTCGGCGACGCACTGCCGTTGACTAAGCGGGTCCACCAGTTTTCGCGCCAACATTGTTTCCTCCGGCGCCACCGGGTTCGGCCTGGATCCGTCGACGTCAAATTAAGTCCTAACCTCAAAAAAATTGATCTTCTGTGACGCAACTGGACCGAAATTTTTCAGCCGGCGATAAAAAAGGGGCTTCGCCGGTCCAGTGGAGCCGGCCCCATGCATTTCCTGTAGAAGTTCTTTTTTTTTTTAAAAACAGCAGCTTATTTAGTGAGGACCTGCCTACACCGGCCACAGAAGGACTTTCCCGGGCCACAGCAGGCAGCCGCATTGGATGCGCGACCACAGGCCCTCGGCAGCAACGGTGACTTCATGAATGGTAGCCGGGTCACGGGTGGGCCATGGCTTGACGTTGCCAACAGGAAATTTTGGCAAGTCATGGTGTTTAGTGCATATATATTTTCTCCCTGTTTGGTTACCATGAGTGCATGCATGACATCCACAATGCTTCTTGCTATGGGTACAAGGGCTTGGACCACTTCTCTTTCTTTTTTGTGCAAAAGGGTTTTTAGGTGACGGCTATATAGTATTTCATTGACAGTAGTATGTGGCATATATATTCGACAAAATGATTTTGTCAAGCAAGTAGTATGTGGTATGATTCAGACAGCCGTGTAAGTAAAGATATGCACATTTCATTTTCTAATTTGCGACGAATTAACTATGCAAAATATTAAAGCTGACATCGTGTCAAGTGTTTTCTATATGATGTATGGTCCTTGAAGGAGAAGGTCTCACATGGCTTGTCTCTACTACGAGCATTGCACTCATGAAAAAAATACATTGTAAAACCCATTACATTACTATGCTTTAACTTGCATCAAGTTGTGTTGTATCAAATTTCTGTTACTTCTTAAAACAAAACGATAAAAAAAAATATTGTTTTCACAATCGATTGAATCAGGTAATGATAATGTTAGCCTCCGTCATTGCTTTTATGTCAGCTCTCGTAAACAAAAAGTACACTAAACATCAAAATATCTTCACACCACTACGTTGTCACTTGCATCAACTTGCACAGTTATCAATTTACATGTCACTTTATTCTCGAGGAAACCAAAATTCTTTAGCAACAACTAATAAAATCATACATCATCATGATAATGTCTGTCTCTATCACTGTTTAACCGGTCTTCACGAATAACTATGACATTTCTATATAACCAAGAACTGGTCCCCTCCCGGGTTAAACTATAAAACCATTGGGCTCTTCTCCATAAGAAAATATAACTCATACACAACTACAGTAAAAAGTAAACTAAGCAGTAAAAATCTCCACGCCACCTATGTTGTCACTAGCATCAACTTGCACAGTTACAAATTCACCCATTACTTTCCCTCGAGCAAACCAACATCATGTTGCAACAACTATACATGGTCATGATAATGTCTGTCTCTGTCACGGTTAAACCAGGCCTCGCGAATTACAATGATGCAACATATGCTCATAACCTAGAACTAGGAAACACATCGGTTTCCTCCGTGGGTTATACTATAAAACCACTCCCCTTCTCCTCCATACAAAAAAAACCCAGCTCAAACTTGGAATTTGCTGTGGGGGAAGCCAAACCATTTGCAATTTTGTATTGCCAATGTTCTCTCCCACTTGGGCAGCATAATGCAATAGTGCAAATGGCGCACCAGATGCAGACACACGGAGACGCAATAAAATAAGAGCTGAGGGTGTTACTTGGAACAAAGGATAAAAGGGGGAGCCCCAAGTGGGCAAAGGGAGGGAGTGACACGGTCGAGGAGGGGCGTGCGGGGGGCAGAGAGAGGGAGCGCAAAGGGACGGCGGAGGCAAGCTAGTTTCCCGGGGGCGGACGCACCGAGAGAGGGCGGCGGGAGGGAGAAGGAGGCGCGTGGGAGCCATGCTTCTCCCCTCTTCTTCGTCTTCCGCCTACGACCCCAAAGGTTTTCCCATCTACCTCTAGGTCTTTCCGATCGTTCCGCCCCCCGGTAGCGGTTATCCTTTGCTGGTAGCTTGCCTGTGGATTGCTTCTCGCCTCCTGCGTCGTCTTGCTAGATATTTTCGTGGTCAGAACGTGAATCTTTCTCCCGTGGTTCTTGGCTGGGAGAATCTTGCATGATATTTATGGATTTGGTTTGCATGTCAGCCGGTGGGCATGGATGCAGTTGACTGGTCTTGAGGATCTCCCACTCTCACACAGTTGCTCTTTTAATTTGATGGCGTGTGGATTATGGGATGGTGGATTTGGGCTGGGAGCTGTTCTTGACTTTTGGCCTTGAGCAGCTCCTTGTCTACATGCATGTTCTTGGGAATTGGGATGCCATCATCGCCATTAATTATCGGTTGGCCGGCAAATAATTGACCCCTTGCGTTTTGTTTACTAGAGGTAGCAGAAACAGTTAACAACCTTGCCCCGTACCTACGCCCTGCGCTAGTTCCTCTGTTTGTGTTAATTTGGCCTTGTTATTTCACTAACCATAGTTTAATAGTATAGCTTCCTACAAGAAATTGCATGCGCTAGCTGTTCCTGATGACACTTGGTGAGAGCTGATAAAGACATGAACAGACAGCATTGTGATGTCGTTCTCGACCTTCAGTTGGTTAGCATCAGAAATATCAACCTAGTAAATAATCTGGTTGATAACTCGATTTATCTGGTCTGAGTGTGTAGGGCCGTAACTGTTGATTCATTTGGTTATCTTTCATTCTGCAATAATACAGCGTCCCATTCTTTCATCAGGTGACTCCTTTGGGAAATCGGTTGACGATCATATGAGGTCAACTTTGACTTTTGGTGATAAGCATTCTGTATATGCAGGTCAAAACACTGACTATGGCCACCCAATGGTAAGCTCTTAGGACGAACTGAACTTCGTTTAGGATACACAAAAAAGAGATTCAGTCCTCTTTCTTTGATTCCGGGGTGTGTGACTGATAACATATTTCCACATATCATTCAGGCTTGCATTTCATACCCGTTCAACGATTCTGGTTCTGGAGTTTGGGCGGCCTATGGGTCACGGGCTATGGTATGTCTTTCAAATATGTTTTTTGCACGCTATCAAATTGTCAACTCCGACTATATTTTAATTCATCACTGAGGGAGGTTATAAACCTATAGCATTTTAATCAACGCATATAATAATCTGAATACACGCTGAGTGGATTCGCTTATCATTCTTTCAACAGTCCATCTTGCAATGATATCATGTATGTAGAAGGTTAAAATGGGTTAGTAGTTTGCATTTTTTTTTGATATAAAAGTTTTCAAGTAGAGACGGCCTGGTTTAAACTTAACATAATCTGCTCATATAACATAAGAGGTGGGGACCACACTCTCCCCCGGTGATTCCTCGCAAAAATCATCTTAACACAAACATGAATGGGTGTTAAATCACCAGTATACCATGAACTCTAATGGCAGGTTTTATTTGTAAGCAAGATACTAATGAGAATGCACTAAAATTTTCCATTTACATTAACTTGTATTTTTCCCTTGATAAAACAGCTGTTTTATGGTTATGAGCAATTACAGTGGTTAGGAAAATGTGCTGGTGGTTTTGATTCTTGAATTCTTTATTGATCACTATTTTCTAGTAGGCCGTGATGAGAATATCGTGTTATGGCCTATATCATTTGTTTGCATGAACCAGATTTCATTTCTATCTCATCCACATACCCACTAGTTTTATATACCCAGTCCTCCGTTGCCTCCGGCTGTTCTTCCTTATGCGTTAAAGAATATCATGTATTTCTGATTTGCTTGAACTCTCGTGGCTTTGTAAAGGCTCTGTGCTTCTAGTTATGTAGAGGTCGGATGTATGTGGTACCAGCTTGTAGGTAATTCCTAGGTTTTCAGAGCAGTGGTAATTGCTCTGGAAGGCTGGTTGGTGCTTCCTGCTCCAAACCTTGCTTTCGTAATCACATATCTATCAATCTATGGCTGCACCAGTAGTGTACCTGCAACTCCCTGAGACGCATGTGGCGTCCTGTTAGGCACTAGTTATAGTTAGAGAAAGTAAGTGACCTGTCCTGCTCTTGTATAGTGATCAGCCAGATCTGCATATATTGCTGCTGCGGTTCTGTTATTGCAATCATGTACAGCCTGAGACCAATAGTACTTGTGCAGTGTTACCTTGTCATACGGTACGGAAGATGCCTTCAACCATTTTCCTAGGTTGGTACTATATCAGCAGCTAGACAGGCAAAGTGAATCGGCAAGGCCATATGTAAATCATAATTATTGGCACTACATGAGGCATTCCTATGTACATTTTCAATTTTTCATGGATATGACTGACCAGTTGTACATGGAACAGTTCCAGCCCCTCATGGCGGGCGGAGGGGCATCTGCAACGGCAAGAGTTCCATTGCCCGTCGAACTAGCAGCGGATGAGCCCATATTTGTCAATCCCAAACAATATAATGGGATTCTCCGGCGAAGGCAGCTGCGCGCTAAGTTAGAGGCCCAGAATAAACTCACCAAAAACAGAAAGGTTCTTGTCGCTTGTCCTTTGTTTACTTTGCCATTGTTAATTAATATTTCTTGCCCCTCGCAACTTATAAGAAGCTCATATAGTGCCTATGGTTATGTGAAATGAAAACTTTTGTATTTCTAGAAAAATAACATAACATTTGTATCGCTACTCGTTTCTGCTTGGCCTGACTTTGAACGCAATCTCCATCTGCAGCCCTACCTCCACGAGTCGCGCCATCTTCACGCGATGAAGCGGGCAAGAGGTTCCGGGGGACGTTTCCTCAATTCCAAACAGCTGAAGCAGCAGCAGCAGTCTGGCAGTGCCTGCACCAAGGCCATTGCGGATGGCGCGAATTCCCTGGGTTCGACCCATCTACGGCTAGGCAGCGGCGCAGCCGGAGACCGAACCAACTCGGTGTCCAAGGCGATGTCCTCCCAAGAGAACAGCAAGAGAGTCGCCGCCCCGGCTCCCGCCTTCACCATGATTCAAGCGGCGCGCAAAGACGACGACTTCTTCCACCATCACGCCCACCATCTCAGCTTCTCCGGTCATTTTGGCCAGTCAAGCGACCGGTATACGTAATAAGGGGTCCTCCGTGCCCCGGTGTGGTCAGGCAACTCATCCTTGGCTTTATTTCTGGCGTGTTAGGACTTCAGAGATAGTGTATCTCACAGTGCTTTGCAGCCCATAGTTCTCGGCTTGATGTTCGGTATGCAAATGTTGGTGTACTGGTGCGTTGGAACAAAAGTTTGATGTGTTTACATGACGATTGGTCGCGGAACTCATCTTGTGTTCTGCTCGACCCTAATGTGTGTGCTCACATGTGAATTCCATAAATGCCGTGTAATCATAAAATTTCAGCAGTTGTGTATACGGTGAATGTGATGTGCCACGACGCCTCTTCACGCAGCTGCCTCCTGTCGGCTCCACCGTTGGTCCACCTCGTCTCCTTTAGGGCCATGTACCGGCCCTTGCCCGCGGAAGGGCTTTGTTTTAGATGTTTCAGTTGTGTTTGAGTTTGTATCTTGCCCAGGAAGAGTAGATGGTGACGGCTCCTTAAAAATGAAATAAAGTTCTCCCCGTCTAGCCCCCGTCCCGATGTTGCGTTTAGCATCATAAATGAGTGTGGAGGTTGTCTCGGGTGGATCTGTCTTTAGTGGATTTGCTCGGATTTCGTCCTTGATCATCTACGTTTATGTGTTTTCAGTTTGGATCCTTCCGATCTATGCCACTCTTCATCGGCGACAGTGATGCGCTTGTTATATGGGGTCTTAACACGATGACTTTTCGACTGTCTACTATAGCAAGTTTTGTCCGGTTCCAGCAAGGGAGGGGCGATGATGGCAGCGCACCGTGGCTTGCTTTAGTGTTTGTAGTCGTCGCTAGGTGGTCTACGAATTTGGATGTACATTTTATTATTTATGATGTTCGTTGTACTATCATGATTGAAGATAAATAGATCGAAAGCTTTTTTGAAAAAATATAAATACATTAAATGTATGTGCCGACGAGTAATATTGCTGCAAGCTGCAAGCAATGATGGGTACATTGACTAGTTCTAGCTTGTAGTCTAGTAAGTTATTATAAGGGTTGTGCGTGCTTTGCTGTGTTGTTTCCTTTGTGAGGATTTGCTTTGGTGCCTGAGAAAGATGAGGATGTACTTTTTTTTTCCTTTTTATAATGCATTGTTTTGGTGGGCCTTTTCTAGAGGTGTGATTTTGTGTTATCTGCCAATCAACCCATATATATGTGGGAAAATTTCTTATGCTGACGATCACATGTACAGTATTGGTACTACAGTGCAAGGTTTTGGTTACCGGTCGAAATTTCAAGATTTTCTATGGTTACCGCGTATTTCCGTGCCCCTGGGTAAATCCCCGTACCAAGTAAAAATACCAGTATTTTGATTTTTTTTGAATTTAATCACTCAATTTATACTAAAGTATGTAGGATCTAATTAATGCCATGAGAGTTGGTTCTCGCGTGTTGGGTAGCAACCTAGTTCCTGTTCTGAGAGGTCTCTGGTTCAAATGTTCGTTCATTCACTTATTTGAATTCAAAATTCAACTATAAAATTCGTTCGAAATATTCTTGGTATTTCTTGGTATTTCTCGGTAACCGTGGTAACCGCGTTTATCAGCCCCCCTCGGTAAAAATGTCTTATTCGATAACCAAAACCTTGCTACAGTGTCGCATGTTGATGATTATTTTTTGCCAGGCGATGAGAGGTTGCACGTGACTCATGTGCTTTTATAGGCTGGTTGTTGCTGATTGATTTGACAAATCAATGACTCGGTCAAAATCATGAACCAAATTTGAGATTGGACACGTTAATCAAAATCATTGACCCGGTCTAAATTATGAACCAGACCTGAAATTGAACACCTCAATGGAATAAAAACTATGAACCAAACCCAAAATAACCTCAATAAAAATCGTTGAACCAGTCAAAATCGTGAGTCTTACCCAAAATGGAACACCTCAATTGAATGATAAACCTTCAAAATAGGGAGCATAATGTATTTATATATGTACTCATCGTTGTAGCAAAACGTGAGTAAGGGCATGTTTAGTTGCCTTTGGCTCTCCCAAACAGGCCAACTGGATGCAAGAAAATCTATTTGGTTGCGTATAGGAGAGCCTGGCCAACACGAGCATGAAGATTAAAGTGTACCAAAGGCTGACTCGCTATGAATGCTCGAATTGACCGTTTGCAGCTAGCTAGGCTGAATCAGTGGCGTGCATGATGATGCAGGGGCAATCTACATGGAGATGGCAGGAAACCAAAATCCCCCCCCCCCCACCACCTTTTACTCGCTCACCTCTAACAGAAGAACAAATCAAATCTTAGTTCTTCGCACTGGTGACATCAGCGATTCAGATCTGCGGATGCATGGACGGCAGGGAGTTAAATCTCCGGAACAAGGACTTGCTTGTCCCCTTCGTCTCCGTCTCCATCTAGTTTGCCTCATCTCCGGCATGGGCGAGTTATCGGTTGCAATGGAGGTAAGTAGCATACCACCACCCTCCTCCGTTAGGCAGGTTCTAGGATTGGTTTCGCCAGTACTTTCTGCAACAACGATTTGACTAGGGCGAATAGATGAAGCTGGTAGTTCAGGCATCGACACTCATAGATGTGATTCAGGCATGAGGTATTTTGATCCACAAGAGAGCGATTCGTCACATTGAACGTGGCCTGTATCATCTATTGTTAGCCTGGGACAAAGAGAGGATGTTTAATCTAAAACACATCTATATGGGCTACGATGAGAGGTCGTGAACATGCTGCAAATGTGAAGATCACATTTTGCCAAGCTTGTTGACACATTTAGGGAAAGAGGACGGGTTGCTACAAAATAGTATCCACACCACTCTGGAAGAGAAAGTAGTAATGTTCCTTCACGTAGTGGGTTATAACCAAAGGTTTAGAGTGATTAACAACACGTTTGTGAGTCTAGTGGGGCAATTTACAAGTATTTCAAGCATGGAAAACAAAAAGGAAACGTTGTATGGAAAACAAAAAAAAAATGTACGCACACGTAAAATCTATCCATGGAGATGCATAGCTACAAGAGGAGGAGAGCATCTACATACCCTTGTAGATCGCTAAGCGGAAGCGTTTATCAACGCGGTTGATGTAGTCGTACACCTTCTCGATTCGTTCCGATCAAGAACCGAACGTATGGAACCTCCGCGTTGAGCACACATTCAGGTCGATGACGTCCTCACCTTCTTGATCCGGCAAAAGGAGCGAAGTAGTAGATGAGTTTCGGAAGCACGACGGCGTGGTGACGGTGGTGGTGAAACTATTTCCGCAGAGCTTCGCCAAGCACAATGGATTTAGAGCGGAGGATGAACTAGAGGGAGGAGATTAGAACCACACAGGGCTTCTAATTATGAGGATTAGATATAGCTAGGGCTAGCTCTAATTAGTCAATTAGTACCAACTAGAGGAGGCTAAAAAACTTATGTTCTAGGGTCTAGCCCTGCTCCTCTATTTATATGTTGAGCCCTAGGGTCGTTACTTGGGGAGATGGCCTCCCCAAAGTTGGTTTGGAACGCAAGGAAGAGTCCTTCTCGGATTCCAGCACCAGACGCCAGGGTCCCTGGCGTCTGGTCCCCGATCTCCGCAAAACTTCCTTTTACACCGACCTAAAGCCCCATGCGCCTTACCCCTTGGCCCAACTATCATCCTATATATCAAGAATTACCTTCGGGCCTTCCAGAGCTCCTCGTCATGTCTATGATCTCATCCGGGACTCCGAACAACATTCGATCACCAACATACATAACTCATATAATACTATAGAGTCAATGAACGTTAAACGTGCGGACCCTATATGTTCGAGAATGATGTAGACATGATCGAGACGCCTCTCCGGTCAATAACCAACAGCAGAACCTGGATGCCCATATTGGTTCCTACATATTCTACCAAGATCTTTATCGGTCGAACCTTTATGACAACATACGTAGTTCTCTTTGTCCATCGGTATGTTACTTGCCCAAGATTCGATGTCGGTATCTCCATACCTAGTTCAATCTCATTACCAGCAGGTCTCTTTACTTGTTCTGTAATACATCATCTTGTGACTAACTCCTTAGTCACTTTGCTTGCAAGATTCTTGTGATGTTGTATTACCGAAAGGGCCCAGAGACACCTTTCCATCATACGGAATGACAACTCCCAATCTTGATCCATGCCAACCCAACATTTACGCCCTCAAACATAAAGAATCATTATGAAATAAATTATGCTATTAGTGCATATTGATGTATAAACTATGAAGATTCAAAGTCACGATAAAAATCATTGGCACCAACCATATTATGTACACTATGGCATTAATTACTATTGGTATCATTCCCATATTTACTTGTGGTTTAATTGCTATATTATTTACTTCTACATTTGTACAAAGTGCAAAGTTTATATTAAGTCTATGCAATAATTGGCACCCTATCAATAAAAAGATACTAATATTATGTATGAATAGACTTGGTCATATATTATCGTATTACTTAGGTATATATTAAAATTTGTATTAAGAATTAGTATTAATTTCGTTCTCTATATATAATCCTTATAAAGCCATGAGCTCTCGGATGAAGATTTAGGCACCATCTCGAGCAGCCATGAGGCTTAGCAGCAAGCTATTATTACTCGCCATTGTACTTGTCCTGTTACCATCAGGTAAGACTAAGCATGATAACATCAGTTTGTCTGGTCAGATAGTTTATTTGGGATGGTAGAACGAATGAACAATCATGACACCATTTAATTTTATTCTTGTGTGTGGCGGTGTATTGTAGAGATTTGTACTTCTAGGGTCATCCCTATGGAGGATGGCCTCTTCACCACGGATTACTCACCATCAACATGCTCACGAATCATTCGCTTTGGCACATGTGATAACAACGGGTGCCGTGACGACTGCAACATGAAACTCAACGGGATTGGCAAATGTGTTGATAAGGGGTGCCAATGCTCATTTCACTGCAGCACTCATCCTTCTCCCATCAAGACAACGTGCAAGTAGCTTATGTTAAATTATATAAATGGACCTAGTATGTATCTAGCATAATTTCTCAATAATTCTCAATTGCCCATTGTAGTGTAATTTGAGCGTATTACTCTTGTATTTTTAATTCTGGGAGAGGTGGATGTGATACAAAGTTATAATAAGATGAAATTTGTCATGCTCTTTCTTTCTTTTGGATTACAAAGATGAACTGTACACACATACACCCACACTCACACCATGACAACCAAATACGCATGACATAAGGCCGCCTTTGGTTTGGAGGAATTTCATCGGAATTCTATAGGATAGGAATTTTGTAGGAAAAATTCCTTTGGAACCCTTTGGTTTGTAGGAATGGATTCCTATTCCTATTGTAGGGTAGGAGTTAGCCCTTCATATTTCAAATAAAAAAATATTAGCCTAGACTCAATGAAAAAAATTCCTAGGCCTCCTTTGGTTCATAGGATAAGAATAACATTGGAAGAGGAAAATCATAGGAAACGAGATGACATGTGAAAGGATAGATACGGTTGACTAGAGGGGGGGGGGGTGAATAGGCAACTAACAATTTTTAGTTTTTCTTTACCAAATTAATCTTAGCATCAGAATAGGTTGTCTAGATACGCAACTAGATGAGCAACCTATATGATGCAACAACAACAAGCACACAAGCAAGCAAGGGATACGATCACAATATAAGCTTGCACAAGTAAAGATAAGAGATAACCAAGAATGGAGCTAGTGGAGATGAGGATGTGTTACCAAAGTTCCTTCCCTTTGAGAGGAAGTACGTCTCCGTTGGAGCAGTGTGGAGGCACAATGCTCCCCAAGAAGCCACTAGGGCCACCTTATTCTCCTCACGCCCTCACACAATGCGAGATGTCGTGATTCCACTATTGGTGCCCTTGGAGGCGGCGAACGAACCTTTACAAATAAGGTTGGGGCAATCTCCACAACTTAATCGGAGGCTCCCAATGACACCACGAAGCTTCACCACAATGAAATATGGCTCCGCGGTGACCTCAACCGTCTAGGATGCTCAAACACCCAAGAGTAACAAGATCCGCAAGGGATTAATGGGGGGACTCAAATTTCTCTTGGTGGAAGTGTAGATCGGGGCCTTCTCAACCAATCCTTAGAAAATCAACAAGTTTGTTTGGCTAGGGAGAGAGATCGGGTGAAAATGGAGATTTGAGCAACACTGGAGCTTGGGGAGGGAAGAGGTGATCTTCCTGGGGAAGAAGACCCCCTTTATATAGTGGGAAAAAGATCCAACCGTTACCCCCTCACTCAGCCCGCGACACGCGGTACTACCGCACATGCTTGCGGTACTACTGGAAGGGGTTGCGGTACTACCACTGGACGGTGCGGTACTACCGCTGGCGCGATAGTGACCAGACGAGGCCCTGTTGCACATGGCAACGAGCGGTACTACCGCAAGGCAGTGCTCTACTGGGCTGGAAAAAGCACGAACTAAATAAATTACGTCTGTGACTACTTCTGCTGAGTTTAGAACTGTGCGAAAATACAGCATGGTACTACCACTCACAGGGAGCGGAAGAAAAAAATTACTTCCGTGCCTACTTCCGCATGCGCTAGTGTCTGGGCTGGAGGCAGCGGCACTACCGCTCGCGAGGAGCGGTACTACCACTCGCCTGTGCGGTACTACCACGGACCCCTGCGGTACTACTGCTCCCTTGAGCAGTACTACCGCACCCCACAGAAACTATAGCATATGGCAGCCTTCATATTGCAGAGACAAGAATAACTAGATGGTGCTCCATCGAAGCGAAGGAAAGGTGGTGCAAAGGAACAGATGTGTATCGTGTTGATCCACCCTAACCTTTCCGAAGCGGGACCCCTCTTAATAGTACGTCTTTCCTACGACTCAAATCCACCAAAAAGAAACGTAGAGAACCGCCTTCTTCGCTAGGCCCCGAGGGGCACCGAATCATCTTGTGACTAGGCATGAGATATCTGAAATACTCAATGCACACGATTAGTCCACAAATGCACTGTCATCAATCACTAAAATCACATAGGGAGAAATATGCCCTTACAATCTCCCCCTTTTTGGTGGATTGATGTAACAACCTGGCTTTTGGCCCTTTCCTTTTTCCTTTGATTTATTTGATTTTGATCTGTTTTTCTTTTTGGAGTGGTTCTGTGGCCTTGAAACCTGGGAGATCGCCATTTATTATTCTCCCAAGTGGTTCATCATTCTTAAAATCATCCCAAGACCCTGCCAGTTCCATCCTAGCCCAACCCCATACTTTTTTCTTGGGGAAAATTTCCTTTTCTATTAAAGGAATAACCTCAAGTGCCCTAGGTTGTGAAGCAACCTATATTTATGCCCATCCAAAAATTCCTAAATAATTCTCATAATTTCTTTGGGTCATATGTTGCTCAAATATGCCAAAACTTTCCTGTCCTAGCCCAATAATAATTCCCCAATAATTATTCTTCATTTCTGTCCATTATGGCTTTCTGTGAAGGAAGTGCCATTTCTATTATCTTGTTTGCTACCAAACTTTTTGGGCATGCTTCTACATCTAAATTATTGCCGCATGCAAAAATTCAACTTTATTTGCCTAGCCAATCTTCCTTAGAAAGTTTTCAAACTTTCTGTCAGGCAGAAGGCATTGTGAAGGAAGTACTAGCTAGGGGCATTCAAATGTGTTGCAATTTTCCAAACTTCTTCATGTGCTCATATTATCCCACCCCTACAATTTGCAGCCCCATCCAATCATCTATGTGAGCACAGGACCAAATATTTGCTTCTGTCAATATTTTCAGATTGTGAAGCAAGTATATTTTATATTGCTTAATTTTGGCTGAAAATATACCAAAGCATTCTCATGACCATAAAACCTCTCTTAACCAATTTTGGGATCAATTCATCAAGCCAATATTTCTCTAGAATTTTTGCAAAGTTCCTGGACAGAGGGGATGTTTTTGAAGGAAGTACCATTTTGGCTTGTACAATTGGTATGAAATTTTTACAACATCTCTATATGTCGAAATCCTAATGCCTTGACAAATTTCAGATCAAGTTGAAACTCCATGTGAGTGCACCTTCCTGATCAAGTTTCTGGACCAATTTTGCAGTTACAAAGCAACCATGTTGTTTTGTGGTCCAATTATCCTAAACCACTCCAGGATTGTTGTCCTTCCTTATTTAATCACCCCAGACAACTCCATTGGCACCAATCAATTTCCTGTTGATCAGAAGTGCACGACCAAGTTTGATACAACAAACTTTTAGTGATGCCTCACTTCACCTCAGTGCTCCTTTTGTTGATCCATAACCTCCCACAGCCTCTGTGATGTAGGGACTAATCAACAGACATCACATTGCAGCCTATCTTGTCCTCTTCATGCCAGTGCCCATGGTGACTGCCACCCTGGCATGGCGTTTCTCGCGCTCTGGCGGCATCCGACGCGTTCTGAGCACCGGGCAGCTCTGCCTTGACACATTTCTCGCGTCCACTAGTGCCGACCTGACCCCCCTTCATCTCCCGTCGCTCTCGTGTCTCTGCCCCCTCCCGAAGCCTCCTCACCGACGCTCACCGCCGCGCGCCCACGGGCGAACAGTGCAGACATGGCATTGAATGCGCCCGTCTTCTTACTCCCTGTGCCCCCTTGGCTCCCTCTGCCCTGTGAGACCCTCCCTTGTTCCTCCTCCGTCGTCTAACACTGAGCTCGGGTGTGTGCACACGCGTCCGCGGCGACGGCCACGCGCCCGCGGCGACGGCCAGCTCGGCCTCCTCGTCCCCGCCTATTTAAAGGCCACCTGAGCCTCTCCTGAGCATCTCATCGTTATCCCCGCACTCCACTAGCCCCGCCCATCCACTTCCCCAAGTTCGAGGGCTCCTCTTCGACCCCCATCGCCGCCATGGCCGCCGTGGCACTCCTCTCAAATTCGCGGCATGCCGAGCCCCTCCCATCCTCATTCCGCCACCTAATATCTCCCCCACCTCCCTGGATCCTCTCCCGTGGCTGGCCGACTCCTCCCCGTGGCCGTGGCACCGGAGCTGTCACCGTCCGAAGACATCTTACGCCACGGCCAACGCTCCGCTCTTCCCCGTGCTCTTCAGCGAAAACGAACTACACCAGGGGATGCGGCTCTGTCTCCTGAGCAATCTGGTAGGTTGTGCACCGCTGATGGTGGCCGGAGTCGCCAAGAAGCCTCGTCGGGGCCGGCCCGGTCGTCTGTCCAGCACGGGAGCGAGCGAGATGGAAGAAGAAGTCGTCCATGCGGGCCCCACCTCCCCGCGGGCCCCGCAAGTCAGCCACCCAGGGGTTGAACCGGACCGCTGACCTGGCGTAAGTGGAGACGCCCTGCGGTGGAAACGTTTTCATGTTTTGAAAGTGTACTTTACCATGCCTTCAGAGAAGAATACATTTTCGCTTTCTAAAAATGTACTATGTTTCCCCTTCGATCGGTAATACGCTTTCTTTTCTCTGAAAACGTATTCTTCCTTAGTGCGCTTTCTGGTTTAACCGCCAGGGGTCTGTCTCTGAATATTTATTTTACAAATTAGTCCCTGTCATTCAATCGGCCGTATCTTTGCAACCACAGCTTCAAACGAGGTGATTCCAAAGCCCATTTCTTCGTCTCGTCGAGCCCGTCATGTTGGTACCATTTTTATAAGGTGTTCACACTATGAAAATGACCATTTTTCCCTTGCACTAAATCAGCCCCCTCCGAGAGAGAACTGTTTCCGGCGATTCTTTCCGCGAGCTTCTCGCACTTCTTCCCGCTGAATCCACCCCAAGCAAGCCGCACCCCCCATTTGCATGATTGCAATGCAGTGACATGATTTAAATTATTTGAACTTGTTTAAAATATTGCATTAGCTATGTATGCTTTGTTCATGGCATTTCTCGGAGTATTGCTTGATCTTGCTATTGCCATGATATTGCTTGGAGTTCTAGGACTAATATTTTGCAGCTTATGTGGATGACATGTTGCCATTGGATTTAGTGGCTCCTGTTATGCTTACTTTCGTGATGGCATCTGGTATGATATTTTGGAGTATTACGTTGGATGTCATGTTGCCTTTGGATTATTAGTGGCTAATATTAATATTGATGATAGTTGATATTATGTTTTGGGAGTATGATTTCAGAGATGATGCTTGCTTGTGAATCTTAGTTGGATAGCTTGTTATTGATATTGGAGTAGTAGCATTATCATTCTTGAATTCATTATGATCGTAGAGTTATGCTATCCTCGGAGTATTTTGATATGATGATAAGATGCTTTGGATTAGTTGTTGGATATTGCTATGACTTGGATCACAGGTTGATAGATGATATCAGAGTATTAGTTATAACAGATATATTTCAGGGATAAATTCCGTCATTAAGTTGGTTAGGTGCCACCGAGCCGGGCTTTTCCAGTGCAACCACATTTGCCTGTTATGGGAAGGCCCTAATGTGGTCTATTGTTGTGTCTCTCGTGCGTGCCTCCAATGAGGGAAGGTTATGGGCGTGCGGTACCCTGGCCCGGTAAGCGGACATAACCTTGTGTGCCTGTAGTTGGATAGGGCCCTTTTTGTCCCCGTGTGGGACCGCTTTTTTTGCCACGACGGTGGCTGTTGATGCCTTTGGTAGACATGGGGCCACCCATGACTTAGCCCAGAAGGGCGTTGGTCAGAGTGGCCGGGAGAGTGTCATGGCAGTAGATCGGTTTTGTCGGAACGCCATTGGTCCACCCGAATGGGAGTGCGAGGCCATGGGTTCCGTGGTGTGGGTAAAGTGCGCTACCTCTGTAGAGTGTGTGTGTGTGTGTGTGTGTGTGTGTGTGTGTGTGTGTGTGTTTAATCTATCGATATCCTCGTCCTCGGTCATGGGCACAAGTTCATACTAGGTCACACCGTTTGATCAACACTCACATGACGGAATGACTTATAGGTAATTTATATGTTGATATTTGTGAGCAGTAATAGTTTGGCAGGATGTTGATGATGATGTTGGAATGATCTCGAGGATGATCATTCAGTTGATGTTGTGGTCACGAGGTGATCATGTGGATGTTTTGATCACGAGATGATCGAGATGGTATATTGCTTGGCCGGTTAGCCAAGAGTGAGATGGTTATTGAGGTTTGAGATGTTGGTTTATCAGTATCGTAGTAGTTTCATATCATGCTTAGTAGTTGCTTTCATATCTTATTAGTTGTTAGTTAATTAACCTACTAATGCTATGTTGTTGTCTTGCCTTGATGCTTTTGGTTGTTGTGAGCTTGCAAGTACATTCATTGTACTGACCTGGCGTGTCATGCCAGATTGCAGGTGATGTTGTGATTGATTGATTGTTTGTCGAGGTTTCTGTGCGTGCGAGCTAGATCGTGTCCCAGCCAGAGTCCCTACGGAGTGGAGTTCACCACCTTCATTGTTGTTTCGCTGCTAGAAGTATTCCGCTGCTATGAGTTGTCCCGCTGCTAGCATAGAGCAAGTGTAGTGTCGACGTGCTGATGTGCTTCTTTGTAACATGAGGCCCTTGTATTATTATCCTTGTAATAAGAGCTGATTTGTTCTATGTTAAGCAGTGTCGTATTCTAGAGACTTCTCCTCGATCTCTGGGCTGGAATACGGGGCGTTCCGGTTTCTCTGAGCCGGGGTGCCACAATTGATGACAATATGTGATTTGCACATAGGGATATAAAATGAACATAAGCAAAGCCAAGATCTATAAAATATAGACATGCTCCCCCTAGATGTGTGCACTCTATAGATATGCTTTGGACTGCACAACACACATACTAGGATCAACACTCCCCCTATATTTTATAGACAGGGAAATCCTTGCAACAAACTAAGTGACACTAAGCATGAAGGCAAGGTATAGTAAGTGATCATGAAGTAGAGGGCACATGATAAAATAAGCTCATAATCTGTCGTGGAATTGTCACGGCAGATGTCCTAGTGTGAGGACTTAGTCGTGAGGCCAACGCATCTACGCGGTAGCTTGAAGGGGTTGATCGGAATCAAGAGATGCAATACGCAAGACAAAGATTTAAACAGGTTCGGGCCCCGGGAAACATCATCCGGAATAGCCCTACATGCTGTTTGTGGCTAGGTCTCATTATCATCACGAGGGAGACGCCATAAACCGGCTCTTTTTGTCTAGCCCTAGAGATTGTTTCTTGCTTATAGCTTGTCCCCCTTTGGGGAGCCCTGCCCCTCCTTATATATGTTGAAGGTGCGGTTTACATGACTAGTCCTAGTTGGATTAGGATTACTCTATTACAAGTGGAGTCCTAGTCTTGCTTCCTTTGTAGGAGGATAGTCCTTATGCTTTCCTCATAAACCAGCCCACCATTAAACGTGAACCGGCCTTCTGGGCCTTGGGCCTGGTCATCCGTCTGTCCCGCACGCCGGATCACCAGCGAGTCATAATGACCAAGTGGGTTGCTTGTAAACCGCCAGGTCAGGGCGGGTTGCCAGTGAATCACCAAGTGTCATCCGGATCTCAAGTAAACCGCCAAGTCCGACCGGGTTATACTTCCGGCCGGTTTACGCCGCGGGGTATATCCCCGACATTAGCCCCCAGTTTAATTTGGATTTGTCCATGTTAAACTGATCTGTAACATAAACACAAGAACAAATTTGGCGGGTTGTGTTCCGGGTTAAGAATTCTTGTAGACCGGCACCTGATCATCCTTAAGTCCTTGTCATTCCCTCCTTCTAGAAAATCCAGATCAATAACCAGCTTCATACTTTAAATTGCTGACGTTGGTTTCTCATAGAAAAATATTGTGAAGAATAATCCACTTGAGTCGGCTTCCAAAACGCCGGTTTAAGAAATTTTGGTCTTGAAATACTCATATGATATTCATCTGGTTTGAAGATGTAGAACTTGCCGGTTTATCATTACTAAAACTGCCGGGTTATAAAAACTGATAATTCCGGGTTATGATTGTTGCCAATGCCGGTTCATGATTGTTGATGACGCCGGGTTATGATTGTTGCAGACACCGGGTTAATCTGGTTTGCTCAAGACTGAGAATTTTGAAAATATTTCTCCTTATATGCATATTACCTGTAGCCTCCAAGTCTTGAGCAGAACAAAGTGATGGTTTAAGACTTGCTTCAACATAAATACTGCCACTTTTGAAGAAATCCATGTTGTTCATCCCAGTCACTAGTAAAAACTGAACACTCCATATTATGTAGCCCCCAAGTGCCGGGTTGTCATGCTTGCAGCAACCTGGGACTTGTAATTGCTTATAAAAACTTCAATCAGTGTAGTCCCCAATGGTCGGGTCATTATGTAATAATGAGTAGAGACTTTGTAAATATAATCATGTATACTTGAGCAGTGATGTGTAGCCCCCAAGGGCTGGTTTAGTAAGATAATACTGAACCGGGACTTGATATATACTCGAATGTTTGACAGGAGCAATTGGTAGCCCCCAAGGGCCGGCTTATTATGATGTGATGAGTCGGGTCTTCAATAAGACTAATAAAAATGACTTTGCATTAGCCCCCAAGTGTCATGGTGCATGCTTGCAGCGACATGAGACTTGCATATTTGATATAATCTTTAGTTGAATAATGTAGCCCCCAAGTGCCGGGTCGTAAGCCTGCAGCGACTTGGGACTATTCCTTCAATTGTAAAATAAATCATATCCCTTGATAATATAATAGCCATTACGCTAAAGCGACTTTGAAAACCTTCATCATAATACTGGTTATTGATAACCATAATAAAATCCAACCATGTTGGCTATTTTGAAGATTTGAATAATATAATCCAATGATTTATGAGCGCACGATTCCAATGGCGCAATCCAAATATATGCTGGCGATTTATAGTAGAAAACCAGACCGGGCTGATAGTCTCCGGATTATGATTTAATCGTGTTCCGTCAATTTGTAATTGACAGTCGAACCGGTTTAAGAATTTGTCGGTTTTCAAAACGCAACAAAAGAAATATATGTCTAAATGAAACAAAATTTCAAAGGCAATGATAAAACAATTGGCAAAAAAGAGGCAATTGAGGTCATCAAATGGCATTACCATGGTCGGACACGACCAAGCCCCCAATAGGCATAGCTATGGTTCAAGTCAGCCAGGTCCCCAAATGATGCAGTGGCATTATGCCGATCAAGAGGCGTGGCGATGGTTCGGGTTCGACCAAAGCCCCCAAGTGATTCTGTGGCCTTAGGCCGATCAAGAGGCGTGACTGGTTCAGACGTGACCAAGTCCCCAAGTGATCTGGTGGCTTTCGTCTATCAAAAGGTGTTGCATTGGTTCAGACATGACCAAGCCCCCAAGTGATGCTGTGGCACTAGGCCGATCAAGAGGCGTGACTATGGTTCAGATGTGACCACAAGTCCCCAAGTGATCAATAATATGATAAGCCAATAAGGTATGATACCCATGTTTGAACCGCGCATCATGGCAGCAGGTCCTCTTTGGCATTCTTTAACTTTTTGCAAGAGATAAATCCTTCTTGAACCGGATGTTAAACCGGATATTGAGATCTTCAAAGCTTTGTGGGAGACATCTTTCCCTTGAACCGGATTTTAAACCGGAATCTTCATTTTCAGCCGGAAATTTTCTAACGCCCTTTAAACTCGAACTTGCGAGAAGTTAATTTCTTTTTGAACCGGAAATTCTTAAACCGGAATTTAAGAGCTTCAAAACTTTGTGGGAGATAGCTTTCCCATGAGCCGGATTTCAAAACGGAATCCTTCTTTTTAAGCCGGAAATTTTCTGACGGCCTTTAAATTTTCACCAATATGGCGGTTTTAGGGTCCTGCATTAGATAACTTTGCAAGCCTGAGTAATTGTTCCTTTAAAGAAAGCAATATATAATATAAAAATATACTGGATGGATTTCACTTGATATGTTAGGCCAGTTAATATCCACCGCGGGGTTGATGATCACCATGGTGAAGCTGCAATCGATCATGGCCAAGTCGGTCGCGGCAGCAAGGCAGATGAACCGGCCGCGACATTGTAAGCCGGCGTGGACGGGCGAAGCAATCGCAGGCGCGGATATATCCATAACACGACCCTTGCTCTTTCAATGAACAATTGTCCCGTGGTATAAACCATGTTTGCCGTGCATAATCGTCCTGAAAACAACAAATGTTGCAAGACCGAGTAATTGTTTTCAAAAGAAAACAAAATATATCAATTAAAAATTGATGGATGGATTTCACCTGATTTATTCAGACGATGAATGATCAGTGTATATCATGCGATATTTTTTCGCTGGATGCACGCAGATATTTGACAATCTTCCTTTGTCCTTTTCATAATGACTGTAGCCGCAGTTCTTCACGTGGAAAGCTTTATCAGCAGGCACAAGGATGTACAAGGTATGGCTGGGTCATATACAGAGCAGGAATTTTGAAAAGGGGGCGGCCGTATCACAGCAACAGAGGCGCAGCAGCTCGCCGTGCAACGGCAGAGGCGCAACCGTAGCCAGTGGGAAGGCAGCAGCAAGCCAGCATCCTCTTGCAAGAACAAGCGGGCCGGGTCGTGGCCACGGCAGCCTTGATGCGGGGGCGATTTTGCGAGGCCACTCGGCGGTGACCCGGCAGCGATTCAGCCAGGCCGCTCCATGGTAACCCGGTGGCGATTCCGCAAGGCCGGATCGTAGCGGGAAGTGGAGCTGTAGTCCGGTAGCGGAGGGCCGGTGACGGTAGGAAGATGGCCCTACGGTGTGTGGAAGCAGAAGCGAACCGAAGCGGCCGGCGAAGCGCGAACGCGCCCGCGACCACAGCAACAAAAGCGGCCCGACCCGGGATGGTGCTTGAAGGAGTGCTTGAACCACAACAGCCGTGCCCGCGACCACAACAGCAGAAACGCCCGTGAACCACAACAGCTCCGGTTCATACGAACAAGCGGACATGGTGACCCGGCGCGGCGACTCGTGTATAGTAGACTCGGCAACTCGAGGCCGGCAACGGCGGGAGACACGACAGTAGCAAAGCGTCCCATGGAAGACCCGGCCAAGAGCGATGGCGGTTTAGCGCGAAGTGGAACTAGCTTGGTACAAAGGCTGAACCTGGCGGAGCGTGGCGCGGCTCAGAGGGAACATCCATGGCCGGTCTTGCGAGCGGAGGTCTGGGTTGATGTTGTGACCCGGTGGAGTAGAGCCGCGCAGGACAGCGCTTGGTCAGGGCCATGACGTCGATGGCGGTTTAGGGGCGAGGCCAGGCACGCTGCAGGCGGCTCGCGGCCGGTTTGTCGCAGACCAGCAATGGAAACGGGGTGACCCGGCGGAGGCGGGCCATGGTGAAGACAAACCGGCGGAGGTGGTGCGGCGGCTCTTGGCGTGGCAGCCCAATAGCGCACCGGCAGGGGTGGCTTGGCGATGAGGTGAAGGAGAATCCAAGTGCGCCTGTAGTTGATGAGTCCGCGTTGTTGATCCTCCGGATTGTTGTCATATCCGCTCATAGTCGGCAAGGCGGATCACAGTGACAGCCGGTGATGCGACGATGGAGGTCAGCAACATCGGCGGGGTTGACTTGAGGCTGCGGCGACACACAACAAATGTGGAGACGAGCTCGGCCAGGCGCGGGCAGCCCGTTGCGGCGGCTGAAAGTGAGGCCATCGCGAGAGGCACGGGCGGAGGCTGTTACAAGGTAGAGACAAACCGGAGTCAACAACGACGACCGGCCCGGCCGCGATAGGAGAGGTCGTAGTGGCTCGGAACCAACAAGCGGTTCGAGGGCGCAGGCGTAGTCGATGGATGAGTCCGAGTTACGGACGACTCTGTTTCCTTTCCTTGAATTTGATTTTTTTATTCCAATTTGCTGTAGCACGTCCGACCCTCTAATAGTTCCGATGTCTATCTTGTCTTCAACTCGGTTTCGCCGGATCATCCAGACGTAGAGGCGCGTACTGCTGCATAACTCCAGCTTTAATCCAAAAGCAATGATTTATCGGCTCTGCCTATGGCTATTCCATGCCGGTTTATCCTGTGTGATTTCCTCTGTGCCGGTTCAACTGATTAATCACGAGCTTCTCGATCCCTTGGAGAGATCCCTCCAAGAACTCAACACCATCGTACGAGGCCCCACGGTGGGCGCCAATTGTCGTGGAATTGTCACGGCAGATGTCCTAGTGTTAGGACTTAGTCGTGAGGCCAATGCATCTACGCGGTAGCTTGAAGGGGTTGATCGGAATCGAGAGACGCAATATGCAAGACAAAGATTTAGACAGCTTCGGGCCCCGGGAAACATCATTCGAAATAGCCCTACATGCTGTTTGTGGCTAGGTCTCATTATCATCACGAGGGAGACGCCGTAAACCGGCTCTTTTTGTCTAGCCCTAGAGATTGTTTCTTGCTTATAGCTTGTCCCCCTTTGGGGAGCCCTGCCCCTCCTTATATATGTTGAAGGGGCAGTCTACATGACTAGTCCTAGTTGGATTAGGATTACTCTATTACAAGTGGAGTCCTAGTCTTGCTTCCTTTGTAGGAGGATAGTCCTTATGCTTTCCTCATAAACCGGCCCACCATTAAACGTGAACCGGCCTTCTGGGCCTTGGGCCTGGTCATCCGTCTGTCCCGCATGCCGGATCACCAACGAGTCATAATGACCAAGTGGGTTGCTTGTAAATCGCCAGATCAGGGCGGGTTGCCAGTGAATTGCCAAGTGTCAGCCGGATCTCAAGTAAACTGCCAAGTCCGGCCGGGTTATACTTCCGGGCGGTTTACGCCGCGGGGTATATCCCCGACACAATCTACTAAACATACTAGACAATAAAGGATAAGCTTGAGGGCATATGTCTCACACCATGTGATAGAATAAGTCTCCTGGACTCACACGCACACGAACACAAACCAACAAACCAAAGCAACAAAGGTTCAACGAAACGAAAGGAAAGAGACACAAGACTCGCAAATCCTACACTCTCTCCCCCTTTGGCATCGAGACACCAAAAAGGCAGAGAGGACACCTAGGACACAGGTGGTAGCTCCCATTGACGTGATCACCCATCAAGCTCCTCATCTGTCTCAGCAGCAGGAATGGACTGCTCATCCGACTCATCCCACTGATATCCTTGCTTCGTCATCCAGGCAGCCTCAGGAGTGATGTTCTTCTCGGACCCGCTCGAGACTTGCTCGCCAAGCTTCCTCAAGATCCTCTTGTCACGTCGGCGACTCTCCTTCTGAGCAACATGGGCCCGATACTACCCCTTGGCCTGCATGCAAAATAGAGACTTCACCTTGGCCTTGAGCTTCTTAGCCCAGGATGGCTCAGAAGAGGGAGGTGCATACCCCTCAGAACTGTCCTCAGCCCTCTCCTCCTCAAACTCATCATCATCAACATCCATGCGTGCAACCTCGGCCTTAGCCCGGGTAGTGGTGTTAGCCCAGTTGTTCTTCTGGCGCAGCTTAATGGGCTCATGGCGAATCCAGTTGGGAGCAAGAAACTCTTCACCCGAAAAGAGCTTCTCCCAAGTCTTCGAGATCAAGAGGAACATATAAGTTCCATAGATGGCAACCTTACAATGGAACACAACAAACTGGAGCTCACTCCACATGATATGAGAGACATCAAGTGGTTCAGGTTGTTGGAGACGCGCATCCTCACAAATGAGCATCATGTCCACAAGATAGGAATGCACCTTGTCCTTGTCGCCTATGCGAGGAAAAAGAGAGTAGCGGAAGATATGGTGCATGATATCAAGAAACGTGTTCAGCACAAAAGACTTCTTTCCATTGTGGAGAGTCTTCTCAACAAGAAAGTGTTGAAGCTTGTTCTTGTTAGCAGACTCTGGGTTGGCATGTGGGCGGGCACCAACGGGCACATCAAGCCCCTCATTGTCGGTGTCAAAATCGGCCGATCTTGGGTAGGGGGTCCCGAACTGTGCGTCTGAGGATCGAAGGTAACAGGAGACAAAGGGGACACGATGTTTACCCAGGTTCGGTCCCTCTTAATGGAGGTAAAACTCTACTTCCTGCTTGATTGTCTTTGATGAGTATAGAGGTTACAAGAGTTGATCTACCTCGAGGTCGTAATGGCTAAACCCTAGATGTCTAGCCTATATGAATTCTGATCCTCCCTATGGACTAAACCCCCCGGTTTATATATACACCAGAGGGGTACAGAGGCGGTTTACAAAGTAAGGAAACAATGTATCCGGTCTCCAATCTTTGCCCTCCACGCATCTAGGAGTCCTATCCGAACATGGGGAATAATCTTCCGTTCTATCTTCACAGCCCATCAGCCCGGCCCATGCTTTGAATAGGCTGTACACCTGAGGACCCCCCAATCCAGGTCTCCCTCAGTAGCCCCCAAACTTGCCTTCAATGACGATGTAGTATCCGGCTTATGTCTTCGGCTTTGCAAGGCAGTTTCTTCATTATACTTCAGACAAACAACAGTCTGGTTCTGACCTCTATGTTCTGTCTTTATGATTCCTTCCTGTTGTCGCTTCGATTTCCGCGCACCAGGTAAATACGAACGGTTCATGATTTTTTTACAAATAAGCCCGTCATCACGCTCGGACGGCATCTATATAAGGAGATTTAGATCCCCACATGTCATCCCACATTGCGCAAAAGAACCATCAAGATTAGCTACGAAAAAGCCTTCCAACATGGCCAGTGCCCCAGGCTCCTCTTCACCCCCATGGCCCTCAAGAGGGTGATTGGCAGAGTTGCTCAGTGCCTCATCTTCAGCTGAGTCGACTCCAGACGCAGGGCTATCTTCCCCTCACAGATCTAGTCTCCGTTCGAGCGGGATTGGCCTCAATCGGCAATGATGTGATGGCTGAGAATTTCCTCAACCCCAATAAGGAGGAGAGGGTGTGCTTCGTCCCATTCCTGTTGTGGGGCCTAGGATTTCCAATCCATCCATTTCTCAGGGCCTATTGGAATTTATGGCATCCAACTGCACAACCTTACCCCAGGTTCGATTCTGCACATCTCAGGTTTTGTTGCCCTCTGCGAACTGTTCTTAGGCATTGAGGCCCATTTTGAAATATGGAGGAAGTTCTTTTGACTCATTCCCCAGCATCGAGGAGGCTCCATATTTGAAGTGGGCGGTGCCAAAGTATGGCGTATGCCAGATCCGGATACCTCATAGGAACTCTCAAAGAGGTATACCCATAGTGGTCTTTGGAATGGTTCTACATGGATGACGTCCCACTGCCGGACCCAGTTTGGCACGAGCTTGCTGAATTTTCTAGCGCTCCTTTAAAGAAGCGTTTCAACTGGCGTCTCCGAAGTCCCAAGGAGGAATTTAGTGCGGAAATAAAATGGTTGGTTAGCAAGGTCAGGTTACTAGCCCATACTGAGCTCTCGATAGTCGAGGTTATGGCTATTGCAATAAAGAGGTGCGTCCAGCCTCTCCAGTCCAGAGTAACTCCCTTATGGTGTTACAACGGAGAAGATGAAGCGTCCCGTTATAGATGCAAGGGTCCTGATACCCCTGATGAACTGGCCACAATCTTGGCCGATTTGTATAAGGGTGGAAAAGAAGATTTCCTCCGCTTAAACTGTCAGGAAGGCTATTCCATGTACAACCTCATTGAATGGGTAAGACCTCGACTATCCGTGTTGCCTTATTGGTGTCACGACATGCTAATCCAATTCGTCCTTTGTTACAATAGTCATGGCGGAAGATGATCGAGGATGTTCACTATCCTGCCCCACAGCCAGAGGATCATAATCGCGATGAAGACCCTGGCTTTCGCGAGGATCCGGATATATACATGGAGTTCGATGATGGGGTATTTTATCAAGCGAGCCTTGACGGCTCGGAAGTGGCTATCACCGCCGACTACCCCCGCCCCAACCCCTTCTCCATTGTAAGTATACAGAGGGCTCTTAAAAGGAAGTCCCTACTTGCACCTTTATCCATTATACTGATCCGGACTTTAATAGGATCGGTGCTTGACGAGCCATACCTCCTCAAGGGCGAACCCTACGCAGGGTAGTCATTCAAAACAAAAGGGGACCGGGAGCGCCGCAGAAACCTCACAGCCTTCCAAGAGGTATGTCTGCTTAATACATGCCTAGGCACGAGCCTAGATTGTTTAAAGTCTCCTTTTATCTTTGATGTGAGGAAAAACACGTGGTAGACGGTGGGAAAATGCCCTATTAGCCGAATGTCCGCCAATCCGGTGCCGGACTCGCCAATTAGGACAAGAGTCGATGCAATGCCAGTTCCGCCACCTCATGAGGATTCGAACGACGTATCTATCACGAATTCCGAAGTGGAGAGCGTGATGACTCACCGTCGATTGAAAGAGGCCATGCGCGCTTTGGCCTTTTCCGAGCAAGGGTTTACCGCACTCAGCTCGGTGGATGCATATATCCGAGCCACTCGAGACGGACTTGCCGGAGTCACTCAGTTGTCCTCAAAGGATATACAGGTAAAGAATTATGCAATTTAGATAGTCATATGCCAGTAGCCCCCGAGACTTGAAGTGGGAGGCAAACCGATTTAAGGATCGATATGACCCGCAGGTTCTCAAAGTGAAGAATACTGCACTATCCCAGGAGCTAAAGATAAATCAGACGCAGCTAAATGCCATCACCGCCGAACTGGCGGAAATGAAAAAGGCCGCAATGAGCGCGTCCGGGAAGAAAAAACACAAGGAGGAAAAAGACAAACAATCCGAAGAGATAGAGAGCTTAAGAGCTCAGTTATCGGCCGTGCAGAAAGAATGAAAAGTTGAAGGGTGGCATGTTTGGTATGTCTTCCTTTCTTATTTAAAACCACCCTAGGGGCTCATGTTTAGTCCATAATTCGAAACGTCATGACTCTGTTGCTGCAGGCCTGTTAACTGGTCGACCGGAAGAAGAAGTATCCAGATTTCAAGGTGACGTGCTGAAGGAACTGTCCGTGGTACATGCTCGGGCCCGGAAAGCCATGAGGAGTATGATGAAGGTATTATGGCCATCTGATACCCCTCCAGAAAGTATGGAGGGCTTGGCAAACCTGTTCAAAGATGCCCGGCACCGGTTTGAGCTATGGAAGACATCCGCCTGCCGTGAAGGCACACGAGAAGCATGGGCCATGGTGTAAACACGTTTCACCAAGCTAGATCCAAATCATATGGCCCGAGTGGGACCACAGGGACCAGACGGGAAAGAAATTCCATTGAATTTGGTGTATGAACAAGTAATGATAGCTGTGAAGTATTCAAAGGAAGATTGTAGGTTAGACAGTCTTATATATGGAATAGATAAGGAATAGGTATTTGATTTAATGTATTAATGTACATTTTGATCGACCTGTACCTTTATCCGAACATGTGAAAAGTTTGTCATCGCAGGCTTTCGGCTTTAACCTCTGAACCAAAATGGTGGAGTGTTTCCGAATACTATTTGGAATGAAAAGAAGCATTCACTATGTCCGAAAACCAGGCAACCCAATCATTGTGATCGAACAGACAAATTTTTTAGTTCGGGATGTATGTTATATTACATATGTAAGAAACATCTTCCAAGGAGAATAGTTCCGTTAAGGGTTTCTTTCCTTGGGTTGGCATGCTGTAATTATGCGTGCCGTGGCTTTGGTCCACAATACGGAAAAAGCTGTCCTGTATGTTTGAAGAGTTACTAGAATGTAACAATCTATCGTTTGATTGTCGAGCAATTATTCTCTTAAGAACGCTAGCTTTCGGCTTCACCCGTCTGAGGTACAGGTCCAGATTACCCGGTTGTAACAATCGCAGAGGTGCTCCCTTTATGCCCTAGCCAAACAAATCGGGAACACATGGCATAAACACAAGAGCAAGGCAACACAGCTCGGCAAAAACTTAAGTCATAGTGGTGCATATAATGGCAAAAAGAGTGTATCTGAACAAATGACCTATGCATTGTGAGCTCCAGGCTCTGAATAATAATACGCTTCTGTTAAAGAAGCCCCCAGGTGTCGTGGGGTATACACATTTTAGGATGTGTACCCCTTAAGTGTTCGGCCTATCCGAACATGCCCTAGGAATCATACAAAAACGAGAAATAGAAAGAAATGAAGTGGAGAAAAAAACCCGAAAAATGAACATGACCGAACTTATGCGTAGAATCTTCAGAGCCAAGCAACGTTCCATGGGTTCGGCTCTAGGAGCCTATCCAATGCATTACGAATGCGATAGGCCCCTCCTGTGAGAACTTCATCTATGATAAAGGGACCCTCCCATTTTGGTTTGAGCTTGTCCTTCTTCTCTGGGAGGCGTAAAACGAGTTCACCGACATTATAAGTCTTGGCCCGCACTTCTCTTCTTTGGTATCTATGAGCCTGTTGTTGATAGAATGAGGAACGGGCTTTTGTAATATCGTGCTCCTCCTCCAGGCCGTATAGGCCGTCCTGCCGATCGAGCTCGGCCTCTCTCTCTTCATACATGCGCACTTGAGGTGAGTCATGAATAATGTCGCAGGGCAAGACAGCCTCTACGCCGTACACCCTGAAAAAGGGTGTTTATCCGGCCGTGCGATTGGGCGTGGTCCATAGTCCCAGAGTACGGAATCAAGTTTCTCGACCCAGTGTTTATCTGACTCCCATAGGGATCACACTAGTCTGGGTTTGATGCCGCTCATTATCAGGCCATTAGCCTGTTTGACCTGACCGTTTGTTTGAGGGTGATATACGGAGGCGTAATCGAGCTTAATGCCCTGTTTAGCACACCAATTTTTCACCTCATCGTCTATAAAGTTAGAGCCATTGTCAGTAATGATGCTGTGCAGGACACCATAACCGTGTACAACGCCGGGTATAAAGTCGATCACCGGCCCAGCTTCAGCCGTTTTACTGGTTTGGCCTCTATCCACTTAGTGAATTTATCCACCATAACCAGCAAATATTTCTTCTTGTGGCTGCCCCCTTTAAGGGGCCGACCATATCTATCCCCCAAACGGCAATAGGCCAAGTAATGGGGATTTTTCTTAGGGTAGTTGGCGGCATATGACTTTGATTGGCGAAAAGCTGACATCCTACACAGCGTTGTACCAGGGCTTATGCATCTGCCCGGGCCGTTGGCCAAAAGAAACCTATACGGAAGCCCTTGCTTACGTGGGCCCGAGCTGCGGCATGATGGCCACCAAGACCATCATGTATTTCTGCCAAGAGTTGTCGTCCCTCCTCTTCGGAGATACATCTTTGAAGAACTCTGGTAGTACTTTTCTTGTAGAGTTCGCCTTCGTGAACTTTGTAGGCTTTAGAGCATCGAACTATGCGATGGGCCTCATTCTGGTCATCAGGGAGCTCCTGCCTATTAAGGTAGGCCAGGTTCGGTCCATGGAGCAATGACAACCATGATTACATGGGCGGAAGGTGTCATTTCGGTGTCCGAGCCCTTGATGATATCAGGATTGTGTTCGGCATCTGGGGGTATGATCGGTGCTGGACTAGTATTTCCGCTCTCATCCTGCCATACCACGGATGGCTTGAAGAGCCTTTCCACAAAGGTGTTAGGCGGGACGGGGTCGCGTTTAGCGCCCATTCGAGCAAGGACGTCCACTGCCTGATTACTGTCTCAAGCAACGTGATGGAACTCGAGCCCCTCAAACCGAGCTGAAATTTTGAGTACGACATTTCGGTATGCCGCCATATTTGGATCTTTTGCATCGAATTCTCCATTTATTTGGGATATTGCAAGGTTCGAATCCCCACACACCTCTAGGCGTTGTATGCCCATAGAAACAGCCATTCGGAGACCGTTCAGTAGTGCCTCATAATATTCAGCCACGTTGTTGGAGTCTGTGTACATGATTTGTAATATGTAGCGGAGTGTGTCCCCTGTAGGGGATGTTAAGATAACACCAGCCCACAATCCGGCTAACATTTTAGAGCCGTCAAAGTACATTACCCAGTTGGAGTATGTGCTGTACTCTTTAGGGAGTTCGACTTTCGTCCATTCGGTGACAAAGTCGGCCAACACCTGAGATTTAATAGCTCAGCATGGCTTGTATGTTATTTCAAATGGTAAGAGCTCGATGGCCCATTTGGCTATGCGGTCGGTGGTGTCCTGATTATTTATGATGTCATTGAGTGGTACTTCGGATGCCACCATGATCGAACACTCTTGAAAGTAGTGCCGCAGCTTCCGGGATGCCATGAAGACCGCATACGCTATCCTTTGATAGTATGGGTATCGAGATTTGCATGGTGTAAGGACCACCAATACATAGTACACTGGTTTATGGAGTGGGAATTTGTGTCCCTCTTCCTCTCGTTCGATGATGAGTACCGCGCTCACCACCTGGTGAGTCGAAGATATGTAGTGCAACATAGGTTTGCCAACACTTGGTGCGGCAAGGATTGGTTTGCTTGCTAACAAGGTTTTTATTTCTTCCAATCCGGCTGTAGCCGCATCCGTCCATTCAAAGTGGTCGGTGCGTCGGAGCAGTCGATAAAGTGGCATCACCTTTTCTCCTAATCTGGAGATAAAGGGGCTTAAGGCTGCCACACACCCAGCTAATTTTTGGACCTGCTTAAAGTCTGTTGGCGTTGCCAATTGTGACAGGGCTCGAATTTTGACTGGGTTCGCTTCGACTCCTCGATTGGAAACAATGAACCCGAGTAGTTTTCCGGCTGGAACGCCGAAAACACATTTTTCCGGATTGAGACATATGTCATATGTTCGGAGGTTGTCGAATGTGAGGCGTAGATCGTCCACCAATGATTCGACATGTTTAGTCTTGATGACTACATCATATACGTATGCCTCCACTATCTTGCCAATTTGCTTTTCCAGACATGTTTGAATCATGCGTTGGTAAGTGACGCCAACGTTTTTTTAGTCCGAAAGGCATAGTGTTGAAGAAGAAAGGCCCATACGGGGTAATGAATGCCGTTGCAGCCTGGTCGGACTCCTTCATATTAATTTGATGGTATCCGGAGTATGCGTCGAGGAAACATAGTGAGTCATTCCTGCGGTCACATCAATGATTTGGTCCATGCGGGGTAGCGGGAAGGGGTCCTTAGGGCAAGCCTTATTGAGGTCCTTGAAATCGACACAAAGGCGCCAGGATTTGTCCTTCTTAGGCACCATGACCAGGTTCGCTAGCAAGTCCGGGTGTTTGATCTCTCTGATGAACCCGACTTCAAGTAATTTGGCTAGCTCCTCCCCCATAGCGTTTGCTTGACTGGTTTGAACCCCTTTATTATGTTGAGGCGATGCTCGGCCAGTCTGCGTGGTATTCCTGGCATATCCGAAGGATAATAGGCAAATATGTCCCAATTTTCATGCAGGAATGCTCGTAAGGCGACGTCGACCATCAGATCCAGCTATGCTCCAATGGAGGCTGTCTTGTTAGGATCCGTCGGGTGCACTTTAAATTTGTCTATTTCATCTGTTGGCTTGAAAGAAGTGGACTTGGGCTTCTTGTCGAGGATTACATCATTTTTGTCCACTGTGGAACACATAGTGGTTAGCTCCTCAGTCGCGAGGGCCTTGGATTGTGCCTCAAGGGCCAAGGATGCAGTTTTGTTTTCGACGTGGAGTGCTATATCCGAATCACTGGTGATAGTGATAACTCCGTTGGGCCCTGGCATTTTGAGCTTCATACCCGTAATGGGGTATGTCTTGAAAGCGTGTGAAGGTGTATCACCCCAACAGGGCGTGATATCCGCTATTGAAAGGTGCCACATGGAAGAGCAACTCTTCGGACCTGTAGTTCTCCAACGTGCCAAATACTACATCAAGTTTAATTTTCCCCGAGCATCGTGCTTCTCGACTAGGGATAATGCCTCGAAAAGTGGTACTGCTTTGCTCGATGCGACTCTTGTCCATTTGCATTTTATTGAGAGTGTCTTCGTAGATGAGGTCCAGTCCGTTGCCGCCGTCCATCAGCACTTTGGTGAGCTGAAAGCCATCCAAAGTTGGGTTTAATACCAAGGCGGCTTGTGCTCGGACTGATCGGGCCCTTGGTTCATCGTCGGTGGTAAAAGTTATTGCCGTATCATTCCAAGGATTTACTGTGGCTACTTGGTTAACTTCGGCGAGGTCGTGAGCGCCCTTTTGCGCAGATTATTTGAAGAAAAGGTCTCGAAGACCGTAAGGACATTGAGATCGTCATCCTCTGAAGAGTGTTTCTCTGGGGTAGTGTTGGTGAGGATGACCTCACCGCTCTTAGCCAACTGCCGGAGTACCCAACATACCCGAAGGCTATGCGTTGGTTCGGTATTCAACATCGTGTGTATGTGACAGGGCTTGTCGAGCAATTCGTCGAGGATAGTTCTATGTCCCATGAAGGGCTTGATTCTCTTGTCAATAGGCTGATGATCGGGTGCCCCGTAAGGGTGCATCCTTTTTATCCGTCCGGTGGGCTGCTTAAAGGTAGGAGGTTCCCATCGGGCGTTCTGGGTTTTCCAGGCGCTTTCCATTGCGCAGTACTTCTGTACTATGTGTGCCAAATCTGCAAAGTGCAGTATGCGGCGGCGGTTGAGGGCATTGAGGATTCCCTCGTCCGTATAGTTGTGGCAAAAAACTAAAATCGCGTCGTCGTCGCAGCAATCTTTAATCTTGTTCTTAACAAGGAGGAACCTGGCCTAGAAGTGATGGAATATTTCCTGAGGTTGTTGCATACATACATTAGGTCACATATGTCTGGAGGACCTAAATTGCTTGGGGAATATTGCTTGTGGTGGGTGGGCGGGCTGAAATCTAAACCCTAACCCACTATTGGATCCGGAGTTTGAAGAATCTCCGAGGTCACTAGTTTAGGATTAGTAAGGTCCTGAAGACTTCCGGACATAATGCCCAATCTTGTGTTCAGAGGACATGAGGTCTCTTCTCGAGGATGGGCATCCAGCTCGCAGGGCTCGGAAATCCGAAAATAGCTGGTGCTTAATTTAGGGGGAGAGGCGTTCTCAGCTCGTTCCTCAACAACCGCTACCAGGTGGGTGACCAGTGGGGACTTGATTTCCCTCTGATCGGGTTTAAGCCCAATCCGATCATAGTCTATTGTGACCCCCAGGGCGGCGATGTGATCTAGTAGCTCGTTCAAGGACGAGACATCTGCTGGATCCATCTTTTCGGAGTGTTCGAGGCTGACATGGGGATGATGTTTGGCGATTGTGGGGGCCGCCGTTGGCTTGACAGCCGAGCGAGCGCCCATGGTAAAACCGCCGAGCTAGAGGACCTGTCCTGGAGTTAAGGCCCCTCCAGAAGTAATATCATCATTAATGACAAGGCGAGCCATCAATCCTTTTGTCGAAAACACAAAGGAACTCTCAATGGAAGCACCAATGTCGGTGTCAAAACCGCCCGATCTCAAGTAGGGGGTGATACGTATCCAACGTATCTATAATTTTTCATTGTTCCATGCTATTATATTACCTATTTTGGATGTTTAATGGGCTTTAATATGCTCTTTTATATTATTTTTGGGACTAACCTATTAACCGGAGGCCCAGTGCTAGTTTCTATTTTTTTTGCCTATTTCAGTGTTTCACAGAAAAGGAATATCAAACGGAATCCAAGCGGAACAAAACCTTCGCGAGGATCTTTCTTGGAACGAACGCAATCCAGGAGACTTGGAGTAAAAGCCAGAGACGCAGTGAGGCAGCCACAAGGTAGGAGGGCGCGCCCAGGGGGGTAGGCGCGCCCCCACCCTCGTGGGCCCCTCGTTGCTCCACCGACGTACTTCTTTCGCCTATATATACTCTTATACCCTAAAAACATCCAAGGGAGCCATGAAACCACTTTTCCATCGCTGCAACCTTCTGTACCCATGAGATCCTATCTGGGGCCTTTTCCAGCGATCTGCTAGAGGGGGAATCAATCACGGAGGGCTTCTACATCAACACCATAGCCTCTCCGATGATGTGTGAGTTGTTTACCACAGACCTTCGGGTCCATAGTTATTAGCTAGATGGCTTCTTCTCTCTCTTTGGTTCTCAATACAAAGTTCTCCTCGATGTTCTTGGAGATCTATTAGAGGTAATATTCTTTTGCGGTGTGTTTGCCGAGATCCTATGAATTGTGGATTTATGATCAAGTTTATCTATGAACAATATTTGGTTCTTCTCTGAATTCTTATATGCATGATTTGATATCTTTGCAAGTCTCTTTGAATTATCGGTTTAGTTTGGCCTACTAGATTGATGTTTCTTGCAATGGGAGAAGTGCTTAGCTTTGGGTTCAATCTTGCAGTGTCCTTTCCCAGTGACAGTAGGGGCAGCAAGGCACGTATTGTATTGTTGCCATCGAGGATAATAAGATAGGGTTTATATAATATTGCTTGAGTTTATCCCTCTACATCATGTCATCTTGCCTAAAGCATTACTCTGTTCTTATGAACTTAATACTCTAGATGCATGCTGGATAGCGATCGATGTGTGGAGTAATAGTAGTAGATGCAGAATTGTTTCAGTCTACTTAACAGGGACATGATGCCTATATTTCATAATCATCGCCTAGATATTCTCGTAACTATGCGCTCTTCTATCAATTGCTCGGCAGTAATTTGTTCACCCACCGTAATACATGCTATCATGAGAGAAGCCACTAGTGAAACCTATGCCCCCCGGGTCTATTTTATATCATATAAGTTTCCGATTTACAATTCTAGTTACTATTTATTTTATTTTGCAATCTTTACTTTTCAATCTATACAACAAAAGTACCAAAAATATTTATCTTATTATCTTTATCAGATCTCACTTTTGCATGTGGCCATGAAGGGATTGACAACCCCTTTATCGCATTAGTTGCAAGGTTCTTGATTGTTTGTGCAGGTACTAGGTGACTTGCATGCAGTCTCCTACTGGATTGATACCTTGGTTCTCATTAACTGAGGGAAATACTTACGCTACTTTGCTGCATCACCCTTTCCTCTTCAAGGGAAAACCAACGCATTCTCAAGAGGTAGCAAGAAGGATTTCTGGAGCTGTTGCCGGGGAGATCTACGCTCAAGTCAAGACATACGAAGTACCCATCACAAACTCTTCTCCATAGCATTACATTATTTGGCATTTGCCTCTCGTTTTCTTACCCCCCACTTCACTTTTGCCGTTTCATTCGCCCCTTTTTCCATTCGCCTCTTTTCGCTCGCTTCTTGTGTGCTTGTGTGTTAGATCATTTATTTTCCTCATGGCTAGTTCTCCTATCATTGTTAACACTCCCAATAATGAACTTCTTATTTTTAAACAAACAGAGGGAGAAAACCTAAAAGATGCTTGGTATAGAATTTTCAATGCTCAAAATAGATCTATTAAAAAGCAATCTACTTCCGTTCTTCTTCACAATTTTTACGTAGGCATCGCTCTTTGGTATAGATATGTTCTTGACACCATTACCGGAGGGAATTTCTTGGGAAGCCATACTTTTGATTTTATAATGCTATGATAGATTTGTTAGGCCCATCACCTCTTTTGGTCAATGGAACTATTTTAACTTTGGAAGATGTGATGCAAAGGCTTGATATTATTGAAAATAAAATTACCACTGTAGAGTTAATTGAAGATTTGGATAAAAAGATCCACAACCAAATTACTCAATATGGATCTAAGGTAGGAGTTACTCTGAAAAATCTTAAGGAAAAGGAACCCATAGTCAATGAAAAGATAGATGAAGATTCCACTAGAATTGATAAACTAGAAGATATTATTACCAACTTGGGGTCCACTTTATCTGCCGTTAAAAACACCTCAAATCCTACTCCTACCAAAGTTTCCAAATTTATCTATGTTCCTAAAAATAAGGGTGAATCTTCTAGTAAGAAAAATGAAGATCTCAAATCAATATGTGTTCACCCCAACTTTTTAGATATCATTAAGGAACCTTTTTCTACAAATGAATTTCTTGATTTCCTACCTAGGAGTTTGATCATTTGTAAAAACAAAGAACCTCCTAAGGGTTATAAATGTTCAATTGAAGAATTGCATACCAAATATGACAATACCTAGATCTATTCTTGCTTTTATGCCTAGCTAGGGGCGTTAAACGATAGCACTTGTTTGGAGGCAACCCAATTTTATTTTTATTCCTTGCTTTTTGTTCCTGTTTAACAATAAATAAATCATCTATCCTCTGTTATGATTGCGTTTTTATGTTTTAATTAGTGTTTGTGCCAAGTAAAGCCTTTAGGATCTTCTTGGGTGATTGTTGTTTGATCTTGTTGAAAAAACAGAAAGTATGCGCTCACGAGAATAATTTTTATTTTTTTACCAGGGAGCGATAAAATACCAATTCCAACCACAATAGATCAATATACAAATTTTTTAGATTGTCCTAATTTTTCTGAATTTTTGGAGTTGCTGAAGTATTCTAAACCTACAGATTGCTACAGACTATTCTGTTTTTGACAGATTCTGTTTTCCGTGTGTTGTTTGCTTATTTTGATGAATCTATGGCTAGTATCGAGGGGTATGAACCATAGAGAAGTTGTAATATAGTAGGTTTAACACCAATATAAATAAATAATGAGTTCATTACAGTACCTTAAAGTGGTGGTTTGTTTTCTTCTACTAACGGAGCTCATGAGATTTTCTGTTGAGTTTTGTGTTGTGAAGTTTTCACGTTTTTGGGTAAAAGTTTGATGGATTTTGGAACAAGGAGTGGCAAGAGCCTAAGCTTGGGGTTGCCCAAGGCACCCCAAGGTAAAATTCAAGGACAACCAAAAGCCTAAGCTTGGGGATGCCCCGGAAGGCATCCCCTCTTTCGTCTTCATCTATCGGTAACTTTACTTGAGGCTATATTTTTATTCACCACATGATATGTGTTTTGCTTGGAGAGTATTGTATGATATGAGTCTTTGCTTTTTAGTTTACAACAATCATCCTTGCTGTACACACCTTTTGGGAGAGACACACATAAATCGGAATTTATTAGAATACTCTATGTTCTTCACTTATATCTTTTGAGCTAGATAATTTTGCTCTAGTGCTTCACTTATATCATTTTAGAGCATGGTGGTGGTTTTATTTTATAGAATTTATTGATCTCTCATGCTTCACTTATATTATTTTGAGAGTCTTTTAGAACATTATGGTAATTTGCTTTGATTATGAAATTAGTCCTAATATGATAGGCATCCAATATGGGTATAATAAAAACTTTCATATAGAGTGCATTGAATACTATGAGAAGTTCGATACTTCATGATTGTTTTGAGATATGAAGATGGTGATATTAGAGTCATGCTAGTTGAGTATTTTTGAATTTGAGAAATACTTGTGTTGAGGTTTGCAAGTCCTGTAGCATGCACGTATGGTAACCTTGTGTAACAAATTTGAAGCATGAGGTGTTTCTTTGATTGTCCTCCTTATGAGTGGCGGTCGGGGATGAGCGATGGTATTTTCCTACCAATCTATCCCCCTAGGAGCATGCACATAGCGCTTGGTTTTGATGACTTGTAGATTTTTGCAATAAGTATGTGAGTTCTTTATGACTAATGTTGAGTCCATGGATTATACGCACTCTCACCCTTCCATCATTGCTAGCCTCTTCGGTACCGTGCATTACCTTTTCTCAGCTCGAGAGTTGGTGCAAACTTCACCGGTGCATCCAAACCCTGTGATATGATACACTCTATCACACATAAGCCTCCTTATATCTTCCTCAAAACAGCCACCATACCTACCTATTATGGCATTTCCATAGCCATTCCAAGATATATTGCCATGCAACTTTCCACCGTTCCATTTATTATGACACGCTTCATCATTGTCATATTGCCTTGCATGATCATGTAGTTGACATCATATTTGTGTCAAAGCCACCGCTCATAATTTTTTATACATGTCACTCTTGAATCATTGGACATCCCGGTACACCGCCGGAGGCATTCATATGGAGTCATATTTTGTTCTAGTATCGATTTGTAATTTTTGAGTTGTAAATAAATAGAAGTGTGATGATCATCATTATTAGAGCATTGTCCTGTGTGAGAAAAAAAGAGAAAGGCCAAAAAAAGAGAAGGCCCAAAAATGAGAGAAAAAGAGAGAAGGGACAATGTTGCTATCATTTTTCCACACTTGTTCTTGAAAGTAGCACCATGAATTTCATGATAGAGAGTCTCTTATTTTGTCACTTTCATATACTAGTGGGAATTTTCATTATAGAACTTGGCTTGTTTATTCCAACGATGGGCTTCCTCAAAATGCCCTGGGTCTTCGTGAGCAAGCAAGTTGGATGCACACCAACTTAGTTTCTTTTGTTGAGCTTTCATACATTTATAGCTCTAGTGCATCCGTTGCATGGCAATCCCTACTCCTCGCATTGACATCAATTGATGGGCATCTCCATAGCCCGTTGATTAGCCGCGTCGATGTGAGACTTTCTCCTTTTTTTATCTTCTCCACACAACCTCCATCATCATATTCTGTTCCACCTATAGTGCTATGTCCATGGCTCGCGCTCATGTATTGCATGAAAGTTGAAAAAGTTTGAGAAAACTAAAGTATGAAACAATTTCTTGGCTTGTCATCGGGGTTGTGCATGATGGGAGCATTTTGTGTGATTAAAATGAAGCATGGCCAAACTATATGATTTTGTAGGGATGAGCTTTCTTTGGCTATGTTATTTTGAGAAGACATAGTTGCTTGGTTAGTATGCTTGAAGTATTATTATTTTTATGTCAATATTAAACTTTTGTCTTGAATCTTTTGGATTTGAATATTCATGCCACAATAAAGAAAATTACATTGAAAATTATGTAAGGAAGCATTCCACATAAAAAAATCTCTTTTTAGCATTTACCTACTCAAGGACGAGCAGGAATTAAGCTTGGAATGCTGATACGTCTCCAACGTATCTATAATTTTTGATTGTTCCATGCTATTATATTATCTGTTTTGGATGTTTAATGGGCTTTAATATGCTTTTTTATATTATTTTTGGGACTAACCTATTAATCGGAGGCCCAGTGCTAGTTTTTGTTTTTTTGCCTATTTCAGTGTTTTGCAGAAAAGAAATATCAAACGGAATCCAAACAGAACAAAACCTTTGCGAGGATCTTTCTTGGAACAAACGCAATCCAGGAGACTTGGAGTGGAAGTCAGAGACGCAACGAGGCAGACACAAGGTAGGAGGGCGCGCCCAGGGGGTAGGTGCGCCCCCACCCTCGTGGGCCCCTCATAGCTCCACCGACGTACTTCTTTTGCCTATATATACTCTTATACCCTAAAAACATCCGGGGAGCCACGAAACCACTTTTCCACCGCCGCAACCTTCTGTACCCGTGAGATCCCATCTAGGGCCTTTTCCAGCGATCTGCCCGAGGGGGAATCGATCATGGAGGCTTCTACATCAACACCGTAGCCTCCGATGATGTGTGAGTAGTTTACCACAGACCTTCAGGTCCATAGTTATTAGCTAGATGGCTTCTTCTCTCTTTGGTTCTCAATACAAAGTTCTCCTCGATGTTCTTGGAGATCTATTCGATGTAATATTCTTTTGCGGTGTGTTTGCCGAGATCCGATGAATTGTGGATTTATGATCAAGTTTATCTATGAACAATATTTGGTTCTTCTCTGAATTCTTATATGCATGATTTGATATCTTTGCAAGTCTCTTCGAATTATCGGTTTAGTTTGGCCTACTAGATTGATCTTTCTTGCAATGGGAGAAGTGCTTAGCTTTGGGTTCAGTCTTGCGGTTTCCTTTCCCAGTGATAGTAGGGGCAGAAAGGCACGTATTGTATTGTTGCCATCGAGGATAAAAAGATGGGTTTTATATCATATTACTTGAGTTTATCCCTCTACATCATGTCATCTTGCCTAAAGCATTACTCTTTTCTTATGAACTTAATACTCTAGATGCATGCTGGATAGCGGTCGATGTGTGGAGTAATAGTAGTAGATGCAAAATCGTTTTGGTCTACTTAACATGGACGTGATGCCTATATTTCATAATCATTGCCTCGATATATAACTATGCGCTCTTCTATCAATTGCTCGGCAGTAGTTTGTTCACCCACCGTAATACATGCTATCATGAGAGAAGCCACTAGTGAAACCTATGGCCCCCGGGTTTATTTTATATCATATAAGTTTCTGATTTACAATTCTAGTTTACTATTTATTTTATTTTGCAATCTTTACTTTTCAATCTAAACAACAAAAATACCAAAAATATTTATCTTATTATCTTTATCAGATCTCACTTTTGCAAGTGGCCGTGAAGGGATTGACAACCCCTTTATCGGGTTGGTTGCAAGGTTCTTGATTGTTTGTGCAGTTACTAGGCGACTTGCGTGTAGTCTCCTACTGGATTGATACCTTGGTTCTCAAAGACTGAGGGAAATACTTACGCTACTTTGCTGTATCACCCTTTCCTCTTCAAGGGAAAACCAACGCATGATCAAGAGGTAGCAGGGGGTCCCGAGCTGTGTGTCTGAGGATCGAAGGTAATAGGAGAAAAATTAAGGGGACACAATGTTTACCCAGGTTCAGGCTCTCTTAATGGAGGTAAAACCCTACTTCCTGCTTGATTGTCTTTGATGAGTATAGGGATTATAAGTGTTGATCTACCTCGAGATTGTAATGGATAAACCCAGATGTCTAGCCTATATGAATTATGTCCTCCCTATGGTCTAAACCCCCCGGTTTATATATACACCAGAGGGGTACAAACGTGATTTACAAAGGAAGGAAACAATGTATCCTGTCTCCAATCTTTCCCTCCACACATCCAGAAGTCCTATCCAAACACGGGGAACAATCTTTTGTTCTATCTTCATGGCCCATCAGCCTGACCCATGCTTCAAATAGGTCAGACACCTGATGACCCCCCAATCCAGGTCTCCCTCACTCATCATGAATGTTCAACATATCCATGAACTCCTTCCACTCAGCAGGCATCCTCTTGCCATTTGTCATCCAAGTTATGGTCCGCTTCTCGTTCTTGTGGAAGTATACAGAAGCAAAGAATTGAGCCACAAGCTCCGGGTCAAAGTCGAGGTGGAAAGTGATGATCTCCTCATTACCAAACCGCTCCACCAAATCTAGAGGCTCACCAAAATATGTTTGGTTCTTCTTCAGATGTTCCTTGTCAATCCACTAAACAGATACACAGATGTTCTTCTTGGCCTTGATCACATCTGGGAAGATGAGATTTTGTTGCTTGGTCCAAAACAAGCCATCCCCCCTGCTGAGTTCCCTAGGCCTGACGTAGGGGTTGAGCTTTCTTCGAATCATAAACTCTGCTTGAGGCATTTCATCCATGCTGACAGTTGGCTCCTTGAACTTGGTAGCTGTGGTATTGACGTGGCGTTGTGGAGCACTGGAGCCCTTAGGACCTTCTTGGTTGTGAAGATGCTTGGAGCTCGTGTCACGACTGGGATTCGGGCGCCTTGCACCGGAACTGGAGCCACAACCTATGACACACAACACAAACACACGAGAAGAGTGAGAAGGATTATTGCAAAGACCAAGGCCAAAACCGAATGAAACAAGTACAAATGAGATTGGGTGTGGCAAAACAAAGTAAATTTTAAGTCAATGGTAGTACTGGACCAGGATGCGGAAGAAACTATTTGCATCCGCTCTAACCATGGTAGTACTACGCCGGGTTGGCACGGTAGTACCGCGCTTAGAGCGGAAGTACCGCTCCAGGGGAGCGGTAGTACCGTACGAGGCCCACAACAGGCGGTAGTACCGCTCCAGGTGGGCAGTAGTACCGCACGGGGCGGATCTGGCACAAAATGCATCTGAGAACATCCGTAGATGAATCGGTACTACCGTTGATCAAAACTACGTTGTTGTACCACACCAAATAGCATATCTACTGCACTAGCACTCTCCAACAATCTCCTCTTGCTAAGATTTAGCCAAAAATCACAAGAACTACACATGCATCTCCCAAAACCTAGAAGCACACCAATGGGGCAAAGAGAGAGGGACTAAGGGAGATACTGGGTTCCGTGGCAAGAGGGCGAGGTGGGGATCGATCCCACCGGTTGGAATGCGAGGAGAGCAGCTGGAGACGGAGATCCGGCGAGGTCCTCTGGCGTCGCTCTTGGGTAGGAGAGATAGAGAGAGACGAAGTGAAGGGAAGGGATGAATGGGTATGGGGGAGTTGGAACTCCCCCTGCCCGCACTTAACCCCATGCGCTCTCGATAGCGCGGTAGTACCATGGGTCATCGCGGTAGTACCGCCCGAGCGGAAGTACCACACCCAGGGCAGTAATACTGCTCTATCAGCGGTAGTAAAAAATTACTGCCGCGATGGGAGCGGTAGTACCGTGCCATGGTCGCAGCTGTGCAAGCATAGATGCCACCCACCTCTAGCAGTAGTATCATGGCGAGCAACGGTAGTACCGCACACCCAAGAAAGTGCACGTTTCGCCAAAACAGAAAAACACAGTCTTTTCAATGCATACTATGAGCAAGCGGACACACAAAAGGCACAAACGAAGCAACTTAAACACAATCAAGGCCCAAAAAGAAAGAAAAAACACGACGAGGACCAAACATGAACCAAAACCTCTCAATAAGAGAGGGCGGTAGCCGGAGCCACCTATGTTTGAGTCAATTGGTATGGCACCGCGAAAAATTATCCGTGGGCCCATGACCAAAACTTGTCTTTGTAGCACAACTACCATCAACAATGGTGAATGTGAAAGAGTTGATCAATTTATGCATAATGGGGGGGGGAGAGTTCACTGAGAGAACAACACTCCCCCTATGTCCATGCCCACTCCTAAACAGGACATCAAGATGAGTATGGTGGGTGTGCAAAGGTTCAAGCCACATTGCTCAAATCAATGATATTTAGCTCATGCCTTAACTCGCAAAATCTTGCTTCATCCAAGGGCTTCGTGAAAATATCTGCAAGGTTATCATGAGTGTTGACATAGGTGAGCTCAATCTCCCCTCGCCTAATGTGATCCCGGATGATTTGATACTGAATCTCAATAGATTCATAAGGTAATTTAATTTTCTTTCTAGGAAAGTGTTCCATGCCTTTCCTTAACGGAAATTGGAAACTAATATTTCCTTCATTCATATGAATAATTGCACTAATCGTTGTAAGGAAAGGTTTACCAAGAATAATAGGACATGAACAATTGCAATATATATCAAGAACGATAAAATCTATGGGCACGTAATTCCTATTTGCAACAATAAGAACATCATTAATTCTTCCCATAGGTTTCTTAATAGTGGAATCCGCAAGGTGCAAGTTTAAAAGAGCAATCATCAACATCACGGAAACCTAACAAATCACACAAAGTCTTTGGAATCGTGGAAACACTAGCACCCAAATCACACAAGGCATAGCATTCATGATCTTTAGTTTTAATTTTAATAGTAGGTTCCCACTCATCATAAAGTTTTCTAGGGATAGAAACTTCCAACTCAAGTTTTTCTTCATAAGATTGCATCAAAGCATCAACGATATGTTTGGTAAAAGCTTTATTTTGACTATAAGCATGAGGAGAATTTAGCACGGATTGCAACAAGGAAATACAATCTACCAAAGAGCAATTATCATAATTAAATTCCTTGAAATCCAAAATAGTAGGTTCATTAACATCAAGGGTTTTGATCTCTTCAATCCCACTTTTATCAATTTTAGCATCAAGATCTAAAAACTCCGAATTTTTGGAACGCCTTCTAGGTAAAGGTGGATCATATTCAGTCCCATCATTATCAAGATTCATATTGCAAAACAAAGATTTAATCGGGACACATCAATAACTTTTAGATCTTCATCTTTATTATCATGGAAACTAGAAGAACACACTCTTATAAAGGAATCTTTTTTAGGACGTATCCTAGCGGTTCTTTCTTTGCACTCATCAATGGAAATTATCATGGCTTTAAGAGACTCATTGATATCATGCTTAGGTGGAATAGATCTAAGTTTCAAAGAATCAACATCAAGAGAAATTCTATCAACGTTCCTAGCCAACTCATCAATCTTAAGCAATTTTTCTTCAATCAAAGCATTGAAATACTTTTGCGAAGTAATAAATTCTTTAATATTAGATTCAAAATCAGAGGGCAACTTATTATAATTTCCATAAGAATTGTTGTAGGAATTACCATAATTATTAGAGGAATTGCTAGGATAAGGCCTAGGATTAAAGTTTCCTCTATACGCGTTGTTACCAAAATTGTTCCTACCAACAAAATTCACATCCATAGATTCATTATTATTCTCAATCAAAGTAGACAAAGGCATATCATTAGGATCAGAAGAAAGACTTTTATTAGCAAATAATTTCATAAGTTCATCCATCTTTCCACTCAAAACATTAATTTCTTCTATCGCATGCACTTCTTTATTAGTTTATCTTTCAGTGTGCCATTGAGAATAATTAACCATAATATTATCTAGGAGTTTAGTAGCTTCTCCTAAAGTGATTTCCATAAAAGTGCCTCCCGCGGCCGAATCTAATAAGATTTCTAGAAACAAAATTCAATCTGGCATAAAAATTTGTATAATCATCGACAAATTCAAACCATGTGTTGGGCAATTTAGTATCATTAATTTCATTCTCTCCCAAGCTTGTGCAACATGTTCATGATAAATCTGCTTAAAATTCATAATATCGTTTCTAAGAGAGATGATCTTAGCGGGAGGAAAATACTTAGAGATAAAAGTATCTTTGCACTTATTCCAAGAATCAATACTATTTTTAGGCAAAGACGAAAACCAAGCTTTAGCACGATCTCTAGAGATAAAAGGAAATAGCTTCAATTTAACAATATCATTGTCCACATCTTTCTTCTTTTGCATATCACACAAATCAACGAAGCTATTTAGATGGGTAGCGGCATCTTCACTAGGAAGGTCGGAAAATAGATCTTTCATGACAAGATTCAGTAAGGCAGCATTAATTTCACAAGATTCAGCATCGGTAAAGGAGCAATCAGAGTGCTAATAAACTCATTGTTGTTGGTATTGGTAAATTCACACAATTTAGTGTTATCTTGAGCCATCGTGACAAGCAAGCAATCCAACACACAAGCAAACGAGGAACGGGCAAGAAAAAGGAAAATAGAGAAAGAGAGGGAGGATAGAGAGAGAGGGGGCGAATAAAACGGCAAGGGTGAAGTGGGGGAGAGGAAAACGAGAGGCAAATGGCAAATAATGTAATGCGGGAGATAAGGGTTTATGATGGGTACTTGGTATGTTGACTTTTGCGTAGACCTCCCTGGCAACGGCGCCAGAAATCCTTCTTGCTACCTCTTGAGCACTGCGTTGGTTTTCCCTTGAAGAGGAAAGGGTGATGTAGCAAAGTAGCGTAAGTATTTCCCTCAGTTTTTGAGAACCAAGGTATAAATCCAGTAGGAGGCTATGCGCTAGTCCCTCGCACATGCACAAAACAAATAAATCCTCGCAACCAACGCGATAAGGGGTTGTCAATCCCTACACGGTCACTTACGAGAGTGAGATCTGATAGATATGATAAGATAATATTTTTGGTATTTTTATGATAAAGATGCAAAGTAAAATAAAAGCAATGAAAATAACTAAGTGTTGGAAGATTAATATGATGAAGATAGACCTGGGGGCCATAGGTTTCACTAGTGGCTTCTCTCAAGAGCATAAGTATTTTACGGTGGGTGAACAAATTACTGTTGAGCAATTGACAGAATTGAGCATAGTTATGAGACTATCTAGGTATGATGATGTTTATAGGCATCACGCCCGAGACAAGTAGACCGACTCCTGCCAGGATCTACTACTATTACTCCACACATCGACTGCTATCCAGCATGCATGTAGAGTATTAAGTTCATAAGAACGGAGTAACGCCTTAAGCAAGATGACATGATGTAGAGGGATAAACTCATGCAATATGATGAAAACCCCATCTTGTTATCCTCGATGGCAACAATACAATACATGCCTTGCTGCCCCTACTGTCACTGGGAAAGGACACCACAAGATTGAACCCAAAGCTAAGCAGTTCTCCCATTGCAAGAAAGATCAATCTAGTAGGCCAAACCAAACTAATAATTCGAAGAGAGTTGCAAAGATAACCAATCATACATAAAAGAATTCAGAGAAGATTCAAATATTGTTCATAGATAAACTTGATCATAAACCCACAATTCATCGGTCTCAACAAACACACCGCAAAAGAAGATTACATCGAATAGATCTCCACAAGAGAGGGGGAGAACTTTGTATTGAGATCCAAAAAGAAAGAAGAAGCCATCTAGCTACTAACTATGGACCCGAAGGTCTGAGGTAAACTACTCACACTTCATCGGAGAGGCCATGGTGTTGATGTAGAAGCCCTCCGTGATCAATGCCCCCTCCGGCAGAGCTCCAGAATAGGCCGCGTGATGGGATCTCGTGGATACAGAAAGTTACGGCGGTGGAATTAGGGTTTTGGCTCCGTATTTGATTGTTTGGGGGTACATAGGTATATATAGGAGGAAGAAGTACATCAGTGGAGCAACAGGGGGCCCACGAGGGTGGAGGGCGCGCCTGGGGGGATGGGGGGGGGGGGTAGGCGCGCCCCTACCTCGTGGCTTCCCTGTTGGTTGCTTGACATAGGGTCCAAGTCTCCTGGATCTTGTTCGTTCCAAAAATCACGTTCCCGAAGGTTTCATTCCGTTTGGACTCCGTTTGATATTCCTTTTCTTCGAAACCCTAAAATAGGCAAAAAACAACAATTCTGGGCTGGGCCTCCGGTTAGTAGGTTAGTCCGAAAAATAATATAAAAGTGGATAATAAAGCCCAATAATGTCCAAAACAGAAGGTAATATAGCATGGGGCAATCAAAAATAATAGATACGTTGGAGACGTATCACGTGTCGAAGCGAGGCAGAGCGGCGACGGATCGGAGGGGCCCCGTTCCCATCCCCGATAAAGCTAATGGACACCTACGTAGCACATTTAATGCACTTTGTCCCGTAATGCCGTGCGATAAGCTCGCACACTGTAGACCTTTCCACCTCCTATGTGCCACTGTGGCAACCCCTTTTTCCTATAAAAGGAGGCCAGAGGCGACGAGGAGAGGGATTCGGCTTTTTGGAACGGGACATCCACCGTAGCTAGTTCAAAAAGCTCAAGAACACTCAATACATCCACCAAAGCAGGACTAGGGTTTTACGCATCCTCGTGGCCTAAACCTGGGTAAACGATTCGTGTGCTAGCTCCTAAACCTGCTCTTCTCACGACCCCGCGCCCGCCGACCGTAGAAGGGATCCCAGTGATCCCATCGGTGTCGTTCCCACTGACATCTTTGGCGCGCCAGGTAGGGGGGGGGCGCAGTTGTGAGAATCTGGTTTAGCGGCCGGCGTAGCAGTTTCTCGTGGCCAAGGCTTCCAGAGAAGAAGACGACCAAGAGAACGACGCCGCCTACAAGCACGAAGGACGCCGGTGCGGCGATAGGAAAGCTAAGTCATATGAAACTTTAAGCAATTTACTTTTTATATATGAGGTTATTGTCCTCGAAGGTCCTGCCCTATGTATGAAAGCCTGCACGCAAAGGGGCCCTTCCGCAATTGGCAACACCCTTGTTCTGTTTCGAGTCCGCTCAACAGCTCAAGCGGCCGCGTCGAGAGTGGCAGGGTAGCCTTCCGCAATTGGCAATGCTCTTGATTCTGACTCGAGTTAAGCTCGGCAGTTCGAGTGGCCGCGTTGAGAGCGGTAAGGTGGTTCGCTTGGCAGCAAGCACACCCGACATGGCATTGGGGATCCGTCCTCAAGGTGCCGCCCTGGGTTTACGCGCTGGCAAGCCTACCCGTTTAACGTAGGGAAAACATACAAAGGGAAGATCGAATAGGAAGATAACATGCATCGTACCAAAAGTGCTGCAGAGTTATATTACATCAATTGTTGCTGTGGTTCTAACTAAATATAAAAACTGCTTTGGTCATGAACCTGCAGCGGCTGTGGGAGACGGGGTGCCTAATCTCGGCGCTGGCCCTCCACCCTCTTGATTCCGCTGATGCGGCTGATGATGGGCTTGATACGCTCCTTGAGCGCCGCGAGGTCCACACCCGCCGGCAAGATATCCAGCGAGGCGTCGAAGTCGAGGTTGGGGTTCCAGTACGCCATCTTGGTGAGAACCTTGGTCATGGAACCCTAGCAAAGCCTCCGGGACTCATCGGCCAGCGAGGCCGCTCGGTTGGCATGAAGCCGCTCCAAGGCACCGACAACCCTCTCAAAGAACAGGGTCAGGCCGTAGTTGGTGCTCAAGTTCGGCTCCGGGGCGTACCTCACATCCGGCACCCCATGGTAGCCAACTGCGTGGTGGCCTTGTCGGCAACGGCAGCGAGGCGATTGAGCCAGTGGTTCTCACCCTCCACATGCTCCTTGTGGGTGAGGGCGTCGTCCTTCCGCAGCTGCTTCTCGGTCTCCAGATTCTTGGTCAGGGTCTCCTCCCGGGCCTTGCTCTCCGACAACATCTCCTCGAGACCCTTCAGCTTCAGCCTGAGGTCTTTGATGGAGTTGTTGGCCTCGGAGAGCTCCCTAGCCCTGCTGAGGACCGCACCCTGCGCCTCCATTAGAGCGCTGTTGAGCGTGTACTTATCCTTGGAAAGCATCAAGACCTAGTTTTTCAGCCCGTCCCGCTCCACCTCCAGCTCCTTCATCTTGTCGGCGTGAACCTGAGCCTGGGCATTGAGTGTCTCCCTATGCCTCTGCTCCAGCACCTGGGTCCACTCCATGACGAGCTTCTCCACCTCCTCATCCTTGCCGCAGAGCATTGCGGCAAGCTTCTCCTCATGCGCGGCAAGGTCCTCCTCCTAGGAGTTCAGCGCGGCCTGGTGCTGGGCTCGAGCAGCCTCGGCTGTGGCGGCCAAGTTCTCCGCCGTCTCTTGAGCCATCTCAATGTCGGCCCGCTTCATGGTGAGCTCCACCTCATGCTTGGCCAGCTCGCCCTGGGCGGCCTTCAGCTCCTCACAAGCTTGGCGGAACCAAGTCTGCGTCTCGGCGACGCGTACCTTGAGGTCAGCCTCCGCCTTGTCCACCTTTGTCGCCCTAGACTTGGCCTTGTCCATGCGGGCACGGTGGAGCGCCTGGAGCTTCCGGAAGTTGGCACCCATGGCCTTGAGAAGTCGCTCCTCCTGAGAACCATCGCCACCGGCGCTCGGCTCGTCAACAACCTTGAGCCCGGCGGTGGCAAGCACCTCTTCGTCAAACACCTCTCCCTCGATGGGCGCCCTAGAGCTCGACGACCCTAGGAGGTGGACGAAAAGGTCGTCGCTCACCCCCAGGTACGTGCCGGAGCTAGAGGCAGCAGAGGAGGAAGGCTTGTCATCTACCACCTCTTCCTCGGCAGCGGCCTTGCCGGCCTCCTCGGCAGTAGCCTTGCCGGGCTCCCTGGTGGGCCCCTTGGTGGCGTCTTCAGCATCGCCCCTAGCGGCCTCCTCGGCGGCGATCTTGTCGGCCTCCGCCACGGCGCCCTTGGCAAAATCCTCGATGACGGTATCTATGTCCTCCGGATCCACCGAAGAAGGACCTAGATACTGAGAAGGGGATAAAGCGAAGCCAAGAACAGAAAAGGAAAAGGCAGGAATGGAAGGCAAGTGGCTCACCCGTGCCGGGCTGGGAAGCAGAGGTCCCCTCCTCGCCAACATTTGGCGCCGAGGCGAAGCCACCAGCGCCTGAGTTCTCCTCCTCCTCCTCCTCCGTGTGCATGGGGTCGGTGCTTGGCGCCCTTGCCAGAGACGCCCCTTGGGGCGGCGTGGTCGATGGGGGTGGGGTGTTGGGGATAGCCCTTTGCGGTTCCTGCTGCTGCTAGCCTCCTCCTGCAATCACGGCAAGGTCAGCACCAAGGGATCGTGCCCCCAACACACGTCGACGGGGAGTGAGTGGCGAACTTACGCTGGGGGCTGCGCTGGGGGCTGCGTCGGGGGCTGCTGTCCGGACTGCTCACCACCACTAGTGGCGCCTTAGAAGTGCCCGCCGGGGGCTGGCCGCCCGCCGAAGACCTGGCCCTCTTCACCCTTTGGGCCAGTGTCTCCGCATCCCTGCCGAGAAGAAAACAAGTGAAGATAAGAAGCACAGTTTGAGGAGCCGGAGATGACGAAAGGAAACGACACTTACTCGTCCTCCACCTCCTCTTATGCTGCCTTCCTCTTCCTCCTCGGGCTGAGAGACCCGAGGTCAAAGAAGGCCTCCGTGTCATCGCCTGTGAGAGGAGGGGAAGTAGATGGAGGAGGGGAAGCAGGCGGAAGTGGGGAACGCTTGGACGAAGAAGAGGCAGATGCTTTCTTCTTCGCCACCGCGACCTTCACCAACTTCTTTGCTGCCGCGGCCCTCGTTTGGCGCGCAGACATCTCCTGGGCATGCCGGGGTTGTGCGGTCCTGCTGGGCCAAACCGGCTCGCCGGAGCTGGCCCGCCGCAGGACTCGCCCTTTTCCCACGGCTGGGGGCTCGACAGCTTCAGTTTCCTCCTCGGACGACTCGTCGTCGCCATCCTCGATGAGAGGGACCCCGGTGCAGGTGCTACTGGCCTTCCCAGTAGACTCTGCCTAGTGGGAGAGTTCCTTCTCCTCTGCGGCTGCCGCGGTCTTGTCCTCCATGCTGCCTGTGCTACCGGCCTTCTTGGCGAGCTTCGCCTCCGTCGCCCTGGCGACGATGTAGTCCAACTCCGCCTGGGTGGTGTCCTGAACGAGCCTTGGCTCGTCGCGGACGTACTTCTCCTCCAGACTATCGAAGAACTCCTACACCTGGTCCTCCGGCAGCTCGGCCCAATTGGGGACGGGGCCATGCGCGTTGCAGTCCGGCATCATGGTGATGATGTCGTTCCGGCATGAGTTATTGCTCAGCGAGTCCACCCCCACCGGCAACCCGAAGAAGGGCCCCTTGGTGGCCTCGCCGGACTGCTCGGCCTTGCCGTCGCGGCCCACATCAAGTTGGAAGAGCCACCGGCAGAAGTGAACATGCGCCAGCACCGTGAAGTTGTGGTCGAGGCCAGGGCGAAGCCTCATGATATCAGCCGCATTCGTGAAGAGCCAGGCCGGCCTCCCCTTGTTATGAAGCGGAGCGATTCGGCGGCGGATGAAATCCGCCCCGATCATCTCAAGGGTGAGCCCGGCCTCAGTGAGGCGAAGAATGCGGGTGATGACGATCTTGAGCTTGTCGTCCTGGGCGTCGACGTCGCCCCAGTCGGTCCTGCGAACTGGCAGCGCCTGGCGAACCCGGCAGAACTCCTGCGGGTCGTCCTCCTCGATCTAGCCCCACCGGCCCTGCCATTCTTCCCACCTCTCCTTCTGGGCTCCCTCTGGGTACGCTCCTTTGGACCTTGGGATCCAGGCAACACAACCAGAGATGGCGCCTCCCCTTGGATGCGAGGGTAAAAGTAATGGCGGAAGAGCGCCATATTGGGGACGACTCCGGTGAAGCCCTCATAGAGGTGGGCAAAAAGAGACATGCATGACACATCATTTGGAGTAAAGTCTAGGAGGTGGAAGGCAAATGTGTGCATGACATCATTGAAGAAATCGGAGAAAGGGGGGCAGAGGCCGCAAGAGAAGTAGTCAACGAAAAACGGGTACCGATTCGGGGCGGCCTCAGTGCAGTTGGCGGGGACAACGCGCATGGCTGGATGCCCCGTCACCTTCCCCCCATCTTGCACCCCCACAGGGGCCTGAAGCTGTCTCGAAGCTCGAACATATCGACCATCAAGGGGAAGTAGGCGAGTTGCGTCCGCCGCGCCGCCAACTCACTCTCTGGTGGCTCCGTCGCTCCGGCATCCTTGGCCATCCCTTTGCCCTTGTTGGTTTTGGGGGCCATGGCGGCTGCAAGAGGCGAGGGGAGGAGGACAGCGAAGACGCAGCGGCGGCAAGAAGGGGCAGAAGCTTGAGAAGGAAGGACAAAGGGACGGCGGTCCCGAGATTGGAAAAGGCGCATGGGGGGGGGGGTAAAGTGAGCAGCGCACCCGTGGTTATTCCTCTTTTTATGGGGAAGGCGTGGGCCGCCTCCTCTCCCATTAACCATGATGTGACGCATCCATGTGGGAACCGCCCCCACGCATGACCCCCACATCACGCACGACCCTATGTGTCGCGCGTTCAACACGGGTCGTGGGGAACCGCAGCGGATGAAAAATTACTGCGGTAAAATCCCGCCCCGACTGCCCGCGCACCGTTTTGGGCCTGGCCCAATAACGCATCGCACTTATGTGTGGCCCAGGCCCGTCGGCTCCTGTCGGTGTACAAAAGTAGGGGCTCTCCTTTTGACCCCTTTACTTGCGCACAGGCAGTCAAAGCCACGCGCCGCGGCCACACTTAGCAGGGCAGAGGAGGGAAGCCGGAGATAAGCTGAAGCACAAGACAACCAAGGTGACGCCAAGACTAGAAGCGCAGGAGGGCAAGAGGCCGAGGTGGACTCCCTCGGCAAGATCCTTGCCGAGGCGGGCCCCCGCACCCCGGCAAGAGCGTTGCCAGGGCAACTTGCCCAACACCAGCAAAGCGAGCCACCCTTGATCCCAAAGGTTCCGAACGCTGTCAACAACTGTGTTGGAACCCAGGCTCGGGAGGCGCCTCTCTGGTGGCATGCAAATCTTCGTCAAGATCATAAACATATGAGTTAAGATGAGGACCAGAAAACGACGACCCTCGGCAGGATCCTAGCCGAGGAAATCCACAAGACCCCCAGCAAGACCCTTGCCGGGGATGACAGCAACGCCACGGCAAGACCCTTGACGAGGGCATCCACAGGGCCACTTCCAGGCCCGCACCAGCTAATACTCTGCCGCTTTTCACATGCAGCTGCTAGCCCAACCAGCTAGGCAGGCACCTACGTGGCAACATGCAGCTTCTAGGCCAAATCAGCAAGCACCCGCGTGGCGGCATGCAGATCTTCATGAAGGCCCTACCACCGCGCCACCTCAGCTGCTTGCCTTCCTACATGGCACTGCATGCATCGCTAGCCTGGGCGCGTGTCGAAGCGAGGTGGAGCGGCGACGGACGGGACGTGCCTCGTTCCCGTCCCCGATAAAGCTAATGGACACCTACATAGCACATTTAATGCACTTTGTCCCGTAATTCCGTGCGATAAGCTCGCGTAGTGTAGGCCTTTCCACCTCCTGTGTGCCACTGTGGCAACCCCTTTTTCCTATAGAAGGAGGCCTGAGGCAACGAGGAGAGGGATTCGGCTTTTTGGAACAGGACAGCCACCATAGCTAGTTCAAAAAGCTCAAGAACACTCAATACATCCACCAAAGCAGGACTAGGGTTTTATGCATCCTCATGGCCCGAACCTGGGTAAACGATCCATGTGCTAGCTCCTAAACCTGCTCTTCTCATGACCCCACGCCCGCTGACCATAGAAGGGATCCCAGTGATCCCATAGGTGTCGTTCCCATGGACAACGTAGGGCTTGTTTAAGGCTATAGAGTGCCTTATCGAGTTGGTACACATGATTGGGGAACTTGGGATCGTCAAACCCTGGTGGTTGTTTGACATACACCAACTCATTAATAGGACCATTAAGAAAAGCACTCTTCACATCCATTTGTTGCAACTTGAAGTTATGATGAGAAGCATAAGCAATCAACAAACAAATAGATTCAAGGCGAGCAACGAGAGCAAAGGTTTCACCGTAGTCGATACCCTCAACTTGGCAGTAGCCTTGTGCTACCAAACGAGCCTTGTTGTGAACGATAATCCCATGAGCATCTTGCTTGTTCTTGAATATCCACTTTGTTCCAATAACATTATGGTTCTCGTTTAGCCTTGGCACCAATTTCCACACCTTGTTGTGCTTGAAGTGGTTGAGTTCTTCATGCATGGTATTAAGCCAATCCGGATCCTCGAGCGCCTCATAAACCTTTTGGGGTTCAACACAAGAAACGAATGGGTGATGTTCACAATAGTATGCTAATTGTCTACGAGTGCTTATCCCCTTTCTTAAGCTTCCAAGCATATTCGTCATGAGATGATCTTTGGTAGTGAGCTTGGGACGCAATCTTGGTGGCACGACGCTCCAATTCCTCCTCAAGAGAGAGTTGAGGAGCGGTAACTTGATCATCTTGAGCGTCCTCTTGAGCTTGCTGTTGATCTTGAGCTTGCTCTTGATCTTGAACAAGCTTGGTGGTAACAACTTGACCTTGGGCATCACTTGGTGGATCACCACCATGTTGAGGTTGATCTTGCCCTTGATCTTATTCATTTGGTTGAGGGCGTTCACTTTGTTCTTAGGAAGCGTGTGGGTCTTGGGTTGGTGATGGTTCCACTTGAGTGGAACATTGTCCTTCTCCTTCGGCCACAAGGGGTTCCTCAATGGGTAGGATATGACCAACACCCATTCTTCTTATGGCTTGGGGAGGAATTTCATAACCTACATCACAAGTACCACTTTGCTCCACTTGGGAGCCATTATTCTCATCAATATCCATGTTACACGTCTCCTCAATGAGTCCCACGGACTTGTTGAGGACATGATAAATATTAGAGTTTGTAGCATAACAAACAAAGATGCCCTCATGAGCTCTAGCCTCAAATTTAGACAAACACACACCTTTCTTGAGAATGAAACACTTACAACCGAACACTCGGAAGTACTTGAGGTTGGGCTTGTTGCCAGTGAGTATCTCATATGGAGTCTTGTTCAAGCCTTTGCGGAGATAGAGCTGACTGGATGAATGACAAGCGGTGTTGATGGCTTCGGCCCAAAAGTTGTAAGGAGAGTTGAACTCCGCCATCATGGTTCTTGCCACATCCATCAAAGTCTGATTCTTCCTCTTCGCTACATCATTTTGTTGAGGGGTGTATGCTGCAGAATATTGATGCTTGATCCCCTCATCACTAAGAAACTCATCCAAGGTGTAGTTATTGGACTCGGTGCCGTTGTCACTTCTTATTGTCAAGATCTTTGCATTGTGTTCACGTTGAGCTTCATTTTCAAAGTCGATGTTGGTTTGTTGGGTCTCACTCTTCCTCTTGAAGAAATATACCCAAGTGTATCTTGAATAATGATCCACAATCACCAAGCAATACTTTATACCCCCAAGATTATCAAAGGATGGAGGCCCAAAGAGATCCATGTGAAGGAGCTCCAAGGGCCTCTTCGAGTAGATGATAGTCGTGGGAGGATGAGCCTTCTCATGTAGCTTTCCTTCAATACAAGCACTGCAAGCACGATCTTTGCCAAAACTAACATTTGTTAGTCCACGGACATGGTCCCCCTTGAGAAGACTTTGCAAAGATCTCATATTGACGTGGGCTAAATGGTGATGCCTAAGACATCCCACGTCAACTTTAACCATTAGGCATGTCACGGTCTTAGTGGGTTGCTCCGAAAAGTTAATCACATAAAGACCGTTCTCTACATGCCCAACAAAGGCAACTTTAAGAGTCTTGCTCCACAAGAGGGCCACAGTATTAATATCAAAGAAAGTGACAAAGCCCATGAGTGCAAGTTGACGAACGGAAAGTAAGTTGTATGCAAGGGACTCAACAACCATGACTTTCTCAATCATGAGATCATAAGAAGTGACAACCTTGCCAAGACCCAATACCTTAGAAGATGAGGCATCACCCCACTTGACATTGGTGGGCATAGATGAAACCTTGTGCACGTCCACCACCAAGTCCTTGCTTCCGGTCATATGATTTCTGGCTCCACTATTGAGCAACCATGATCCCCCACCGGAAGCAAACACCTACAAGAGATCAATGCTTGGTTTTAGGTACCCATTTTGTAACGGGTCCTTTGATGCTAGTAATAAGGGTCTTAGGAACCCAAGCAGACCATTCAATGTACTCATAAGAAGAACCAACAAATTTGGCATAAACATGCCCATCACTAGCGCCACATAACACATAAGAAGGGTTAAAGTCGTTGGCTTTGTTGGAAGGAGTGGCATTGCCGTTCTTGACACCACCACCCTTCACATTGTTATTCTTCTCCTTAGAAGCACCCTCTCCCTCCTTCACAAAAGTTTGCTTGAGAGGAGGAGGTCATTTGGCCTTGTCATTCTTCTTCTTATTCTTGGACTTGGGTGCAAACCCAATTCCCTCCTTGCCCACAACTTCCTTTTGATTGCTCAAAAGTTTGTTAAGGTTCTTCTCACCTTGTATGCAAGACACAAGGCCTTTCTCATGTTGCTCCTTCAACTTTGAATTCTCCTCCACAAGATGCACATGCTCACAACCACTAGTATGCGTTGGTCCTATACAAACGGGTTTTAACCCCTTTTCGCGACGGCATTTGGAACCGTCGCCAAGTGAGTGTGGGCGATAGGGGGGTCCTTCCCACACGACCCAAAAACCTTTAGGGATATGCCCTCCTGGCACATAGGCTCAGCAAAATGAGGTCGTGTGCGACCGATGAGCGCTCAAATATGGAAATATGTACAGTAGAGCTAAAAAATACAATTATACGACGAAATTGTTTCCGTTTGCAAGTACATCCCACACAGTCAGTCCCCACTAAACGTTTCTGTTCGTATGTACATCCCACACAGTCGCTCCAAGAAAAAACATTTCCGTTCACAGGTACATCACACACAATTTTTCCCGTTAAATCATTTGCGTTATTGAATGCATCACACATGGTCCATAGAAGAAACTGTGTGGAAAAGGCTGTCCATCACACATAGTTTTTATGTGGTAAACATTTGCGCAAGGTGGCGTAACACAATTGTTTTTCAAGAGAAATTCATGTGTGATTGTTCACTGATCCAACACGGTTTATTCCTAGAAACTGTGTGCGTTGCCCGAGGTCATCGCCCATGGTATTTTTTCAACAATCGTTTGCAATAGCAAAACCCAATTAGAAGGCTAATTATCCGATTATTCATAATCCATTTATTAATCTAATTAAAATTTCATATTAAGCACACAATATATTTTATTTTCTAATTGGAATACATCAGAGTATACCATCATATAGCTTCAGCACTCAGCTACCCCATTACACAACTACACCAGGACCAAGTTTCACATGCAACATCTATAACCTTTTGAAATTAGCATCATAGACGGTACATAGACAGATGTATCTTATCTGGAAAACTGCTGAAGCAGAAAGTGAATATTGATTCTTCATTGATGTTGAAGGTCTTTGTAACTTTAGGCCAGTGCCTGTGGATGATTGACCGTCCATCCTTCGTCCTCTTCAAGAGCACTTCAATATTGAATCGTGGGTGTTGTATGAATACCTTCCTCGCCTCCTGACCATACAGGTGGTTTGAGAGGTAATCATCAGTGAGCTGCTTTGGAAAGGCCTGAAAACAAGGATGTGCATAAATATCTTCTCTATATTGGAAATTGGGCAAACGAATAAAAAAGGAAAGGTATAATAGTTAGTACCATCCTGTAGTGAACTAATGTCTTCTTCATTGTGCACACAAAAATCTTTTTGTTTTTTTGTCGCTAATTTCTTTATCCTAACAATATTTTTGAGTTTCTTGACTTGACAAATAGTTATGGACAACTCATTTCCCCATATGCAAAAGGGTCAAACAGTGGGTCAAAACCTCTAATAGTAGGACCTACATGTGCAAGACCAAATTGTTAAAAACCTAAATATTAGAATGGTTCCCGCAATTGCCCAATAATGTGCTATTAGAAAATGGTCCATGCACGTGCTAACCTCGATTGTAAACCTCAGTGCTTCCCATTGTTTCCCTGCAACACATATAAACTAGTTAGTCATCAGGTTAAGTAAGAGTTCTCATGCTATCAGTAAAATATGTTGATGAAAAATAAGCACATTGCAGATTCATCAGATTAATTCAAGCCACATGGAAAAACCATTTATCCAAACCTAGCATGATTAAGAACTAGGAAATATATCACTTGTATATGTTTCTTATGTATTAAGTGCAACCAAATTCGATTTATTCCTCACATGCACAACAATACAAAATTCTACCCACGATAATTGGACATCGTAGTGTAGAGTTGAACCAAGCAGTTAGCTAAAAACCACAACAAATGAACCAAACATTAACTGAGCACCACATTGCACAATATAACATACTCCTAATAGAAGATCAGACAGTTAACCAAACCAAGCATGCTTAACAACTTGGAAATATAGCAATTGTATTTGTTTCTCATGTATTTAGTACAACATAATTATATTTATTTCTCACATGGTATACAATAAAAGAATACACCCACAACTATTGAACATCGCATTGCAGAATTGAGCCAAACAGCTGCTACCTCTTGAGCATGCATTGGTTTTCCCTTGAAGAGGAAAGGGTGATGCAACAAAGTAGCGTAAGTATATCCCTCAGTTTTTGAGAACCAAGGTATCAATCTAGTAGGATACAACAAACAAGTCACCTAGTACCTGCACAAACAATCAAGAACCTTGCAACCAATGCGATAAAGGGTCAATCCCTTCATGGTCACTTGCAAAAGTGAGATCTGATAAAGATAGTAAAGTAAATAGAGGGAGTCCTGTATTAAGGGGTCTCCGGACAGCCGGGCTATATGCTTTGGCCGGACTGTTGGACTATGAAGATACAAGATTGAAGACTTCGTCTCGTGTCCGGATGGGACTTTCCTTGGCGTGGAAGGCAAGATTGGCAATACGGATATGTAGATCTCCTCCCTTATAACCAACTCTGTGTAACCCTAGCCCCCTCCGGTGTCTATATAAATCGGAGGGTTTAGTCCGTAGGACAACATACAATCATACCATAGGCTAGCTTCTACGGTTTAGCCTCTCTGATCTCAAGGTGGATCTACTCTTGTAATACTCATATCATCAAGAACAATCAAGCAGGACGTAGGGTTTTACCTCTATCAAGAGGGACCGAACCTGGGTAAAACATCATGTCCCCTGCCTCCTGTTACCATCCGCCTTAGACGCACAGTTCGGGACCCCCTACCCGAGATCTGCCGGTTTTGACACCGACATTGGTGCTTTCATTGAGAGTTCCACTGTGTCGTCACCATAAGGCTCGATGGTCCCTTTGATCATCGCTAGCGATGCGGTCCAGGGTGAGGCTTTCCTCCTCGGAAAGATCTTCATATTCGGCGGCTTTGCACTGCGGGCCAATTCACTTGGCCATCTGGAGCAGATTGAGAGCTACACCCCTGGCCATCAGGTCAGATTTGGAAACTTGAACTACACGACCGACATCCGCGGAGACTTGATCTTCGACGGATTTGAGCCCATGTCGGACGCGCCGTACAATCTTGACGAGCATGATGTAACTCTGCCGTCAGATAGTATTCGGGAGATCGCATCCATAGCTACTCCGTCCATCAATCCGGAGAAACTCGCGCCATCCGAGAGCGGAGGGATGGACCCCGCCATGGAGGCCGCACTCTCAGTGGCGATAGAGCCGGATACTGACTTTACCCCTTACGAGAGCCGTGTCACCAAACCACTAGATTCATCCATGGCCACGGACTCCGAGCCGCTCATATCCGTGCCTGTCGAGTCCGACTGGGCGCCAATCATGGAGTTCACCTCCGCGGACATATTTCAGCACTCACCCTTCGAGGATATGCTCAATTCATTAAGGTCTCTCTCCCTGTCAGGAGAACCTTGGCCGAACTATGTCCGGCTAGAATGGGATGCGGGCGACGAGGAAATCCGCTGCCCACCCACCACCCACTTAGTAGCCACTGTCGACGACTTAACCGACATGCTCGACTTCGGCTCCGAAGACTTCGACAGTATGGACGATGAAGCCGGAGACGAACATGATCCACCACCCTCAGGGCACTGGACCGCCACCTCCTCATATGATATATACATGGTGGATACCCCCAAAGAAGCCAATGGGGACGAGAAAGTGGAGGATGACACCTCCAAAAAGCAAGCCAAGCGCCGACGTCAGCGGCGCTGCTCTAAGTCCCACCACAGCAAGAGCAGTGATACCGGCATAGGAGATGATAATACTCCGGATAGCGCCGAAGACAACAACAATCCCCTCCAGCATGGTGTGGAGCTAGAGGACGGACAAGCTAACCCCCAGAGCGGGTAGCAGATGGAGAACCGGAGGAGGACAATTACATGCCTCTCTCCGAAGACGAGGCGAGCCTCGGTGACGACGAGTTTATCGTGCCTGAGGACCCCGTCGAGAAAGATCGCTTCAAGCGCCGGCTTATGGCCACGACAAGTAGCCTGAAAAAGAAACAACAGCAGCTTCAAGCTGATCAAGACTTGCTAGCAGACAGATGGACCGAAGTCCTTGCGGCCCAGGAGCACGAATTCGAGCGCCCGTCCAAGAATTACCCCAACACAGGTTCCTACCCCACCTCGAGGAGGAAGCATTGAAGCCTCATTCACCCATGTACGATGCGGCTGACCAGCCACTACGCGGCCGAGCTAGAGAGTCGTTTCAGCCTAAAGTTCAGTCCGCACCTCGTCGCCACTCAATCGAAGATACTAAGGCCTGGGGCAACATAGAGGATCTGTGAGACATCTTGGACAACAAGGCAAAAAACACAAGGTCAATATACGGGACACAAACATGTGCGCCCACACGGGACGATGATCGTCGCGTCGGATACACCAAGTGTAAATCCGGCTGGGCCGAATACAGCAGACAAGACTCATACGAACTACGTCGGGATATATCCCGGCACAGAGGCGCCGCACACCCCCTATGCTTCACTGATGAAGTTATGAATCATGAATTCCTGGAGGGTTTCAAACTCGTAAACATTGAATCATACGACGGCACAACAGATCCCGCTGTATGGATTGAGGACTTCCTCCTTCACATCTACATGGGCCGTGGTGATGATCTACATGCCATCAAGTACCTCCCACTAAAACTCAAAGGACCAGCTCGGCATTGGCTGAATAGCTTGCCAGCAGATTCCGTTGGCAGTTGGGAGGATTTGGAAGATGCATTTCTTAACAACTTCCAGGGCACTTATGTGCGGCCACCGGATGCTGATGACTTGAGCCACATAACCCAGCAGCCAGGGGAATCGGCCAGACAATTCTGGACATGGTTCCTGACTAAGAAAAATCAAATTGTAGACTGTCCTGATGTAGAAGCCCTAGCGACATTTAAGCATAACATCCGCGATGAGTGGCTCGCCTACCACCTTGGCCAGGAGAAGCCGAAATCTATGGCAGCCCTTGCAACACTCATGACCCGCTTTTGCACGGGCGAAGACAGCTGGCTGGCCCGCAGCAACAACACATCAAGGAATCCGGATACCTCGGATACCAAAGACGTTAACGGTAGGCAGCATCGTAATAGACCAAAGCTCCGCAATAACGGTGATAACTCCGAAGATACGACAGTCAACGCTGAATTCAAAGGCTCTAGATTCGGTCAGCGGAAAAAGCCATTCAAAAGAAATACTCCGGCTCTGTCCAGTCTGGATCGCATACTGGATCGCTCGTGTCAAATCCACGGCACCCCGACAAGCCAGCCAATCACACCAACAGAGAGTGCTGGGTGTTCAAGCAGGCCGACAAGTTATATGCCGAAAATAAGGACAAGGGGCTGCATAGCGATAACGAGGAGGAGCCACAACCGCCGAAGCCAGGAGGGCAGCAATCCACATTCCCAAGAGGGAGCGGAAGTGTGCACTACGAGATGTGTACGCGATGGAGCCTGTCGCCCCGAAGTTCAACCCATGGTCTGCTTGTCCGATCACCTTCGATCGCAAGGACCACCGCACTAGCATCCGTCATGGCGGATCCGCCACACTGGTCCTAGACCCCATCATTGACGGATTTCACCTCACTCGAGTCCTTATGGACGGCGGCAGTAGCCTGAACCTGCTTTATCAGGATAAAGTGCGAAAAATGGGTATCGATCCCTCAAGGATCAAACCCAGCAAAACCACCTTTAAAGGCGTCATCCTAGGTGTAGAGGCCCATTGCACAGGCTCAATCACACTGGAAGCGGTCTTCGGATCACCGGATAACTTCCGAAGTGAAGAGTTAATCTTCAACATTGTCCCGTTTCACAGTGGCTATCATGCACTGCTCGGACGGACAACATTTGCAAAATTTAATGCAGTGCCGCATTACGCATACCTCAAGCTCAAGATGCCAGGACCTCGCAGGGTCATAACAGTAAATGGAAACACAGAACGCGCACTCTGTACGGAAGGGCACACTATGGCCCTTGCAGCAAGGCACAAAGCAGCCTGTTCAGACAGACCACTCATTCGGTGTTACAGCCCCCGGACACCTTCAAGCGCGTCCGGAATAATCTGCAACAGGATCGCCTGGCGCGATCTACGCTCGCCTAGAATTCGGCCCTCGTCCCAGTCCCAGTGCAACAACGAAATTCGTGCCGCACGTACATAACTACGCATTGAAAATACCATGGACATAGGCGGGGGCACAATCAGAACACGCCCCGCATTGTGGCTTAACCACACCAGGGGCTGTATACCTTTGACATTCCCTCTCTCTTTCAAGGCCTAATTCTTCGGAAGGCCTTTCCGGCAGTTCGACGGCCGGACACATTCCGGAAGCAACAACCAAGGCGGCAAGAAGCTAAGATGAACACGGGAACCGCCAGGTGGTCTCTAGTAATACTTGTTATACCCACTTTTCACTATTATTGCGTAGCTTTCCTTGGATAGGACATTTCGAATTGTCCTACTTTACGCTTATTGCACTACTTTTACCAGTGCGCTTCGATGTACTATACAAATAACAATGCATATTATTAATTTGTTATTGAATTATTTAAGTTTTTCTCTTTCTCCTATATGTCCATTTACGACATTCCGCACCTGCACGCTCGGGTACGGTCGGTACGCCAGGGGCTCTCGTTCACCCCATAATATGGTGCAAGAAGTCCGAACACTTTCGATAGTGCGGCACCCCGAACTTATAGTGTTATATGCATCAGCTCCGAATCATGTCTTTGGTCAAATGTTGGGTTGCCCGGCTCCCATGCTTTGGTACCTTACGTTCCGCTATATCGGCTAAGGTAGCAGTGGGAGAACTACTGCGATTGTGTCCCGGTTCTTCCAGACGAGCACCTCAATAGAGAAAGCCAAAAACTGACTGTCATGATAAGGCGAGAGACTGGTCGCTGTTCGAGAGGTTTCAAGTCCTTAAAGACTTTTTCCGCTTTGGGCGAGGAGTCGGCCTTGTCCGGCTTAGGCGTGTATAGCGCCCCAAATTCGGCCCTCCGAATACCAAGGGCTTCGCCAAAAATTTAAAATCATAGACTTCTATGGCTAAGTGAGAGTGATAAAGCATTATAGTCCAATTGCCTGGTTCGTTGCACTGAGCACCTCCCTTGAAGGACCCAAAATTGGGGTAAAGAGTGTTCAGATTCACCCCGAACACCCCAGTACTAGCTATATGGGGGCAGAAGCCGACGACTGGCCAACTCTCAGATTTTATAAACGGCCGCACAGAAGGTAATATTTTAAAGGGACAATTACATTTGAGCCCCTAGTTGTGTCACACCCATGTGTTTTGCCCCTAAATTCAAAAGACCCTCGTTTCTGCCCGAGTTCGTTTGCTCTTCTTATGTTTTTGCCCTTTGACCGTTTGACCGTAACTTTGAAAACTTCATAACGAATTCATACTAACTCAGAAAAATGCATATAAGATATCAAAATGTCCGGAAAAACATCACCTATATGTGCATGTAATTTGCATTCATGACAAAAAGGGCATTCATGACAAAAGACATCATATGATCTCAAACTGAGATAGGGACTTTTCAGTACTTTTGTCATGAATGCAAATGGCATGCACATATAGGTGATGTTTTTCCAATCATTTTGATATCTTATTTGCATTTTTCTGAGTTAGTATTAATTCGTTATGAAGTTTTCAAAGTTGCAGTCAAACGGTCAATGGGCAAAAACATAAGAGGAGTAAACGAGCTTGGATAGAAATGAGGGTTTTTTGAATTTAGGGGCAAAACACACGGGTGTGACACAACTAGGGGCTCAAATGTAATTGTCCCTATTTTAAATTAAGAAAGCATCGCATGGCGCAAAAAGAACTCGTTTAATATTACAGGATCACATGGGCATGTTCATTCAAAAATTACATCCTTGGCACACTCATCCGCCACTAAGAGGGAACCCTTCAGGATGCTCTCATAGTAATTCTCAGGGCAGCGATGCTCCTTGCCCTCCGGCGGCCCCTCCTTGACAAGCTTCACAGCGTCCAACTTCCGCCAGTGCACCTTCGCCTGGGCAAAAGCTCTGCGTGCACCTTCGATGCAGACGGATCGCTTGATGACTTCAAGCTGTGGGTAGGCTTCCACTAGCCGCCTCACCAGACCGAAGTAGCTGCCGGACAAGGGCTCGCCAGGCCACATCCGGACTATAAGGCCCTTCATGGCCTTTTCGGCTGCCTTGTGAAGTTCGACCAACTGCTTCAGTTGGTCGCTCAAGGACACGGGGTGTTCAGTCCTAGTATACTGAGACCAGAACAACTTCTCCGTTGAGCTCCCCTCCTCAGCCCGGTGAAACTCCGCGACATCCAGCACACTGCGGGGAAGATCTGCAAACGCTCCTGGAGAGCTCCGAACTCGGGTAAGAAAAATGAAAGTCTCCTTCACATGCTTGCTTTGCATATTAAATGCCTTACCCACTGCTATCTTCTTTCCCGCATCAATCTCCTGGAGGGCCTTGTGGGCTTCGGCCTTGGTGCTCCGGACGCTTTTGAGCGCCTACGCGAGCTCGAATTCCCGCGTCTTGGAGTCAAGCTCCAAGGACTCGTGCTTCTTGGCGAGAGCCTCGAGATCTTGCTGCACCTCGCCCACTCGGGCTTCTTGTTTCTCCCATTCAATACGTTCTTTGGCCACTTTGTCTTCGGCCGCGGATAACGCCTTCCTCAGGGTCTCCACCTCGGTCGTGGCCCCTGACAAATTCATGATGATCCTATTACTTTGCACAGAACTTCTTATTAACTATATAAAATGGGGTATATCTTACCTGTGCTCTCTTCGAGCTGCCCCATGGTAAGGCCGAGCTCGTCCTCGGACTGCTTCAGGGCCTGCTTGAGCGTAGAGACCTCCGCAGTACGTGCGGCAGCGGCCAGCAGGGAAGCCTGCACATACACATAGACATACTCCGATTAGACTCCTGAGTTATCATTTGATACTCTATTCAGCTTTTCTTCATGAACGCCGACAGAGCATCAGGGGCTACTATCTATGCGGTAATATTTTTATATTTTGAATGCTTACCTCAAAGCCTGTTAGGAGGCTGGCGCAAGCTTCAGTCAGCCTGTTCTTGGCAGACTGAACCTTCTTAACCACCGCACTCATGATAGTGCGTTGTTCTTCATTGATGGAAGCGCTATGAAGCGCTTCCAGCAAGTTGTCAGGTGCCTCTGGTTGGACAGAGGACACCGGCACGGATGGTTGGCCCCCTTAATGGGGGACCGCCTACCGAAGTACGGAGCCATTGAAGGCTCCTGCGTGGTGTCCGGCTGGGGCCCGAACTCGAAGCCCGTAGGAGCCTCGCTCCCTTGGTACCCAGGGTCCGGGAGGTCGCCGTGAGGCCCCCCCAGGACCGTCTCCCCTTGGGACGGTGCCTCTTGAGACACCACCTCGATGTTGTCCGTAGGGCGAGGGGTGGAAGCCGTCGGAGGAGAACCGCTGTTCATATCCGATGAGCCCAAAGAGCAGCTCGATGAGGGTACGTCGAGATGAGCTCGGGCCGGACTGCATAATTGGGTTCGGCATGAGTAAATGCAGTACAATAAAATGTACCATGAAATACTATGGTGTCCGGACACTTACAACTTCGCCAGGGGCTTGTCCCTGGGTAGCCACTCGTCGCCGCTGTCGGCGGCCGTCGTGTTACAGTCCGGAGGGAGTGTCTTTCCCTTCTTGGACCCTTCGGCCTCCCCGGATGGGTCGGCCTTCCTTTTCTTGTCTCCCCCGGTGGGGGGGGGACCTTTTCTCCTCCTCCTCATTTCCGTGGGAGGAGGGCGCGTCGGACTCATCAGATGATGAGTCCGATAGAACCATCTTTGCACCGGAAACCCTTTCGGGTCCCCTCGGCCTTCTTCTTGGCCGTCTTTTCCGGCACCTCGTAAGGTGCCGGAGTTAGCATCTTCGTTAGAAGAGCGTTTGCAGGATCTTCGAGCAGGGGGGCTGGGCAATCAAGGTGCTCCGCTGTCTTTATCCAGTCCTGTTAATGACATGAAAGCTTAGATCCAGCACATAACTAAACCAGGGTGCATAAATACCCTGAGAGATATAAAAGCCTACCGAATGGGCGCGGCGCTTTGAGCTAAGTCCACGGTCCTCAGTGAGGGAGGGAGGTATCTCGGAGCCCTTGACCCTCCAGACGTCCTCGTGTGTCGTGTCGTAGAGCTCTCGCAGCGTCTGGTGCTGGGCCGAGTCGAACTCCCACAAAACAAATGCCCGTTGTTGGCATGGAAGGATCTGGTGGAGGAGCATGACCTGGACCACGTTGACGAGCTTGATTTTCTTGCTCGTCATGTTCTGGATGCAGGTCTGGAGTCCGTTCAGCTCTATCGGAGAACCCCAGGACATGCCCTTCTTTTTCCAGGAGGTGAGCCACGTGGGGATTCCGGATCGAAATTTGGGGGCCACCACCCAGTTGGAGTCGTGCGGCTCGGTGATGTAGAACCACCTCGATTGCCACCCCTTTACGGTATCCACGTAGGTACCCTCGAGCCAGATGACATTGGGCATCTTGCCCACCATGGCTCCTCCACATTCTGCTTGCTGGCCTCCCACCACCTTCGGTTTGACATTGAAGGTTTTCAGCCATAGGCCGAACGGGGCCTGATGCGGAGGAAGGCCTCACACACAACAATAAACGCCGAGATGTTGAGGATAAAGTTGGGGGCCAGATCATGGAAATCCAGCCTGTAGTAGAACATGAGCCCGTGGACAAATGGGTGGATTGGAAATCCCAGTCCGTAGACGAAATGGGAAAGAAAAACTACCTTCTCATGGGGTTCGGGCATTGGGACGATCTGCCCCGCATTCGGCAGCCGGTGCGTGATATTCGCAGGTAGGTATCCGGCCTCCCGTAACTTTTTGATGTTTTCCTCCGTGATGGAGGAAGCCATCCACTTGCCTCCTGCTCCAGACATCCTTGGAGTGGTTTGAGAAGAAGGGCACGAGCTTGGGCGCTAGAGCTCGAGTGTGCGGGAATGGGAAAGCGAGAAGGAAGAAGGCGTGGGTGAAAAAGTAGATCTTTGTCCCTTTTATAAGGGCGGAGGAGGCGATGAGTCTCCCCACTTGCCTGGCAAAACTTCTTATTCCCCAGGTGCCGTAATTGATGGCGCGGTTGGGTTACCCTCATCCGTATTGATGAGAATCCCGTGATAAGGGGAACATGATCTCTGCTTTGACAAGACGTATCGAGAAAACCGCCTCGCGATGTGTGTGGAGCTGGTTGAGAAAAGCGGTTCGAATAATAACCAGGCCATGAAGTGATGTCATACTATCAAAACCTGTCAGCAGATTGGATTTATGGAAGTATTATTCTCTCTACGGTGGTATGTGGAACTTATTTTACAGGGTCGGACACTATCCTTGCATTCAAACTCTTCCATGGTGTATTCGGAGGAGGAACCCGCCTTACAATGCCGAAGACAACACTGCGCACCGACTCATCATCATTGAAGCCTGGTTCAGGGGCTACTGAGGGAGTCCTGTATTAGGGGGTGTCGGTGTCAAAACCGACAGATCTTGGGTAGGGGGTCCCGAAATGTGCATCTACGCCGGATGGTAACAGGAGGCAGGGGACACAATGTTTTACCCAGGTTCGGCCCCTCTTGATGGAGGTAAAACCCTACGTCCTGCTTGATTGATATTGATGATATGGGTAGTACAAGAGTAGATCTACCACGAGATCAGAGAGGCTAAACCCTAGAAGCTAGCCTATGGTATGATTGTATGTTATGGTTGTGTTGTCCTACGGACTAAAACCCTTCGGTTTATATAGACACCGGAGAGGGTTAGGGTTACACAAGGTCGGTTACAAAGGAGGAGATATCCATATCCGTATTGCCTAGCTTGCCTTCCACGCTAAGTAGAGTCCCATCCGGACACGAGACGAAGTCTTCAATCTTGTATCTTCATAGTCTAACAGTCCGGCCAATGGAGATAGTTCGGCTGTCCAGAGACCCCCTAATCTAGGACTCCCTCAGTAGCCCCTGAACCAGGCTTCAATGACGATGAGTCCGACGCGCAGTATTGTCTTCGGCATTGCAAGGTGGGTTCCTTCTCCGAATACATCACAGAAGAATTTGAATATGAGGATAGTGTCTGACCCTCCAAAATAAGTTCCACATACCGCTGTAGAGAGAATAATATTTTCGCAAATCCAATTTGCTGACTTGTTTTGGCAGCATGGTGTTATGTCATGGCCCGGTGATTATTCGAACCATTTTTCTTCAACCAGCTCCACACATAACGTGAGGCGGTTTCTTGACACGTCTTGTCAAAGCAGAGATCGTGTTCCCCCAATTACGGGATTCTCATTAATGCGGTCGTGGGTAACCCAACTGTGTCTAGGACTCCTAGATTATAGGCAAGTCCTAAACGGCTACGGAGAGGACGCTTGATATTCACCCTCTTTATAAAGGGACAAGGTTTTCGCTTTTTCCCTCTCGTGCTCAATCCAACCCTTCCTCCACCTCGAGTTCCAACACCCAAAGCCCAGGGTAGGTGCTCCGGATCTTCAATCATGTCCGGATCCAGCCTTCAAGGCTGATGGATGCCCTCCTCCATGACGAAAGAGGACATCAAGAAGTTGAGGGAGGCCAGATACCTGACCGCCGAGGTTTCGCATCAGCTACCTGCTCGAGGGCAGGTCGTCCCTACTCCCGAACCCAATGAGAATGTCGTGTTCGTCTCCCACTTCCTCCGAGGCCTAGGCCTCACTCTGGATCCCTTCGTCAGGGGTTTGATGTTCTATTACGGTCTAGATTTCCACGATCTAGCTCCGGACTCCTTTCTCCACATATCGACATTTATTGTCGTGTGTGAGGCCTTCCTCCGCATTACCCCTCACTTCGGCATGTGGCTCAAGACCTTGAAGTGAAGCCGAAGATGATCGAGGGGCAACATGCAGCGTGCGGAGGTGCATCAATAGGCAAGATGGCAGGAGCTCCATGGCCGAAAGGTTCCTTTCCAGAGGTGTCCGAATTATGGCAACAGGAGTGGTTTTACGTCACGGCTCCCAGAAGTGCCAATTGGGCAGCTGCCCCCGCTTTCTGCTCGGGCCCCCCACCACAACTAATGTCATGGATTAGCAGAGATCTGAGCTGGGGTCTAGCCAAGGACGTGCCTATACTGCAAAGCCGGATTCGAGATCTCTTCGAGGGAGATTTTAATTTGGTCGTGGTAATACAGGTTATGCTGGTTCGTCAAGTCCAGCCTTGCAAACGCCGGCCCCTTCGCTTGTGGGAGTTCAACCCAGAAGGAACGCGTGCCATTCAAAGTTTCCTCGGCCTGACGCACGAGGAGATGTACAAGTCATTCTTCGGACCTCAAATAGAGTGTCCGGATACTACCGAGGACGTGGGCCTGAGCAGTAACCGCGCCGCCGAACAAGTAAAAAATCCTCTAGCCGAACACACTGTCTTTTATTCATCATGAAGTTATTTCTGAGAGTTTGCTCTTTGACCAGGATTGGCTAACAAAGGCGAAGATGATTCGGTGTTTGGCCCCCCTCCCTAAGGGTTTGGCAAATCCTGTATTGGAAAAGATGCTCGAGCTCGCACCTTGCCCGGAGCCCTCGAAGGAAGATACAGGGGGGGGATAATACGGGCGGATGCGGGCCCCCATCGCTGCCAGTTCCAACCGAGGGAATGAGCGTCTCCATGAAGGAGGATAACCGGGGGAGGAAAAGGACTGCTTCCGAGGATCCGGAAGCCGAGGCCTCCAAACGGGAGAAGAAGTCTCCCATAGAGGGTCCTGTCTTGGGGGGTGCTTTTGCCACACAAAGTCCGCGGGGGGATCAGCCCTCCAACGAGTCGTAAGTGATCCAAAATACTTTAATAGTGAAGGTATACTATCTTTTTTCTGAGAAAATAACCACCGCATATATCTTGCAGTTCGGGCCTTAGCCCCTCTCAGCTGAGCTCATCTTCGGGGGATCTTCTTCAGAGATGATGGAGAGCGAAACGCCTCCCCCAGACTCCTCCGCTCAAGAAGCGGGCGACCCCAAAGTGTCGTCACGGAGGGCCTCTTCGGATCCGGTGAGGCCAGAAGATAATCCCATAGACCCCCGAAGTCCCCAGCGTCCAGCTCCCGAAGAGAGCAACCAAAAGAGTCCGACACCGTCTGGTATGCGGTCGGACGTTCTGAGGGAGCTGGTGGGGCGGGTGGCCATCTTAGAAGAACACCATACGCTGATGGGTATGGTGATGGAGAGAATTTCGTCCGCCGAGAGCGGATTACATGAAGCCTTTATGAGTCTACTGACATGCTTTGAGGTACGTGAGATAATATGTGATAGTATCGCATATGTTAGGTGTGCCCTGTGTAGATAGTAGCCCCTGAGACTCTGGTTGTCATTGAGAACGGCGACGAACAGAGGATCATAGTCCCAGGCAATAACCAGACTGCCCTTATGTGCAGGTGGTGGAAGCTCCGGTGGCTAGCCGGACTAGTGAGTTTGCCGAATTAAAACGGCAACTGGATGCGGCAGACACCGACATCGGGCTTGTTAACAAGAGGCTTGACGAGGCACAGGGTAAGTGTTATTATCTGGTGAATGCCACATAGTAAGAGCAGCATGATGCTAGTATCTTTAATATGTTGTGACTGCAGATGGAGCTGCCACCGTGGAAACCTTGCGGGCAGAACATGCCCGAGCCAAGGAACAAGCGAGGATTAGTAATGCAGCTGCTTTGAAGGCGGCCGAAGAGTTGAAAGCCGAGAAGGCCGCATATTGCGAGAGCCAAGAGAAGATGGCCAAGATGGCCGTAGAATTAAAAGACACTGCCGACCGTTGCCGGCTCCTTGAAAAAGAAAACCGAGCGAAGGCAACGGACCTTGAGAAGGCCACAATGGCAGACAAAGACACCCGCTCTGCTATGAGAGCGAAGAAGGAGGAGCTGCGGGAAGCCGGGGATATTGCAGCTGGGAAGCCCTTCATGCTACGGAGGAAGTTCAGAGATCAACGGTATGCCCCTCTGGATCGGCTGTGCAGTTCGGCAGATGCTTATATGGACTTGGCGGCGAGTGCTGCCGATGCGGCCAAGTACTTCCAAGGTCAAACAGATCGTGAAGTGGACAAGCTGTTCTGGTCACAATTCAACATTCCAGAGCGTCCGCTTCCATTGATTGATCAGCTAGCCGAATGGGCCGAACTAAATAGGTTGTCCGGACTCGCCATGAGGTCTGTCGTGGATCAGCTATGGCCGGAAAAGCCAAAGCCGAACATCTATTTCAGTTTAGTGCAGCAGTTCCTTGGTGCGGTGCCGCGCATTAATGCAATGAAGAGGTCGGCGTGCATAGAAGGCTCGCGGATGGCCCTTGCCCGTGTTAAAGCATACTGGGCGAAGATGGACGCTACCACTGTTGCGGCGCAGGGTTCGGCCATAGGCCGAGTGGCTGCCGAGCACTATTTTGAGGAGGTTCTCGAGGGTGCTTGTTTGATAGAGGCCCAGTGCTCGAAGAATATTATGTTTAAGTGATATGTATTCCCATTGTAAACATAATGTTTTTATGAAATTTTATAAGGCTGTGTTTATACTTTTGCCCGAAAGTAATATGATGCCTCCTGTGCGGCCGTTTATGTATACATGTGTATAACCTGAAAGATTGCAGTCGTCGGCTTCAGCCCCACGCATATAATGCGGAGGTGTTCGCAAAAAATGCGTGTTCACACTTAACCCAACGTCTTGGTCCTATTAAGGAGGTGATAGCGCAACGAACGAGGCAACCGGACTATAATGCTTTAACACTTTCACTTAGCCATAGGAGTTTGACAGTGGGGCTACTAGATAGCCCCTGGTGGCTCCACACTCTCCCGATCTCGGGGTGCGTACATGCCTGGCCGGAAAACGGCCCTTCGTTAAGGCGAAGGAATTCTAACATTCCGATAGGTCATCGAGTGGTTGACTAGTCTCACGCTATATCATGACAGTCAGTTTTCGGCTTTCTCTACTGAGGTGCTCGTCCGGATGAACCAGGGCACAATCGCAGTAGTTCTCCTGGTGCTGCCTTAGCCGATAAAGCGGAACGTAAGGCACCAAAACACACGAGCCGGGCAAACCCAACATTTGACCAAAGACAATGATTCAAAGCTGATGGATATAAGGCCAAACTCACGACGCCGAACACTCCCTAAGGTGTTCGGTCTTTATGGTATAAACCGGGCCTAAATAGTGCCCTTTGTAAGAATCCCCTTGTGTCCAGGTGCATGCATTATTCCGACGTGGCGACACGCCAAGATGTCAGCATCCTCCTCAACTGTGCTGAGAATTCGGTGGATGTGAGACAGTAAAAATGGTTTACGCATGGTCTTAATCTAAAAAGAATCCTTGGAACGGGTCCCTGCTACATGTCTGCGCCTGTGTCTCCGTTGTGCCGTATCCTGGACGGGTGTAGCACGATGATCATCTGTAAAAGAGAGGAACTTAGGTGAAGAAGTTGTCGTGCAAAAAGATAGTTTTTAAAGAAACCATGTATAACTAGAAATGAGTAGAAATTGCCACTTGTCTGCGCGCGTTGAGCCCCTTGTATTTGTAATAGGGGTGTGTCCATCAATCCGGTATAAATTACATATAGCAACGCTAGACTCGTCTAACCGCGTCCGTGGTCTTGACGACCTATCAAATACTTTAGTTGGCGAGGCCGTTTTTAGTGTGCGGCTGCCAAGGCAGTCGCATTCTCTTCGGCGCGCAAGGATCGCTTAATACTTCCGCTCACTGTAATGATGCCGCGTGGACCGGGCATCTTGAGTGTTAGGGAAGCGTAATGTGGTATTGCATTAAAGCGAGCAAAAGCTTCGCGTCCAAGTAGTGCTTGATAACCGCATTGGAACGGAGCAATGTGGAAGGTTAAATGTTCGCTACGGGAGTTATGGGGAAGCCAAATATAACCTTTAGTAGCAGGGAGCCCGTGCAGTGAGCCCCTGGGCCTGGCATTACTCCTTTAAAGGTAGTCTTGCTATGGCAAATTTTTGTTGGGTCTATCCCCATTTCGTGGATTGTATCCTGGTATATCAGTTTTAGACTGCTGCCACCGTCCATCAAGACTCGTGTGCCTGTCAATTATTGGGTCTAATACTAGGGCAGCCCATCCTGCACGCCGGATACTTGCTGAGTAATCACGATGGTCGAAAGTGATCGGTTGAGACGACCAGTGGCAGGACTCCGCGGTGATAGGCCCTTGGGCATATTTTTCTGGGAGTGCTGTTTTGTTTCTCCCTTGATTACGTGTAACACGCTTACTGTTTTGACTTCTGGTGGAAATTTCTTTTGTTCCCCAGTGTGTTGCTTGAGAGGCTCATCCTCATCTTCGCTTGATGTATCCTCCCCCTTGTGTACGGCGTTGAGCTTGCCGAACTGCTTGAAGGACCAACATTCTCTGTGGGTATGATTAGCGGGTTTACCAGGGGTGCTATGGATCTGACATATTTGGTCCAGAATTTTGTTTAGGCTAGACAGTTCGTCTCTGGCGCCTTTAGAGGGCGGCTTTTGCTGACCTGGCCGAGAGCTTTTGAATCTGGCATTTACTGCCGTGCTCTTCATGCTGTCTTCTTTATTCCGACATTTGTTATTGCTGTTGCGCCGTGATTTCCCGTTTCCATCTCCAACTTCGGATGTACTGGGGTCGCTGGTGCTGCATCTGGCTAGCCTGCTATCCTCACCCGCGCAAAAGTGGGTCATGAGGCTTGTTAATGCTGCCATTGTTCTCGGCTTTTCTTGGCCGAGGTGTCTGGCAAGCCATTCGTCATGGACGCTATGCTTAAAAGCTGCCAAGGCGTCGGCATCCGGATAGTCGACAATTTGGTTCTTTTTAGTAAGAAACCTGTTCCAAAGCTTTCGGGCTGACTCTCCGGGCTGTTGGGTTATATGACTCAAATCATCCGCATCCGGAGGTCGGACATAAGTCCCTTGAAAATTTGCCTGAAAGGCGTTTTCGAGCTCTTCCCAGCTTCCAATGGAGTTTTCGGGGAGGCTTTTAAGCCAGTGCCAAGCTGGCCCTTTGACCTTGAGGGGTAAGTACTTGATGGCGTGGAGATCGTCTCCTCGAGCCATATGGATATGAAGGATATAGTCCTCGATCCAGACCCCAGTTTCTGTTGTTCCGTCGTATGACTCTATGTTTATGGGTTTGAATCCCTCTGGGAATTCATGGTCTAACACCTTATCAGTGAAACATAGGGGGTGTGTGGCACCCCTGTAGCTGGGTGTACCGCATTGTTCTGATGCTTGTTGTGTTGCATCATATGTTGGGGCGCGCTTGCATGGTCCATAGATGGATCTGGTTAAGCCGTCCTTTTGGTGTGAGCCCTTGTGTGGATCACTTATTGGCTTGTGAGTGGAGTTGTTTGCCGCTCCATGTTGGCCGTGAGGTCGTCTATCCGGCCAGGTGGTCGTTTTGATTTTTTGTTGTGGGGGATCTAGGGCCTCCTCATCGAATTCGGGTAGCAACTTCCGCTTCGGGTAGCTCTTGGTGGGGCGATTGCCAGCATACTTCGCTGCTGTGTTGAGTACTTTACTCCATCTGATTTGGAGTGTGTCCTACGCAGCCTTGAGCATTTGCTTCTGCCTTTTCAGACTCTTCGCAGTGGTAACAAGCCTTTGACGGGCATTCTGCTGCTCCAGGTGCCTGTCCGGCGTTATGTCATCCGGACTTTTATCTTTGACAGAATTGGTTTGTTCGGTTTGATTTTCCGTATTGCCGTGGTCCAGCAGTAGTTCGCCCTGCTCCAACGCTGGGTCTGTATGATCATTATTTCTGCCGAGGCGGGATTTGGGGTGGCGCTTACGTTCCTCGTCGTCGTCTTCTTTTGGTGTGTCCACCATGTATACATCATATGATGAGGTGGACGTCCAGCGCCCTGTGGGCGGTGGTTCCTCTGCGCCTCCCGCATCGTCATCCATACCGTCGATGTCTTCGGAGTCGAATTCGAGCATGTCAGTTAAATCATCGACAGTGGCTACGAAGTGGGTGGTGGGTGGGCATCGAATTTCTCCGTCTTCCGCATCCCAATCCTGTTGGCCATAGTCCGGATAGGGCTCTCCTGACAAAGAGAGAGACCTTAGTGAATTCAGAATGTCGCCGAAGGGCGAGTGCTGAAAGATATCCGCGGCGGTGAATTCCATGATCGGCGCCCAATCGGATTCGATTGGCAGGGGCGCGGACGGTTCAGATTCCAGAAAAGAGTCTGGCACCTTGGAGTCACGGGCTTCGCAGAGGATTAGGCTGGTGTTCGGCTCGATCGCTATGGAGACTGCAGCCCCTGAGGCGGTGTCTAGCCACTCGTCCTCGATTGGCGCAGTTGGCTCCGAGCTAAGGGTCGGAGCTGATGCGGGCGCGACCTCTGGGGTACTGTTTGGCGGCAGAGCTAGGTCATACCTGTTGTGACAGTGCGGCGCGCCCGGTTGTGGCTCGAATCCGTCGAAGATCAAGTCTCCACGGATATCGGCCGTGTAGTTCAAACTTCCAAATCTGACCTGACGGCCAGGGGCGTAGCTTTCAATCTGCTCCAGATGGCCAAGCGAATTAGCCCGCAGTGCAAAGCCGCCGAATACGAAGATCTGTCCGGGGAGAAAAGTCTCGCCCTGGACCGCATCGCTATCGATGATGGTAGGAGCCATCAAGCCTAACGGCGACGACACAGAGGAACTCTCAATGAAAGCACCAATGTCGGTGTCAAAACCGGCGGATCTTGGGTAGGGGGTCCCGAACTGTGCGTCTAGGCCGGATGGTAATAGGAGGTAGGGGACACAATGTTTTACCCAGGTTCAGACCCTCTTGATGGAGGTAAAACCCTACGTCCTGCTTGATTGATATTGATGATATGGGTAGTACAAGAGTAGATCTTCCACGAGATCAGAGAGGCTAAACCCTAGAAGCTAGCCTATGGTATGATTGTATGTTATGGTTGTTGTCCTACGGACTAAAACCCTTCGGTTTATATAGACACTGGAGAGGGTTAGGGTTACACAAGGTCGGTTACAAAGGAGGAGATATCCATATCCATATTGCCTAGCTTGCCTTCCACGCTAAGTGGAGTCCCATCCGGACACGAGACGAAGTCTTCAATCTTGTATCTTCATAGTCTAACAGTCCGGCCAATGGAGATAGTCCGGCTGTCCGGAGACCCCCTAATCCAGGACTCCCTCAGGGGGTTTCCAGACAGCCGGGCTATATCCTTTGGCCGCACTGTTGGACTATGAAGATACAAGATTGAAGACTTCGTCTCGTGTCCGGATGGGACTTTCCTTGGCGTGGGAGGCAAGCTTGGCAATACGGATATGTAGACCTCCTCCCTTGTAACCGACTTTGTGTAACCCTAGCCCCCTCCGGTGTCTATATAAACCGGAGGTTTTAGTCCATAGGAAAACATACAATCATACCATAGGCTAGCTTCTAGGTTTAGCCTATCTAATCTCACACTACAGGAATCAGCTACTTTGCCGTCTGCCACGGCGGACGGCAAAGGCATGAACGGCGGACGGCAAAGGCCTTTGCCGTCAGCCGCGGACGGCAAAAGGCTCCGGCAAAGTAGGCTTTGGTAAACAGCTACTTTGCCGTCTGCTACTGATGGCAATGTCTTTGCCGTCCGCCGCAGACGGCAAAGAGAGCGCGGCAGACGGCAAAGAAGGCGGACGGCAATAATTGCGCTGTCAGTCCGTTAAGTGGCTAACGGCAGGCCTTTGTCGTCCGCCGCTGACGGCAAACTTTCTAGTGTCTTTGCCGTCCGCCATATGATGTCATCTACACGTCACTACATGGCAGGTTCTTTGCCGTCTGCCACTGATGGCAACGTCTTTGCCGTCTGCCACTGTAGGCAAACTGACCAAACGGGTCAGCTCCCAGGAAGCACAGCTGGATGCCACGTGCCTTCTTTGCCGTCCGCGGCAGACGGCAAAGAGCCCGTTGCCGTCGGTGGCAGACGGCAAAGAGCCTGCATATTGGCTCTTTTATCTGTTTTTTATTAAATCCAACAATTTTCATCACAAATATAGATGACATATATAGATATATTTCAAAAGGCCATTACAGAGCAAACATATAAGATATCCAACACATAACTTCATCATCCAACCATATATATTACATGCATAGTTCCATCATACATAACAAGTTCAACATAGAGGCATCCAACCATATATATTACAATAGTTTCATCCAACGATACATGCATAGTTCAACGATACAAAAGAAACAGAGAAAGGGATAAGGAGCACTCCATCTATGCAAGCTTTCGTCAAGTGAATGAACTCTGCAAAATGAAAAATAAGAAAGTTAGAACAAGAAGAGTAGAACAAGAAGAAGAGTAGAACAAGAAGAAGACTAGAACAAGAAGAGTAGAACAAGAAGAAGACTAGAACAAGAAGAGTATGTCATTTATGAGCTAACTTACGTGAAATGGATCATATATGAGCTAACTAAGTTGAAATGGGTCGTTTATGAGCTAGCTAAGGTGAAATGGATCATTTATGAGCTAACTTAGTTGAAATGGGTCGTTTATGAGCTAACTAAGGTCAAATGGATCGTTTTTCAGGTAACTAAGGTGAAATGGATCTTTTTTAGCTAACTTAGATGAAATGGATCATTTATGAGCTAACTTAGTTGAAATGGATCGTTTTTGAGCTAACTTAGGTGAAATGGATCATTTATGAGCTAATTTAGTTGAAATGGATCTTTTTGAGCTAACTTAGGTGAAATGGATCATTTAAGAGCTAATTTAGGTGAAATGGATCGTTTTTTAGGTAACCTTGGTGAAATGGATCGTTTATGAGCTAAATTAGTTGAAATGGATCGTTTATGAGATAACCTAGGTAAGATTGGTCATTTTGGAGTTAACCTAGGTGAAATGGGTCATTTTAAAGCTAACGTAGGTAAAATGGATCATTTAGGAGCTAATCTAGGTAAAATGGGTCATTTTTGAGCTAACTTGGATGAACTGGATCATTTATAAGCTAACCTAGGTAAAATGGGTCATTTTAGAGCTAACTTAGGTAAAATGGATCGTCTATGAGCTAACTAAGCTAATTATGCAATTTTTGACATAAGTAAGCTAAGTACAGATCGTTTTAGAGCTAACTTAGGTAAAATGGATGGTTTTGGAGGTCAGTAAGCTTATTAAGTCATTTTGGAGGTGAAGAAGCTAAGTCTAGGTCATTATGGTAAGCATTGGAGGAAATAAAGCTAAGTCTAGGTCTTTATGCATGTGTTAAGCAAAACACTAGATAAACTTACCAAGATCCAGGAGGTGTAGGAGCGGGGTGGCTCGTGTCGGTAGCTGGAGAAGGATCGTGCGATGCTTGTCTGGAGTTACGCTGCACCAAAGATCATTTCCAATGTCTTGTTAGCATGATGACACTCAAATGTTAAGACTAGCAAGTAATGTCCATTCAAATAAAACTCACCGTGGTCCCAGGAGCAATCACTGGCATCGGCGGAGCGGTCTGACCTGTCTTCTCGCACACAGACTGCACATTTGGTTTTGACGACTCAGTCATACTAGTTAGTAATGAGACAAACACTACATGAATGTTTTGGCTAATCTGCAGAAGAAACTTACCACAAGGAGCTCGTACATGGCCCTTGCCTGCATGTCATTCCGTGCCCTCTCCTCCTCCATCATCTTTGTCGTCCTCTCCTCCAACTCCCGCTGCCTCTCCGCCGCCTCCGCCAGAAGTTTCTCCGTTCTATCTCTCTCACTCTGTATAGCAGCCTGCAACACCACTCACATGACCATTTGTAATCATTGATGGAAGCGCACACAATGTAATGGAGAAAGATAACTGAGTACGTATCACTAACCTTGATGGCGAGTTGCACTGGCCGTTCACGAGGCCTTATCTCAGGAGCGGAGCTCGACTGGCGCGCCTTGATCTCCGGGAGAGTGCTAGGACAACGGATAAGTCCATCTCCAATGGCTATGGAGCCATGGGACCTCCCGCCACCAGATATCATCAACAGCTCTGGATCAATGGGACCCTGGCTCGGGTTAAAGTCCTCCCCTTTCCTCGCCTTCCCCTCATCTCTATATCTCACGAGCTTGTTGTGGGAGGAGATGTTGGTGAAGTTGTTTGCATCATCGAGGTCAGACTGAGAGAAAGCCTTGACTTTCTTGAAAGAGGCAGTGTGGGCCATGGCATACAGGTCGTACACCTCTGGCACCTTATCCGCCTTATTGTAGCGTGCCTGAAAGAGAGAAACAATGAAAATTAGTAATTAAAGGGCTCAAGCTAGCATGATGAATGAATTGCATGAATCATGAAGCAAACCACATACCCAGTTGCGCCCGAACTGATATAAGTTGGAGCTGCCTTGATGGTGTGGCACACCTTCCATTTGGGCACGTTTGTCCTTGGCCTCGTTGTGGAGGGCTAGCCATCGTTGTGAGCACCACTCATCGACCAACACCTCCCAACAATCCATCCGATCCGCACACCATCTCGGAGGCGCCTAAGTTAGCAAATAGAAACTTGAGCGCTACGGCTAAGAATTACTAAATGAAGGAACTTAAGTAGAGAAGGCCTTAAGAATTACCTTCATGTACTGCTCCTTACTCAGGAACTTATCGCGGCACGCCGGCTTGGTCTTCTTGATACCACGCAAGGCGTAGTAGTCTCGAACAGCCTGCACCCGAGCCTCGTGCCGTAAGTTCTGGAGTAGGCGCTTGCAGACGTTCTCGATAACATGTGCCGCGTCCTCCTCGTATCCCTCCTCACACCTGTAGAATGTCTGCAATCAAATGAGACAATATTGATTAGTACAATTAATAACTAGCTAGTTGAAGATTTTTAAATGTGTAAAGGAGAAATTACCCAGAACTTTCTGATCACCATGTCTGCCCTCGTGTTGCACACGACACCGTCGATAATCTCATCCGGCGGGGCCGGGGCAGCCACGTAGTGCTCCCAGCTCAATCCAAGCTCTGGAAGCCGACCCTCACCAGGCAACGTGACAAACCCCGGGAAGTTTTGCCGGCAAAGAACTCCAAGGACGGAGTTGGGCCGGCGGACACTATGATGGTGGTCCCAACCCCTGCAGCATGACAAGGCCAACGCATTAGTTATTTGAAAAAACGTGAATGCACAAGGTACAAAAATATTAAATGCACTTACGTACCTCTCCCCATCAGGGAAAATCAACCACCTCTGCTCGCGGGTCACCGGCACGGACGGGAGCCGTGTAGCACCACGCTGGTAGACGGTGCCCCCCTCCTCCTCAAGATCAGTCGGCTCCCCGCCATCATCAGCATGGCCACTCGGCTCCTCGGGCTGATCCGGCCAGGTACCCCATCCGGACGTGTGCTCCTCCGGGGTCACGTGGGCCGAACTCTCGTGGGCCGAAGGCCAGTCGACCCGAGGCTCGTGGGCCCAAGACCCGTGGACCGGAGGCTCGTGGACCGGAGTCCGTGTAGCCTCCTCCTCGGACGAGTCCACCCTAGCAGTCACGTGCTCGGGTGAAACGGCTGGGGGTGGCGGCGAGGAAGGCGCCGTAGCAGTCACCCTACCTCCTCTCCCACGACCACGTGCCCCACCTCCTCTCTTCCTACCTCGTCCCCTGCTGGGCACCGCGGTCGACAAGAAGGGCCCGGCGGTGTGGCCATACTGTCCAGCAACGCTCGGCGGAGAGGTGCGTCTGGAATGGAAGACCTCAGACCACGCTCCCGACCAGCGCCCACCATCTTTCAACACCTGCCATGACAAACAGTAAACGAAATTAGTACAACATAAAAAAAGACCGACATGAATAATAATATGTGTATTACTTAAGTGTATCATCATCAAGTACAACATAAAAAATGTAATACCTGACACTACTAATAATCTCGATCAGTATCATCAATAAATGCATAATCATCATCATCACTATAATCAATGACGGGCTCATAGGGTTCATTGGCATCAACATGTGCAAGGCCACCTTGACATAATCGGTCAAGCATTGACATGTCATCCGCAGCAGTAACCTCTTCTTGTTCCGGCTCTTCTTGTTCCTCCTCTGGGGTGATGTCGGATTCATTGCAGCTGTCTACTTCAATGTTTTGGGGTGAAGTATAGCGGTTCTTGAAATGCTTTTTGGAAAGACGTGTCTCTTGGAAGAATTCTCCTTCATATGTGTCTGGGTTAATGTGAGGTTCATAATCCTCTTCCTTTGGGGGAGAAAGTCTAGCACATGGCGGCACTTCATAAACGACATCCCAACCTTTCAGATTTGGATTAGTTTGGCAGGCCCACGGTAGATAGAATACTTGGGTCGCCTGTTGAGCCATAATATAGACATCAGGAACATCTAAATGAGTGCTTTGGTTGATTTCATATGTGCCAATCCATATGTGCCAATCATGACTCTTAAGACCAAATATCTTCAGTTTATCAAGATTCACTCCCCTCTTTAGATTCGCTGCATACCCATCAGGGAACATCAACTGCTGTTGCACCCACAAGAGAATTTCCCTCATAGCTGGCCTTCCAAGATTGAACCATGCCTTTGGCTTCGTCCAGTTCTGCTTTCCTTTCGGTTCTTTCATGTTTTGTAACGGCCTATCACATAGCGCCTCCAGATCGACTCTAGCCTTAGTATTATCCTTTGACTTGCCATCTATGCCGAACAATGTACCAAAAATTGCCTCGGCGATATTCTTCTCAGTGTGCATCACGTCGATGTTGTGTGGGCAAAGGAGGTCTTTGAAGTAAGGCAGATCCCATAAGCATGTTTTGTGAGTCCACGCGTGCTTAGTATTATACCCCTTGAAGTACCCTGGACGTTGTGGATCTGGCTCGAGAGCGTTTAACTGATCCAGGGTCTGTTGGCCTGTCAATGCAGGTGGTGCAGAGTTTTTGACAACTCTACCCCTGATGAAGTTCTTCTTGTCTTTCCTGAACTTATGGCGAGGATCCAGGAACTGTCTATGCATGTCGAAGCAAGAAAACTTGCGACCGGCCTGAAGCCAACGAAACTCAAGAGCTCCCTTGCATGTGGGGCACGGGAACCTTCCATGCACACACCAGCCAACGAATAGCGCATACGCCGGCAAGTCATGCGTCGAGTACATGTACCAGACACGCATTATGAAGTTCCGTTTGCTAAAGGCGTCGTATGTCTTGAACCCATTATCCCAGGCTTCTTGCAATTCGTCCTTAAGCGGCTGCATGTACACATTCATATTTTTGCCCGGATAGTTGGGTCCTGGAATTATCAACGTCAGGAAAATGTTCTTTCTTTGCATAATCTGTCCGGGGGGGGGGGAGATTGAGTGGAAAGACAAATACGGGCCAACAACTGTATTGGGCTGCCGTCATACCAAACACACTGAACCCATCCGTGCTGATGCCGACTCGAGGATGCCTCGGATCTGCCGCTTTGTCAGCATGTAATTCATCAAACTTTTTCCACGCAACACCATCCGATGTGTGTACCATCATCAGATTCCCATCTGCATCTAGTTCGGTTCTTTTGCCTGTTTTGTGCCATGTCATCTGTCTGGCCGTCTCTTCGACCATGAAAAGACGTTGAAGTCTTGGTACGATTGGCATATACCGAAGAACACTAACGGGGATTTTGGTCTGTGTCTTCTCACCCATACCGTTGTCTACCACAATATACCTGGAAGACTTGCAAATGGGACAATAGTTCAAGTCCGCATAGTCAAGCCTAAATAAGGCACATCCTTTCTCACAGGCATGTATCTTCTCATAGGGCATCTTCAGTGCACGGAGGATTTTGTCCGACTGGTACAGGTTTGCAGGCATTACATGGCCTTTGGGTAGAAAGCGTCCAAATACTGTCATAATTGCGTCATAGCATTCTCTGCCCAAGTTGAACTGAGCCTTCAGAGCCATTACTTGTGAGATGGCATCCAACTGACAAAGCTCAGTGTGCTCGTGGAGCGGACGTTTCGAAGACTCCAACATTTCATTGAAGGCCTTTGCAGATTCCTCCATCTCCTCGTCCGAATCCCGAGCATCATCATAGCCTTGCACCATGTTTTCCATCCCGGTACCATGCTCGTCGGTGCGACGACGATCCACCTCAGCTCGGTCACGTTGGGCAGACTCACCATGAAATGTCCACACCGTATAATCGGGCGTAAAACCACTCTTCTGCAGGTGTTTGCCCATTTCAGCCTCTGTCTTCTTTTCCCAATTGCCGCACCGGAAACAGGGGCACCAGGTTTTCTTTTGGCCATTTGCAAATGCGGCTTGCACAAACCCCTTAGTTTTTGTGAACCATTCAGCGCTCCATTTGTTCTGACCAGTGTGACCGGTATACATCCAAGCACGGTCACTCATCTTGACTTTCAGAGCTACTGGACACACAACAATTATATATGTAATTCACCATGTATATATTCATCAGTTGATCTACTTTGTCAATTTTATTACGTCCATGCAACCTACACTCTAATAGGTAATGATAGGTCCTAATCCCACCCGTGTATGTGTAGATTGGGTTTATTTTCCCATGCTATGCTCCGGATCCGACGCAAAATTTCGGCAGCACCTCCCCGCTGTTCTCCTGATACACGTCTCTGCAATAAACAGAGAGGATGTGTACCCGGAGAACAACAGGGGAGGCACTGACGAAATATATGCGTCGGATCCGGAGCAAAGCATATGGGAAAACGAACCCAATCTACACATACTCGGGCTGTCCATGGATAGCGTTGGACAATTCGAAAGAATCAAGGTTATAAATATGCAAATGCATGCATATTTATAACTATGACGCTTTCGAACGGGAGACACATATTGGTTACGCATACTGATGATTCAAGACACATATATAGCTAGCTATCAAGTTTCATCGGAATAGATCAAATAATTAATGGGGGAGGAGGACTTGTCATTTGTGCTCACCCACGAACGAAGGGGCAGAGCTCGTCAAACGCACGGCGAGGTCGTCGAACACCAAACCTCGCAGCGATGAAACAACTGCACATTTAAAACTACACGATCAACACAATTATATATGATGTTTTTCATAACAAAATCGAAAAATATATGACCTAACTAATAATTCACAAATATATGACCCCGTCGGCCTCTAGAAGGCCAAAGAACACCTTTTCGGGAGGTGTCGGTGGTCGGGGTGTCCTGTCGGTGTCGGGGTGCCGTGTTGGGGTCGGGGTGCTGTTTCGGGGTCGGGGGGTCGGGGTGTTGTGTCGATGTCGGGGTAGTGCCGTGTCGGTGTCGGGGTGTTGTTTCGGGGTCGGGGTGTGGTGTCGGGTCAGGCTCGGGGTCGGGGTGTCGGGTCAGGCTTGGGGGGTCGGGGTGTCGGGGTCGGGGTCGGGGTGTCGGGGTCGGGGTCGGGGTCGGGGTGTCGGGGTCGGGGTCTCGGGGTCGAGGTCGGGGTCGGGGTCTCGGGGTCGGGGTGTCATGTCGGGGTGCCGGGTCGGGGTCTGGGTACCGTGTCGGGTCGGGGTCGGGGTGTCGGGGTCGGGGTCGGGGTCGGGGTGTCGGGGTCGGGGTCGGGGTCTCGGGGTCGGGGTGTCGTGTCGGGGTGCCGGGTCGGGGTCTGGGTATCGTGTCGGGTCGGGGTCGTGGTGTCGGGGTCAGGGTGTCGGGTCAGGCTTGGGGGGTCGGGGTGTCGGGGTCGGGGTCGAGGTGTCGGGGTCGGGGTATCGGTGTCGGGGTCGGGGTCGGGGTCGGAGTCGGGGTGTCGGGGTCAGGGTCGGGGTCGGGGTCTCAGGGTCGGGGTGTCGTGTCGGGGTGCCGGGTCGGGGTCAGGGTACCGTGTCGGGTCGAGTTTTTTTCCTTTTCTTCTTCTTCCTCTTTTTCCTTTTCTTCCTTTTCTTCCTTCTTCTTCTTCTTCTTCTTCTTCTTCTTCTTCTTCTTCTTCTTCCTCCTTTCCTTTTTCCTCTTCTTCTTCTCCTCCTCTCCTCTTTTTTCTTCTTCTTCTTCCTCCTTTCCTTTTTCCTCTTCTTCTTCTCTTCCTCTCCTCTTTTTTCTTCTTCTTCTTCCTCTTCTTCTTTTTTCTTCTTCTCCTCCTCCTCTTCTTCTTCTTCTCCCGATCTCTTCTTTTTCTCTTTTTCTTCTTTCCTAAAACTAAACCAAACCTAAACCTAAAACTAAAAAAACAGAAAAAGAAAAAAACTAAATCTAAACCTAAATCTAAACTAAAACTAAACCTATAAACCTAAAAACTAATCCTAAAACTAAAACTAAATCTAAATTAAACATAAACCTAAAACTAAAAAACAGAAAAAAGGAAAAAAAGAAGAAGCTCACCTGCAGGGTGGAGGAGGGGGGCGGTGCGGCCTGGGGCGGCAGAGGAGCGGGGCGGGGTGGCCTGGCGCGGCGGAGGAGGGGGGCGGGGCGGCCTGGGGCGGCGGCGCCGGGCCCGGCCGGGGCGGCGGGGCGCGGAGGTGCCGGCGCCCAGACGGCAGGGCGGCGGGGGCGGCGGGGGCTCCGGGGCGGGGGGGGGGGGGGCTCCGGGGCGGCGGCGGGGGGCACTGGGGCGGCGGCGGGGCGTGGTGCGACGGGGTGGCGAGAGGTGGGAGAGAAAGAGAGAGAGAGGGGGTGTGGGGCGCGGCCCCGTTAACGTTACGTGGGGCCTCCCTCTTTGCCAACCGCGGCACTTTGCCGTCCGCTAGCGGACGGCAAAGAGGGGGCCCGTTAGGTTTTTTTTTTGCAGTTCGTCAGTGGGGCCCCTCCCTCTTTGCCGTCCGCTAGCCGACGGCAAAGAATCTTTGTCGTCCGCTAGCGGACGACAAAGAACTGGCTGATGGCAAACTTGGTCTTTGCCATCAGCCAGTTCTTTGCCGTCTGCTTTTTGGAAGCTGATGGCAAAGAGCTTCTTTGCCGTCCGCTAGCGGACGACAAAGAACTGGCAGATGGAAAACTAGCTGATTCCAGTAGTGTCATGGTAGACCTACTCTTGTAATACTCATATCATCAAGAACAATCAAGCAGGACGTAGGGTTTTACCTCTATCAAGAGGGCCTGAACCTGGGTAAAACATCGTGTCCCCTGCCTCCTGTTACCATCCGCCTTAGACGCACAGTTCGGGACCCCCTACCCGAGATCCACCAGTTTTGACACCGACATAAATATTTTTGGTATTTTTGTTGTATAGATTGGAAAGTAAAGATTACAAAATAGTAAACGAGATGCGATGTAAATAAAAAATATGCAATATAATAAGAAAGTGACCCCGGGGCCATATGTGTCACTAGTGGCTTCTCTCAAGATAGCATATATTACGGTGGGTGAACAAATTAATGCCAAGCAATTGATAGAAAAGTGCATAGTTATGAGAATATCTAGGCAATGATCATGAATATAGGCATCACGTCCGTGTCAAGTAGATCGAAACGATTCTGGATCTACTACTATTACTCCACACATCGACCGCTATCCAGCATGCATCTAGACTATTAAGTTCATAAGAACAGAGTAACGCTTTAAGCAAGATGACATGATGTAGAGGGATAAACTCAAACAATATGATATAAACCCCATCTTTTTATCCTCGATGGCAACAATACAACACGCGCCTTGCTGCCCCTACTGTCACTGGGAAAGGACACCACAAGATTGAACTCAAAGCTAAGCACTTCTCCATTGCAAGAAATATCAATCTACTAGGCCAAACTAAACCGATAATTCGAAGATACTTGCAATGATATCAAATCATGCATATAAGAATTTAGAGAAGAACCAACTAATATTCATAGATAATCTTGTCCATAAACCCACAATTCATCGGATCTCGGCAAACACACCGCAAAAGAGTATTACATCCAATAGATATCCAAGAACATCAAGGAGAACTTTGTATTGAGAATCAAAGAGAGAAGAAGCCATATAGCTCATAACTATGGACCCGAAGGTCTGTGGTAAACTACTCACGCTTCATCGGAGAGGCTATGGTGTTGATGTAGAAGCCCTCGGTGGTCGATTCCCCCTCCGGCTGATCGCCGGAAGAGGCCCCAAGATGGGATCTCACGGGTATAGAAGGTTGCAGCGGTGGAAAAGTGGTTTCGTGGCTCTCTACGATCGATCTAGGGTATAAGAGAGTATATATAGTTGGAAGAATACGCCGGTGGAGCTACGAGGGGCCCACGAGGGTGCGGGCGCGCCCTCCTTCCTCGTGGCCTCCTCGTGGCATTCCAGACTTCAACTCCAAGTCTTCTAGTTTGCTTTCGGTCCAAGAAAGATCATCGTGAAGGTTTCATTCCGTTTGGTATTCCTTTTCTGCAAAACTCTAAAGTAGGCAAAAAATAGAAACTGGCACTGGGCCTTCGGTTAATAGGTTAGTCCCAAAAATAATATAGAAGAGCATATTAAAGCCCATTAAACATCCAAAACAGATAATATAATAGCATGGAACAATCAAAAATTATAGATACGTTGGAGACGTATCAACAGCCAACCGCGTCGCGTCGTCAGCGCTCGAGGCCTCGACGGTGGCCTCTACGGTGAGGTGCTCCTCCAAGATCTAGGGGTCGACACGAATTGAAACCATCGCGACCTCATCCGCGCGTGCGGCCGAGATTTGCTTCTCCACTGCCAAATGGTCCTTGGGATCCTGGCTATACTGCGCGCACCATGGCTCAGGGTGGCACCTATTTGGTGGAGGGGTCAGTGATTTGGGTGGAAGGTGTCGCGCCGACGGTAGGGGCATGTGGGATGTGGAAGGAGAAGGAGGATGGGGGTCGATTGTGGATTACCTGCCTGGATAGGCGAGGCCGAGCAGCGTGGAGGAGGGTCGCCAACGAGGAGGCGGCGCTGCAAACAAGGAGTGAAGGTTTCAACTTGGAAAGGATGGCGGAAACAGGGGAAATGTGGCTTTTGGTAAGGAGGAGGGGGCGGGGAGGTAGATATTTCCGCGGAAGCCGAAAATTTGGAATCGGTTCAGCGAAAAAATATGCATGCAAAGTGTCATCAGACACGGTCCCTTATTCAGAACTGTGTATGATATGTGAACATCAAAAACAATTCAGATAGCTTAACCCGCGTGTGTTGAGTTTGAACGTCAATAATATTGCTTCGAATTTCCCTGGTTACAGTTGTCATCCACGTCATTGCATAATTTGGGTACACAAAGGAGACTAACTTCTTAATCGAGCAAGTTCAACAATTAAACAGAGCTAGCTGACCTAAACATTACTCTAACAAATTAAAGACCGGCGCTCTTAATTAAACAAAACAAAGAGTACTACTACGGGTGGTGCTCGTCGATCTCCGCTGCTGCCTCCATGTCCAGCTCACGCCTGACGTTCTCCTTGGGAAGGGGCTCCATGGCATCAATTGCACCATACTCGGCAAGCATCTCGCCATCCGCATATGCCATATCTTTGGAATAGGCCTCCACGAGCTCGGCGTGGGTGATACGTCTCCGTCGTATCTACTTTTCCAAACACTTTTTCCCTTGTTTTGGACTCTAACTTGCATGATTTGGATGGAACTAACCCGGACTGACGCTGTTTTCAGCAGAATTGCCATGGTGTTATTTATGTGCAGAAACAGAAGTTCTCGGAATGACCTGAAACTCCACGGAGCGTCATTTGGAAATAATGAAAAATACTGGCAAAAGATCAAGGCCAGGGGGCCCACACCCTAGCCACGTGGGTGGGGGCGCGCCCCCTACCTCGTGGGCCCACTGGAGCTGCTCCGACCTCAACTCCAACTCTATATATTCTCTTTCGGGGAGAAAAAAAATGAGAGAAGGATTCATCACGTTTTACGATACGGAGCCACCGTCAAGCCCTAAAACCTCTTGGGAGGGCTGATCTGGAGTCCATTCGGGGCTCCAGAGAGGGGAATCCATCGCCATCGTCAACATCAGCCATCTTCCATCACCAATTTCATGATGCTCACCGCCGTGCGTGAGTAATTCCATCGTAGGCTTGCTAGACGGTGATAGGTTGGATGAGATTTATCATGTAATCGAGTTAGTTTTGTTAGGGTTTGATCCCTAGTAACCACTATGTTCTGAGATTGATGTTGCTATGACTTTGCTATGCTTAATGCTTGTCACTAGGGCCCGAGTGCCATGATTTCAGATCTGAACCTATTATGTTTTCATCAATATATGAATGTTCTTGATCCTATCTTGCAAGTCTATAGTCACCTACTATGTGTTATGATCCGGCAACCCCGAAGTGACAATAATCGGGACCACTACCGGCGATGACCGTAGTTTGAGGAGTTCATGTATTCACTATGTGTTAATGCTTTGGTCCGGTACTCTATTAAAAGGAGGCCTTAATATCCCTTAGTTTCCGCTAGGACCCCGCTGCCACGGGAGGGTAGGACAAAAGATGTCATGCAAGTTCTTTTCCATAAGCACGTATGACTATATTCGGAATACATGCCTACATTACATTGATGAATTGGAGCTCGTTCTGTGTCACCCTAGGTTATGACTGTTACATGATGAACCACATCCGGCATAATTCTCTATCACCGATCCATTGCCTACGAGCTTTCCATATATTGTTCTTCGCTTATTTACTTTTCCGTTGCTATTGTTATCAATCACTACAAAATACCAAAAACATTACTTTTGCTACCGTTACTTTTGCTATCATTACCACTACTATCATATTACTTTGCTACTAAATACTTTGCTGCACATATTAAGTTTCCAGGTGTGGTTGAATTGACAACTCAACTGCTAATACTTGAGAATATTCTTCGGCTCCCCTTGTGTCGAATCAATAAATTTGGGTTGAATACTCTACCCTCGAAAACTGTTGCGATCCCCTATACTTGTGGGTTATCAAGACTATTTTCTGGCGCCGTTGCCGGGGAGCATAGCTCTATTCTTTGAGTCACTTGGGATTTATATCTGCTTATCATTATGAAGAACTTGAGAGATCCAAAAACCAAGATTTATCCCTCAACTAACAGGGGAGGTAAGGAACTGCCATCTAGCTCTGCACTTGATTCACCTTCTGTTTTGAGTAAGCTTGCGACACCTAAACCTGCTTCTGCTATTCATTCTGACATGTCACATGTTATTGATGATGCCACTTCTGCTATGCATGATACTTATGATGAAACTACTTCTATGCTTGATACTACTATGCCACTTGGTGAATTTCTTGATGAACAACTTGCTAGGGTTAGAGAGAATGAAATTATTGAAACTGATAATATTGATGATGAAGACTCTCCCCCTAATAAATATGAATTGTGTGTTGTTCCTAAGGGTTATGTTCCGGATGAAGAATCTGCTAGAGCTATTCTTGCTTGCAATGATAGATATGATTTAAAGAGGTTATTAGATAAATGGAAGTAGCAAACCCTTAATGCTAGAATGAAACCTGACCCTGCTTTTGCTACTTCACCTATCTGTGTTGCTGATAAGGATTATGAATTTTCTATTGATCCAGATATAATTACTTTGGTTGAATCTGATCCTTTTTATGGCTATGAATCTGAAACTGTTGTGGCACATCTTACTAAATTAAATGATATAGCCACCCTATTCACTAATGATGAGAGAACTCGCTACTTTTATATCCTTAAAATATTTCCGTTCTCATTAAAGGGTGATGCTAAGATATGGTTTAATTCTCTTGATCCCGGTTGTGTGCGTAGTCCCCAGGATATGACTTATTACTTCTTTGCTAAATATTTCCCTGCTCATAAGAAACAAGCTGCGTTAAGGGACATATATAATTTTGTGCAAATTGAAGAAGAGAGTCACCCACAAGCTTGGGGGAGGCTTCTCCAATTACTTAATGCTTTGCCTGATCATCCTCTTAAGAAAAATAAAATACTTGATATCTTTTATAATGGACTAACCGATGCTTCCAGAGATTACCTGGATAGTTATGCTGGTTCTGTTTTCAGGGAAAGAACACCAGATGAAGCTGAAATTCTATTGAATAATATGTTGACAAATGAAAATAATTGGACACTTCCTGAGCCTATGCCTAAACCAACTCCGAAGAAAAGGGGTATTCTATTTCTCAGTCCTAAAGATATGCAAGAGGCAAAGAAATCCATGAAAGAAAAGGGTATTAAAACTGAAGATGTTAAGAATTTACCTCCTATTGAAGAAATACATGGTCTTAATTTACCGCCTCTCGAAGAAATGCATAATTTTAGTCCATCTCCTATTGAAGAAATACATGGTCTTGATAACCCGACACAGGTAGTAAAGGTAATTTCTCTCTGTATAGATATGATAAAGCTGAAATCCCATTTACTAAGTTTGCTAGCCCATGCTTAGATGAGTTTGATAAATTTATGGTTAAGCAAGAAGACTTCAATGCTTATTTTGGTAGAGAATTAAAACGCAGTGCTGATATGCTTGAATACTTGGGTGATTATATGTCTAATGTCAAAGGTGAACTTAAACTTATTAGTAAACATGCTTCTATGGTTACCACTCAAGTAGAACAAGTACTTAAAGCTCAAAATGATTTGCTCAATGAATTGAATAGTAAGAATAATGATTTTGCTGTTAGAGTGGCTACTAGAACTGGTAAAATGACTCAGGAACCTTTGTATCCTGAAGGCCACCCTAAGAGAATTGAGCAAGATTCTCAGAGAAATAATATAGATGCACCTAGTCCTTCTAAAAGGAAGAAAAAGAAAAATGATAGGACTTTGCATGCTTCTAGTGAACCTATTACTGAAACACCTGAGAATCCAAATGATATTTCTATTTCTGATGCTGAAACTCAATCTGGTAATGAACCTGAAACTAGTGATAATGTTAATGATAATGTTCATGATGATGCTCAACCTAGCAATGATAATGATATAGAAATTGAACCTGCTGTTGATCTTGATAACCCACAATCAAAGAATCAACGTTATGATAAGAGAGACTTTGTTGCTAGGAAACATGGTAAAGAAAGAGAACCATGGGTTCAGAAACCCATGCCTTTTCCTCCCAAACCATCCAAGAAAAAGGATGATGAGGATTTTGAGCGCTTTGCTGAAATGATTAGACCTATCTTTTTGCGTATGCGATTAACTGATATGCTTAAAATGAATCCTTATGCTAAGTATATGAAAGAAATTGTCACTAATAAAAGAAAGATACCGGAAGCTGAAATTTCCACCATGCTTGCTAATTATACTTTTAAAGGTGGAATACCTAAGAAGTTAGGAGATCCAGGAGTACCCACTATACCATGCTCCATTAAAAGAAACTATGTTAAAACTGCTTTATGTGATCTTGGAGCTGGTGTTAGTGTCATGCCTCTCTCTTTTTATATCGTAGACTTAATTTGAATAAGTTGACACCTACTGAAATATCTTTGCAAATGGCTGATAAATCAACTGCTATACCTGTCGGTATTTGTGAGGATGTGCCTGTTGTGGTTGCAAACGTTACTATTTTAACGGACTTTGTTATTCTTGATATTCCCGAGGACGATAGTATGTCTATTATTCTTGGAAGACCCTTTTTGAATACTGCAGGAGCTGTTATTATTTGCAACAAAGGCAATATCACTTTTCATGTTAATGGTAATGAGCATATGGTACACTTTCCGAGGAAACAACCTCAAGTTCATAGTATCAATTCTATTGGAAAAATTCCATCAATTATTTTTGGAGGTTTTGAATTTCCTCTACCTAATGTAAAGAAGAAATATAATATTCTTATTGTTCGGGATGTGCATATCCCCGTTGAGGTAACCTAGTGTTATTCGAAGATTCTTCGGTTCCATGTTACTCGGAATGAGTTTGTTAACAAGACTTGATCAACCTTGTTAGTGGATTCCTTTTGATGAGCATGAGATGGATGAAGTTAGAAAACACAATTCTCTGTACCCTCCTTTTATTTTCTATTATTTATATTAAATAAAATAAAAATAGTATTTTCTGTCTGTTATCTGAATTATCCATGCAATATAAAAATACCCCGAAAATAAAAGTTCTCCAAATGCCCAGAAATTTAAATATGATTTTTTCTGGAATATTTGAGAATATTTGGCACTGAGAACACAGCAGGGGGGCATACACCTGGCCACGAGGGTGGAGGGCGCGCCCCCTGCCTGGTGGACCCACGGTGGCCCTCCTCCACTTATTCCTGGACCCACACACTTCTTCTTCCTCCCACAAACACCAATATCCAGCTCAAGCACGAGTTCTAGCTCATTTTGCTGCGATTTTCGATCTCCTTGCTCAAAGCACCTCTCACAAAACTGCTTGGGGGGATTGTTCCTTGGTATGTGACTCATCCATCAGTCCAATTAGTTTTTTTCTAGTGCTTTATTCATTGCATATTTTTGCTCCTTAGGTGACCCTGTTCTTGAGCTTGCATGTCAAATTTATATGGTCAAAAGTAGTTTTGGTGCATGATATAGGCTCTAGGCACTTGTAGGAGTAGTTGCTATTAATTTTGTTGAGTTTGGTTTACTTTTATTTGAAGTTACTAAAAATTTCAGAATTTTTCAGAAAATAATGAAGAGATTTTTGAGGGGCTCATCAAGTCGAAGCTCGAAGGACAAGCAAAATGAAGAAGCAAAGAAGCCCAAATATAATCTGCCTCGCACCACGGAAGTTCGGCCGTGTGAATGGACCTCCGATGATTTCTTGAGAGCAACCGGGATTTATGAGGATTTTTATGAATTGGTTAAGAATGCAGGCCTCACCGACTTCCTCCGCGACCAACGCGAACAGTATCTCTTACTCACCAATACTTTTGTGCAAAACTTCTACTATTATCCTAGGGAATCACCTCCTTCAGTAGAGTTTCATTTATATGATGTGGTTAAGAAGATGTCACTATATGAATTTTGCAGGGTTTGCAAAATACCTTTCGAGGGTAGCTTAGAGGAACCACATTGTAAAGATGTGGATGGGTTTATTGACACTATCACTGTAGGGGAAACTAGGAAGGTTTTCGATGCAAGAATCACTAGCATACATTTTCCTGTTTTACGCTACTTCGCAATATTTGCTAGTCATTGCTTAATTGGTCGCGAAAACTGTGGAAACCTTAGTGTTCCTGATATTTTTATTTTGTTCCATGGTTTATTCCGTGATGACTCTGTTAGTATGGGCGGTATTATTGCTAAACGGTTAAGTCTGAACCGTACAAAAGGACCCATCTTTGGTGGTATCTATGCTTCATGCCTTGCTGCACACTATAACATACCTATTAGGCACTATGAAAAAGAAGAAAAATTTCTGCCAACTGTTTATTTAGATTATAAGAGTATGGTAGCGCATGATTTTATTATAAAGAATAGGGAAAGGGAGCTGAAATACAAATTGTTCTTGGATAAATGTCATCCTGAGACTATCACCTTGCCTGCTCCTTCCTTGTTTGATTTATCTACAGGCCAGTACCTCATCTCGCCGGAGGACATTCGCGCTTACCGGAACCCTACATCAGCCACAGAGCCAGAGTCGGAACAGCAAGTTGATCCTCCACGACAGTCTAATTACCAGTGGGATCCAGAGATGATTGCCAAGTAGTGGCAATCGGAGTCTTCTTCTTTGCAGTACGACCCCAACTATTACTATGGATATCCGCCAGGTCAACCGTGGCCATAGACCAACTTAGGCCAAAAGCCTAAGCTTGGGGGAGTAAGTATTTCTCACTGACATTATATTCATGTTCACACACCCATTGCAAGATGTCGGTGCTCATACTTTTTCATTCTAATATCCATGCTAGTTTATTTTCCTTTTTATGCTTTCTTCTTGTGTGTTTAATAAACCTTAAGAAAAACCAAAAAACTTAGTTGTAGCTTTTAGCTAGTTTTAATTTCCATGCTTGTAGTAGTAATTAAAAAGAAAACCCAAAAAGATTTCCTGTTCTTCTTTTGCTTGTTGTGAGCTTTCCCGTCTAAATAGTTTTATTTCTTTTCTTTTCTTTGGGGGTCTATAGGAGAAGACCATGATTAAATTGTTGAAGTGGCTCTTATATGCATTATTGTTGATCTGACAAAAGAGCCCATATTGCCTTGTCTTCTCCTGTTTATTGAATGCTTGCAGATTCCAACTTAGTCAAATGCATGCGCACTATTATTATTATCCACATCGTTCGGTCATGCAAGTGAAAGGCAATTATGACGATATATGATGGACTGACTGAGATGCGAAAAGCTAGGATGAACTCGACCTCGCTTGTTTTTGTAAATATGATTAGTTCATCATTCCTGATTCAGCCTATTATGAATAAACATGTTTGCAATGACAATTAGAGATTATAGTGGCTTATGCCATTCTTAATTAGCTAGGAGCTTATAATGGTTTACCTTGCGTGCCAACATGCTATTAAAATGGTTGTGATGTGGTATGATAGGGTGGTATCCTCTTTTGAATGATTCGAGTGGCTTGACTTGGCACATGTTCACGCATGTAGTTGAAAAAAAATCAACATAGCCTCTACGATATTTATGTTCATGTTGCATTATATCCTACTCATGCTTGCATTCGGTGTTGATTAATTTTAATGCATGTTCATGACTGTTGTCGCTCTCTAGCTGGTCGCTTCCCTGTCTTTTTCTAGCCTTCACCTGTACTAAGCGGGAATATTGCTTGTGCATCCAACTCCATAAACCCCAAAGTTATTCCATATGAGTCCACCATACCTACCTATATACGGTATCTACCTGCCGTTCCAAGTAAATTTGTATGTGCCAAACTCTAAACCTTCAAATAAATATCCTGTTTTGTACACTCGAATAGCTCATGTATCAACTAGGGCTGTCCGTATCTTCCATGTTAGGCGGGTTATTCTCAAGAGGAGTGGACTCCACTCCTCACTCACGAGAAAATGGCTGGTCACCGGGATGCCCAGTCCCATGCTTTATGCAAACTAAATCAAAATAATTGCAAACAAAACTCCCCCTGGGACTCTTGTTAGTTGGAGGCACTCGTTGTTTCGAGCAAGCCATGGATTGATGCTTGTTGGTGGAGGGGAGTATAAACTTTACCATTCTATTTGGGAACCGCCTATAATGTGTGTAGCATGGAAGATATCGCCATCTCTTGGTTGTTATGTTGACAATGAAAGTATACCGCTCAAAATATTATTCATCTCTATTTCAAAACCGAGCTCTGGCACCTCTACAAATCCCTGCTTCCCTCTGCGAAGGGCCTATCTATTTACTTTTATGTTGAGTCATCATCCTCTTATTAAAAAGCACCAGTTGGAGAGCACCGCTGTTATTTGCATTCATTACTGTTAGTTTACATTGAGTATGACTTGACTGGATCTCTTTTACCATGAATTACAATGTCTAGTCAGTCCTTGATCTTTAAAGGTGCTCTGCATTTATGTTTTGCGATCTCAGAAAGGGCTAGCGAGATACCATCTTGTTATATCATGTTATGATTGTTTTGAGAAAGTGTTGTCATCCGAGGTTTATTATTATTGCTCGCTAGTTGATTATGCCATTGATATGAGTGAACATGAGACCTAAGCATTATTGTGAATATGGTTAGTTTATAATCTTTCCTGAAAACTTGAATGTTGGCTTTCATATTTACAACAACAAGAGCAAATAGAGTTTGTAAAAGTTTTTCTTTATCACTCTCAGTTTATCAACTGAATTGCTTGAGGACAAGCAAAGGTTTAAGCTTGGGGGAGTTGATACGTCTCCGTCGTATCTACGTTTCTGAACACTTTTGCCCTTGTTTTGGACTCTAACTTGCATGATTTGGATGGAACTAACCCGGACTGACGCTGTTTTCAGCAGAATTGCCATGGTGTTATTTATGTGCAGAAACAAAAGTTCTCGGAATGATCTGAAACTCCATGGAGCGTCTTTCCGGAAATAATGAAAAATACTGGCAAAAGATCAAGGTCAGGGGGCCCACACCCTAGCCATGAGGGTGGGGGGCGCGCCCCTACCTCGTGGGCCCCCTGGAGCTCCTCCGACCTCAACTCCAACTCTATATATTCTCTTTCGGGGATAAAAAATAAGAGAAATGGATTCATCGCATTTTACGATACGGAGCTGCCGCCAAGCCCTAAAACCTCTCGGGAGGGCTGATCTGGAGTCCGTTCGGGGCTCCGGAGAGGGGAATCCGTCGCCATCGTCATCATCAACCATCCTCCATCACTAATTTCATGATGCTCATCGCCGTGCGTGAGTTATTCCATCATAGGCTTGCTAGACGGTGATGGGTTGGATGAGATTTATCATGTAATCGACTTAGTTTTGTTAGGGTTTGATCCCTAGTATCCACTATGTTATGAGATTGATGTTGCTATGACTTTGCTATGCTTAATGCTTGTCACTAGGGCCCGAGTGCCATGATTTCAGATCTGAACCTATTATGTTTTCATCAATATATGAGTGTTCTTGATCCTATCTTGCAAGTCTATAGTCACCTACTATGTGTTATGATCCGGCAACCCTGAAGTGACAATAATCGAGACAACTCCCGATGATGAACGTAGTTTGAGGAGTTCATGTATTCACTATGTGTTAATGCTTTGGTCCGGTACTCTATTAAAAGGAGGCCTTAATATCCCTTAGTTTCCGCTAGGACCCCGCTGCCACGGGAGGGTAGGACAAAAGATGTCATGCAAGTTCTTTTCCATAAGCACGTATGACTATATTCGAAAATACATGCCGTTCCTACATTACATTGATGAATTGGAGCTAGTTCTATGTCACCCTAGGTTATGACTGTTACATGATGAACCGCATCCGGCATAATTCTCTATCACCGATCCATTGCCTATGAGCTTTCCATATATTGTTCTTTGCTTATTTACTTTTCCGTTGCTATTGTTATCATCACTACAAAATACCAAAAACATTACTTTTGCTACCGTTACTTTTTCTATCATTACCGCTACTATCATATTACTTTGCTACTAAACACTTTGCTGCAGATATTAAGTTTCCAGGTGTGGTTGAATTGACAACTCAGCTACTAATACTTGAGAATATTCTTTGGCTCCCCTTGTGTCGAATCAATAAATTTGGGTTGAATACTCTACCCTCGAAAACTCTTGCGATCCCCTATACTTGTGGGTTATTACTGGGCGGCCGTGATCTGGGCTCTGGCGGGCTCCATCGTGGCAAGGTATGCCGCGCAGGAACAAACGTCTACTCGAACTCTCTCGGCGATTGCCAACTCTTCGGCCGTGGGTTGCTGACCGTTGTCGGAGAAGTTTCGTTCGATTTGTGCGGTGACCGCCACGAGCTGGGCGTGGATGGCCTCGACGTGGTAGTGGGCAGTCTCCATCAGGGCTAAGGCCATCGCTGCAGAATGGATAGCTGCTGTGCCACTCTCACCAGTTGCTATCCCCGAGGCAGATGCTGCTGCCGCCACTTGAGAAGCAACATCGGCCGTTTGGGCTGCCTTGGCCGCCTGGACGTAGACTACGGTCACCCTCACGAAGCTTGTTAGCACGCGCCTGGCGGCTGATGTTGTGCTCTCGCCGGAGTGGGCCGCCGAAGTTTCCCTCACAACGTGGGTCCACGTCCCCATCTTTCACCGTCGATGAATGAATAGTGAAATGATATTTAGGGAGTGAGTTAGTGTGCTTGACACACCGACTGTGGACTGTAGTCGACACACCTTCTTGCGTAAGCCATATGCATACTATACACCAACGGTGCTCCAAGATATTTTGTGCTGCATCTCACACGGTTGGTGATAATAAACTGTGTGCGATCTACTTGATTTATCATCTTGATTTGAATTACGTAATGGGGTCACAGCTACAAAGGACAGTGTTTGAATTTTTTACAGAAAGACAGTAAGGAAACCCCTTACAGTATAATTGGTGCAACAAACCCAAATTGCAAGTACCATGCCTTGAACCTGGGTGGGTGGGAAGGCATCAGCCCCTTCCCACCACTAGGCTATGCCTTAGTCTGCAAGGATGGTATTTGAATTGCTAGAACTTTTATCTGCAGTGAACATGAAACTATAGGTGTGTCGTCAAAAAATGGAATAATTCAGGGTTCATTTGTACGTTTTTATACATTAACTTGGTTTTGTAGGCATTTCAGGTGCATAATTCTAATTTGAACTACATGCACATGCATCAGTGCATATAAACGGGTTGAAGAATCAAATATGTTTCCTTGGTTGCATGCTTAGGTCCCATGCAAGAAATGGGAATGAATGTCACACACCCTGCCACTGTCACTCGGCCGCAAACATTGAGATACCTGGTTTTTAAATTCTAGTAAATCCAAAACTAGTTTGAAATACATGAAACTTGGCATGCTATCATGGAGCAGCATCAACATGCCGTGGTAAAAAAATTGTCCCATTTGGGGCAGGTTTGGGTATAAGCTTCTCACAAACCAGAGCTTCTCACAACAAGCGTGATGGTTTCGGTAGGGAACGTGCCACCTTTGGGGATGAAACAATATCCATTGCCTCTTATTGCTTTAAATTTTTTCCGAGTGTCAACATAGAACAACAGGAGTGTTGTGTTTAATATTGGAATTTTTTGGGGTTCGTTTGGACATTTTTATACATTAACTGGGTTTCCCAGGCATTTTATGCGCATAATTCAAATTTGAACTACATGCACATTCTCCAGTGCATATAAACTGGTTGAAAAATCAAATCTGTGTCCTTGGTTGCATGTCTAGGTCCCATGCAAGAAATGGGAATGAATTTCAAACATCCTACCACCGTCACTCACCCGCAAACATTGAGATACCTGGTTTTTAAATTCTAGTAAATCCAAAACTCGTCTGAAATTCATGAAACTTGGCATGCTGTCATGGAGCGGCATCAACATGCCCTGGTAAATTTTTTGTCCCTTTTGGGGCAGGTTTGGGTATAAGCTTCTCACAAACCTTTGCTTCTCACAACAAGTGTGATGGTTTCGGTAGGGAACGTGCCACCTTTGGGGATGAAACGATATCCGTTGCCTCTTATTGCTTTCAAAAATATTCGAGGGTCAACGTAGAACAACAGGAGTGTTGTGTTTAGTTTTGGAATTTTTGGTGTTCGTTTGGACATTTTTATACATTAACTGGGTTTTCGAGACATTTTCTGTTCATAATTCAAATTTGAACTACATGCACATTCTCTAGCGCATATAAACTGGTTGAAAAATCAAATATGTGTCCTTGGTTGCATGCTTAGGTCCCATGCAAGAAATGGGAATGAATTTCAAACACCCTGCCACCGTCACTCGGCCGCAAACATTGAGATGCCTGGTTTTTAAATTCGAGTAAATCCAAAACTCGTCTGAAATTCATGAAACTTGGCATGCTATCATGGAGTGGCATCAACATGCAGTGGTACAAAATTTGTCCCATTTGGGGCAGGTTTGGGTATAAGCTTCTCATAAACCTTAGCTTCTCACAACAAGTGTGATGGTTTCGGTAGGGAACGTGTCACCTTTGGGGACGAAACGATATCCGTTGCCTCTTATTGCTTTCAATTTTTTTCTAGTGTCAACATAGAACAATAGGGATGTTGTGTTTACTTTTGGAATTTTTCGGTGTTCGTTTGGACATTTTTATACATTAACTGAGTTTTCCAGGCATTTCATGTGCATAATTCAAATTTGAACTACATGCACAAGCTCCAGTGCATATAAATTGGTTGAAAAATCAAACATGTGTCCTTTGGGGCATGCTTAGGTCCCATGCAAGAAATGGGAATTAATTTCAAACACCAAGGCACTGTTGATTGCTGGCAAAACATTAAGATACTTGGTTTTTAAATTCCAGTAAATCCAAAACCCGTCTGAAATTCGTGAAACTTGGCATGCTATCAAGGAGCGGCATCAACATGTCGTGGTTAAAAATTTGTCCCATTTGGCGCAGGTTTGGATATAAGCTTCTCACAACAAGCGTGATGGTTTCGGTAGGGAACGTGCCACCTTTAGGGACAAAACGATATCCGTTGCCTGTTATTGCTTTCAAAAATTTTCTAGTGTCAAACATAGAGCAACAGGAGTGTTGTGTTTATTTTTGAAATTTTTCGGGGTTTGTTTGGACATTTTTATACATTAACTGGGTTTTCTAGGCATTTCATGTGCATAATTCAAATTTGAACCGCATGCACAAGCTCGTGTGCATATAAATTGGTTGAAAAATCAAATATGTGTCCTTCGGGGTATGCTTTGGTCACATGGAAGAAATGGGAATGAATTTCAAACACAAGGGCACTGTTGATTGCCGGCAAAACGTTGAGATACTTTGTTTTTAAATTTTAGTAAATCCAAAACTTGTCTGAAATTCATGAAACTTGGCATGCTATAATGGAATGGCACCTGACATCCTGTGGTATTTTTCGTGTCCATTTTGAGAGAAGGCGCACTCGAATAACAACCAATAAACGCATTTTGAAACAAATAGCTGCCATTGTAACATCTCAAACGTTTTGTATAATTTAAATTGTGTGCGTTCTTTTAACCATTCACGTGATGCCACGCCTCACTCTTTTAATGGCTAGGAGGTGCCATGCGGACAGGTGATTGAGTGCTTGACTAAATGGAAGGCATGCCGACAGCTTCCCTAGGAAGCCAAGAGAAAATGTGTGGAGCTGGATTTCTGCAGCTCTTGATCACAAACGTTTTAGATAGAACACCATATGCAAAGTGAGAGCTATGGTCTTCCCCCTTGAGTTGAGGGAAAATCCGCATGCAGGGTTTGTGCATCCCTTCAACGCAAACTGTTGTTTTGGATGACCCATGTGCAACCATGTACAAACAATTTGGTAAGATTTGCATCTGTCATATTGGCTATGTTGCCATTTGTCAAACTGGAAAGATTGGCATTTGTTAATCTAGTAACGTTGCCATTTGTCAATCCTTGTAACACTACAATTTGTCAAAATATGCAGCTAGAAATCACTAGCACTATCTTATTTTTGCAACTAAAATTCAGTAATTAAGCATGGATTTCATTCATAGATTAAGCAGTCATTTATAATTTATACAAATAGTTCAATTCGACAGCTGAATCGACCAAACTTTTCCCCAATTGTTGCCAACCACGTACTGAAATAGCTAGTTCAACTATATATACTAGCTAATTTTAAGTATGTTGTACAGTTCGACCACACATCTATAGTCAGATGAACTGAACAAAATAGCCCCTAAATACTACTACTACTACCATGGAGGGGCTTTGTGCTACTTCCGGCAGCCTCTCCTCTCCCGAGCGCGCTCATTTAGAGGTAGGGGAGGAGGAGGAGCCTACCGATGAGCTGGAGAAATGCAATATGGTGCCAACCGCTGCTGCACATTCAGCGACGCTCGCCAGCTCGAACGCCCACTACCGCTCCAGATAATCCCTCTTGAAGCGGCCAGACTTCTCGTAGATCTCCTGATTCCTCGCCTCTGGGTCAGCATGTGCTGCGGCCATGACTGCAATCTCTTTCCGTGCTTGACGAGGTGCTCCTTCTCCTCCCGCAGGAACTCGATGTTGTGTGCAAGGTCGCTGACGCACGTGCTAGCCTCCACCTCCGCCTCCCTCCTTTAGGCGGTGGTGGCGGAGCGGGTGATGATCCCGGCGGTCGACGGTGTCTGGCAGCCATGGCGTCCGACGATGGGGTGGCGGCCATGACCACCACCTCCCACTTTCGGGTTGCGGTGGCAGAGCGGGTGATGGCCATGGTGGCCAGCAGTGGGGTGGCGGCCACCTACCGCCTTCGAGTCGTGGCGGCTGAGCGGAGATGGCCCTGGCTTTCGACGATGGTGTGGAGGCAACGGCGGCCGGCAACAGCTGCCGACGGGCACCGGTGGCGGAGCGCATGGTGGGTGTTCCGCGCACACCCAACATGCATGACACACACACTACACTACACCGGGGACTGCGTTGCTGCCATGGTGTAGCCTCCCAGCTGGAGCTGTCCTCTGGTGATGACGGAGTGGCTGAGCGACGACGATGGACCGGTGCCATTGGCGATTGTGGGATAAGGTATAGGGAGGGAGGGGAAAATGCGACGCAGGACTCGCCGGCCATGAGGGTTTTTATAGCAGGCCGGTAAGCATTGGGATTTTGGGGGATTTCACCGAGTCGGGCGGGAAGCTTGCGCGGTAACATATGAGGATGCCCGGGAACGGGCTCACCAACGATTCATTGGCGCCACCGGTTGGCTAAAAGAACGCCCCCGCACGGTGCGCAAGCTTGCGCTATAAGCCGTCTGCGATAGAGGGGTGACAAGACGTGCGAGAGGAGGATGAAAGAACACGTACACATACGGTTAATACAAAAATAAATTTTGCGATTTAATTACCTACTATACCCCCGTCTTGGTTTATAAGTACGATTTAACTAATAAAATACGAACGCATGTCGCCAAAGATTATATCATTGGAGTCGTATTTGAACATAGTTTCTTGCTATACAATTTTTGTAACATGCATTAACACTTTTTTGGTTAAATTTAAGGTTGTATACCAGCAAGCGTTTGCCTGCAACACACATGGCTTATTCCACCACAAACAGCTAAGATGGATCAACTGTATGCCACGTATCACACACGCAACTCTAATCTGATTCGTGCTTGATGTCTCCGGCATCGCTTGCATAGTTCGTCTTATTTGCCACGTATCACCGTGCCAGCCTCTGCTCGCCGTTAGGCACCACAGCGCGCTCTGCTCGCGTCCGTTGACGCGCTTTGCTTGCATCCATCGGGGCGCTCAGCTTGTGGATAGTTTTTCCTTGCGCATTCAACTGCTATATGGTTTCTCGCCGTTGAGGCGACAGCGGAGCGCTCTGCTCGCGTCCCTACACACGCGCTCTGCCAGCGGTTTGGCATGCACACGATCATGTCGGGGGCCCCATATGCATGCGGTTGCGCCACACGCGTTTCCACGCGATGCAGTTACATGTGGCACGATGGAGTTACGCGCTGCAAATTAGAACTGCCATCAGGGCCTACCGATATTCCTAGCCGTCCAGCTTCCCCTTTAATTGCCATGGCCATTATAACCTTAGTCTCTTCAACCTTTCGATCGCGCCCCACAACAGAACAAGCACACCCACGACGACACATAGAGACGGGATGTCTAGCGGCGCTCTAATGGAGTTCGGCGAGCGTAGAGTGAAGACCCACGCGAGGGAGACAGATATCTCGGTGGTGTACACCATCGACCCACCCATGGTGGACGACTACATCAACAGCGTTGAGCAGTTGCTTGCTCGAGATAAGTACAAGGTGGTCGGCATCGACCTCCAGTACACCACCAGTCGTCCCGACATAGATTAGAAGGCTGCCGTCGCCCAGTTGTGCATGGGCCATCATGTCCTCATCTACCACTACTGCATGGCCACAGAGCCTTGCGACCGTTTCAATAGGTTTGTCAACTGCACCGACTACATGTTCGCCATCCACCGACAATGTAAACGCGCTCCGTGTTATGGGCTTGGCCTGCCAGAACTTTGTCGAAATCAGTGACCACTATAGGGTCTGGTTCAGCACGAAGAAGGACTCCCTGGTTGAACTCGCCTCGGCCATCATCGACCCCTACTACAAAAAGATGAAGCATGATGCCTAGAGAATAAGTCCCCTATCCTGGCACAGGGCCTGGATGCGGCAACTGGATGAACCTCACCTCAGGTTCGCGGCCAAGAGCGTGTACACATGCTATGAGATGCACAGGAGGATCGTTGACATGAGGAAGTGCCTCATTACCAAAATCGACGAGCCTGAATCGAGCCACGAGCAGAGCAAGCGTCACAAGAAGTAGATGACGATTAGATGATCGTTTATGCTAGTTAATCATGCATGTAATATATAGTTTACTTTATTGGTGTGTGGAAATGTCATGTGTGTAGTAGCCACTTATGTAATTATGCATGTAATAGTTTACTTTGGTGTGTGCAAATGCCATGGTTGTAGTAGCCACCTATGTAAGTGGATGTTTAATTTGGTTATGCAAGCATGTCCTTAAGTGTGTGTGTGTGTGTGTCTATACACACACACACACACACACACACACACACACACACACAAACACACACACACACACACACATATATATATATATATATATATATATATCAAGGAAATCGATCAAACGATCCCCGTGCCAGCCCAAATCATGATCTTCACCAACTTGGATTTGGTTCTCTCGCGAAAATCGCGAGTTGCAGAGATGAGAACCATGAAAAGCAAGATCCCGAATAAGAAAACAGAAACCGAGGAAGAGGAAACCACAAGAGTGAAGACTAGTAGAGTCTTGTCTTTTGTCATTCTTTGCTCCTTTTTCACTCAATGATTCCTTCGAATTTGCCGACCAAAAATTCTATATGTCTATTCTATCTATGATATTTCTATATATATAGAATATGATATCTAATATGACATCCGATTTGTCAAAGGGATTGGATTGGTGACTTACCCATTCAGTGACTTTGGCACTGGACGTTCCAAAAACGGGTACTATCGGATTGGGTGAATTAGAGAATAGACAGAGGTCCGTTGGCATTTCAGCCTTTCTTCTCCTTTCAGGGCCTATCCGAAAGAGAATCCAGTACCTCTTGGTCCTGAATATCAAAATAGGACGAACGAACCGGCCTCCGCGGATATCTTTGCTTCAGAACAAAACCCTGCAATCAAATAGATTGTCCCAAGGGCGCCATATTCTAGGAGCCCAAGTTATGCTATTGAAAATTCGTTCCTCTAGCAGTTCCGGTTTGAGCATTCCGTTCCCTTTTTCAAACTCCACTTCTTTTCATATAGCAATCCCTGATCAAAGAGAGAACAATATCTATATATATGTTGTTCTGTATGCAATCCCATCGCACAACACACTCGTCTTATTAGCAACAACTATTTGTGTTATTATCGGTCTTCACACACATTTCTGATTACATACTTGTTTGCCGCATATCACACACATCTTGTTAAGTTGAACCGTTTCTGTTCTCATGTCTCAACACAAACAACTCATCTGAGTGAACCGCATGTCGTATATCGCACACACCTTGATCTAGCCGACCATTTCTTTTGTGTTGCCTAATCACAAACAGTTCATCCGAGTGAACCGTATGCTGTATATTGCACACACCTCCATCTGGCTGCCCGTTTCTTTTGTTCCTCCACATCGCAAAAAGTTAATTGAACTGAACCATATGCCCTACATCGCACACACAACTAAAATCTGAACCGTGTTTGATGCATCCTCCATCGCAAACGTTTTGTACCTTTTTGACGGTTTTTTACACCACTGTCGGTGTCAAAACCGGCGGATCTCGGGTAGGGGGTCCCGAACAGTGCGTCTAAGGCGGATGGTAACAGGAGGCAGGGGACACGATGTTTACCCAGATTCGGGCCCTCTTGATGGAGGTAATACCCTACGTCCTGCTTGATTGTTCTTGATAATATGAGTAGTACAAGAGTTGATCTACCACGAGATCAGAGAGGCTAAACCCTAGAAGCTAGCCTATGGTATGATTCTTGTTCTTGTCCTACAGACTAAACCCTCCGGATTATATAGACACCGGAGGGGGCTAGGGTTACACAGAGTCGGTTACAAGGAAGTAGATCTACATATCCGTACTGCCAAGCTTGCCTTCCATGCCAAGGAGAGTCCCATCCTGACACGGGATGAAGTCTTCAATCTTGTATCTTCATAGTCCAACAGTCCGGCCAAAGGATATAGTCCGGCTGCCCGGAGACCCCCTAATCCAGGACTCCCTCAATAGCCCCTGAACCAGGCTTCAATGACGATGAGTCCGGCGCGCAGATTGTCTTTGGCATTGCAAGGCGGGTTCCTCCTCCGAATACTTCATAGAAGATTTTGAACACGAGGATCGTGTCCGGCTCTACAAAACAAGTTCCACATACAACCGTAGAGAGAATCATATTTTCACAAATCTAATCTGCCGACGCATTCCACAGTGTGACATCACACCACAGCCAGGTCACCATTCGAATCATTTTTCACAACCAACCTCAGCGTGCTTCGCGAGGCGGTTTCCTTGGCACGTCTTGTCGAAGCAGAGATCGTGTCCCCTTATTACGGGATTCCCATCAATACGGACGTGGGTAACCCAACCGTGCCATCAATTACGGCGCTTGGGGGATAAGCGAGTTTTACCAGGCTAGTGGGGGCGCATAGTTCCGTCCACCCATATAAAGGGATAAGAGTTCACCTTTTTTCTACCCACGCCTTCTTCCTCCTTGCTCATCCATTCGCGCGCACTCGAGCTCCAGCGCCCAAGTCCACATCCTTCTCCTCAACCCTCTCCAAACATGTCCGGAGCAGGAGGCAAGTGGATGGTCTCCTCCGTCACGGAGGGAGATATCAAAAAGCTATGCGGGGCCAGATACTTAGTCACGGATATCGCGCACCGGCTGCCAGCCACGGGGCAGATGGTCCCTACCCGGAACCTTATGAAAAGGTGGTTTTCCTCACCCACTTCGTCCGCGGACTAGGGTTTCCCCTCCATCCATTCGTCCGCGGCCTTATGTTCTATTATGGGCTGGACTTCCATGATCTGGCCCCGAACTTCATCCTCAACATCTCGGTGTTCATCGTCGTGTGCGAGGCTTTCCTCCGCGTCCGGCCCCACTTCGGCCTGTGGCTGAAGACCTTCAATGTAAAACCGAAGGTAGTGGGCGGCCAACAAGCGGAATGCGGCGGAGCCATGGTGGGCAAAATGCCCAATGTTACATGGCCCGATGGCTCCTACATGGATACCATAAAGGGGTGGTAATCGGGGTGGTTCTACATCACCAAGCCGCGCAACACCAACTGGGTGGCGGCCCCCGAGTTTTGATCCGGAATCCCCACGCGGCTCACTTCCTGGAAGGAGAAGGGCCTGTCCTGGGGCTCATCGATGGAGCTGGACGGACTCCAGAAGTGTATCCGGAACATGATAGGCAAGAAACTCAAGCTTGTCAACATAGTCCAGGTCATGCTCTTTCGCCGGATCCTCCCGTGTCAACAACGGGCTTTCAACTTATGGGAGTTCACCCGGCCCAGCACCAGACTCTACGCGAGCTCTTCGACACGACACATAAGGACGTCTGGAAGGTGCTGTTCAAGGGCGCCGAGGTCCCCCGTCCCCTTAGCGAGGACCGCGGGCTAAGCGCGACACGCCCTGCGAATCCGGTAAGTTCTATACCTCTCGTAGGGTATTTATTTTCCATAGTTTAACCATGTGCGGGGTCTGAGCTCCCATGCCTTTGACAGGACTGGGTAGAGACATCGGAGCAGATTAACTGTCCGGCCCCTCTGCCCGAAGACCCTGCAGATGCTCTCCTGACGGAGATGCGGACTCCGGCTCCTTATGGGGTGCCGAAGAAGAAGATCAAGAAGAAGGCCACATGAACCCAAAAGAGTTCCCAGCGCCAGGTGGTATTGGACTCATCGTCCGATAACTCCGAGACGCCCTCCTCCCATGAAAACAAGGAGGAGGAAGATGACGGTTCTCCCCCTCCAGCCGGGGGAGACAGGAAAAGGAAGGCCGCCCAACTGGGGAGGCCAGAGGGTCCAAGAAGGGAAGGACTCTCCTTCCGTACTGTTCCACCACCGCCGCCGACAGCGAAAACGAGTGGTTACTCAGGGCCAAGCCCCTGGCGAAGTCATAAGTATTCGAATACCAGAGTAACTCATAGCATACTTTTATTGCACTACTTCTCCTAACATCGAATATGATCATGCAGTCCGCCCTGAGCCCGTATCGACATATCCTCGTCGGACGGTTCCTTGGACTCGTCGGATATGAATAGCGAGTCACTTCCAACCGCCTCCTCTCCTCGCCCTACGGACAATGTCGTGGTATTATCTCAAGGGGCGCTGAGCCGGGGGGAGATAGTCCCGGAGGTGCCTCAAGGTGACCTTCCGGACTTAAGGCGCCAAGGGAGCAAGACTCCCAAGGGCTCCAAGTTCGGCCCTCAGCCGAACACCACACCGGAACCTCCAGTGGTTCCGGACTCCGACAGGCGGCCCCCTTCCAAGAGGGGCAAGCCGCCCGTGCCGGTGACCTCTGTCTATCCAGAGGCACCGGACAACCTGCTGGGAGTGCTTCGCGGCGCTTCCATCGACGAAGAGCACCGCACTATTATGAGTGTGGTGATCAAGAAGGTTCAGTCCGCCAAGAGCGGACTGACTGAAGCTTGTGCCAGCCTTTTAACAGGCTTTGAGGTAAGTATTTAAAATATAGGAAAATATTACCACATAGACAGTAGCCCCTAATGCTCTGTTTGGTGTTCACAAAGAAAAGCCGAATAGAGGATCAAATAATATCTGCAGGAGTCTAATACAAGTATGTCTATATGCGTACGCAGGCTTCGCTGCTGACCTCTGCTGCACTAACTGCGGAGGTCGCCGCACTGAAGCAGAACATCGATGCAGCTCGAGGAGAACAAATGTAAGTAATACCTTGTCTATATATAAGACGTTGTTGCAAAATGATAGGATCATCATGGATGTGCCAGGGGCCACGACCGAAGTGGCGACCCTGAAGCAAACGCTGTCTGAGGCCGAAAACCAAGCGGCCGAGGAGCGCACCGAGCGGGAAAAACAAGAGGCACGTGTGGGCGAGGTGCAGCAAGAGCTCTAGGCTCTCGTGAAGAAGCACGAGACTTTGGAGCTTGACTCGAAGACGCGAGAGTCTGAGCTTGCCGCGGCTCTCGAGAGCACAAAACATGCCAAGGCTGAAGCCCAAAAGTCCCCCCAGGAAATTGAGGCGGTGAGGAAGATGGCGGCGGGTAAGGCTTTCATTATGCAAGGCAAGCATATGAAAGTAAATTACTTGTTACTTACCCGAGTCCGGAGCTCTCTAGGAGCATTCGTAGATTTGCCCCGCAGCGTGTCGGATACCGCAAAGTACTACCAGGCCGAGGAGGGAAGCTCAATGAAGAAGTTGTTCTGGTCTCAATATACTGGGACCGAACACTCGATGCCTGTGAGTGACCAGCTGAAGCAACTGGTCGAGCTACACAAGGCGGCTGAACAGGCCATGAGGGCCTTATAGTCCGGATGTGTCCTGGCGACTCCCTTCCCAATAGCTACTATGGCCTGGTGAGGCGGCTTGTGGATGCCTGCCCACGGCTGGAAGTCATAAAGTGGTCCGTCTGCATCGAAGTTGCACGCCGGGCTTTTGCCCGCGCGAAGGTGTGCTGGGCCAAGATGGACGCCGAGAAGCTGGTGAAGGAGGGGCCGCCGCAGGGCAAGGAGCATCGCCACCCTGAAATGTATTATGAGGGTGTCCTGAAGGGTGCCCGTCTTGTGGCGGACGAGTGTGTGAAGGATGTAATTTTTCAATGAACTTGATCGGGTGATCCTATACTATGAAAACTTGTTCATGTGCGCTATGCAACACTTGTTTGAATTTAAAATATTACCTTCCGTGCGGCTGTTTATCAAATCTGAGAGATGGCCAGTCATCGGCTTCTGCCCCCATGCCACGAGTGTTGGGGTGTTCGGGATAAATCTGAGCACTCTTTTTCCCATTGTTGGGTCCTTCGAGGGAGGTGCTCATGACAACAAACAAGGCAATCGGACTATAATGCTTTATCACTCTCACTTAGCCATAGAAGTCTACAATTTTAAATTTTGGCGAAGCCCCTAGTATTCGGAAGGCCGAATTCGGGGCGCTATACATGCCTAAGCCGGACAAAGCCGACTCCTCGCTCTAAGCAGCATAAGTCTTTAGGGACTCGAGACCTCTCGAACAGCGACCAGCTCTCGCCTTATCATGACAGTCAGTTTAAGCTTTCTCTACTGAGGTGCTTGCCCAGATGAACCGGGGCACAATCGCAGTAGTTCTCCCAGTGCTACCTTAGCCGATATAGCGGAACGTAAGGTACCAAAACATGGGAGCCGGGCAAACCCAACTATTGACCCAAGACATGATTCGGAGCTGATGCATATAATGCTATAAGTCCGGGGTGCCGCACTGTCGAAAGTTTTTGGACTTCTCATGCCGTATTATGGGGTATGCATAAGCCCCTGGCGTATTGGTCGTACCAGAGTGTACGGGTGCTGAATGTCATGAATGAACATATATATAAAAAGGAATAGAGAATGCTATAGTGGACTAGTGCTATGCATTGTTTATTCAAAAAGGTGCATCGAAGCATAATGATACAAGTAGTGCGATAAGAAAAAAGTAGGACTATTTGACTTGTCCCCTCCAAGGGAAAGCTGAGGAATGTTATTTAAAGCAGGTATTTCATTCATTATCAGAGACCACCTGGGAATTCCATGGTGCGACGTAGCTTGCTGCCTCCTTGGTTGTTGTATCATGTGTCCGGCAATCGTACTGCCAGAGGGGGTTTCCAGAGAGTAAAGTCCTGAAAAGAGAGAAAAAATAACAAAGCGGGAAGCCCCTAGTGCGGTTGAGCCATGTTTTGGGGCGTGCCGTAGTCGTGCCCCCCACCTATGCCCATGGTATTTTCAATGCGTAATTATGTATGTGTGGCAAGGATTTCGCCGTTTGGCTGGGACTGGGGTGGGGGCCGCATTGCTATGCGAGCTCGGAACGTGCCAGGCAGCCTTGTTGCAGATTACTCCGGGCGCGCTTGACGGTGTCTGGGTGTTTAATCACCGAACTGGTGGATTGCCTGAAGAGGCTGCTTTGTGCTTCCGTTACGAGGGCCGCAGTGTGCTCCTCCGTGCGGAGAGAGCGTTCTATGTTTCCATGGACTGTGATGACCCCCCGAGGTCCTGGCATCTTGAGGTTGAGGTATGCGTAATGCGGTACCGCATTGAATCTCGGAAATGCGGTTCGCCCGAGCAGTGCATGATAGCCACTGCGGAACGGGACTATATCGAAGATTAACTCCTCGCTTCGGAAGTTATCCGGGGATCCGAAGACCACTTCCAGTGTGACTGAGCCTGTGGAATGGCCCTCTACACCTGGTATGACGCCTTTGAAGGTCGTTTTTGTGGGTTTGATCCTTGAGGGGTCTATACCCATTTTGCGCACTGTGTCATGATAAAGCAGGTTCAAGCTGCTGCCGCCGTCCATAAGGACTCGAGTGAGGTGAAATCCATCGATGATTGGGTCTAGGACCAGTGTGGCGAATCCGCCATGACGGATACTAGTGGGGTGGTCCCTGCGATCAAAGGTGATCGGACAGGAGGACCATGGGTTGAACTTTGGGGCGACTGGCTCCAATGCATATACGTCCCTTAGTGCACGCTTCCGCTCCCTCTTGGGGATGTGGGTTGCGTATATCATGTTCACCGTCTGCACTTGTGGGGGGAACCTCTTCTGTCCTCCGGTGTTCAGCGGCCGGGGCTCCTCCTGGTCATCGCTATGTAACCCCTTATCTTTATTTTTAGCATTTAACTTGCCGGCCTGCTTGAACACCCAACATTCCCTGTTGGTGTGGTTGGCTGGCTTGTCGGGGGTGCCGTGTATTTGACACGAGCGATTGAATATACGGTCCAAACTGGCCGGGCCCAGAGTGCTTCTTTTGAATGGCTTGTTCCGCTAACCTTGGTTTAGAGCCTCTAAATCTGGCATTGGCTGCCATATCCTCGGTATTGTCGCTGTTGATGCGGCACTTGTGTTTGTTGCGACGTGACCTGCCATTGCTATCCTTGGTATCCGAAGTACCATGGTTCTTTGAAATGTTATTGCTTCGAGCCAGCCAACTGTCCTCTCCCGCGCAAAAGTGGGTCATGAGTGTCGTGAGGGCTGCCATAGATTTCGGCTTTTCCTGGCCAAGGTGCCGGGCGAGCCGCTCATCACGGATGTTGTGCTTAAAAGCTACTAGGGCCTCTGCATCCGGACAATCGACGATTTGATTTTTCTTTGTCAGGAACCGTGTCCAAAATTGCCTAGCCGATTCCTCTGGCTGCTGAATTATGTGGCTCAAGTCATCGGTGTCTGGTGGTCGCACATAAGTTCCCTAGAAGTTGTCGAGGAATGCGGCTTCCAGATCTTCCCAACAGCCAATGGATTCTGCTGGCAGGCCGTTGAGCCAATGCCGAGCTGGTCCTTTGAGTTTGAGTGGGAGGTATTTGATGGCGTGTAGATCATCACCGCGGACCATGTGGATGTGCAGGAGGAAGTCCTCGAACCATACCGCAGGATCTGTTGTACCGTCGTATGATTCGATATTTACGGGTTTGAAACCCTCCGGGATTTGGTGATCCATTACTTCGTCTATGAAGCATAGGGGGTGTGCGACGCCTCTGTACTGGGCTATATCGCGACGCAGCTCAAATGAGTCTTGTCCGCTGTGTTCGGCCCTGCCGGATTTACTTTTATTATATCCGGCGTGACGGTTACCGTCTCGCATAGTGGCGCGCCCTCATGATCCGTAGATCGATCTTGCATGTTTTGATTTGTCCTCCAATACGTCTCACGGGTCTAGCATGTTTCCTCGTGCCTTGACATTTTTATTTGAGTGGCATCGGGATGCGGGCTGAACTTTTGGCTGAAATGCCTCTCTGTCGCGGCCACGAGGTAGCCGATCAGCCGCGTCATACGCTGGAGATGTAGGTTTTAATGCTTTCTCCTCCAGTCGGGGTAGCAACCTGCGCTTTGGGTAACTCTTAGAGGTGCGTTCGAGTTCATATTCCTCGGCCGCTAGGACTTCAGTCCATCTGTCAGCTAGCAAATCTTGATCAGCTTGAAGCCGCGATTACTTTTTCTTAAGGCTATTTGCCGTGGCTATAAGCCGGCGCTTGAAGCGCTCTTGCTCGACGGGATCCTCAGGCACGACAAATTTGTCATCGTCGAGGCTTGCCTCGTCTTCGGAGGGAGGCATATAATTATCATCCTCCGCCTCTCCATCTACCGCTCTCTTGGGAGGGCTGGCTTCTCCATCCTCCTGCTCTAAATCTTGCTGGAGGGGATTTATGTCATCTTCTGCACTGTCCGGAGTGCTATTATCTCATCTGCTGGTATCACCGCTTTTGTCTTGGCAAGACTTAGAGCGGCGCCGCTGACGTTAGCGCTTGGGTTGCTTCTTGGAGGGGTCATCCTCCGTTGTCCCGTCGCCATTGCCTTCTTTGAGTGTGTCCACCATATATATCTCTCCCTAATAATAAAGCACGGTTTGAGTCTTCGGGTTCACCGTCACAATACGCTTTCTTCCTGTGAATTTACGCTTTCAGTTTGCACAAGCCGCTAACGAGGTGGTACTAAAATAATGTACATGTCCAACTTTTCTTTCCGACACGTTCATGGGCCAGGAGGGTCGAGCTGGGCCTGCCTTTCTTTTCCCTTGTTCCTTGGAAGAATTGATCTGTGAAAGAAAATTTATCTCAATTGGAGTTCGATCCCAAGAAGCTCCGATCCGGTGAAGAAGGCATGAACCTACTGAGACACGCACAGCTTTGCAACTCAACTGGGTTCACCGTGGAATAGTCCCACCTCGATTCTTTACTCCAAGTTTCATTGGTTTATATACGTTTTGAAGTTGACTATCAGCAAGCCTTGAGGACCCCAAAAGCAAAGGGAAGGAAGGAATGAATCGAGAAAAGGGAGGGGCATGCAACGGGTGCACAGTAGTGATTGCGGGGCAGCAATGGCGGAACGAGGCAGGCGGCTAGGCTCGATCTAAGCGATTGATTGGTTGGAGCAGAGGAAGGCGGGTGGCGGCATGGCGCTGATGAACAGAGGCCGTGGTTCATGGCCTGAACGGCATGGCAGGGAGCTCGTGGAGACCGCTGTCCATGACGAAGTGGCGGCGCGACGCTGAGCAGGGGCGCTGCAAGGCCTCCAAAGGAGAGAAGAAGATGGGCGGCACAGAGCGGGGCGAGGTTGGTTGGGGAGGGCTCGCCGAGGCCGGCGGCGACCCCACACCAGAAAGCCCCGGCACCGGCCCTTCCTGTCGACCCTGGTGCTGCCCGGCGGGTCAGCGGCGAGCGGTACTAGCAAAGGGTGTTGTTTCTCCCGTTTACGCACACATCCGGTCAGCGTCAGCAGCAGAGACGGCAAAGAAGCGCCCTCCATGTGACCGCTGGCACGTCCTCAGCCGTCAGGGATGAACGCAGCATCATCCGCATAAGAACGGCGATTGGTTTCGTTGGCCTAGGTGGAATTTTGACTGTGTCTTTTGCAGCATCGTCTTCTTCCAGTATGCATGGCAATAATGTAACATAGACCTCCCAAATCACGACAACTAGCTGATACTTTTTTTATAAAGTCATGGAGCTATTACTGTACAATGCAAATGTTAAGTTATTTTTAATATATATTGGTTACCCTCTTTTGATGCAAAGCATGCCCTTCTTAATAAATTATGTAGCTGCATGCACAAGTGAGCAACAATGCATGCATGCTTCCTCTAAAAAACATTATGTTTCCTCTACAAAAACAAAGCATGCATGTTGCCACATTTTCTGTTCTTTTTTCTTTACAAGAAAATGGTCACAATAATTGAATCTGCTATTTAGTACAATATCTATAATTTAAAGAAAACACAGTTTTACATTATTGTGCAGAGTTTTGGTATCTAAGTTAAGAATGAATAATGAGAATAGCTTCACTGTAATAGTTCTCCCTAGATTTTCTGGTAATTCAACTCATCCAGTAGCATGATAGTTTTGCCATTTTAATCTTTTACCCGTGTAATTTGATTATTAGGAGATTTATATTCATGATACTAGCAATGGGGTAGACATTAGGCAGAAGAAGATAGAACGTACTATGCAAAGGATGAAGAACTAATATCTTAATTTGTTAAGAGGACCTAACGAGTTAGTATCTGACTAAATGACTTTACATTAGCTACTATTTTCAAAAAAGGATGCCATGTTGAAATAGGGGTTGTAGACCCGTGAGAAGGTGTGTGATATTTTTTTTTCTCTGGGTTGCAACGCATGGGCATGTTTTCTAGGCGGAAGAAGATATAAGGTACTATTCAAAGGATGAAGAATTAATATCTTTATTTTTTTAAGAGGAACTAATGAGTTAGTATCTGACTAAATGAATTTAGATTAGCTGCTAGTTTTAAAAAAGATGTCATTTTGAAATAGTGGCTGTAGACCCATGGAAAGGTGTGTGATATTTTTTCTCCCGTTGCAACGCACGGGCATGTTTCCTAGTATCATATGATGAGGTGGTTGTCTAGTGCCCTGTAGGCAGTGGTTCTTGTTCGTCTCCTGCATCGTCGTCCATACCGTCGATGTCTTCGGAGTCGGAGTCGAGCATGTCGGTCAAATTGTCGACAGTGGCTACCAAGTGGGTGGTGGGTGGGCGGTGAATTTCTTCGTCATCCGCATCCCAATCCTGCCCTACATAGTTCGGCCAGGACTCTCCTGACAAGGAGAGTGAGGGAGACCTGGATTAGGGGGTCTCCGGACAGCCGGACTTTAACCTTTGGCCGGACTGTTGGACTATGAAGATACAAGATTGAAGACTTCGTCCTGTGTCCGGATGGGACTCTCCTTGGCGTGGAAGGCAAGCTTGGCAATACGGATACGAAGATCTCCTTCCTTGTAACCGACTCTGTGTAACCCTAGCCCCCTCCGGTGTCTATATAAACCGGAGGGTTTAGTCCGTAGGACACAATCACAACAATCATACCATAGGCTAGCTTCCAGGTTTTAGCCTCTCCGATCTCATGGTAGATCAACTCTTGTAATACTCATATCATCAAGAATAAATCAAGAAGGATGTAGGGTTTTACCTCCATCAAGAGGGCTCGAACCTGGGTAAAACATCGTGTCCCCTGCTTCCTGTTACCATCCGCCTTAGACGCACAGTTTGGGACCCCCTACCCGAGATCCGCCGGTTTTGACACCGACATTGGTGTTTTCATTGAGAGTTCCTCTGTGTCATCATCATCAGGCTTGATGGCTCCTTCGATCATCGTTAGCGATTTAGTCCAGGGTGAGACTTTTCTCCCCGGACAGAATTTTGTACTCGGCGGCTTTGCACTGCGGGCCAATTCGCTTGGCCATCTGGAGCAGAGTGAAAGCTACGCCCCTGGCCATCAGGTCAGGTTTGGAAGCCTAAACTACACGGCCGATATCCGCGGAGACTTGATCTTCGACGGATTCGAGCCCCTGCCGAGTGCGCCGCGCTGTCACGATGGGCATGATTTAGCTCTGCCACCGAACAGTGTCCTGGAGACCGCACCTGCAGCCGCTCCGACCTTTAATTCGGAGCCAATTGTGCCATCCGAGGGCGGGTGGTCAGACCCTGCCACGGACGCAGCAGCTTCAACGAAGATTGAACCGAACACCAACCTTATCCTTCGCGAGGCCCGTGACTCCCCATCACCGGACTCTCCTCTGGACTCTGGACTATCCGCGCCCCTGCCAATCGAATCTGATTGGGCGCCGATCATGGAGTTCACTGCCGCGGATATCTTTCAGCACTCGCCCTTCGGCGACATACTGAATTCACTAAGGTCTCTCTCTTTGTCAGGAGAGTCCTGGCCGGATTATGACCGGCAGGATTGGGATGCGGACGATGAAGAAATTCGACGCCCACCCACCACCCACTTCATAGACACTGTCGATGACTTAACCGACATGCTCGACTTCGACTCCGAAGACATCGACGGTATGGACGATGATGCAGGAGACGAACAGGAACCAGTGCCTATAGGGCACTGGAAAGCCACCTCGTCGTATGACATATATATGGTGGACACACCCAAAGAAGGCAATGGCGACGAAATAGTGGAGGATGACCCCTCTAAGAAGCAACCTAAGCGCCAGCGTCAGCGGCGCCGCTCTAAGTCCCGCCAAGCCAAAAAATGGTGATTCCAGCATAGGAGATAATAACACCCCGGACAGTGCCGAAGACAACTCCCTCCAGCAAGATTCAGCACAGGAGGATGGAGAAGCCAGCCCTCAAGAGAGAGCGGCATATAGAGAGGAAGAGGATGATAATTATATACCTCCCTCCGAAGACGAGGAAAGCCTCGGCGACGACGAATTTGTCGTGCCTGAGGATCCCATTGAACAAGAGCGCTTCAAGCGCCTGCTTATAGCCACAACAAATAGCCTTAAGAAAAAGCAGCAGCAGCTTAGAGCTAATCAAGACTTGCTAGCCAATAGATGGACCGAAGTCCTTGCGGCCGAGGAATATGAACTCGAACGCCCCTCCAAAAACTACCGAAAATGCAGGTTGCTACCCCGATTAGAGGAGGAAGCATCTAAACCTACGTCCCCAGCGTATGACGCGGCTGACCGGCCACCTCGTGGCCGCGACAGAGAGGCCTCTCGGCCCACAACTCAAGCCGCACCCCGGCACCACTCAAAAAATACCAAGGCTGGGGAAACGCGCTAGACCTGCGAGATATATTGGAGGACAAAGCAAGGCAAACAAGATCGATCTACGGATCGCGTGGGCGCCCCACGACACGAGACAATAACTATCACGCCGGATACAGCAAAAGTAAATCCGGTCGGGCCGAACACAACAGACAAAACTCATTCGAGCTGCATCGTGATATAGCCCAGTACAGAGGCGCCGCACACCCGTTATCCTTCACAGATGAAGTAATGGATCATCAAATCCCAGAGGGTTTCAAACCCGTGAATATCGAATCATATGATTGTACGACAGATCCCGCGGTATGGATCGAGGACTATCTCCTTCATATCCACATGGCCCGTGGTGACGATCTACACGCCATCAAATACCTCCCACTCAAGCTTAAATGACCAGCCCGGCATTGGCTCAACAGCTTGCCAGCAGAATCCATAGGTTGTTGGGAGGACTTGGAAGCCGCATTCCTCGATAACTTCCAGGGCACCTATGTGCGACCACCAGATGCCGATGACTTGAGCCACATAATTCAACAGCCAGAGGAATCGGCCAGGCAATTCTGGACACGGTTCCTAACTAAGAAAATTCAAATCGTCAACTGTCCGGATGCAGAGGCCCTAGCATCTTTCAAGCATAACATCCGCGATGAGTGGCTTGCCTGGCACCTTGGACAGGAAAAGCCGAAATCTATGGCTGCCCTCATGACACTCATGACCCGCTTTCGCGCGGGAGAAGACAACTGGCTAGCTCATAGCAATAACATGTCAAAGAGCCCTGGTAATTCGGATACCAAGGACAGCATTGGCAGGTCACGTTGCAACAAGCACAAGCGCCACATTAACAGCGACAATACCGAGGATACGATAGTTAATGCCAGATTCAGAGGCTCTAAGCCCGGTCAACGGAAAAAGCCATTCAAAAGAAGCACTCCGGGCCTGTCCAGTTTGGACCATATACTCGATCGCTCGTGTCAGATACATGGCACCCCTGACAAGCCAGCCAACCACACCAACAGGGATTGTTGGGTGTTCAAGCAGGCCGGCAAGTTAAATGCCAAAAACAATGACAAGGGGCTACATAGCGACGACAAGGAGGAGCCCCGACCGCCGAACACCGGAGGACAGAAGGGGTTTCCCCCACAAGTGCGGATGGTGAATATGATATACGCAACCCACATCCCCAAGAGGGAGCGGAAGCGTGCGTTAAGGGACGTATACGTGTTGGAGCCAGTCGCCCCAAAGTTCAATCCATGGTCCTCCTACCCGATCACTTTCGATCGCAGGGACCACCCCACTAGTATCCGCCATGGCGGCTTTGCCGCATTGGTTCTAGACCCAATCATTGACGGATTTCACCTCACTCAAGTACTTATGGACGGAGGTAGCAGCTTGAACCTGCTTTATCAGGACACAGTGCGCAAAATGGGCATAGATCCCTCAAGGATTAAACCCACAAAAACGACCTTTAAGGGCATCATACCAGGTGTAGAGGCCCATTGCACAGGCTCAGTCACACTTGAAGTGGTCTTCGGATCCCCGGATAATTTCCGGAGCGAGGAGTTAATCTTCGATATAGTCCCGTTCCGCAGTGGCTCCCATGCATTGCTCGGGTGAACAGCGTTTGCAAAGTTCAATGCGGTGCCGCACTACGCATACCTCAAGCTCAAGATGCCAGGACCTCGGGGAATCATTACAGTCAATGGAAACACCGAGCGCTCTCTTCGAACGGAGGAGCACATGGCGGCCCTCGCAGCGGAAGTCCAAAGCAGCCTCTCAAGGAAATTCTCCAGTTCGGTGATAAAACGTCTGGACACCGTTAAACGCGCCCGGAGTAACCTTCAACAAGACCGCCTGACACGTTCCGAGCGAGCGTAGCAATACGGCCCCAACCCGAGCCCTCGCGAAATGGCGAAATCTGTGCTACGCGTACATAATTACGCTCTGAAAATACCATGGGCACAGGGGGAGGGGCACGACCATGGCACGCCCCAAAAACGCGGCTCAACCGCAGTAGGGGCTGCCAATTTTACCATTTTTTCTTACTTTCAGGACTTTACTCTCCGGAAGACCTGTACGACAGTACAATTGCTGCACACACGATACAACAACCATGGAGGCAGAAAGCTACATCACATTGTGAAAATCCCAGGCGGTCTCCATAACGAGCAAAATACCTGTCTTAAATACTATCCCGCAGCTCACCCCTGGAGGGGACATGTCAAATAGTCCCACCTTCTGCTTATCGCACTACTTGTATCGTTTTGCTTCAATGCATCTTTTTGAATAAACAATGCATAGCTTCAGTCTGTTTTTGCATTTTTCCTCTATATATGTGTTCATTAATGACACCTTGCAACCATACACTTTGGTACGGCCAATACACCAGGGGCTTAAGTACCCCAAAATATGGTATGAGAAGTCCGAATACTTTCACAAGTGCGGCACCCTGAACTTATAGCATTATATGCGTCAGCTCTGAATCATGTCTTGGGTCAATAGTTGGGTTTGCCCGGCTCCCATGTTTTGGTACCTTAAGTTCCGCTATATCGGCTAAGGTAGCACTGGGAGAACTACTGCGATTGTACCCCGATTCTGGTGGGCTAAGCACCTCAGTAGAGAAAGCTAAAACTGACTATCATGATAAGGCGAGAGACTGGTCGCTGTTTGAGAGATTTCGAGTCCCTAAAGGCTTATGCCGCTTAGAGCGAGGAGCCGGCCCTGTCTGGCTTAAGGCGTCTATCGTGCCCCGAATTTGGCCTTCCGAATACTAGGGGCTTCGCCGAAATTTAAAGTTATAGAATTCTATGGCTAAGTGAGAGTGATAACGCATTATAGTCCGATTGCCTTGTTCGTTGTGCTGAGCACCTCCCTCGAGGGACCCAACAATGGGAACAAGAGTGCTTAGGTTTATCGCGAACACCCCAGCACTCGTGGCGTGGGGGCAGAAGCAGACGACTAGCCATCTCTCAGATTTGATAAACAGCCGAACAGGAGGTAATATTTTAAATTCAAACAAGCCTTGAATAGCGCATATGAACAAGTTTTCATAACTACAGGATTACACGAGCGAGTTTACTCAAATATTGTATCTTTCGTACACTCGTCCGCTATGAGACGAGCACCCTTCAGGACACCCTCATAGTACATCTCGGGGTGGCGATGCTCCTTGCCCTCCGGCGGCCCTTCCTTAATCAGCTTCACGGCGTCCAGCTTGGCCCATTGCACCTTCACACGGACGAAAGCCCGGCGTGCACCTTCGATGTAGACGGACCGCTTGATGACTTCCAGCCGTGGGCAGGCATCAACAAGCCGCCTCACCAGGCCGAAGTAGCTGTTGGGAAGGGCGTCGCCAGGCCACATTCGGACTATAAAGCCCTTCATGGCCTGTTCGGCCACCTTGTGCAGCTCGACCAGTTGCTTCAGCTGGTCGCTCAGAGGCATCGGGTGTTCGGTCCCAGTATACTGAGACCAGAATAGCTTCTTCGTTGAGCTTCCCTCCTCGGCCTGGTAAAACTGTGCGACATCCGACACACTTCGGGGCAAATCTGCGAATGCTCCTGGAGAGCTCTGGATTCTGGTAAGTAATAGGTAATTTACTTTCACATGCTTGCTTTGCATATAGAATACCTTACCCGCCGCTATCTTCTTCATCACATCAATCTCCTGGAGGGTGTTTTGGGCTTCGGCCTTGGCACTCTTTGCGCTCTCGAGGGCCGTGGCAAGCTCAGACTCTCGCGTCTTCAAGTCAAGCTCCAACGCCTCATGCTTCGTCACGAGAGCGTGGAGCTCTTGCTGCACCTCGCCCACCCGTGCCTTATGCCTTTCCCTCTCGGTGCGCTCCTTGGCCACTTTGTTTTCGGCCTCGGATAGCGCTTGCTTCAGGGTCGCCACCTCGGTCATGGCCCCTGCAAAATTTACGATGATGCTGTCATTTTGCAATCGCATTCTTTTTATACATATCCATAGACTAGGTACTACTTACCTTTGTTCTCCTCGAGCTGCCTCTTGGCAAGGCTGAGCTCGTCCTTGGACCCTTTAAGGTCCTGCTTCAGTGCGGCGACCTCCGCAGTCAGTGCGGCAGATGCCAGCAGCGAAGCCTGCATACGCATATTGACATACTTATATTAGACTCCTGCAATATTGTTTGATATTCTGTTCGGCTTTTCTTTGTGAACACCGAACAGAGCATCAGGGGCTACTGTCTATGCAGTAATATTTTTCCCCATATTTCAAAAACTTACCTCAAAGCCTGTTAGAAGGCTGGCACAGGCTTCAGTCAGTCCGCTCTTGGCGGACTAAACCTTCTGGACCACCGCACTCATAATAGTGCGGTGCTCTTCGTCGATGGAAGCGCTGCGAAGCGCTCCCAGTAGATTGTCCGGTGCCTCTGGATGGACAGAGGTCACCAGCACAAGTGTCTTGGCCCTTTTGGAAGGAAGCCGCCGGCCCGTGTTCGGAACCACTGGGGGTTCCGATGCGGTGTTCGGCTGAGGGCCAAACTCGGAGCCCTCGGGAGCCTTGCTCCCTCTGCTCCCGGAGTCCGGAAGGTCTCCTTGAGGCGCCTCCAGGACTGTCTCCCCTCGACCCGGTGCCTCTTGAGACAATACCTCGGCGTTGTCCGTAGGGCAAGGGGAGGTGGCGGTCGGAAGTGGATCGCTATCCATATCCAACAAGCCCAGGGAGCCGTCCGGCGATACGTCGATACAGGCTCGTGGCGGTATGCATAGTCATAATTCGGCGTTAGGAGAGGCAGTGCGACAAATGTATGCTATGAGTTACTCTGGCATCCGAATACTTACGACTTCGCCAGGGGCTTGGCCCTGAGCAGCCACTTGTCTTCGCCTTCGGCGGCGGTTGTGGAGAAGTCCGGAAGGAGAGTCCTTCCCTTCTTGGACCCTTCGGCCCCCCGGTTGGGGCGGCCTTCCTTTTCTTGTCTCCCCCGACTGGAGGGGGAGCATCTTCATCTTCCTCCTCGTCTTCGGGGGAGGAGTGTGTCGCGGAGTTATCGGACGATAAGTCCGATAACGCCTGGCGTCTAGAACTCTTTCGGGTTCCCTTGGCCTTCTTGGTCTTCTCCGGCACCTTGTAAGGAGCCGGAGTCAGCAACTCCGTTAGGAGAGCATCCGCAGTGTCTTCGGGCAGAGGGGCCGGACAGTTAATCTGCCCCGACGTCTCCACCTAGTCCTGTCAAAGGCATGGAGCTCAGACCCCGCACATGGTTAAGCTAGGGGAAATAAATATCCTACCGGATGTATAGAACTCACCGAATGCGCTTGGCTCTTCGCGCTTAGCCCGCGGTCCTCGGTGAGGGAGGGAGGGACCTCGGCGCCCTTGAACAACACCTTCCAAACGTCCTTGTGCATCGTGTCGAAGATCTCGCTCACAGTCTGGTGCTGGGCTGGGTCGAACTCCCACAAGTTGAATTCCCATTGTTGGCACGGGAGGATCCGGCGGATGAGCATGACCTGGACTATATTGACAAGCTTGAGCTTCTTGCTGGCCATATTCCAGATACATTTCTAGAGTCCGTCCAGCTCTACTGATGAACCCCAGGACATGCCTTCTTTTTCCAGGAGGTGAGCCGCATGGGGATTCTGGATCGAAACTTGGGGGCAGCCACCCATTTGGCGTCGCGCAGCTCGGTGATGTAGAACCATGCCGATTGCCACCCCTTTATGGTCTCCACGAAGGAGCCTTCAAGCCATATAACATTGGGCATCTTGCCCACCATGGCTCCGCCGCATTCTGCTTGTTGGCCGCCCACCACCTTCGGCTTGATATTGAAGGTCTTTAACCACAGGCCAAAGTGGGGCCGTATGTGGAGGAAAGCCTCACACACGACGATGAACCCCGAAATGTTGAGGACGAAGTTCGGGGACAGATCATGGAAGTCCAGCCCGTAGTAGAACATGAGACCACGAACGAATGGATGGAGGGGAAACCCCAGTCCGCGGAGGAAGTGGTGGGGAAGACTACCCTCTCGTGAGGTTCAGGGGTAGAAACGATCTGCCCCACAGCGGGCAGCCGATGCGCGATATTCGCGGCCAAGTATCCGGCTCCGCGTAGCTTCTTGATGTGTCCCTCCGTAACGGAGGAAGCCATCCATTTGCCTCCCGCTCCGGACATGATTGGAGAAGGTTGAGGGGAAGGATGTGGGCTTGGGCAAGAGTGGATGAGCAAGGAGGAAGAAGGCATGGGTAGAAAATGGTTAAACCTTGTTCCTTTATAAGGGCGGCCGAAACTATGCGCCCCCACTAGCCTGGTAAAACTCGCTTATCCCCCAAGCGCCATAATCGATGGCGCGGTTGGGTTACCCATGCCCGTATTGATGAGAATACCGTAATAAGGGGGACACGATCTCTTATTTGACAAGACGTGTCCAAAAACTGCCTCGCGTTATGTGCGGGGCTAGTTAAAGGAAACAGTTCGGATAATCACCGGGCCATGGCTTAATGTCATGTTGCCAAAACAAGTCAGCAAATTAGATTTCTGGAAATATTATTCTCTCTACGGTGGTATGTGGAACTTATTTTGCAGGGTCGGACACTATCCTTGTATTCAAATTCTTCCGTGGTGTATTCGGAGGAAGAACCTGCCTTGCAATGCCGAAGACAATACCGTGCGCCGGACTCATCGTCATTGAAGCCTGGTTCAGGGGCTACTGAGGGAGTCCTGGATTAGGGGGTCTCCGTACAGCCGGACTATAACCTTTGGCCGGACTATTGGACTATGAAGATACAATATTGAAGACTTCGTCCTGTGTCCGGATGGGACTCTCCTTGGCGTGGAAGGCAAGATTGGCAATACGGATATGAAGATCTCCTTCCTTGTAACCGACTCTGTGTAACCCTAGCTCCCTCCGGTGTCTATATAAACCGGAGGGTTTAGTCCGTAGGACACAATCACAACAATCGCACCATAGGCTAGCTTCTAGGGTTTAGCCTCTCCGATCTCGTGGTAGATCAACTCTTGTAATACTCATATCATCAAGAATAAATCAAGAAGGACGTAGGGTTTTACCTCCATCAAGAGGGCCCGAACCTGGGTAAAACATCGTGTCCCCTGCTTCCTGTTACCATCCGCCTTAGATGCACAGTTCAGGACCCCCTACCCGAGATCCGCCGGTTTTGACGCCGACGACAGAGACCTTAATGAGTTCAGTATGTTGCCGAAGGGCGAGTGCTGAAAGATATCCATGGAGGCGAACTCCATGATCGGCGCCCAGTCGGATTCGATAGGCACGGGCGCAGGCGGTTCAGAGTCCATGGCCAGGGAAGAATCCTGCAGTTTGGCGTCACGGCTCTCGTGAAGGGTAAGGTCGATACTCGGCTCGATCGCCGCTGAGAATGCGGCCTCTGTGGCAGGGTCTATCCACCCGTCCATGGATGGCGCAATTGTCTCTGAATTGAGGGTCGGAGCGGTTGCCGGTGCGATCTACTGAACACTGTCCGATTGTAGAGCTAAATCATGCTCATCGTGACCGTGCGGCGCACTCGGCAGGGGCTTGAATCCGTCGAAGATCAAGTCTTCACGGATGTCGGCCGTGTAGTTTACGCTTCCAAACCTGACCTAGTGGCCGGGGGCGTAGCTCTCGATCTTCTCCAGATGGCCAAGCGAGTTGGCCCGCAGTGCGAAGCTGCCGAATACAAAGAACTGTCCGGGGAGAAAAGTCTCACCCTGGACTGCATCGCTATCGACGATCGAAGGAGCCATCAAGCCTAACAATGACGACACAGAGGAACTCTCAATGAAAGCCCCAATGTCGGTGTCAAAACCGGCGGATCTTGTGTAGGGGGTCCCGAACTGTGCGTCTAAGGCGAATGGTAACAGGAGGCAGGGGACACGATGTTTACCCAGGTTCAGGCCCTCTTGATGGAGGTAATACCCTACGTCCTGCTTGATTGTTCTTGATAATATGAGTAGTACAAGAGTTGATCTACCACGAGATCAGAGAGGCTAAACCCCTAGAAGCTAGCCTATGGTATGACTGTTGTTGTTGTCCTACGGACTAAACCCTCCGGTTTATATAGACACTGGAGGGGGCTAGGGTTACACAGAGTCGGTTACAAGGAAGGAGATCTACATATCCATACTGCCAAGCTCACCTTCCACACCAAGGAGAGTCCCATCCGGACACGGGACTAAGTCTTCAGTCTTGTATCTTCATAGTCCAACAGTCTGGCCAAAGGATATAGTCTAACTGTCCGGATACCCCCTAATCCAGGAGTCCCTCAAACACCATATGCGATTATGGCATCGCACATAGTTTCGTCGAAGGGTCTCTGATCGTAGTGTCGCGTTAGCATCATCCTGCAGTAGTGAACACGGGTTAGTAGCATTTGCATTATCAATTAAAACCATATGAGGAAATGTGGCTTTCTCCTTGGTTAGCTTCACTTGGAGTTGATCATGATACTCGTTGAGGCTAGCATGAGCACTCTTCAAGGCCTTGTGAGCCTTGTCAAGTATATCAAACTCCTCCTTGAGTCTAGCATGGTCAACTCCAAGTTTAGCCTTCTCGAAATTGAGCACAGGAGACACAACAAGAGGATGAACAAGATCTTTCTTTAATTTAGCATGATCACCGTTGTGTGACTCCTCAAGAGCCAAACGATGACCACACACTTCCACAAGCGCATTAGAGAGATCCGATATCTCATTGACATAGTCAAGACTATGCCGTTGCATCTTAGAGATGGTTTCTTCGTGATCCTCGATCATGTCATTGGCTTCACCAAGTTGTTCCAAGAGAGCAACGAAGTGCTTCTTGGGTTTACCCTTGAGCTTACTCATAAAAGACTCGAATTCCTTTTCTTCCTCCTTCTACCCCTTGCAATCATTAATGCAATCCATCAAGGAAGGATTAGTAGTGATGGTGGTTTTGATGTTGGGGGTTACCTTGTTGGTGGCTTTGGCCATGAGGCACTTGACGCTGATGTTCTCGTTGGGTGAGTCGAAGAGGGACAACCATGGAGTTGTTGCAATGGCAACGGAGGCCATGGCAACCGTCTCACCGTTTTCATAATCATCATCCTTATTGTACTCTTCTTGTGCCACCATCCCCTTGGGAGGAGTCTTCTTGGTGAAGTTGTTCTTGTTTGGGAAGGACTTGGCCTTGTGTTTTCGGATAAGCTTGCCACCATTGTCTTCCCTCTTCTTGTACGGGCATTCCGCAACAAAGTGGCTCACATTGCCACAATTATAGGATGTCCTCACACATTGCTTGCCCTTGGTGCCACTTGAGTTGTTCTTGTTGAAGTTGGGCCTTGACTTCTTCTTGCTCCAAAATTGTCGTGAAGTTTGAGCCATGTGCTCATGATAAGCATATTTGGTATCTTCAGGACAACACTCCTCTTCTTCCTCTTCACCCTCTTCTTCCACACTAGCCTTGGCCTTCAAAGCAAGGTTGGGCTTCTTTGATCATTGAGAATGCAACACCGCATTGTTGGCAGTCTTGTCCAAGATCCTCATAGCAACAAACTCATCTAACACTGCACTTCAGGACAAGGCGTGAAATTCTGTCCTTTGACGGATGACGGAGGACATGGCCTTGTGGTAGGGCATCATGGCCTTGAGAAACTTGTTCTTGATCCAATTGTCATCCATACCCTTGCTCCCATGATCTCGGAGTGAGACCGTGAGAGTGGTTAATCTCCGGTAAAGCTGACAAGGTTCTTCATCTTCATTCATCGCAAACTCATCAGCTTCATCTTGCACCACTTCAAAGTTGGAGCGTTGAATTCTTGCGCTTCCCTTGGAAATGCAAACAACATGTTTCCATGCTTCCATGGCCACGATGAAAGGTTGGAGGTGTGCAATATCTTTGGGAGGAATAACTTCCTGGAGAATGAAGAGAGCGGACTCGTTGAATTGATGGTCCGCGGCTTCTCTAGGAGTGAAGTTGATTGGGTCGTACGGGTAGAAACCTTGCTCAATAATTCTCCAAAGATTAGTAGAACTATGATTTAAATGACATTTAAAGCGATACTCCCAAGAGGCAAAATCCTCATTTTCACAAGCTTAGTAGGAGGACCAACATGATTGATATGCATGGAGGGAACCGGTCCTCCATAAGTAAGTGGAGTTTCAACATGGGCAAAGATGCCATTCCCACTTCTACCACTAGTCAAAGGAACTTGATCAATAGTAGCTTTCCCCTTGTTGGAGTTACCATCCGTCACCTTGTTAGTGGGATCGACCACTTCCAACGGTGCGGTGGATAATTTAAGACCATCAAGAAAATTATTAAGCATGCCTTTGACCTCGGTCGTCATGGAGGTTCTCAATGTGTCCAAGGCCACATTTAACTCCTCACGAGAGACCGAGGATCCCCCATCAGCCGCAGACAAAGTGGGACTCACACCAGCGTGCTCCTCCACCTCGTTTGTGGTGTCAACCATACTCTTCAGACAGCAAAGTCCTTAATAAAGAGACGAGGCTCTGATACCAATTGAAATGATCGATATGGTTGACTAGAGGGGGCGGGGGGTTGAATGGGTAACTAAAAATTTTTAGTTTTTCTTTACCAAATCAATCTTAGCATCAAAATAGGTTGTCTAGATATGCAACTAGGTGAGCAACATATATGATGCAACAACAACAAGCACACAAGCAAGCAAGGGATAGAATCACAATATAAGCTTGCACAAGTAAAGGTAATAGATAGCCAATATTGGAGCCGGTAGAGACGAGGATGTGTTACCGAAATTCCTTCCCTTTAAGAGGAAGTACGTCTCCGTTGGAGCGGTGTGGAGGCACAATGCTCCCCAAGAAGCCACTAGGGCCACCGCATTCTCCTCATGACCTCACACCATGCGAGATGCTGTGATTCCATTATTGGTGCCATTGGAGGCGATGACCGAACCTTTACAAACAAGGTTGGGGCAATCTCCACAACTTAATCGGAGGCTCCCAATGACACCACAAAGCTTCACCACAATAGAATATGGCTCTGCGGTGACCTCAACCGTCTAGGGGGCTCAAACACCCAAGAGTAACAAGATCCACAAGGGATTAGTGGGGGGAATCAAATTTCTCTTGGTGGAAGTGTAGGTCGGGGACTTCTAAACCAATCCCTCGAAAATCAACAAGTTTGATTGGCTAGGGAGAGAGATCGGGCGAAAATGGAGATTTGAGCAACAATGGAGCTTGGGGAGGAAGAGGTGATCTTGGGGAAGAAGACCCCTTTATATAGTGGGGAAAAGATCCAACCATTACCCCCACCCAGCCCGTGACACGCGGTACTACCGCACATGCTTGCGGTACACCGCAAGGGGTTGCGGTACTACCGCTGGACGGTGCGGTACTACCGCTTGCGCGGTAGTGACCAGACGAGGCCCTATTGCGCATGGCAACGAGCGGTAGAACCGCCGGAGTGGTACTACCGCGCGCCCCTGCGGTACTACCGCAAGGCGGGGCTCTACTGGGCTGGAGAAAGCACAGACTAAGTAAATAACGTATGTGACTACTTCCACTGAGTTTTTTACTGTGAGAAAATCCGGCACGGTACTACCGCTCACAGGGAGCGGTACTACCGCGTCGGAGCGGAAGTATAAAATTACTTCCATGTCTACTTCCGCATGCGCCACGGTCTGGGCTGGAGGCAGCGGTACTACCTCCCGTGAGGAGCGGTACTACCGCTCGCCTGAGTGGTACTACCGCGGACCCCTGCGGCACTACTGCTCCCTTGAGCAGTACCACTGCACCCCACAGAAACTATAGCATATGTCTGCCTTCATATTGCGGAGACAAGAATAACCGGATGGTGCACCATTGAACTGAAGGAAAGGTGGTGTAAAGGAACATATGTGTACGTGTTGATTCCACCCTAACCTTTCCGAAGTGGACCACCTCTTAATAGTATGGCTTTCCTACGACTCAAATCCACTGAAAAGAAACATAGAGAACCGCCGTCTTCGCTAGGTTCCGAGGGGCACCGAATTGTCTTGTGCCTAGGAATGAGATATCTGAAATGCTCAATGCACATGATTAGTCCGCAAATGCACTTTCATCAATCACCAAAACCACATAGGAAGAAATATGCGCTTATCTCAATTCCTATAGGGAAAGAGATGTCAATTGATGCATAGGATATGAGTTTTCCATTGAGTCTAGGCTATTGGTTTTTTCATTTGAGACGTGAAGGATTGTTCCCGTCCTACATAGGAATAGAAATCCTTTCCTACAAACCAAAGGGTTCCGAAGGATTTTTCCTTTGAAAATCATGTCCTATGGAATACCTACAAAATTCCTACAAACAAAAGGAGGCCCTATCCTATGCATCAAATGGTATATCTTTTACTATAGGAATTGAGATACACATCATCTCACTTCCTATGCTTTTCCTATTCCAATATACCTATCCTATGAACCAAACAAGATCTAATGGGGTATATGCCCTCACTAACTCAACTGCAGACCATAGTACATGATGTATGTCGTTGTGCTCCACCGCATTTTTGTCTTTGTTCCATCCATGGCAAAAAAATTGCCACAATGGATAGTGCATTTTGGACTCATCATTTTATAAGTTTAATCTTCATATTCTTGAGATTTATCTCATATTATGTTTTTAGATGCCCACTAATGACTAGTTAATTGTTGGATGTGTGAATTCTTGGTTTGGTGGTGTTAGTGCACATCTAACAAAGAGAGGAAAATGTTTCAATAATCCACTTGTGGAACAAATCATTTTTCATATTTGGCATGTTATCAGGGGCCAATCTAGAGTTCAAGCCAACCTCTAATGCCGTTCTAGGTCATTCCACACGCATTCAGGTCCCTTATTTCAAAAATATTTTTTGTGAAGGGGTAGGAGAAAAGCTAGCTACACGTAACCATAAATCTGAAGGAGTTCATGATTCCTCAACCGCCACCCACAAAGGAGTTTCCGTGCCATAATGTCTTGAGAACCTATGCGACCGCTCCCAACATTTTCACCACCGTAAACATAATTCCATTAGATCATGTCCTTGTACTCTACAAATGTGATTCTTGTAGACTCTATGGTCATGTTCAACAATTCATTTTAAAGACTATTTCACAATGTATGTTGGGTTTATGGCGATTGCGAGATACACAGGTAGTTTCCATGGGCTAAGGGCAGGTCATAGCTTCACAATTCATGTAAACATTAAAGAAGGGATCAATGGTATGATTGATTTATATTATCTTTTTTGTTTTTTTTTGCAACGCCTCTACATAGGATTAGGTTGTACATAATCCTTTGATGTTTGGTACAAGAATGAGGCAATTGAAAAGAAGGCATGGAAGAATAAACTCTGAAACTAGAGGTAGCCAAGCGAATTAGGATGATCGATGCAATTCCTGGAAAGTCACTTGATAGTCACGAAATTCTAAGACACATATCAGGCGTGCGCCTTAATTGGTAACCTATGTAACCTAGTATGTTTGTATGCACCAGGTTGGCCAATTAATCATTTTCCAGTTTTCAACCATGGTGTCATTTGGAATTGGTGAAGAATTATTCACATTTGTGCAATTTCATCTCTCATTGCTACAAATATTTACTTTTCTATTCTGTTATTTTTATCTATTATTAATAGCAAGGTTGCAGGTGAAACTACATCTTAGGTCCATTTTTATTATTTGATTACAACCATTCTAGTCCACGATTTATCTGTGTTGTTTGCTCTTTTGTAGTAAATTAAGTTTTGCCACAACGAAGATTCAACAAGAAGCTTGATGATTTATAACATCACCGACTATGTTGCCTTTGCCTCACGAGTCGATAAGCCTAGATAAAACTACGGAACACGATTTACTACACAATTTAGTGCGCTTTCTATGTAGGAAGCACATGTATGAAATATTAGATAATAAACATACACAAAGGAATAATGTGACAATGATTTTGATTAATTGCACATCTGGGTTTCCTTGTGCCCTTCTAGAAAAAAACAATACATCATTTATCCCTCTCCCTTGTGTACCACGTCTTCATACGTGTGGGATAGGTGTGAAATACATTATTTTATCATTTGTGTTTTCTCTAGTATATGCGCAATATTTATTTTCTTTTTCTGTGTAATAATCTCAGTCATGAGTTAAATTGTCATTTTTTAAACAAAAAATATTCTATTCAATCAAGAAATATATGAGATTCCCGCAAAGAACGAGATATGTGATACACCATTTTATTTTATTGCTACTGAAGCTTTGCTTGTAATACAAAAAATATAATGAACCTTTAACAAGGCATCTCTTTATTATTATTCACCTTTAGTTTTCTTACCACATGGTAGATGTTTCTATGCCTAATTAAGGTCATACTAACATATATTCCGCAACTTTTTTCAGGTGAGTAAAACAAATACTCATTAGTAGTGCAAAAATTACCACGTGGGAAGAAATCATCATGTATAACAAATAGATTCATAAATTGAATATCAATATATCCAATATTTATATTGGTGCAGAAATTGCGACGATGATGCGTTGTTTCAGAAGGATCTGGAATCACAATCAGCTTTGAAGTTTTAGACTTACAATTATCTTCTACGGTTAAATCAATAAGTGCATCTACATAGGTGTTACATAAGCTAGCCATTAATACATCCAGGAGGAGGGAGAGTGACAAACCCTTTGTTAAGATTGGGCTCACATTTAAAAGTCATATTAATAGTGGACCGTTGACGCGAAAGTGTTCTTCTAATGCCAACCTCAAATGCTCCTACTATGAGCAGTAAAATTCATTTTTTTCTTCAAAATTTCTGTTTTTTTCCTTACAACAAACATTGCTTAGTTTTCTTCACGCGTGAAAATTTTCATGATGAAATTAATTCATGGAGGTGTGGGCAAAAATAATAAAATCAGCACTCCAAAATGCATTAAATAACAGTGTTTTGGAGCATCAGATTTGTCTTTTTTGTCTAGAGCACTAGAAATGTTATTTATTCATGAAAATTTGCAGGCATGCACAAAGTTCAACAATAATCGTTGCCAAATAATATCTTATTTTTACCATGTTTTTTTATTTTACCGTTCATGATGGTGCATTTGAGCCATAGTGTAGAACTCCATGTCCATCATTGACACTTTATGCCATCATATCTAGTGCTCTGTGTGTAGAGTCAGCTTAAACACAACTTATTGTATTAAAATACTAGGTCATTGATGGTGTGCATTGCTATGCCTTTCCATTTTACAATATAATGATAGGAATCATTTAAATATGTGAATACATAAAACATGGAAATATAAATTCACATGAACATTTACCGTTGAGGGGTATTTTGTGTTGGCTTGAAAAAACACAAGTCGTGAAACCTTATTTGAGCCTCACATTTGTTGCATGAATAATTTCCCAATGTTTGATGGAAAGGCGCTGATGCAACAAGCGATGAACCTTAACATCAATATCTATGGCAAAACCAAGACTACATATGCCCACAACATTGAGGGATTTGGAAAAAATATGGTAGAACATCGTGAGAGGTCGTACATGAAACCCACTTCATCATCCTCAAATATTTTTGATAGAGTCAAAATTCATCATATCATCTGCATCCCTAAGGAAGCCAAGTAGTAGGAATTTTGAGCCCAACCAGTGTTTGAATGGAATGGTAGGACATCTGCCAAATATAATGGAGTTTCAGTTATCCTAAATCACATGAGAACAACATAAACATGATGGTACTTATTTTTTGATATGATGGTACTTTTGAAGGAAATATGCCCAAGAGGCAATGATAAAGTTGTTATTTCTATTTCCTCATATCATGATAAATGTTTATTATTCATGCTAGAATTATATTAACTGGAAACTTAGTACATGTGTGAATACATAGACAAACAAAGTGTCCCTAGTATGCTTCTACTTGACTAGCTCATTAATCAAAGATGATTATGTTTCCTGACCATAGACATGTGTTGTCATTTGATGAACGGGATCACATCAATAGAGAATAATGTGATGGACAAGACCCATCCGTTAGCTTAGCAATATGATCGTTTAGTTTATTGCTATTGCTTTCATCATGACTTATACATGTTCCTATAACTATGAGATTATGCAACTCCCGAATACCATAGGAACACTTAGTGTGCCTTCAAACGTCACAATGTAACGAGTGATTATAAACATGCTCCACAGGTGTCTCCAATGGTGTTTGTTGAGTTGGCATAGATAAAGATTAGGATTTGTCACTCCGAATGTCGGAGAGGTATCTCTAGGCCCTCTCGGTAATGCTCATCATTATAAGCCTTGCAAGCAATGCAACTAATGAGTTAGTTGCGGTATGATGCATTACAGAACGAGTAAAGAGACTTGTCGGTGACGAGATTGAACTAGGTATGATGATACCGACAATCGAATCTCGGGCAAGTAACATACCGATGACAAAGGGAACAACGTATGTTGTTGTCCGGTATGACCGATAAAGATCTTCGTAGAATATGTAGGAACCAATATGAGCATCTAGGTTCGACTATTGGTTATTGACCGGAGACGTGCCTCGGTCATGTTTACATAGTTCTCGAACCAATAGGGTCCACACGTTTAACGTTCAATGATGATTTGTATTATGAGTTATGTGATTTGATGACCGAAGTTAGTTCGGAGTCCCGGATGAGATCACAGACATGGCAAGGAGTATCGAAATGGTAGAGAGGTAAAGGTTCATATATTGGAAGGCTATATTCGGACATTGGAAAGCTTCCGAGTGATTCGGGTATTTTTTGGAGATCAGGGGAGTTACCGGAATTCACAGGGGGAAGTATTGGGCCTTATTGGGCTTTAGTGGAAAGGAGAGAAGGGCCACAAGGGGAGGCAGCGTGCCCCCCATGGGCTGGTCCAAATTGGACTAGGAGGGGGCAGTGCCCCCCTCTTTCCTTCTCCCTCTCCGTCTCCTTCCTTCTTCTCCTACTTGGACTAGGAAAGGGGAAACCTACTCCTACTAGGAGTAGGAATCTCCCGTTTAGGTGCGCCCCTTGAGGCAGGCCCTCCTCCTCCTCCTCCCCTCCTTTATATATGGGGGAAGGGGGTACCCCATAGACACACAAGTTGATCTTTTGCCATGTACGGTGCCCCCCTCCATAGTTTTCCACCTCGGTCATATTGTCTTATTTCTTAGGCGAAGCTCTGCGTCGAAAACTTCATCATCACCGTCAACACACCGTCATGCTGACACAACTCACCCTCGGCCTCAACTGGATCAAGAGTACGAGGGACATCATCAAGCTGAACATGTGCAGATCGCGGAGGTGCCGTGCATTCGGTACTTGATCGGTTGGATCGCGAAGACATTCGACTACATCAACCACGTTACTAAATGCTTCCACTTTCGGTCTACGAGGGTACATATACACACTCTCCCCTCTCGTTGCTATGCATCTCCTAGATAGATCTTGCATGATCGTAGGATTTTTTTTGAAATACCGCGTTCCCTAATAGTGGCATCTGAGCCAGGTCTTTGCGTAGATGTTATATGCATGAGTAGAACACAAAGAGTTGTGGGCGATAATAGTCATACTGCTTACCAGCATGTCATACTTTGATTCGGGGATATTGTTGGATGAAGCGGCCGAGACCGACATTACATGACCGTGTTCATGAGACTGGTTCTACCAATCGTGCTTCGCACACAGGTGGCTAGTGGGTGTCTATCTCTCCAACTTTAGTTGGATCGAGTTTGACTGCGCCCGGTCCTTGTTGAAGGTTAAAACAACACACTTGATGAAAAATCATTGTGGTTTTGATGCATAGGTAAGAACTGTTCTTGCTAGAAGCCCGTAGCAGCCACGTAAAACTTGCAACAACAATGTAGAGGACGTCTAACTTGTTTTTGTAGGGCATGTTGTGATGTGATATGGTCAAGACGTGATAAGATATAAATTGTTGTATGAGATTATCATGTTTTGTTAAAGTTGTCAGCAACTGGCAGGAGCCTTATGGTTGTCTCTTGATTGCATAAGATGCAGGCGCCATATAATTGCTTTACTTTATCGCTATGCGGTAGCAATAGTTGCAAAAGCAATAGTTGGCGAGATGACCATGTGATGACACATTGATAGAGATCAAGATGATGGAGATCATTGTGTCATGCCATTGACGATGGAGATCATGGCGGTACTTTAGAGATGGAGATCAAAGGCACAAGATGATGATGGCATATCATGTCACATATTTTGATTGCATGTGCTATTTATCTTTTATGCATCTTATTTTGCTTAGTACGGCGGTAGCATTATAAGATGATCCCTCACTAAATTTCAAGGTATAAGTGTTCTCCCTAAGTATGCACCGTTGCGACAGTTCATCATGCCGAGACACCACGTGATGATCGGGTGTGATAAGCTCTACGTTCACATACAACGGGTGCAAGCTAGTTTTGCACATGCAGAATACTCGGGTTAAACTTGACGAGCTTAGCATATGCAGATATGGCCTTGGAACACTGAGACCGAAAGGTCGAACGTGAATCATATAGTAGATATGATCAACATAGTGATGTTCACCATGGAAAACTACTCCATCTCATGTGATGATCGGACATGGTTTAGTTGATATGGATCACGTGATCATTTAGATGGCTAGAGGGATGTCTATCTAAGTGGGAGTTCTTAGTAATATGATTAATTTACTTTAATTTATCATGAACTTAGTCCTGATAGTATTTGCAAATTATGTTGTAGATCAATAGCTCCCCGTTTATTTTTGATTTGTTCCTAGAGAAAAATAAGTTGAAAGATAATAGTAGCAATGATGCAGACTGGATCCGTGATCTGAGGATTATCCTCATTGCTGCACAGAAGAATTATGTCCTTGATGCATCGCTAGGTGACGAACCTTTTGCAGGAGTAGAAACAGACGTTATGAATGTTTCACAAGCTCGGTATGATGACTACTTGATAGTTTAGTGCACCATACTTTACGGATTAGAACCGGGACTTCAAACACGTTTTGAACGCCATGGAGTATATGAGATGTTCCAAGAGCTGAAATTGGTATTTCAGACTCATGCCCGTGTTAAGAGGTATGAGACCTCTGACAAGTACTTTGCCTACAAGATGGAGGAGAATAGCTCAGCTAGTGAGCATGTCCTCATAATGTCTGAGTACTACAATCACTTGAATCAAGTGGGAGTTAATCTTCTAGATAAGATAGTGATTGACAGAGTTCTCTAGTCACTATCACCAACTTACTCGAACTTCGTGATAAACTATAATATGCAAGGGATAACGGAAACGATTCCCAAGCTCTTCGCGATGCTGAAATTGGCGAAGGTAGAACTCAAGAAAAAGCATCAAGGGTTGATGGTTGACAAGACCACTAGTTTCAAGTAAAAGGGCAAGGGAAAGAAAGGGAACTTCAAGAATAATGGAAAGCAAGTTGCCACTCCCGTGAAGAAGCCCAAAGCTGGACCTAAGCCAGAAACTGAGTGCTTCTACTTCAAAGGGAATGGTCGCTGGAAGCGGAACTACCCCAAATACTTGGCGGATAAGAAGGATGGCAAAGTGAACAAAAGTATATTTGATATACATGTTATTGATGTGTACTTTACTAGTGTTCATAGTAACCCCAGGGTATTTGATACCGGTTTAGTTGCTAAGATTAGTAACTCGAAACAGGATTTGCAAAATGAACAAAGACTAGTTAAGGGCAAGGTGACGATGTGTGTTGGAAATGATTCCAAGGTTGATAAGATCACCATCGCACACTCCTTTTACCTTCGGGATTAGTGTTGAACCTAAAATAAATGTTATTTGGTGTTTGCGTTAAGCATGAATTTGATTGGATCATGTTTATTGCAATAAGGTTATTCATTTAAGTGAAAGAATAATTGTTGTTTTGTTTACATGAAAAAAACCTTCTATGGTCATACATTTAATATAAATGGTTTATTGAATCTCGATCGTAGTGATACACATATTCCTAATATTGATGCCAAAATATGCAAAGTTGATAATGATAGTGCAACATACTTGTGGCACTGCTGTTTAGGTCATATTGGTGTAAAGCGCATGAAGAAACTCCATGCGGATGGACTTTTGGAATCACTTGATTATGAATCATTTGATGCTTGCGAACCATGCCTCATGGGCGAGATGACTAAGACTCCGTTCTCCAGAACAATGGAGCGAGCCATTGACTTATTGGAAATAATACATACCGATGTATGAGGTCCGATGTCGGTGGGAAAGACACCTATGGGATCACAAGAATCCCTACTACGGTTGCGGGGCGCGGGGTCGTGAGAAGAGCGGATCAAACAGATAGCACACGGTTCGTTTATCTAGGTTCGAGCCGCGGGGATGCGTAAAACCCTACTCCTGCTTTGGTGGATTGTATATCTGTGTTCTTGAGCTAGCTATGGGGCGTGAGGAGCTCCAAAAAGCCGAATCCCCCTCCTGGTCGCCTCGGGCCTTGTTTTATAGGAAAAGGGGTTGCCATAGTAGCACCAGGAGCTGGAAAGGGAGCAGTGATGTGAGGTTATCCCTCGCATTACATGACAAGGCGCATTTAATGCGTCTTGCCCAGGTGTCCTTGCTTTATCGGGGATGGGGGAGAGCCCTATCTCGTCCGTCGTCGCTCCCTCTCACGTCGACACGCGCCCTGGCCAGCGGCGCCCGCGGTGCCATGTAGGCAGGCAGGCAACTGAGGTGGCGCAGTGGTGGGTGTAACACCCTCGATGCGACTATAGCTCCCATGTGTTGAGGCATGACTTAGAGACATAATCGCATTGAAGGCATATGTCGCAAGTTAGGCAATCTTCACAACATGCCATGTAATATAAATAATAAAGGGGAGATAACATAGTTGGCTTACACTCGCCACGTCAATCAAGTACATAAATAACATTACATCATCCAAACACTCATGGCCCGACTACGGCGCCAAAATAAAAGATAACCCAACAAGCGACACGGTCCCGATCACCCCCAACTGGGCACCACTACTGATCATCAAGAAAAGAAACATAGTAAAGTTGAGAGTCCTCGTCGAACTCCCACTTGAGCTCAAACGCGTCTCCTGGAGCGGAATCATCAGGCCCAGCATCTGGTGTAATAGTAATCTATGAGCCACAGGGACTCAGCAATCTCGCACCCTCGCGATCAAGACTATTTAAGCTTATAGGTAAGGCAAGGTAAATATGTGGAGCTGCAGCAAGCGACTAGCAAATATGGTGGCTAACTTATTCGCAAAAGAGAGCGAGAAGAGGAGGCAAAGCGCGAGTGAGAAACTAGAGAACAACCTGCGCAAGCATTACTCCAACACCGTGTCCACTTCCCGGACTCTGCCGAGAAGAGGCCATCACGGTAACACACTTAGTTGATTCATTTTAATTAAGTTAAGGTTCAAGTTATCTACAACCGGACATTAACAAATTCCCATCTGCCCATAACCGCGGGCATGGCTTTCGAAAGTTCAAATCCCTGCAGGGGAGTCCCAACTTAGCCCATGACAAGCTCTCACGGTCAACGAAGGAATAGACCTCCTCCCAAGACGTTCCGATCACACTCGGTATCTCGGTTATTCAAGACACTTCGACAGGTTAAAACAAGACCAGCAACACCGCCCGAATGTGCCGACAAATCCCGATAGGAGCTGCACATATCTCTTTCTCAGGGCACACTCAGATTGTCTTAGGTACGGGTAGGCCAGCTCAGAGTTGCCCCTGGTGGCCACCGGCAGCTGACAGGTGGACCAACACTCAGAGGAGCACTGGCCCGGGGGGTTAAAATAATGATGACCCTTGAGCCTGCAGAACCCAAGGGAAATAAAAGGCTAGGTGGCAAATGGTAAAACCAAGGTTGGCCATTGCTGGAAAAGCTTTAATCAAGGCGAACTATCAAGGGGTTCCCATTATAACCCAACTGCGTAAGGAACGCAACATCCGGGAACATAACACCGATATGACGGAAACTAGGGCGGCAAGAGTGGAACAAAACACTAGGTGAGAGGCCGAGCCTTCCACCCTTTACCAAGTATATAGATGCATTAAGATAACATAGCAATATAATGATATCCCAACAAGTAAATAAATGTTCCAACAAGGAACAACCTTCGATCTTCACCTACAACTAGCAACGCTATAAGAGGGGCTGAGCAAAGCGGTAACATAGTCAATCAACGGTTTGCTAGGACATGGTGGGTTAGAGGTTTGACATGGCAATTTGGGAGGCTTGAAAGCAAATGGTAGGCATCGTAGCATTGGCATAGCAAAAGAGCGAGCAATCTAGCATAGCAAAGATAGTAGTGATTTCGAGGGTATGATCATCTTGCCTGCACAGTTGTCAGAGTTGACTGGATCCTCAAAAGCAAACCCAACGGGCTCCTTGTTAGCGAACTCGTCTCCCGGCTCTACCCAAACAAGACAAACAATCAACAAGGACACAATCAACCACGTGCAAGGATCAACCAACAAGATGCAATGATGATATGCTATGCGGGATGCGATGCGGGATGCATATGCGAGATGTGGCAAGGAATGCATGAACCTGGCCTCAACATGGAAATCCAAGTGTTCCACTGGAAAGATGAGATGAAATCGCTTGAAAACGATATAAAGAACGCCGGAATCGGAGTTACGGCTTGGAAATGGCAAGCGATTCAAAAATGACACCGGTCTGCGATTACAGCAAGTAGCCATCTAAATGCAATGAGATGAACATGGTACAGCACCCAAACATGACAACAAAATACATGGCAGGGATGCATTCAAGATGCTTAACAAAAGTATAGCACTGAGCTATGGCCAATTCATCCATTAACAGGTTCAAACAAGCATGGCAAAAATGCATATGGCAAACAGATCTCAGACTTAGTGAAATTAACACTTGTCTGGAATTTCAGATCAGGTAGCACTCTTCGGAGCAACAAAACTACATGCTACGGGACCTGAACATGGCAAAGTAAAGCATGGCATGGAGCTACTCAAAGAGCTTAACAAAAGTCCCTTAGTGACCTTGAGCCAAAAGGGATCAGAAAATACAATTGCAAGCAGGTGAACATAGCAAAAACATAATCAGTTTTCAGACTTAGTGAAAACTGGCACATGCTGAAACATAACTCAAGTAGGCATGTTTACGAGCTCGATGCACTCACTACGGTGCAAGTCATGACAAACTAAGCATGCACCCATTAAGAACACACAAAATACAAGCTAGACATCGCAAGAACAATAGCATAGCATGCACGGATCAACTACAACAACACCGGCAAAATTGCAAACAAGTTGACAATCTACCCAGATTCACGAAGTAGCAAAAGTAGAGCTCGATTGACTCAAGCTAGGTTGCTCCATAATTGCAAACAAAGACATGCATGGATATAGCACTACAGGATTAACAAAACATCCTTACTGATCATCCTCAAAAGAGGCATGGATCACTCGGAAACAACATGAACATATGGCATCATGAGATAAACAGCTCAAGGACTTAGTGGAAATGCTAAGTCCCTGAAAACAGATTAACAAGTGCCTCACTTGGCAAGCTTGTACTAGTCACCACACACATCACAAAAAAACATGGGTTGCACCTCTAGAAAGATGACAAAACTCTTAACAAAACATATGTAGAACATCAGGGCATAGCATGCACACATTAATCATGGCAAAAATGACAAAAAGCTAAATGGAGCAGCAGATCTGACAATTATCTCAAGTAGCCCTCTTCTAACAGCCTTTAGGGCATCAAGATGAACTCAAAAAAAATGATGCAATGGAATGAAATGATGTACTCTCTGAGATGAACATTTTGATATGCTATATGCATGAATCGGAGCTACGGATGCAAAGTTACGGCACGACGAACATGGGCACATGGATCTGGGATTTTGGGACTTAGAAGAAAAATTCGACCTAGGGTTTACTATTCACGGCCAGATCTGGATCGCGGCACGCTCTTCGAGGTTCGATGCCGACCTCGCCGGAGTTGAAGACGACGGCGGCCGGAGGTGGTGAGGTGGCCGCGGCCGGAGGAGGGCTCGCCGGAGAGGACCGGGCGGCGGGGCGCGGCCGAGGTCGGTGGGGGGCGGCGGCTAGCGGCGCCGGGCTTGGCTCCGGTCGGCGGAGGCCCGCGGCGGAGCGGCGAGCTCTGTGCAGCCGGAGAAGCGGGCGGCGGCGCCGGGCTGGAGGAGGCGGCGGCGGGGCGACGCGCAGGGCGGCGCGGTGGATCCGGGCCGCGGGGGCCGGTTCCGGGCTCCCGGGCCGCGGCGGCCGCTGGCGGCGGAGGTGCCACGTGGCAGCCTGCCACTGGTGCGGGCGGGCGGCGGACGGTGTCCGGCCGGCACGGACGTGTCCGGCGCGGCGCGGTGGATTTTTAGGGTTAGAGGAAGGGGAAGATCCGCGAATTTCATGAGGGGACTTTAAATAGAGGTAGAGGGAGCTAGGAGAGTCCAAATGAGGTGCGGTTTTCGGCCATGCGATCGTGATCGAACGCTCTAGATGATGGAGCAGGTCTAGGTGGGTTTTGGGCCAAATTGGAGGGGTGTTGTGCTGCAACACACACGAGGCCTTTTCGGTCCCTCGGTTAACCGTTGGAGTATCAAACGAAGTCCAAATGATACGAAACTTGACAGGCGGTCTAGCGGTAGTAAACCAAGGCCACTTGGCAAGTCTCGGTCCAATTCGGAAATGTTTAATCCCCACACACGAAGAAAGCTAGAAATGACCACCGGAGGAGAACGAAGCGCCGGAATGCAAAACGGACAACGTGGAAAATGCTCGAATGCATGAGACGAACACGTATGCAAATGCAATGCACATGATGACATGATATGAGATGCATGACAACGATAACAACACACGGAGACAAAAACCCGAGCCCGAGAAGAAAAAAATAAATAACTTAATGCCGAAAACGGCAAGAGTTGGAGTACAAATTGGGAAAGTTACATCCGGGGTGTTACAGTGGGTCTCCATGAAGATATGCATGCCGCCACGCAGGTGCCTGCCCAGCTGGTTGGGTCGGCAGCTGCATACGAATGGCGGTGCAGGTTTGACTGGCGTGGGCCTGATGGTGGCCCAACGGGTGTTCTTGGCAAGGGCCTTGCTGGGGCCCCGGCAAGGGTCTTGCTGTGGCGCCTGCTGTCATCCCCAGCAAGGCTCTTGCCGGGGGCCTTGTCATCCTCCTTGGCCGGGATCCCGCCAAGGATCATCATCTTCTGAAGGGTGTATCTGATCTCGAATGTCTTCACAAAGATCTGCATGCCACCACGGGGATGTCTCCCGAATCCTTGCCCCATGGGGGCAGTGGACTCAAGGGTGACTCACTCCGTAGGTGTGGGGCGAGCTGCCACGGCAAGGGTCTTGCCGGGTTTTCTACATCCGCCTCCCGGCAAGGATCTTGCCGGGGGGGGGGGTTGCTTCATCCCCTTTGCTCTTTGTTGTCTTGGTTTTGGCGTCGTTTTGCTTCCCCTGGGCTTCGGCCTTACCTTGGCTCACCTCCCTTGCCTTGCTCAGTGTGGTGGTGCCCGTGGCTCAGACTGCCCGTGCACAGTTATAGGGGTACAAAAAGCATACCCCTCTTTTTGTACACCGACAGGAGCCCCCGGGCCTGGGCCACATGTAAGCGCAATCACGTCGTTGGGCTAGGCCCAAAAACAGTGCGCGGGCAGGCGGGGCGGTTTTTACCGTGGTAAGTCTCTTCATGCGCTGCGCTTCCCATGCTTCCCGCGCGTGGCACAGCCTGGGGAGGCGTGTGTGACGTGGGCGGCATGCGTGGGGCTGAGCTCTGCATGCATGCGTCACGTCGTAGTAAAGGGGGCGGTTTGCGCCTTCCCCATAAACGGAGGGAGGCATGGAGGCGCGGCCCATTTACTGAATGGGGCCGAGGCGTGGTCTTCAAGGCATCCACTCCCCACGATCACGGGGTGGGGAGAGGTCGCCTCACCCGTCGTCTCGTTCCTGCACGCCTGCCACGTGGCTCTCATGCGCTTGGGGTGGTGAACGGTGGAGGCGGGAAACTGGGCCGCCGCGGGCTGCGGCGGTGGGTCGGTCCCAGTTCCCTGCGTGTTCCGCGTCTTGATTGGCTGAGCGGGGCAGCTGAGCCCCCACCCCGTTCCTTTATAAAGAGCGGGAGGGGGGGGGGGTGGCGTCCCGCATTCCTTCATTTCCTCCTTTATTCAGCTTCTGCTCCCCCCTTCCATCCATCATGGAGAGTGGGAATCCTGGTCCTTCAACGGTGGCGGCGAGGGTCGCCACTCGACAACGCGTCCCTCCTTCTCCTGCACCCGCGGTGGCTGAGCTAGCCGCAAGGGGAAGGGGGAGGGGGCGAGGCCGTGGGCAAGGCCGAGGAGCTCGCGGAAGAGGAGGACGGGGCGGTGCGCCGGCCTCGCCTCCGCCAGCAGTTCTTCCCCCCGTGGAGGGCCACGTTGGGGATGACCCTTGCGAGTTCTTCGTCAGGCTACGCCGGCCGCTTCGCCGTTGCCTTTGTCTCCCGACTCCATTCGCGCGGGAGATGGAGCTGGATCCACCGGAGTCGTTGTATCTGCACATGAGGGGCCGCGCGATCAGTGGCACGCGGGCCCGCGTCGATTTCCCCTCCCCTCATGTGATGTATCTCCGTCGGGGATGGAAGACGTTTGCCCATATCCATCGCTTTACGGAGGGGCTCACTCTCCATTTTAAGCTGACGGAGGGTGGCCTTCTCTCCGTCAAGGTCTTCGGGTGCATTGGGACCCGTGCAAGGTGCTGCGTGGAGAGCTCTTCTGATAGTGAAGACTCCTCCTTGGGCGGGAGTGATGAGGAGGACAGCGGCAGCGACGACGAGGGTAGTAGGCGGCAGGATGACGGGTCCGATTAGGTGTCGGGCGCCGCTCCGTGCGGCACCGGTGACCCCATCATCCGCGTGGCCGTCTCCCTGAACTTCTCGGGGTCGTCTCCTTGGGTGGCTGGCGTTGGGAGGCTGCGGAAGAGGAAGAGGGCGGGCGGCAAGGCCGTCAAGTCGGAGTACGCGGGCACCGACGCCTTCGACGCGCGCTGACGTCCTGCCGCCTCGTCTTCGAGCTCTGCTTCCGGCACCGCCATCACCATCCAGCCTTCGGACGGCCACCGGGATGTTCTCTTGGTGTCTTCTGCCACCCGTAGCTCGCCTAGGCGCCCCTTTTGCCCTTTTCGCCTCCTTGACCTGCCTCCTGAGGAGAGGGACAAGAAAGGGATTACGGGCACCTTATCTCTTTTTAGTTTGTAAGCCTTCGGGCCTTAGCTGAATTTAAAACTTGTAATCCCATCATTCATGTTTTTCATTCCCTATGGACTGTACCTGAGTGGAATGTTTTTAATGAAAAAGGGATGCTTGCCGGGTCATTTGTTTGTGGGTAGAACCCACGACAAGCAGTAAATCCTTGATATCCTTAAGATAAACATTTCCTTGCCCGGCAACAGGCCTTGCCGTCTCCCCACTTCGCTCGACCTTTCTCACACCTTTGGCGGAGGCAGGGATGAGGTGGGTTCAGGCCCCTTGTTTCATCCTCTCGCTGCCACGACGACTACCAAACCTGGCCCCAGTAATGAGCCCTAGGGCCTAGAGTTAGGGGAGCACGGTAGTTTTAGGAAAAACCGAGGTTTCACATACCTTAGTCCATAAGGGAATGCATGATAAGGGATGAAGAACTTATATGAAGCTGTAGCCCTCGGCAACTTTGGTTTGCCGTGGGTGAATCTTTGCTCTTGCAGCCCCCGGCAATACTGGCTTGCCGGGGTCTAGATGTTGGTCTGTCCCTCTTCTCTTTTTCGCCCTCAAGTGATTCGGCAAGGATACCTGTGAGTCCTGCAAACCAAAGAAGACGAAAGAACGGCAAAGAGACGCACACTCGACCTCTAAGCTAGGGGTTAGTCGCTGCTAAGCACTATCAACCCTAACCAAGGATGAGACTCGACCTAGCATGCACGCTATAACTTAGGGCGCCAGTGCTTCATTTATTTATGCTCAGGGCCTGCGCCTGGCTTTGTACAAAGGGTTACATGCATCATCGGCAATGCTTGTACAAAAGGTGGCTTGCCGGGGGGCCCGGCAAGACGCGCCTCACGGGTAAAACTTGCAAAGATGCTCAATGTTCCAGGAGTTACTCACCGGAATGGCATCTTTGGTCTCCAGGCGGACTACACCGGGCCTGGTGACTCGTATTACCCGATAAGGGCCTTCCCACTTTGGCATCAACTCGTTGGAATTCTTGGCCGATTGAACACGCCGAAGGACAAGGTCACCTTCCTCAAGGCTTCGGGCATGAACCTTGCGGCTATGGTAGCGGCGCAAGGTTTGCTGGTAGCGTGCTGCTTTCACAGCCGCCCGAAGACGATCTTCCTCAAGGAGCATTGCGTCATCTTGCCGCAGTTGCTCTTGCGCAAGCTCATCATAAGTGAGCACTCGAGGTGACCCGTATATGAGTTCAGTGGGGAGAACTGCTTCTGCCCCGTATACCAGGGCAAAAGGTGTCTGGCCGGTGGCTCGATTTGGCGTCGTCCTGATCGACCAAAGAACCGTCGGCAACTCATCAATCCAGCGCCTTCTGCTCTTGTGCAGCCTGTCAAAGGTCTTGGTCCTTAAGCCTCGCAGTACCTCAGCGTTTGCCCTCTCAGCTTGACCATTGCTTTGTGGGTGAGCAACGGAAGCGAAACAGACTTTGCTGCCAAGGTCTTGGACATATTGCATGAAGGTGCGGCTTGTGAACTGTGTGCCGTTGTCGGTGATGACCCTGTTGGGTACACCAAAACGGCACACTAGTCCCTTGAAGAACTTGACGGCTGACAGAGCTGTGACCTTCCTCACTGCTTCCACCTCCGGCCACTTTGTGAACTTGTCGATTGCAACGTACAAGTACTGAAAGCCCCCGACAGCGCAGGGGAAAGGGCCCAGTATGTCGAGCCCCCAGACCGAGAAGGGCCAGGAGAGAGGATTGGTTTGAAGGGCTTGAGCTGGCTGATGAAGCTTCTTTGAATGGAACTGACACGCTTCACAGCTGGTGACTAGTGTCGTCGCATCCTGGAGGGCGGTGGGCCAGAAGAAGCCTTGCCGAAATGCCTTGCCGGCAAGGGCCCTTGACCCGATGTGGGACCCACATATACCTTCGTGTATCTCCGCCAACAGCTCCAGTCCTTCCTCCCGAGGGATACACTTCAATTTCACACCGTTCAGCCTCTTTCTGTACAGGACGTCATCGACGAACTGGTACATGATAGAGTGACGAGCTACTTTTTCCGCTTCTTCCCGCTCTTTGGGAAGTTCCCCTGTTTGGAGGAATCGGACGGTATGATGTGCCCACGCTGGAGCCTGGGGCTCGGCGGCGAGGACTAAAGGCATTTCCTCTGCTATAGGAGCGGCTGTCTCGATGGCAAGAGCTTGACGCTCTGCCGGAGCTAGCCGTCCCGTGGCGGGCTTAGTGTCCCTGGCAACATCCTTGTCGGCGGCTCCCGGGAGCTCGGCGGGAAAGTACTTGCCGGGTCCTGATTTCCTCCTCTTGTTCTGCTCTATTGATGGATCAACGGATGGCTGAGTTAGGTGGAGCACAAAGGTACCTGGTTCCACAAGTAGCTTGAGGGCAGCGCGTTTTGATAGGTAATCGGCGATATTGTACTCCGCTCGGGGAACATATTCAGCCTGTATACCGTCGAAACGCTCTTCCAGCTTTCTCACTTCATCGACGTAGGCCTTCATCAGCGGGCTCTGGTAGTCCTTGTTGACTTGCTTGACGACGAGCTGCGAGTCGCCCTTGATGATCAGCTTCTTGATTCCGAGGTCTGCCACGATCCTAAGACCGGCAAGCAGCCCTTCGTACTCCGCCGTATTGTTTGTTGACACCTCCCTGGGGAAGTGCATCTGGATCACGTACTTGAGGTGCTCTCCGGTGGGCGCGACAAGTAGTACGCCAGCCCCGGCGCCATGTAAGGAGAAAGCTCCATCAAAGTACATGATCCAACTGCAACTTGCCTCCTTGCCGGGGAGAGCAGTCTCTTGGGCTTCTTCATCAGGCGCTGCGGTCCATTCTACAATGAACTCCGCCAGGACTCGGCTCTGAATCATCGAAGTACTTTCAAACTTGAGGCCAAAGCTGGACAGCTCCAGTGCCCATTCCACAATTCTTCCCACTGCATCTGGATTGTGCAATATCCGTTGCAGAGGGAGGCGAGTGACGACAGTGACCTTGTGTGCCTGGAAGTAGTGACATAGCTTCCTCGAGGCCATAAGAAGGCTGAAGAGCAGGTTCTGCACGCCGGAGTACCTTGATCTAGCTCCCTGCAGGAGGGAACTAACAAAGTAGACCGGGTGCTGCATCATTTTCTTCTTCGGCGGCACTTCAACTAGCTGTGTCGTCTCTGCATTGGTGGTGTCGGGATCTGTCGCCGCCATTACCTCGTCGTCAACCTCTCTTTGCTCCACTAGTGCGGCACTGACCACCTGGTTCGTTGCCGCCAGGTATAGCAGCAACGGCTATTGTGGCCTAGGTGCAACTAGTATTGGCGCGGAGGAGAGGTACTTCTTCAAATCCTACAATGCTGCTTCGGCTTCTGGCATCCACTCCATCGGGCCCGCCTTTTTCAGGATCTTGAAAAAGGGAAGGGCGCGCTCGGCAGACTTGGAAATGAATCTGCCCATGGCGGCGACGCAACCAGCAAGCCGACGCACATCCTTGATTCGCTTGGGTGCTTCAATCTGCTGTATAGCTTTGATCTTGTCCGGATTGGCCTCTATCCCACGCTGTGACACAAAGAACCCAAGAAGCTTGCCGGATGGGACGCCAAAGACGCACTTCTCAGGGTTCAGCTTGAGATTGATCTTGCGCAGGTTTGCAAATGTTTCTTGCAAATCCGGTATGAGGGTTGCCTTGTCCTTGGTTTTGACCACTATGTCATCCATATAAGCTTCCATATTTCTATGGAGCTGGGGTTCAAAACCAATCTGGACTGCCCATGCAAACGTCGAACCAGCACTCTTCAGCCCAAAAGGCATCCGCATGAAACAATACGTACCACATGAGGTGATGAATGTTGTTTTCTCTTCGTCTTCTCTTGTCATGATGATCTGGTGGTAGCTGGAGTAGGCATCGAGGAATGACAACAGATCACACCCAGCTCTGGAGTCAACAATCTGGTCGATGCGCGGCAATGGGAAGGGGTCCTTAGGACAAGCCTTATTGATATCTGTGTAATCAATACACAACCTCCACTTCCCATTAGCCTTGCGCACTATGACCGGATTGGTCAACCACGTTAGATGGAGCACTCCTCTTACCAAACCCGCTGCTTCTAGTTTCCGGATCTCCTCTGTGATGAACTCTTGTCGTTCCAAAGCTTTCTTTTTGACCTTCTGCTTGACGGGCCGCGCATGAGGACAGACGGCAAGGTGGTGCTCAATCACCTCCCTGGGAACGCTGGGGATGCCGGAAGCTTGCCATGCAAACACATCGACATTCGCCCACAGGAAGGTGACGAGCGCGTCTTCCTGTTTGTCATCAAGGGTGGAGCTTATGGTGAAAGCCCCTCCCATGCCGTCCTCATTGACAGAAACCTTGGTTCCCAACGGTATGGCCCTAGGCTTCTTGTTTCCGCCGGTGGAGCTAGCGGCGTTTTGGGGACGGATCCCCATAGCCAGCCGGGTACGCGTGCTGCCGGACGAGCCACCTTTTCGTTCTGAACGCGGCCGCTCGAACTGTCGAGTTTGACTCGAGTCAGAATCGGGGGCGTTGCAGATCGTGGAAGGCTACTCTGCCATTCTCGACACAGCCGCTTGAGCTGTTGAGCGGACTCGAAACAGGGTAAGGGCGTTGCCGATCGTGGTAGAGCCCCCTGGCGTGCAGGTTTCTCATATAAAGAAAATATCTCCGGGGGGAATAACCTCAAATAAGAAGGGTAGCACAAATAAGGGTTCAATGCAACTTGCTTCTGTTTGCGATCGCTCGAGTGTCGATCTTCTAGCCTCCTTTCTTCTTCAAGGGTCACGAAGATGAAGGAGTGCCGGGCTAACTGCTAGAGCCGATTCTCACAATTGCTCCCCCTACCTGGCGCGCCAAAGATGTCGGTGGGAACGACACCTATGGGATCACAAGAATCCCTACTACGGTTGCGGGGCGCGGGGTCGTGAGAAGAGCGGATCAAACAGATAGCACATGGTTCATTTATCCAGGTTCGGGCCACGGGGATGCGTAAAACCCTACTCCTGCTTTGGTGGATTGTATATCTGTGTTCTTGAGCTAGCTATGGGGCGTGAGGAGCTCCAAAAAGCCAAATCCCCCTCCTGGTCGCCTTGGGCCTCCTTTTATAGGAAAATGGGTTGCCACAGTAGCACCAAGAGGTGGAAAGGGAGCAGTGATGTGAGGTTATCCCTCGCATTACATGACAAGGCGCATTTAATGCATCTTGCCCAGGTGTCCTTGCTTTATCGGGGACGGGGGAGAGCCCGGTCTCATCCGTCGCCTCTCCCTCTCGCGTTGACACGTGCCCTGGCCAGCGGCGCCCGCTATGCCATGTAGGCAGGCATGCAGCTGAGGTGGCGCAGTGGTGGGTCTCCATGAAGATCTGTATGCCGCCACGCAGGTGCCTGCCCAGCTGGTTGGGTCGGCACCTGCATGCGAACGATGGTGGAGGTTTGACTGGCATGGGCCTAATGGTGGCCCAATGGGTGTTCTTGGCAAGGGCCTTGCCGGGACCCCGGCAAGGGTCTTGCCGTGGCGGCTGCTGTCATCCCCGGCAAGGCTCTTGCCAGGGGCCTTGTGGTCCTCCTTGGCTGGGATCCCGCCAAGGATCATCATCTTCTGAAGGGTGTATCTGATCTTGAATGTCTTCACAAAGATTTGCATGCCACCACGGGGATGTCTCCCGAATCCTTGCCCCATGGGGGTAGTGGACTCAAGGGTGACTCACTTCGTAGGTGTGGGGCGAGCTTCCATGGCAAGGGTCTTGCCGGGTTTGCTAAAACCGCCTCCCGGCAAGGATCTTGCCGGGGGGGTTGCTTCGTCCCATTTTCTCTTTGTGGTCTTGGTTTTGGCATCGTTTTGCTTCCCCTGGGCTTCGGCCTTACCTTGGCTCACCTCCCTTGCCTTGCTCAGTGTGGTGGTGCCCGTGGCTCAGACTGCCCGTGCACAGTTATAGGTGTACAAAAAGCATACCCCTCTTTTTGTACACCGACATCCGATGAGTGTTGAGGCTCGCTGCGGGTATCGTTATTTTCTGACCTTCACGGCTGATTTGAGCAGATATGAGTATATCTACTTAATGAATCATAAGTCTGAAAAGTTCAAAGAATTTCAAAGTGAAGTGAAGAATCATTGTAACAAGAAAATAAAGTTTCTACGATCTGATCGCGGAGACGAAATATTTGAGTTATGAGTTTGGCCTTCAGTTGAAACAATGTCGAATAGTTTTGCAACTCACGCCACCTGGAACACCACGGTGTAATGGTGTGTCTGAACGTCATAACCGTACTTTATTAGATATGGTGCAATCTATGATGTCTATTACTGATTTACCACTATCGTTTTGGGGTTATGCATTAGAGACAGCTGCATTCACGTTAAATAGGGCACCGTCTAAAAGTCCTTTGAGATGACACCGTATGAACTATGGTTTAGCAAGAAACCTAAGCTGTCATTTCTTAAAGTTTGGGATTGCGATGCTTATGTGAAAAAGTTTCAGCCTGATAAGCTCAAACCCAAATAGGAAAAGTGTGTCTTCATAGGATACCCAAAAGAAACTGTTGGGTACACCTTCTATCACAGATCCGAAGGCAAGATCTTTGTTGCTAAGAGTGGATCATTTCTACAGAAGGAGTTTCTCTCGAAAGAAGTGAGTGGGAGGAAAGTAAAACTTTATGAGCTAATTGTACCTTCTCCCAAATTGGAAAGTAGTTCATCACAGAAATCAGTTCCAGTGATGCCTACACCAATTAGTGAGGAAGTTAATGATGATGATCATGAAACTTCAGATCAAGTTACTACCAAACCTTGTAGGTCAACCAGAGTATGTTCCGCACCAGAGTGGTATGGTAATACTGTTCTGGAAGTCATGTTATGAGACCATGACAAACGTATGAACTATGAGGAAGCAATGATGAGCCCAGATTCCATGAAATGGCTTAAGGCCATGAAATCTGAGATGGGATCCATGTATGAGAACAAAGTATGGACTTTGATTGACTTGCCATTCAGAATAAATGGATCTTCAAGAGGAAGACGGACGCTGATTGTAGTGTTACTATCTACAAAGCTCAAATTGTCACAAAAATGTTTTTAACAAGTTCAAGGTGTTGACTACGATGAGATTTTCTCACTTGTATCAATGCTTAAAAGTTAGTCCAAATCATGTTAGCAGTTGCCTCATTTTATGAAATCTGGCAAATGGATATCAAAACCCGACCACGGCAGAAAATAGAAAGAGAATGAAAAAGTCATTCCCTATGCCTCAGTCATAGGTGATGTCTACTACACAACCTTCTTCTTGTAGACGTTGTTGGGCCTCCAAGTGCAGAGGTTTGTAGGACAGTAGCAAATTTCCCTCAAGTGGATGACCTAAGGTTTATCAATCCGTAGGAGGCGTAGGATGAAGATGGTCTCTCTCAAGCAACCCCGCAACCAAATAACGAAGAGTCTGTTGTGTCCCAAACACATTGTATAGGTGCACTAGTTCAGCGAAGAGATGGTGATACAGGTGGTATATGGATAGTAGATAATAGTTTTTGTAATCTGAAAATATAAAAACAGCAAGGTAACGAATGATAAAAGTGAGCGTAAACGGTATTGCAATGCGTTGAAACAAGGCCTAGGGTTCATACTTCCGCTAGTGCAAGTTCTCTCAACAACAATAACATAATGGGATCACATAACTATCCCTCAACATGCAACAAAGAGTCACTCCAAAGTCACTAATAGCGGAGAACGAACGAAGAGACTATTGTAGGGTACGAAACCACCTCAAAGTTATTCTTTCCAATCAATCCATTGGGCTATTCCTATAAGTGTCACAAACAGCCCTAGTGTTCATACTAGAATAAAACCTTAAGACACAAATCAACCAAAACCCTAATGTCACCTAGACACTCCAATGTCACCTCAAGTATCCGTGGGTATGATTATACGATATGCATCACACAATCTCAGATTCATCTATTCAACCAACACATAGAACCTCAAAGAGTGCCCCAAAGTTTCTATCGGAGAATCACGATGAAAACGTGTGCCAACCCCTATGCATAGGTTCATGGGAGGGACCCGCAAGTTGATCACCAAAACATACATCAAGTGAATCATGTGGTATCCCATTGTCACCACAGATACGCACGCAAGACATACATCAAGTGTTCTCAAATCTTCAAAGACTCAATCCGATAAGATAACTTCAAAGTGGAAACTCAATCCATTACAAGAGAGTAGAGGGGGAGGAGAAACATCATAGGATCCAAATATAATAGCAAATCTCACGATACATCAAGATCGTATCACCTCAAGAAGATGAGAGAGAGAGAGATCAAACACATAGCTACTGGTACATACCCTCAGCCCCGATGGAGAACTACTCCCTCCTCATCATGGAGAGCACCAGGATGGTGAAGATGGCCACCGGAGAGGGATTGTCCCCTCCGGCAGGGTGCCAGAACGGGTCTATATTGGTTTTCGGTGGCTACGGAGGCTTCTGGCGGCGGAACTCCCGATCTATTGTGCTCCCCGGTCGTTTTAGGGTATATGAAGATATATAGGAGGAAGAAGTACGTCAGGGGAGCCACGAGGGGCCCACGAGGGTGGACGGCGCGCCCAGGGGGGTGGGGGGTGGGCGCACCCCCCTGCCTCGTGGCATCCTTGTTGCTTCCCTTACATGGACTCCAAGTCTCTCGGGTTGCTTTCCTTCCAAAAATAAGTTCCGTGAAGTTTTAGGTCAATTGGACTCCGTTTGATTTACCTTTTCTGTGATACTCTAAAACAAGGAAAAAACAGAAACTGGCACTGGCCTCTAGGTTAATAGGTTAGTCCCAAAAATCATATAAAATAGCATATAAAGGCATATAAAACATCCAAGGATGATAAAATAATAGCATGGAACAATAAAAAATTATAGATACGTTGGAGACGTATCAATAGGTTCTATAAAGTATGCTATGTTGTGTACCAGGCCTATTTGTATACCTTAGCATGATTTTGCCAAGGGAGTACAATAGAGATCTAGCAGTAGATCACTGAACAACGGTCAAAATTATCCTTAGAGGACTAAGGAAATATTTCTCGGTTATGGAGGTGATAAAAGAGTTCATTGTAAAGAGTTACGTCGTGCAAGCTTTTGATGCTGATCTAGACGACTCTAAGTCTCGAGATCTAGATACATATTGAAAGTGGGAACAATTATCTAGAGTAGCTCTGTGCAGAGTATTGTAGACACAGAAATTTGCAAAATACATACGGATTTGGATGTTGCAGACCCGTAGACTAAACTTCTGTCACAAGCAAAACGTGATCACTCTTTGGGTGTTAATCACATAGAGATGTGAACTAGATTATTCACTCTAGTAAACCCTTTGGGTATTAGTCACATGAAGATGTGAAACTAATCACATAAAGATGTGAACTATTGGTGTGAAATCACATAACAATGTGAACTAGATTATTGACTCTAGTGCAAGTGGGAGACTGAAGGAAATATTGCCTAGAGGCAATAATAAAGTTGTTATTTATATTTCCTTATATCATGATAAATATTTATTATTCATGCTAGAATTGTATTAACCTGAAACTTAGTACATGTATGAATACATAGACAAACAAAGTGCCCCAAGTATGCCTCTACTTGACTAGCTCGTTAATCAAAGATGGTTATGTTTCCTGACCATAGACATGTGTTGTCATTTGATGAACGGGGTCACATCATTAGAGAATGATGTGATGGACAAGACCCATCCGCTAGCTTAGCACTATGACCGTTTAGTTTATTGCTATTGCTTTCTTCATGACTTATACATGTTCCAATAACTATGAGATTATGCAACTCCCGAATACCGGAGGAACACTTAGTGTGCTATCAAATGTCACGATGTAACTGGGTGATTATAAAGATGCTCTACAGGTGTCTCCAATGGTGTTTGTTGAGTTGCCATAGATCAAGATTAGGATTAGTCACTCCGAATATCGGAGAGGTATCTCTAGGCCCTCTCAGTAATACTCATCACTATAAGCCTTGCAAACAATGCAACTAATGAGTTAGTTGCGGGATGATGCATTATGGAATGAGTAAACAGACTTGCCGGTGACGAGATTGAACTAGGGATGATGATACCGATGATTGAATCTCGGGCAAGTAACATAACGAGGACAAAGGGAACAACGCATGTTGTTGTGCGGTTTAACCGATAAAGATCTTCATAGAATATGTAGGAACCAATATGAGCATCTAGGTTGCGCTATTGCTTATTGACCAGAGATGTGTCTCGGTCATGTCTACATAGTTCTCGAACCCATACGGTTCGCACGCTTAACGTTCGATGACGATTTGTGTTATGAGTATGTGATTTGATGACCGAAGTTTGTTCGGAGTCCCGGATGAGATCACGGACATGACGAGGAGCCTCTAAATGGTGGAGAGTTAAAGATTCATATATTGGAAGGCTATATTTGCACATCGGAAAGGTTCCGAGTGATTCGGGTATTTTTCGGAGAACCGTGGAGTTACCGGAATTCATCGGGGGAAGTATTGGGCCTTATTGGGCTTTAGTAGAAAGGAGAGAAGGGCCACAATGGGAGGCAGTGCGCCCCCCATGGGCTGGTCCGAATTGGACTAGGAGGGTCGGCGCCCCCCTCTTTCCTTCTCCCTCTCCCTCTCCTTGCTTCTTCTCCTACTTGGACTAGGAAAAGGGGAAACCTACTCCTACTAGGAGTAGGAATCCCCCCTTTGGGCGCGCCACTTGAGGCCGTCCCTCCTCCTCCTCCCCACCTTTATAAACGGTGGAAGGGGGCACCCCATAGACATACAAGTTGATCTTTAGCCGTGTGTGGTGCCCCCTCCATAGTTTTCCACCTCAGTCATATTGTCATAGTGCTTAGGCGAAGCCCTGCGTCGGTAACTTCATCATCACCATCAACATGCTATCGTGCTAGCGCAACTCACCCTCGGCCTCAACTAGATCAAGAGTATGAGGGACGTCACTGAGCTAAACGTGTGCAGATCGCGGAAGTGCCGTGCGTTTGGTACTTGATCGGTTGGATCACGAAGACGTTCAACTACATCAATCGCGTTACTAAACGCTTCCGCTTTCGGTCTACGAGGGTACGTAGACACACTCTCCCCTCTCGTTGCTATGCATCTCCTTGATAGATCTTGCGTGATTGTAGGAATTTTTTTGAAATACTGCGTTCCCCAACAACTTTATCTAGCAAAAATATGAACATTGTATAATTGAGTTTCATCTCATGCGGTATCAATTGTTTTGGTACATTGTCGGTGTCAAAACCGGCGGATCTCGGGTAGGGGGTCCCGAACTGTGCGTCTAAGGCGGATGGTAACAGGAGGCAGGGGACCCGATGTTTACCCAGGTTCGGGCCCTCTCGATGGAGGTAATACCCTATGTCCCGCTTGACTGTTCTTGATGATATGAGTATTACAAGAGTTGATCTACCACGAGATCAGAGAGGCTAAACCCTAAAAGCTAGCCTATGGTATGATTGCTTGTTGTCTACGGACTAAAACCCTTCGGTTTATATAGGCACCGGAGGGGGCTAGGTTTACACAAGGTCGGTTACAAAGGAGGAGATATACATATCCGTATTGCCTAGCTTGCCTTCCACGCCAAGTAGATTCCCATACACGGGATGAAGTCTTCAATGTCGTATCTTCGTAGTTCAAAAGTCCGACAAAAGGATATAGTCCGGCTGTCCGGAGACCCCCTAATCCAGGACTCCCTGAGTAGCCCCTGAACCAGGATTCAATGACAATGAGTCCTGCGTGCAGTATTGTCTTCGGCATTGCAAGGTGGGTTCCTCCTCCGAATACACCATGGAAGAGTTTGAATATGAGGATAGTGTCCGACCCTGCAAAATAAGTTCCACATGCCACCATAGAGAGAATAATATTTCCACAAATCTAATCTGCTGAGACATTTTGACAGCATGACATCAAGCCACGGACCGGTCATTATTTGGACTGTTTTTCTTTAACCAGCCCCACACATAACGCGAGGCGGTTTCCTCGACACGTCTTGTCAAAGCAAAGATCGTGTTCCCCTTATCATGGGATTCTCATCAATACAAACGTGGGTAACCCAACCGTGCCTGTTGGTATGACTCCTAGATCTTAGGTAAGTCACAAACGGCCATGAGGAGGACGCCTGATATTCACCCTCTTTATAAAGGGGACTTCTTTTTTCCCTCCCGCGTTCAATCGAATCCTTCCCCCGCCTCGAGTTCTAACACCCAAAGCTCAGGTCAGGTGCTTCGGACCTTAAACCATATCCGGATCCAACCTTCAAGGTCGGTTGATGCCTTCCTCCGTCACAGAGGAGGACATCAAGAAGTTGAGAGAGGCCAGATATCTGACCACCGAAATTTCGCACAGGCTGCCTGCCCGAGGGCTGGTCGTCCCTACTCCCAAACCCAACGAGAGCATTGTGTTCATCTCCCACTTCCTCCGAGGACTAGGCCTCGCTCTGGATCCCTTTGTTAGGGGTCTTATGTTGTATTACGGGCTGGATTTTCATGATCTGGCCCCAGATTCCCTTCTTCACATCTCGTCATTTATTGCTGTATGTGAGGCCTTCCTCCGCATTACCCCTCACTTCGGCCTGTGGCTCAAGACCTTCGATGTGAAGCCGAAGATGTTCGAGGTGAAGCACGCAGCGTGCGGAGGTGCTTTGATAAGCAAAACCGCTGACGCTGCATGGCCAGAGGGTTCCTTCCCAGAGGTGTCCGGATTGTGGCAGCGGGAGTGGTTCTACATCACCGCTCCATGAAGTGCCAAGTGGGTCGCTACCCCTACCTTTCGCTTGGGCGCCCAATCACAACTGATGTCATGGATCGGCAGGGGGCTGAGCTGGGGGCCAGCCAAGGACGTGCCAATGCTGCAGAGCCGTATCTGAGATCTCTTCGAGGGAGATTTCACCCTGGTTATGGTAATGCAAGTTATGCTGGTTCATCGAGTCCAACCATGCAAACGCCGGCCCCTCCGCATGTGGGAATTCAACCCGGAAGGACTGCGTACTATTCAACATTTCCTCGGCATGACACACGAGGAGATGTACAAATCGTTCTTCAGACCCCAAATAGAATGTCCGGACACCACCGAGGACGTGGGCCTGAGCTGCAACTGCCCTGCTGCCCAAGTAAGTAATCTCGTGGCCGAACACACTGTCCTTTTATTTATCATGACATCATTCTGAAGAATCGCTCTTTGACTAGGACTGGATAACAAAGGCAAAGATGATCCGGTGTTCGGCCCCCTTCCTGAGGGCTTGGACAATCTGGTGCTGGAAAAGATTCTTGAGGCAGCACCTTATCTGGTGCCCTCAAAGGAAGATGAAGGGGGGGAAGAGAGAGAAAGCGGGCCTCCTTCGCTATTTATTCCAACCGAGGGAATGAGCGCCTCCGCGAGGGAGGATAACCAAGGGGAAGAATCTGACATTCTCTCTCCCCGGGGAAGGAGAGGACTACCTTTGAAGATCCGGAAACTAAGGTTTCCAAACGGGAGAAGAAATCTCTGGCAGAGGGTCCTGCCTCGGAGGGTATTCTTGACGCACAATGTCCGCGCGGGGATCAGCCCTCTACTGAGTTGTAAGTAATCGAAAAGTACTTAATAGTGAAAACATCCTACCTTACTTCCGAAGACAATAACTGATGCTTATAAATTGTAGTCCGGATCGCAGCCCTTCTCAACATAGCGCATCTTCGGGGGATCTTCTTCCGGAGATGATGGAGAGCGAAACGCCTCCCCCGGACACCCCAGCTCAAGAAGCGGGCGACCTTGAAGTGTCGTCGCGAATGGTATCTCCAGATCCACTAGGGCCAGAGGATAACCCTTTGGCCGCCCGGAGTCCCTAGTATCCGGCTCCTAAGGAGAGCGATAGAAAGGGTCCGTACAGTGTGTGGTCGGTCGCACTGAAGGATCTTCTGGGGCAAGCTGCTGTCTCGGAAGCGCATCGTACGCTAGTGGGTATGGTAATTGAAAGGATTTCATCCGCTGAAAGCGGTTTGCATGAAGCCTTTATGAGTCTGCTGAAAGGCTTCGAGGTACGTGAACTAGTGTATGTTTTGAACAACACCTCATACGTTAGGTTTGCCCTATGCAGATAGTAGCCCCTGAGACTCTGGTTGTTGTCGAAAATGGCGGCAAACAGAGCATCACAGTCCCAGGTAATAACTAGACCACCTTTTTGTGCAGGTGGGTGAAGCTCCGGTGGCTAGCCGGACTGATGGGTTTGCCGAGCTAAAGCGGAAACTGGATGCGGCAGATGCCGACATCGTGCTTGTCAACAAGCGGCTTGACGAGGCACAGGGTGAGTGATTTTTCTGGTGGTCGTCACATAATAAGAGTAGCATGATGCCAGTATCTTTAATGTGTTGTGACTGCAGATGGAGCTGCCATCATGGAGACCCTTCGGGCGGAGCTTTCTCGAGCCAAGGAGCAAGCAAGGAGTAGCAATGCGGCCGCTTTAAAGGCGGCCGAAGAATTAAGGGCCGAACAGGCCGCGCATTGCGAGAGCAAGGAAAAAATAGCCAAGATGGCTGTAGAGTTAAAAGATGCCGCTGACTGTTACCAGCTTCTTGAAGAAGAGAACCGAGCGAAGGCGACGAACCTGGAGACAGCCCTGGTGGCTGCCAAGGAAGCCCGCTCCAAAATTAGAGCGACGAAGGAGGAGCTGAACCAAGCTGCAAATATCGTGTCTGGGAAGCCCTTGTTGCGGACTAAGTTCGGAGATCCGAAGTATGCTCCTCTGGACCGGCTATGGAGTTCTACGAACGCGTACATGGATTTGGTTGCAAGCACTGCTGATGCAGCCGAGTACTTCAAGGATCAAAAAGGTCCCAAAGTGGAAAAGCTGTTCTGGTCACAATTCCACACTCCTGTTCAGCCGCTGCTGTGGAATGAGTGATTGGCCGAGTGGGCCGAGCTCCATAGGTTGTCCAGACTGGCCATTAGGTCCGTTGTGGATCACCTGTGGCCGGGAGAGCCAAGGCCAAATAGCTACTTTAGCTTAGTGCAACAATTCCTTGGTGTTGTGCCACGCATCGATGCTGTAAAGAGGTCGATGTGCAAAGAGGGTGCGCGGATGGCCTTTGCCCGTGTCAAGACATACTAGGCGGAGATGGAGGCCACCACTATTGCGACACAGGATTCGGCCGTAGGCCGAGTGGCTGCCGAGCACTACTTTGAAGAAGTTCTTGAAGGCGCTCGTTTGCTAGAGGCTCAGTGCTCGAAGAATGTTATGTTCAAGTGACATGTATTCCCATTGTGAAAAACAATGTTTTATTGAATTGTCAAGGCTGTATTTATACTTTTGCCTGAAAGTACTATGGTGCCTCCTGTGCGGCCGTTTATGTATATATGTGTATAACCTGAAAGTTTGCAGTCGTCGGCTTCCGCCCCCACGCATATAATGTGGGATTGTTCACAAAAGATGCATATTCACACTTGATCCAATGTCTTCGTCCGTTAAGGAGGTGATAGCGTAGCAAACTAGGCAATCGGACTATATTGCTTTAACACTTTCACTTAGCCATAGGAGTTTGACAATGGGGCTACTATGTAGCCCATGGTACTTCTGCGTTCGTCCGAATACGGGGTGCGTATGTACGTGACCGGGAAACGGCCCTTCGTTAATGCGAAGGAATCCTGAAGATTCCGATGAGTCATCGAGTGGTTGACCAGTCTCTCGCTATATCATGACAGTCAGTTTTCGGCTTGCTCTACTGAGGTGCTCATCTGGATGAACCGGGGCACAATCGCAGTAGTTCTCCCAGTTCTACCTTAGCCGATATAACAGAACGTAAGGCACCAAAACATGGGAGCCGAGCAAACCCAACAATTGACCAAAGACATGATTCGGAGCTGATGCATATAGGTACAAACTCGCGACGCCGAATACTCCCTAAGGTGTTCGGTCTTTATAACATATACCGGGCTAAACAATGCCCTTAATAAGAAACCCCATGTGTGCAGGTACATGCAAAAACCTGGCATGGCCACATGCCAATAACGCCAACATCCTTCTCGGTTGTGTGGAGTATCCGGAGGATGTGAGCAACAACAGACAGTAAAGAAGGTTTACACAGGGTCTTAATCTAAAAAGAAACCTTTAGGCGGGTCCCTGCTGCACGTCTGCGCTTGTGTCTCTGTTGTGCCGTGTCCTGGAAGGGTGCATCACGATTGTCAAAAGGAAAGAACTTAGGTGAAGGTTGCCATGCCAAAAAAGAGAAGAATTGGTTATTATCAATGAACTATCGAAATTCAAGAGAAACCAAGTTGAGCTGGGCTGGCCCTGATTACACGCGGGAAGCCCCTGGTGTCATTTTATGAGGGTTTGAAAACCAATCTCATGTATATATGATGGAACGCCGGATTCGTCTAACTGTGTCCGTGGTCTTGACGACCTGCTATTTTTCTGGTTGGTGAGGCCGTCTTAGTTTGCGGATGCTAGAGCCGCCGCATCCTCTTCCGTACGTAAAAACGTTCAGTATTTCCGCTAACTGTGATGATGCCACATTGACCGGGCATCTTGAGCTTGAGAAAAGCATAATTCGGTACTGCGTTAAAATGAGCGAAAGCCGCCCTTTCGAGTAGTGCTTGATAATCACTTCGGAATGGAGCAATGTGAAAAGATAACATTTCGCTCCGGAAGTTATCGGGAGAACCGAATACTACCTCTAGTGGTAGAGAGCCCGTACAGCAGGCCTCTTGGCCTGGTATTACTCCCTTGAGGGTAGTATTACTGTGGCTTATTTGTGTCGGGTCTATCCCCATTTTGCGAACTGTGTGATGATATATCAGATTTAGGTCATTGCCGCTGTCCATGAGGACCCGTGTGAAATGGCACCCATTTACTATTGGGTCTAGCACCAAGGCCGTCAGTCCTTCGCGCCCGATATTTGTAACGTGATCCCGACGATCAAAAGTGATCGGGCATGCCAACCAGTGGTTTAACCTAGGGGTGACGGGCTCTATGGCGCGTGTGCATCGGAGTGCATGATTGCTTCTCCTCTTTGTCACATGGATTACGTTTACTGTTTTAGCCTCTGGTGGGAACTTTTTCTGTCCTCCGGTGTTTTGCTGGCGAGGTTCATCCTCGTCTTCGCTTGGTGTCTCTTCCCCTTTGTATTCGGCGTTTAGCTTACCGGCCTGCTTGAAGACCCAACATTCTCTATGGGTATGATTTGTAGGTTTGTCTTGGGTGCCGTGAATCTGACAGAGTTTGTCAAGAATTTTGTTTAGGTCAGATTGTCCTTCTCTGCTGCCTTTGAAAGGCTTTTTCCGCTGACCTGGTCGGGAGCCCCTGAATCCTGCATTTACCGCCGTGTTACCTGGGCTACCTTCTTTATTTCGATGCTTGTTTTTGTTGCGCCGTGTTTACCATTGCCATCCCTGACTTCGGATGTGCTTGGGTCGCTGGTGCTACTACGGGCCAACCAGTTGTCCTCGCCCGCACAAAAGCGGGTCATGATGCTTCTTAGGGCTGCCATTGTTCTCAGTTTTTCTTGACCAATGTGTCTAGTGAGCCATTCATCTCGGACGCTGTGTTTAAAAGCTGCTAAGGCTTGTGCGTCCGGACAGTCGATGATTTGGTTCTTCTTGGTGAGGAACCTGTTCCAAAGCTTTCGGGTGGACTCTCCAGACTGTTGGATTATTTGACTTAAATCATCTGCATCTGGAGGTCGGACATAAGTCCCTTGAAAATTGGCCCGGAAAGCATCCTCGAGCTCCTCCCAACTTCCAACTGAGTTTTCGGGGAGGCCTTTCAGCCAGTGCCTAGCTGGCCCTTTAAGCTTGAGGGGCAAGTATTTAATGGTGTGGAGATCGTCTCCACGAGCCATATGAATATGAAGGATGAAGTCCTCTATCCAGACTCCAGGGTCTATGGTTCCATCGTACGCCTCTATGTTCACCGGTTTGAATCCCTCTGGGAATTCATGATCCAGCACCTCATCAGTGAAACATAAGGGGTGTGCGGCACCCCTGTATTGGGCTGCGCCATGGTGTTCGGATGGTTGTAGTATTCGGCGTTGGTTGTGTACCATAGCGCGCTTCGTAGATCCATAGATAGATCTGGTCACGCCGGATTTTTGATGCAAGTTCTCACGTGAATCGTGTGTTGATTTATGCATGACTTTGTTAGCCGCTCTATCGCGTTCACAGGGTGGTGGATCCGGCCGGTTGGCCATATCATCTTTCGGCTGTATGGGCTCTGAGGCCTCATCGTTGAATTCCGGTAATAGTTTGCGCTTTGGATAGCTATTTTGATGGTAACTTCCACCATACTTCGTTACATTGTTCCACTTGCTGTTGAGCGTATCTTGTGCGACTTTGAGCCTTTGCTTCTGTTTCTTCAGGCTCCTCGCTAGCAACAAGCCTTATGCGGAGGTTTTCTTGCTCCAAGTGCATTTCCGGGATGATGTCTGCATCTTCGTCCGGATTGTTTTCTTCCCTAGACGGGGATTGATGAGGCTTATCTTTGGTGTCATCGTGTTCGGATGTCGGATCCATACTATGTGTGCAGTTTGCATCTTGATCGTGTTCTGCCACCGGGGTGGTGCAGTTGTCATTTCTTCCAGAGTCACGTGGACCATTATCATCGTTGTTGTTGCTATGGCGGGACTTAGAGCGGTGCCGTTGACGTCGGCGCGTGGGTTGCTTGGAGGGTGCATCCTCCATTGTCTCTTCGCCATTGCCCTCTCTGGGTGCATCCACCATGTATACATCATGTGATGAAGTAGCGGTCCAGCGTCCTGTGGGCGGTGGTTCTGGTTTGTCTCCTGCATCATCATCCATACCGTTGATGTCTTTGGAGTCGAAGTCGAGCATGTCGGTTAAGTCGTCGACAGTGGCTACTAAGTGGGTGGTGGGTGGGCAGCGAATTTCTTCGTCGTCCGCATCCCATTATTGCCGGACATAGTTCGGCCAAGGTTCTCCTGACAGGGAGAGAGACCTTAATGAATTTAGCACATCTTCGAAAGGTGAGTGCTGAAAGATATCCGCGGAGGTGAACTCCATTGTGGGTGCCCTGTTGCATTCGACTGGCACGGATGTAGGCGGCTCGGAGTCCGTTGCCGGGGATAAATCCATTGGTTCGGTGACACGACTCTCATAAGGGGTGAAGTCAGTATCTGGTTCTATCGCCACTGAGAGGTGCGGCCTCCATGGCGGGGTCCATCCCTCCACTTTTGGATGGCGTGATTTGCTCCGGGTAAAAGGCCGGAGTAGCTGCGGATGCGATCTCCCGAACACTGTCCGATGGCAGAGTTACGTCTTGCTCGCCTCGACTGTGCGGCGCGTCCAGCATGGGCTCGAATCAATCAAAGATCAAGTCTCCATGGATGTCGGCCGTTTAGTTCAAGTTTCCAAATCTGACCTGATGGCCAGGGGCGTAGCTTTCGATCTGCTCCAGATGGCCAAGCGAATTGGCCCGCAGTGTGAAGCCGCCGAATACGAAGATCTGTCCGGGGAGGAAAGCCTCACCCTGGACCGCATCGCTAGCGATGATCGAAGGAGCCATCAAGACTTATGATGACGACACAGAGGAACTCTAAATGAAAGCACCAATGTCGGTGTCAAAACCGGCGGATCTCGGGTAGGGGGTCCCGAACTGTGCGTCTAAGGCGGATGGTAACAGGAGGCAGGGGACACGATGTTTACCCAGGTTCGGCCCTCTCGATGGAGGTAATACCCAACATCCTGCTTGATCGTTCTGGATGATATGAGTATTACAGGAATTGATCTACCACGAGATCAGAGAGGCTAAACCCTAAAAGCTAGCCTATGATATGATTGTCTATTGTTCTACCGACTAAAACCCTCCGGTTTATATAAGCACCGAAGGGGGCTAGGGTTACACAAGGTCGGTTACAAAGGAGGAGATATACATATCCGTATTGCCTAGCTTGTCTTCCACGCCAAGTAGAGTCCCATCCGGACATGGGACGAAGTCTTCAATCTCGTATCTTCATAGTTCAACAGTCCGACCAAAGGATATAGTCCGGCTGTCCGGAGACCCCCTAATCCAGGACTCCCTCAAACATTTTCAGGAAGAGACCACATATATTCTATTTATGCTTCTTCCCATGATGTTGTTTCAAACTATGTTCCTGACCAACAAAATAGTAATCCCATTTATGTTATATTATATGGCGTTGGAAACACATAATGGTCTCTGAATTTACCGACATAATGAACTATGCTAGATCTTCGAATGAAACAAAAATGGAATAGTCTATTCTTGATGAACTGCTTCAGTTATAAAGTCACAAATGATGAATAGAAAGTAAATTTGTATGCTAGTTAAGTAATACTAAGTTACATCCTTTTAGGACTTAAATCAAACAACTTGTTTACACGAATTTAAAAGCCACAAAAACTGACCACATAAATAAATTTGTTCAATACAAATCAGAATTGTTATCATCTTACCGATGCAATATTGATACGTCTCCAACGTATCTATAATTTATGAAGTATTCATGTCATTCTTATAACAATTTTATATGATTTTGGAATGATTTGATTAGAACTAACCCGGGCTGGCACTATTTTTAACAAAACCACTGTGGTGTCGTTTTTTGTGTAGAAATAAAAGTTCTCGGAATGGGCTAAAAATTTACAGTGATTTTTTATGGACCAAAAAGACCCCAGAGGCCCAAGAGTTCGGCCAGAAGAGTCCCGAGGGAATGAAAAGGGTGGAGGGCGCGCCCCCTGTCTTGCCGGTGCCGTGTGGACCCCCTTGATGTGAGACCAACGCCAAAAATTCGTATCAATACCAAAAACCCTAGAAAGAAACCTAGATTGGGAGTTCCACCGCCGCAAGCCTCTATAGCCACGAAAAACCAATCGGGAGCACATTCCGGCACCCTACCGGAGGGGAAACCATGACCGGTGGCCATCTTCATCATCCCGGCGCTCTCCATGACGAGGAGGGAGTAGTTCACCCTCGGGGCTGAGGGTATCACTACAAAAAAAGACACATCCGTGAGATTTTGGGATGAACGAATTTTTTTGTCATACTTATGACACTTCTATGACAATAATTGTGACAAGACCCGTTATCATCATAGTTGTGGTGGGGTCCTACTTCTATGAGAAAAAATCATCACAGAGAATGGGCTTTTCGTCCTAGGCAGGCCGGAGACGCAGCTCCATGACATTGTTTGGGCCGTCCATGACAGAAAAACCGTGGTAGAAGCAAGGGCGAGGAAAATATCGGGGAGTTCCCGGTTACGGTGGGTGGTCGGGGGCCGAGCGATGCACGTTTCTCTCGTACGGACGCGCATGTGTGCGAGGCGTTGGGCTCTAACTGAACCCGAGCGAGGCATTGGGCTCTAACTGAACCCGACCGATTGCACTGCAGACTACGCGTTACTGAACCCGAGCGATCGATCGATCCCTTGATGTTAACTGAACCCGAGTGTGATTCCTTCGCTACGGCTGCTAACTGAAGTCGATCGATGCTGCCTCTAGATGAGCAGTGAGCATTATTGAGGGAGTTTGGATGAACAATTCACGGTGGGGGGTTGGATGAATAGGACCCCGTGGTAGTAGAGGCCGTTGCTGCTGGATGAACAGTACCCCGATCGATCGAGCCGGTGGATGAACAGGACCCCGTGGAGGGCTGGATGAGCAGGACCCCATGGAGGTCCGGTTGAACAGTAGTCGGTGGAGGGCTGGTTGAACAGTAGCTGGTGGAGGGCTGGATGAACAGTAGCCCGTGGAGGGGTGGTTGAACAGGCCCCCCGTGGAGAGGGCTGGTTGAACAGTAGCCGGTGAAGTAGCGCGTGGTGGAGGCTGGATGAACAGGAGCCCGTGGATGAATAGTTGCAGGTGGAGGCTGGAGCAGGTTGACGGTGGATGAACAGGAGCCTGTGGAGGCAGTCGACGGTGGATGAACCGTAGCCCATGGAGGCAGTCGACAGTGGAGATGAACAGTATCCCGTGGAGTACCGTTTTACGGTATGCCAGACCCCTCCTGATGAACAGGACCCCCGTGGAGAGGGCTGGTTGAACAGTAGCCGGTGGACGAGCGTGCGGTGGAGGCTGGATGAACAGGAGCCCGTGGATGAACAGTAACAGGTGGAGGCCGGAGGAGGTCGACGGTGGATGAACAGGAGCCCTGGAGGCAGTCGACGGTGGATGAACAGTAGCCCGTGGAGCCAGTCGACGATGGAGATGAACAGTATCCCGCCGAGTCCCATTTTGCGGTACACCACACCTCTCCCGATGAACATGACCCCCGTTTCGACTGTAGCGCTCCAACACAAGTCTGTTTCCTCCGTTTTGCGGTACGCCACACCCATCCCGATCAACAGGACCCCGTTTCTACCATAGGAGGTCCGTTTCCTTTGTTTTGCGGTACACCAGACCCCTGCCAATGAATAGGATCCCGTTTCGACCATGGCTGGTCGAACACAAGGCCGTTTCCTCTATTCTGCGGTACACTAGGCCTCGTTTCCATCGGTTGTTCCGTCCAAGCCGGTTGGCTCCCGATGAACAGCACACGTTCCGTTGCCTCCCGATTAACATGACGCATTCCGTTGCCTCCCCATGAACACGATGACGACGCAGTTTCTCCGTTCTGACCCAGCGACAGCCATGTACACGAGCCCTAGCCATACGTATGAGCGAGTAGGTGTTCAAGACGCCGCCAGTATGTACATACGTGGTCGTATTTACTTTCTTGCACCCTGGTCGCTGTATGTACGTGTACATGCTACGTGCGCGCCTCTACTACCACATGTGCGCGCCTCTACTACCACACATGCCCTTCCTTACACGGCCACGGTTCATCGCTGCAGCATGCAAACAAACCGATCGACCAGTATGTACTTACACGTTCGCGACCAGAATGACAACGCTACGTACGCTTTGACTGGGTGGGTCTCGACTGTTAGGCACTTCCTTGCATGCGAAGATGTAGCTGGTGGGTCCCAGCAGTCAGGGGGCGAATCGTCCTTTACCTGTAATATGGACGCACTTCCTTGTGTGCGAAGATCTAGCTGGTGGGTCCCAGCAGTCAGGGGGCGAATCATTTTTTTGCCCTAATATGGACGCACTTCCTTGCGTGCAAAGATGTAGTTGGTGGGTCCCAGCAGTCAGGGGAGAAACGTTTTTTCCGCATAATACGGTGGCCCATCCGGTGGGTCCCTGCTGTCAGGTGGAGGAATAATTATTTTCCGCGTAATAAGGAGGCACTTTCTTGCTGCGGCCGTGGACCCAGCTGTCAGCCTCTCCACGTACAGTACTCTTGCGATTGAAGTCGGTCATTGACCACATTGACCACGCCGCACCGAGAGCACCAAGGCGGTGGACGACGGTGAGGCCTAGGAAGGGGACGACACGGGGCCGGGGAAGATGCGGCAGTGGATGCCCACGCAGAGAGGAGTACGAGGGTTCACTGGTTCGGCTGTGGTGTGAGGATGCCGTCGCCGCAGGGCCTGGCCAGCGGTGGGAGTGGTAGGGGAGGTGAGGCCTTCACGGCAGCACAACCGGCCATGGGAGGCAGGAGCCGGCGGCATGACCGGCGCTGCTTTGGGCGGCTGGAGCAAGAAGACCAGAGGTTGAAGAATCACAACGGCCGTTGGATGGACATCGTATGGTCATTGCAGCTAGAATCGTTTATATTGACTACGTTGAGAAAGCCCGTGGTACGCGTCAACTTAGTAGGCCCATAGGTCAACCTCCAAAACGGTGCGCCCCAGACGTCAGGGGGAGGAATCATTTTTTGGACGGCTAAAGCTAGAATATCCGAGATTGAAGAAGAAGCACAACATCCGTTCGGTGGACATCCAACGGACACTGCTGCTAGAACCGTGTGTTGACTATAAGTTGACAAAGCCTTGCATACGCGTCAACTTAGTAGGCCCACAAGTGTGTGGCAAAGAACTTATAGCCCATTTGCGATTTGTAAGAATGCACAACCCATTTTTTTAATTCTAATGGAATTTACTACAACCCATTTATAGTTTGTTAAAAGTACAACCCATTTTCTAGTTAGGACAATGATTAATAATTTCAGCCAACCGTTCAAAATAGAATTCAATAAAACTTCCCACATTTTGATAGGATCCAAAATATTTTTGTCCTGGAATTTCTAATCAGATTAAATACAATTTCAATATAAATTTGTATTACGTAAAAATCCAACGAAACATTGCGCGCGCAACAATTAATGAAATTAAAATTTTCAAAATTCAAAAGTACTATTTTATAAACTAATTACATGTTTGGTCGATTTTTTATAGTTACTGCCTAGTTTTTATAGTTACATCCAATTTATTATTTCTTAAAGCCCATTTTCTTGTTAAGCCTAATGCATCCCTCCTAGGAAAGATTTGCATCCCAGCGTGGCAGAGAATAACAAGTTGACTCGGATTGTGTACAATTGTTGGCCTAGTTGCATTGCTCATGTTGAAAAAAGGCCTGTGTAGTACAGTACAACCTTACATGGCTACTCAGCCCACATTTAGCAATGTCGGAAAGGCCCAGACAAGGCTTCTATACAAGTTTTTGAAGTCACTGAGCTCAATTAATAACTGAAGAAAAAAGTTAGAGTAGAGTGGAATCTAATTAAAAGTTGTGACGAGTGAAGAAACAATTCAACGGGTCCCACTTGTGCGTGTGTGTGAGAGAGAGAGACCCATTGGTCGATGCTCGTAAATATATCTTTCAGCCATATGCATTGAAGATGCTCAGTAAAAACTTATATAGTTGACACAATCATATAGAACATCATAGCACACTGAACTTGCATACAAAAATTTCACGCTGGCGGCACAATCACGGTGGAAGCAATGGATTGCTATGGGTAGGGCTATGTTGAAACCAACGAACTCGTACATAACGGTTCATCATATTTATCAATGATGGGAAAATATCTTGAATGCTGTGCAAAGAAAACAGACAGACAACACAATATATAAGTTCTGCTAGACCATTAAGTTGACGTACAACCCTTTCTAAAAAAAGTTCAGGTAAAAAATAGAACATGTCATCTGACAAGATTCAGTTGTTACCTCAAATTAGAGCACATCCAGGCAGCCAGCCCTGCCTCCTCCCAAAGAAGCAGTGGCCTCCGGCGTGCTATGGAGTAGGTCTTGTGCCATCCATCGTTCCGAGCAACATGGGGAAAGTCTGACGTTGACTCCTGTAATGGACGTCGTCGACGGACCCGGGCACCAGCGGTGGCGGCAGGACTTCAATTGATGGATTGACCACTTCATCGACATGCACGAACACTCGATACAAGTACATCCCTAATGTGGTCCGCGGCAGCCTTGGTGGCGATGAATAGTACAACCCCGGTTCCTGCACCGGTAGCTCAACACCAATCACCTTCGGTATAGTGGACGGCTTCTTCATTCATGCCATAACCGTCAGAGCCCAGCTATCTGGAGGAACAAACATACTTACGAGCTCACCTCTAAGGTCGTTGATAAGCTCATTCATGGACTCACTGGTCAAAGCACATCGAGGCAAGCCGTGGAAGGTAAGCTTCGTTTAAAACTCAAGCTCAGAGGGCATCGAGCCCCATCCTGGGTGCCACCAATCAAAGCTCACCAGCACGCCATCGCAAAACAAACACAGGGAAGATTCAAACACACAACTGCAGTCGAAAGTTGTCCGAAACCTGACGAAGAAATCAGCCGATGGCAGATGGACTTCGATGAGCAAGTCACTTATTTGGATGCCGTGCGCAATGCCAAGAGCTTTGACAAGGTCGTCCGGCGAGACGGGAGGCCGGTCGCCGTTGATGGTTACCACTAGCACTTTGCCGGCAAACTGGCCGTCAACGCCGCCATGCCACTATTGAGCGACAGCATGCAACGCTCGAAGGCAGGACAAATCTGAGGATCTTCGGCTCGGAGATCCGTGTTGATCGGCGACATGATAGTGTGCTTGAGTACAGGGAGTACAGGAGGGGGATTTGGGGAACTGGAGTAGGAATCGAGATTCCAGAGGTGGGGCAGGGGCGGTTGATTGGGGATGAAAAGGTAGCATGAATTTCGAACATGTGCCAATATGCTCTCGGCGCGCAAGCGCATGAAAACACCGGTGGCGCCCACATGTCGGCCTAAGAGTCCCTATTCTTTTTTTGAGAGCCCAGCCTTTTTTTGAGGATCTTTTGAGAGCCCAGCCTGAGAGTCATAATTGACCTATTTGGCATTGCGTTACTACTCGACCCATAATCAATGGCACCTCACTGGCCCAAACAAGTGTACATCATCGAAAAGACACTGAGCTCAAATTATAACATGAAAAAAGGAGATATACTCTGAACACTGGAGAATGGCATTTCGAGACTATATTTAGCCCACCAGCAGTTCGAGACAATAAACAATTCAAAACAATGATATATACAACATTCAAACACTGACTAGTGACTACTACTCACATAAACAACAAGACATGATAGTTCATAAGAAGTCTTGCTACACCACCAAACCACACCCATCTGCAGCGATCAGACTCTCGTGATCCAGACGAGAATGACATTCTAAATAAAGGCAACTATTACATAGTAAGAGTGACATAGACGAGGATGACCAAATGACAAGGAATATGCATAACAAAAGAGAGAACTACCCATCCAGAACAAGCAGAAAGAAAACAAGTCATTCTAAGAGGGTTGATCCAACACCATCATAATTTACAGCCCCAGTTCAGCCACCAGTGATCCGGAGACACCAGTACTCCACCCTTTAGACGCAAATAGCCCAATTACCTATCAACCTGAAGGCTTGTACCACATCACTGCCTGTCGGACTCGACACATCCAAGGATCAAAGTTAATCCAGATGCCTTTGTCATTCTCACCTTCTTTTGGTTGTAGGCTGTATCGTTGACAATTAGGAGAGTTTGCTCCCGAGCTCCTAGGGCTCGGCATGTAGACACAAGTTTCCATAGCAAACAGAGCCTCTCTTCCATCAAGGTCCTTGCCAATGGTGATCTCCTGGTTAATCGGATAATTGAGTCCGAGAAATAGAGAGTATGAACCAAGGTTGTTTACCCGCCTCCAACTTAAAAATCCCGCAGGCCCCAACAAGCTGGTGTCCGGCTCATAGACGTAACAGCCACGATCCAGATACTCACGTATTTCATGGTGCTTGCATACAATGGGGTTTTTGCAATATAACTTTTCTGGCTCATGTATCCGAATGATCATTAGTCTTTTGCCGTCCTCTGATCAAGCAAGGAACCATTTGTGCTTCGTTGTTTTTGGCAAAGGTGTTGTGATTACAAAGGGCAGTAACTGTAGGGACACTGCATCATATAAAAAAGGACAAGCATTGTTAATGTAATATCAGCATTGTTCAGAGTATGAGTAGGATAATGCAAGAAACAACATTGATATGTCCCTGTTGGAACTGGGAGGAAAATACAGGGAATTGTATGCTGGGTTCAAAAATGCAGAAGTGCCATGCATGATTATACTCATGTTATCTCACAATCAATTCTTCACAGGAAACTACCATGTCATGCATGTTGTGTAATCATGTTCTGTCCTCACAAAAAAATCTTCAAGGAAACTAACAGACCATGCATTGTTATATACCCATGTTCTATGGGAATTTTTTGTGAGCATATTATTCTAGCTATTGATTGCTGAAGGGCGAACATAGGTATGTACACATGGTAAGCATTACAGGATTTCACTACTTCAAAATATAGAGTTCTCCATATGCACATTTACTTCCCAAATGTATGGTTAGATGAAATCAACAGTGTGATGCATGTTTCTACATCATGAAAATGAGGAAACTAACACGGCCATTGATACACACTCATATTTAGTAGTATATAGATTACTATAAAATAAGGAGAATATCAGTATCTTCGTAACAGTTTGATTATTCAGGGGTAGAAATTGGATGTAATTACATGGTCACAATCGCAGGAATTAACTCATTCCAAATATAGCCGATCTAGGGCGTCTCTAATACATTGCTATAGTTCTACTCAGATTCTGCTCAAACAGCGATATGTCAATCATCACAAAAAGTTCAAACAGTGTCATGGCGTCATCATTAACATCAGACGGATACAACTTACGCGTGCCGTCCCAGCAATACGTGGTGCCATCTGCTTTGTCGATCACGTGGATGATGCCATTGTGTTCAATAGCATCAAGAAGTGTGTATCAGCTTTGACGACGATCCACTGCGAGCTGAGCTGTCTCCAGCTAAAGAAGGCACCGGCGAAAAGATAGGCGAGTCCCTTGTCAAACAACACAAGTAGCTTGGAGTCTGCGTAATCCGCATGTCGTGTGGCTACTTGGCAGATTACAATGTTCTATAAAACAAGGTGCATCCATCTGACGACGTAATCTAGATGACTTGGACTGTGAAGGTAAAACTCTATATCATCCAACGGAGGATGGATAATCTCATGGGAGGTCTGGAAGTTCACGAGAACCAACTTTTTCCCTTCTTTTCCGATGGCAGCCATCTAGTGGGATTTCATGCCGACCCAGTACATACCTGCAAGAAGTTTCAGACGATGGTGATCGGATCGAAGTTGAGGGAAATCATGTTCGGCAACCCACTACATACCTGCAAACAAGTTTCGGCTAATGGAGGTCGGATTGAAGTCGAGGGCATCATGTACGCCTCCGTATCATTGCGAGAAATTCTCGCAAGACCAGATAGCAGCAAGGAGGGTGTCTTGAAAAGCTTAGGCCTCGCTTCGACAATGGCTGTGTGCATGCCCCTCGAGCATGCAGCCAGCCGCAGGGCGCTCAACATATCCATACATGAACAACAGAGGTCGAGGACGTCACTGGGGAGATTGCTCCAATTGCGGCTCATATGGATGCTGCGCGGTTCGCGTTCGTTCATGGTGGAGTTTGGAAGGTGGGGTTTTGGGGGGCTTGATTTACGGGGGAGAAGGCTTTCGGTGCTGGAGCGGCTAACGAGGGAATAGTGGTACTGGGGAAGGCGAGCGAGGCGAGGGTACGGCGGGGCATAGTGAGATGATGAAGAGTGACCTCAGGATCTCCGGCGAGACGGATATGGAGATGGAGTGGTGCTAGGGGAGAGGGAGATGACGCGAGGCATGCTATACAACGACGGTGATAGTGACTGCACAGTGCACAAGGTGAGGCTGACTTTCGTAACCCAGACACGCCGCCTAGACTGGTGTCACCTCGGGCGCAGGGTATTGTCACTTCACTGTGAGGAACGGAAGAATAATAGTATTTTGACCATCAAGTGTACCACAGTTGTACAACTACTACTAGTAGGAGTAGTAGGAACATGAGTAGTACTCCCTCCGGTCGTCTTTTGTCTGCGCATAACTTTTTTCAGTATTTCTCTAATTAGTCTATGTATATACCCTTTTGCATGCGCCCATTTCCTTCCATGCCCCACATTCACATAATTAATTAGCATATGCATGAGCAGTTGTAGCCAGACTCCAGCCAATAAACTGCAGCATGCAAGTGGGCCATTCTGTGTGCGTGGGAGAGAGAAAAGGCAACTGAAGAGCCCGTCCAATCCATTGCATGCAGTAGTCAATCCACTGCAGCTCTCCTCATGCATGCGCATAACTTCTCCCATTTACTTCTCCATCAGGAACCGATTTTCCTCGGCTTCTTCACTACTCCTTGATCTTCAGTTGCATCCAAACCACACTGCATTCACATTGTTTTAACCTCTTCACATCCTCTTGGAGTAATTCTGAAACCCCTATAAATAATCATCTTCTTCAGTTAGACTAGCCATCTAATCGTAATTCTCCAAATCATAGCCAGCCGGTCCAGCGGTTCCAAATGGCGAAAGAGATCGAAATGCAGGTTTTTAGCATCCAACATGTCCTCGTCAAAGGATCGTTGAGCATAGTTGCCATAGTCACCGACCACCCAAGGGTTGTTCGGAAGTGGATCAACAATGTATCCAACTCCCTCCAAAAGGTGGAGATGAAGGTCATCGGTCTCGACACAGAGTACATGGAGCATGCCACTGGGAAGATCCAACACACCGCTGTCCTTTAGCTGTGCCTCGAAGATGATGTTTTGGTGTACCACATCATAGACGCGCCCTCCATACCAGGTGAGCTTCACGATTTCTTCTCTCGGGAGGACATATACTTCTGTGGGGTAGCCATTGCAGGGGACAAACAGAAGTTGGAGCCGTACAACCTTGATTTGAAAAGCATCGTGTTGGAGATATGACCTAGAGGCAATCATGTATGATGATATTTCCTATGTATTTATGAATAAAGATAGTCCGTGGACATTACCAATGATGTGTATCAACAAGTACATGAATTTTTTGTGGGACTATGCATTGTATGATGACTGTCCTGAAAGGTCCCTAGTCGAAAGGGATGTGTGGACGCCCAGCCGACTAGACTAGCATATGACACAGTCGATGGCTTGGTCTCACTAGCCATGGAGCATTCGATGCTAACCGGATAATATGGACTTGGAAGGATCTGGTCGGATTCGACGTAGTCGGAACCGAGTTGAGATAAGGTCCGCGTCGGATAGACCCAACTATGAGACGCAGCAATATGTCATCTGTGAGTCTCTAGTACAACATACGTTCTATGTCCTAAGACCTGAGCTAGCGCATGTACTCGGGATGGTGACAGACCTGCTTTGGGCCGACCAAACGCTACTCCATGACTGGGTAGTTAAAAAGGTAGGTTTCGGGCTTGTCCAGACCAATGCTGCGAGACATGGTCGAGCAAGATGGGATTTGCCCCTCCGATCAAGAGAGATATACTCTGGGCCCCTCGTGTGATCCGACCAAGATAAGCATGGCCATGCGACAATGATTATGAGATAATCTGGTTTGTGGTCGACATCACTGGAACGAGAAAGAGGTCGGGCTAGCACAGGGATGACAGACTCGCCTTGAGCCCGACAACATATATCGTGTGGAAAAAGGAATGGAAGTATGATGTACAAGTTTGCCTAACTAGTTTCATAGTCTGATTGGTGTTCAACATGCCTTCCTAGGGTCTAATACCAACCATGAAATTCGGAGGTGATCCGAACTATGACCAAGCTGGCTTGAACCTAAGGGGTCGCGCACACTTAAGGGAAGGAACCAACGAGGTCGGATCCGAGGACACCGGTCGAATGTGATCCAAGCTGTGTTCGGATTCTGGTTGAGTAGACATATGGGCTTTAGGGCCCGTGCGAGGCCCAAGTGTTGAGCCCGTGACGGATGCCTATATAAAGGGGGGTGCGGCACACTCGTGTGGTTGATTGCTTCGGCGCTGTCACTAGGTTTGCATGTGTTGCGAATAGACACCTCCACTTTCCGCCGGTTGTGTGATCGGACCTAGCAGTCCGTTGCACGACGTTCCTCCTGCGAATGGGGATACCATTAGAGGCGGTGCACTTGCGCCACTCTGGCGAACCTGTACGTGGGAACCGACGATAGGTTGTTCGAGGGAGATCGAACAAGGAGGAGACGATTCACGTGGGCGCGCTCCCCAACTCTTCTTCCGCTGCACGACACTGCGCGTCTAGTGGTAACGAACTGTGATCCATCTCCCGTAGCATGTTCTTGGTTGTTCTGCGCGTAGGAAAATTTTAATTTGCAGCCAACGAAACCTACCTTAATACCCAACAGTGGTACCAGAGCCTCTGCTATAGGATTTGGATTCGGATCGTATGCATATTAGATATGTGGAGGCAATAGATGAGATTTGTTGTCGTTCATGAGATAGGCTGTGTGCAAGGTTGCTCAGATCAACTGCACATGGGGATCGATGTGGCTATGTTTTCTGATGATCGGAGTAGCTGAGTTCGTGACACAACCTACCCCTACCAGTCGGTATCCGCCATCGGGGTTAACAGTGAAACGTAAATCCGAATCGGACTCGCGATGATCGATAAGATCGGTCAGATCGGAAAATTCGGTGTGATCGGAGTTCAGATGTGATCTGTAATTTCTGAAAATGTCGCGCGCTGCCCGCACCCGCGAGGGGTGCTGCCCCTTCGAACCCCGCCTGCTAACCGGCTAGCAGGACCGCCATGTGCGTAGCCCCTTGTATTTCGTACATAATCACTCAAACCGGTAGAATGCGATTCTATGCATAACTTTATTTTGCAGGGTTTTATGTGAATACTATGGCTCATGTGTATGTGATGCATGTGTGTAAATTATACATGGCCTGTGTGTCATGTTTGTCAGCCGGCAGGAGCCAAAGTGCTGTCATTATATTGTATAACGACCTGCATGTTGACTTGTGACTCTATGGAAAATTCATTACTAGTTGTAGTAGTTGGATAAGAGAGATCAGGTTGGTGGCTTGGCATCCCGGTGTGACAAACAAGATGGAGTTCCTAGATGGTCATCGGAGTCGGAGCCGACCTGGAAGAACATCCATGAAGGAGCCATACTATTTCACAAACATATGTTTTATTTGTGATTGTTATTCTTCTTGTTTTCTATACATGTTAGAATGGTAGAAAGATCCCTCGTTTATATCAAGCGAATTTCCATCCCCGATGTTGCACCTTCGCACATCAAGGACGTCTAGTAGTGGGCTCATAAAATTGGGGTGCTGCTAGGAGTCCTTGAACTGAAGGGTTTGTGTCGAACACGGACATGCACTGCGTCAGGTTAGCTTGACAAGGCTATCAAAATGGTTTTGGGCCTTGTGGCAAAGATGGGTAGGGGTCCGGGGTATGAGATACCTTCCCGACTATCAGGAGTCGTATGGATATATGATTAGCAAGGAGTTGCTTACCGGATAGGCATGTTGTCTAGCAGTGATGCAAAAGCTCACTAGTCGCATGTGCTAGTCGGATCCTGAATCACTGAGAGTTTGCGGAGGGATGTTGACTTCAGTGGGAGTATTTCTGTTTAAGGCTTGTATTACTCCACATAAACACATTGCTTAGTGATTGCATATTTTCTGTTGTAGATCAATGGCACCATCTTCTCAACCCAACTTTGCATTGAAATCAATTCTGGAAAAGGATAAACTGAATGGAACAAACTTTACAACCTGGTATAGAAATATGAGAATTGTTCTCAAGCATGATAAAAAGGAACAAGTTCTAGAGGATCCACTTCCAGAGGAACCTGTCGATAATGCTAGTGCCACAGCAAGAATGCCTACCAGAAACTCGTTGATGAATCAACGGAGATTAGCTGTCTGATGCTGGCTTGTATGGAGCCGGGTTTGCAACATCATTTTGAAAATGTTGAGGCTTACGATATGATCGAGAGTCTCAAGAGCATGTTTCAGACACAGGCTAGGACCGAAAGGTTCAATGTCGGGCGATCCTTTATGGATGCAAGCTGAAGGAAGGTGATCCACTGAGCCCACATGTGATCAAGATGATCAGATATGTGCAAGCTTTGGATCGTTTGGGCTTCCCGCTCTTGGATGAGCTGGCTACTAATGCAGTTCTGGGTTCTCTTCCGCCCAACTATGGGACGTTCATTTCGAACTATCATATGCATGGCATGGATAAGAAGCTCACTGAATTGCATGGGCTGCTCAAAGCGGCAGAGCAGGATATTAAGAAAGGAACACATCAAGTGTTCATGGTGTAGAAATCGGCTAAGTTCAAGAAGAGTTGGTCCAAGAAAAAGACTAAGGCAAAGGGCACGGAGACGGCAACGTCCGCCACTATGCCGAAGTCTGGACCGGACTCGAAGACCATTTGCTATCATTGCAAGGAAACTTGTCACTGGAAGAGGAATTGTAGCAAGTGGCTTGCAGAGCATGGCAAGAAGGCCGAAAATTCTTCTTCAGGCAAAGGTACACTTGTTGCATATGTTATAGACATTTACCTTGTTAACATACCAAGTAGCTCTTGGGTATTTCATACCGGATCGGTTGTTCATATTAGCAACTCGATGCAGGGACCGGTAAGAACTAGGCGTGTGGCACAAGGGCAGATTGACATCAGGGTCGGCAAAAAAGCAAGAGTTGCTGCATTGGAGGTCGGCACGATGCAGCTCCAGCTTCCTTCTGGATTTATTTTGGAATTGAATAATTGTTATTACATTCCTGCACTTAGTCAGAACATTATTTTTGCCTCATGCTTGATGAGTCAGGGTTATGAATTCAATTTAAAGGACAATGGTTGTTTGATTTATTTGAATGGTATGTTCCATGGCTATCCACCCATTGTTGATGGGCTATTTATATTGAATCTAGAATAGGAATCGGTCCGACATACTTCTGGCATTGTCGGCTTGGACACATTAGTCTGAAATGCATGAAGAAGCTCCATGATGATGGGCTCCTAACTTCGTCCGACTTTGGGTCGTTCGAGACATGCGAATCATGCTTGCTCGGCAAGATGACTAAGTCTCCTTTCGCGAAGAGTTGCGAGAGGGCATCGAGCTGTTGGAACTGATACACAGTGATGTGTGTGGACCAATGAGCACAACTACCAGAGGTGGCTATCAGTACTTCGTGACTTTTACCGACAACTTGAGTAGATATGGATATATCTATTTGATGAGGCACAAGTCAGAAACTTTTGAAAAGTACAAAGAGTTTCAAAATGAGGTTGAGAATCAGCTTGGCAAGAGTATAAAACTTTTACGAGCAGATCATGGAGGTGAGTACATGAGCCAGGAGTTTGATGATCATCTGAAAAGCCGAGGTATAGTACCTTAGCTCACACCCCCAGGTACGCCATAGAGAAATGGCATGTCAGAATGGAGGAATATGACCTTGTTGGACATGGCTTGGTCAATGATGAGCAAATCGGATTTACCCTTGTCATTCTGGGGATACACTCTAGAAACTGCAGCTTTCACACTTAACAGGGTACCATCCATATCCATAGATAAGACACCACATGAGATGTGGATCGGGAAGGATCCCAGTTTATCTTTTCTAAAGATTTTGGGTTGTGAAGCATTTGTCAAGTGACTTATGTCAGACAAGCTTACACCCAAGTCGGATAAATGCATATTCGTGGGATATCCGAGGGAAACCTTGGGATATAGCTTCTACAACCGGGAAGAGAACAAAGTGTTTGTTGCTCGGAACGGGGTTTTCCTTGCGAATGAGTTTCTCGGTCGGGAGGCCAGTGGCCAGTCCGACTCGAAGAAATTCAAGTACCACTCAGGGATGTCTCGACGACTGGTGAGATCATACCGGAGTCAGTCAGGGAACCCGTAGTGGAAGCGGCACCGGAACCATGGAGATCGGAAATATTGCATAGAGTGCGTGATGTATTGTAGCTAGAGAGTGACAAGCCGGCCACATATGCGGAATGGTGAGCCTGGATTCCGAGGCATGGCTAGAGGCCATGAGATCCGAGTTAAGGTCCATGGATGAAAATCAAGTCTGGGACTTGGTTGATCCACCGCCTGGCATAAACGCCATTGGCCGCAAATGGGTCTTTAAGAACAAAACCGACGTGGATGGAAATGTTCAGATCCACAAAGCTCGGCTTGTCGCTAAAGGTTATGGACAAGGAATTGACTACGACGAGACTTACTCGCCGGTAGCGAAGCTGAAGTTGGTAAGGATCGTACTAGCTATAACTGCATATTTCAATTACGAGATATGGCAGATGGATGTTAAATGGCTTTCCTTCAAGAAATTTAATCAAGGATGTGTATATGATACAACCCAAGGGTTTTGTCGATCCGACTAGCACTAGTAAAGTATGCAAGCTCAAGAGATCCATTTATGGGTTGAGACAAGCATGAGGGAGTTGGAACATCATTTTGATGAGGTCGTCACTGGTCTCGGTTTCATCAAAAGCGATGAAGACGCTTGTTTATACAAGCAGTTAAGTGGGAGCTCGATTGTGTTTTTGATCTTGTATGTGGATTACATACTACTGATCGGAAATGATGTTTCGATGCTGAACTCGGTCAAGGAATCATTGAATGGCAAGTTTTCAATGAAGGACCTTGGTGAAACAGTTTACATTTTAGGCACCAAGATCTATAGAGATAGATTGAGGAGGTTGCTTGGCTTGAGCCAAAGCACGTACATAGATAAAGTGTTGAAGCGGTTCAACATGAGTGAGGCCAAGAAAGGATTCTCGCCTGTCTCACATGGTATAAAGCTAGAGTCCTTCGACATCTGATGAGCGAAGCAGGATGAGTCCGATTCCGTATGCCTCGGCAATTGGATCCATCATATATGCCATGATATGTACACGGCCTGATGTTTCTTTTGCAATAAGCCTAACAAGTAGATACCAGGCCAACCCAGGTGAGAGTCACTTGGCAGTGGAAAAGACTATTTTGAAGTACCTGAAAAGGACTAAAGAGATGTTCCTAGTTTATGGAGGTGAGGAAAAGCTCGTCGTAAGGGGTTATGCTGATGCTAGTTTCCAAACCGACATAGATGATTGTCGATCACAGTCCGGATTCGTGTATGTCATGAACAGAGGAGCAGTGATCTAGATGAGTTCCAAGCAAGATACGGTGGCCGATTCTACTACAGAAGCCGAATACATTGCGGCTTGTGAAGCTGCAAAGGAAGGTGTTTGGATCCGGCATTTTTTGGATGATCTTGGTATTTTCCCAGCCTCGGTAAAACCGTTGAACCTTTGTTGTGATAATTCTGGTGCCATCGCACAAGCCAAGGAGTCGAGGGATCACCACAAGACCAGACACATAGATCGGAAATATCACCTGATACGAAAGATCGTAAAGAATGGTGATGTTGAGTTATGCAAAATTCACACGGATGCAAATGTTGCAGATCCGTTGACTAAGCCGCTTCCACAATCCAAGCATGAGGGGTACGTTAGAGCTATGGGCATTCAATATCTATTTGATTGACTCTAGTGCAAGTGGGAGACTATTGGAGATATGCCCTAGAGGCAATCATGTATGATGATATTTCCTATGTGTTTATGAATAAAGATAGTTGTCGGTGTCAAAACCGGCGGATCTCGGGTAGGGGGTCCCGAACTGTGCGTCTAGGATCGATGGTAACAGGAGGCAGGGGACACGATGTTTACCCAGGTTCGGGCCCTCTTGATGGAGGTAATACCCTATGCCTTGCTTGATTGATATTGATGATACGAGTATTACAAGAGTTGATCTACCATGAGATCATAGAGGCTAAAACCCTAGAAGCTAGCCTATGGTATGATTGTTGTATATTGTCTCTCCTCTATCGACTAGCCTGGCCTCGGTTTATATAATGCACCAGAGGCCTAGGATAACAAGAGTCCTAGCCGAATACGCCAGTGGGGAGGAGTCCTTGTCTTGATCATCAAGTGTTGTGGAATCTTCCATGTATGCGGCAACTGTCCGAACTGGCGCATGAGTATACGGCCATGGGGGTCCTCGGCCCAATCTAATAGATCGGGAGATGACGTGGTGAGTACCCCCTAGTCTAGGACACCGTCAGTAGCCCCCTGAACGGGTCTTCAAGTTAGGGACGCTCCTCGATTCTTCCAAACTATTCTTCATCTTCGGTTGTCAGTCTTGAAAACTAGTTCAACAAATCTTCTCATCTTCGATCTTGAGGATTGCCGAAATGCAGTTGATGAGTTTACACGTCGGGTATCCGAGGAGCCCCTTTAAGTTTCCGGCCTTTATCAATGCCTTGTTATTTTTATGCCACACCTCGGGTTTGAAGTTGTTCCCGGGAGGCAGTGTCCTCTTGCGTCCGAGTTCTAACGCCGGACTGCATTCGAGGTATTTTTTGCAGCCGAGCACCAATGCTGGACTGCTTTCGAGCTCCAACGCCAAAATGTATTCGAGCTCCAACGCCGAAATATATCCGAGCTCCAACACCGGACTGTGTCCAAGCTCCAACATCGGACTATATCCGAGGTGTCATATCACCTTGGTTCAAAAAAGTTGAAGGAACTTAGCCGAGCTGAATGCCGGAAATGCCCTCTATGGAGCCAACCACTAGCGCCCGAGCTTTATGCCGGACTGCTTCCGAGGTGGTGCACCACCCTGACCGTGGGCCGACTTTTTGTCGATATTTTTATTGGTGCAATTTATTTTCTGCCGGGATATATAGGCAGTAGCCCTCAAGGTGTGTATCGGTTTAAAAGCCGAGATGCACCTGAAGGATGACGTAAGACCGCTGATCCCAGTAGCCGCTGAGACTCAGGATGATTTGCAAAATCGGCCAGAGGATCAAGTCCTAGCTCGGCAGAATACTTCGGGACACAAAAAGCGGCGTGCTCAGTCCTCGAGACTCAGGTTGGCGGCGACCGACCAACCCGAGGATCAAAATCTCCTCGGCAACTGTATTGCACTTAAAAATTTCTGCATTGAACAGGCAATGCAGTAGCCCCTGAGACACTGGTCGGGTGGCAACACCAAATTAGGGGATCGATACGCCCCTTTAATATTAGTAAATGATAAGCCCGAAGCCCAGTAGCCCCCGAGCCTTAATGCGGGCACGGGTGGCCGAATTAAGGATCGATATCCAGAGTAAAATCACAAATTATGTGTAATGATTCTATGTATCCAAGTACTTTACATCATTAATGCTCAGATGCTCGCTTAGGTCAATATGGTGCATATTGTGGCGTAATACATGCCCAAGGAATGAAGCCGTACAAGTGTAATCATATGCAAGAGGAAAAGCTCCATCAAGGGGGCCCCAAATAATAGGGTATTTGAATTTGTGTGTCACAAACAAAGTTTTGACAAGGAGATTCTCTACAAGCAACTTTTTTATTTCAAAAAGATATAATGCTTGGTCGAACCGAACACAAGTAAAAAAATTTAAAACTGTGAGCATGAAGGCAACTTAGCTGGTTAATGTGTTCGGTATTGATGACGCGGCCCGAGCTTGATGCGGGACAAGGTTCCATCCCCCAAGCCGGTCCCAAGGTGGCGGAGCAAAGGGCTCGACACTCCGAAGTGGTGACAAAGCATGGTCAATGCGGGCCGACAGAGTGATGCCGAAGTCCCTGGCATGGGGTAATGAAGTGTTGACGAAGCCCCCCGCCCAGCCGAGGTGACGTGGTATGTCAGTACGCCGAGTTGACGATACTACCCAACCTGGATCATTTTCCTATGCACAAAAAATAGTGCAAACCGGAGATAATAGTAATAATAATAATTAGAAAAAATCGTTGCATAATAAATGATTTATGCAAAGTGAGTAATAAAATTAATATGGCCTGGCGCCGAAGTCAATGTCGATGCAGGGCGTCGGCGTGATGCGGTAAAGGTGTGGCAAAGCCTGAATTCACAGGTCGGTCCGAGTTCCGGATGCGGCGTTCGCCGGACTATGTATGGAAACTGACCGAACCACCATGCGACCATCGTTAATGCGGCCATCATTTGATACACCTATGTACATATGATGAACAAACCAAAGTAATAATTCCTTGGGGAAAATGAACCCAAACAAGCAAAAAATACTAGGATTAATAGCACCTGGTTTATTTGTTGTAGCAGTCCAAAGAATGGAATCCGAAAATTGGGACTCGATCCGCACACTCATTGCCTGATGGGTGATAAAGCGACGGTATGGCAATGCTGGCAAAGGCTGGCTCGCCGAGGCAAATCCCTCGGTCCAGCTAACGTGACAGAGCTGGTCGGCTAGTGATGCCGAACTCTCCGGAGTAGGTTGATGAAGAGACGGCGAAGCCCCCGGTCTAGCCGAGATGTCGAAGCCTCAATGTCAGCCGATGAGTCGAAGTAGGTCTGCATGATGGACACTAGCTTGAAGAAGCAACAGTGTGGCTCTGCCGATGCAGGTCATGACGTGGTCGATGCCGGCTTGATGAAGTGACCGTGCGGCGTCGCCGATATGCCCGCTCCGTGTAATCCATGGGGCGGCGATGTTGGTGATGATTTATCCTTCGCGACGTCGGACTCTTGTTCGGCTTGCCTAGATGATGATCCGAAGAAGTTGAGCTCGGCTCAACAAAGTGACGACGTGTCTAGCGCAGGTCGGCAGCCTTGGAGCAATGTTGCCGGACGGGTTTGACACCAGCATGACGATGAAGATGACCTCTGGGGAGGCTTAAAAATTTACGAGCACATGTTTAAAAACAACACATAATACCCTAGAAGAGAATTCCTCTAAAAAGGTTGTCCAATAACACGTTCATAAAGAAACATGAATTCGGATCGGATCCGTATTCACACAGAAAACGGATCCGAAAATTGGTCCACTCATCGAAAGGTTCGCAGAGTTTGAACCGTCGGATCGAGCTGAAATTTGGAGGGTTGGTAGATATGCGAATTCGGCAGTAAATGAACGGTTGGATCTTCCAAAGGACATCCGAGCTGGGCTGTGGAGACCACGCCCTAAACTCGTCTAGATTCCCATCCAGATTTGACAGGGCTCTGGTATATCGTAGATTGTCGGAGCTTCCTCCATCGGAACTCGACGAAATTTTGCATGGCTGTTGTAGACATAATTCCGCACTATTCCACCGAAGCAATCGTCAAACCGACCCTCGAGGAGATGGTGATGGCGAATACAAGTTCTCTGTCCATAAAAACAGCACGGCCACCCGAGGGCAATGTTGATGTTGAGCCCTCGAGCTCCATGGATGAGTCCTCTATGATCATGATAGAGATCGTAGTTGATGTTGAAGAAGGCCCCCGTCCAAACATGATGATCAGAGATGGAGCACGATCCTCGGTCGAGCCAAGGTGACCAGTCTGTCGGGACCCCGATCCAAAGTCACACCGTCTAGCATGTAACACTTCATATCACTTTGCGGCCTCACGTACGGTATTCCCACAGGTGCCACCTTTCCTGGCCCGGGACCGTTTGCGCCTTTTGGCTCACGTATATGATAGTGTCGCTAGCATCCATATGACAGAGAACCCAGGCCGACATGACTAGTCGTGAACCCAAAGTGGCACTAACTTACAGGGACATGCATACATGAATCAACCACGAGCATGTCGGTCAACAGCATATGAATCCGGGCTGTAGCACTGGGCTAATAGGACTCTGGGAACCCGGGCTGTAGCAGGCTAGGCAGGACTCCGGATGTCACTGCGTGACATTTCCCGAAGGGACAGACACATGAACAAAGTGATTCACATGCCGGCCAGTCAAGTGTTCCGGAGCAGTAGTGCTGGGCTAGCAGGACTCCGGTGAACCGGGCTGTAGCGGACTACTATGGCACATTTCCCCATAAGAGAGGCTACCAGAGGTAAACAACTAGGTTGACGGATCCCACACATAGCAATACACGTTACACGTACGCATAACATGCAAGTATGTGTTGTACAACATGGCATCACAACATAACTCAAACTCATATAGATAAAGGCCCAGAAGAGCCACGTAGTATCAATACAAACAGGGGTCTCATGACCCATCATTCAGAGCATACAAGCAACGGAAGTATTACATGTCTGAGTACAGACAACTACAAAAGGAAAAGACTAAGAAGCCTGATTAAACACGACCCTCCCAAGGGTACAAGATCATAGCTGGGATACAAGCTACTCGTCGAAGTCACTAGCGTAACCAACTGCAAAACATAAATAAGCAAACGTGAGTACAAAGGTACTTAGCAAGTCTTACATCAGAACTATCTACATATGCAACATTATCAACAAAGGGGGTGGTGGAGTTTTAACAGCAGCAAGCCAGCTTTGACTAGGTGTCTAATCTATACTATGAGTATCAGAAACTTCTTTGAGGTAAGAAGACGCACACGAGTCCACATGTTCACCATATCAATACTCCACTATGGATCCGTTCCCGTCTTCCTACGAGAAGGCCATCCATAGCACTCACGCTTATCTTGCGTATTTTAGAGTATCCACTTCAAGTTTTCTATGAACTAGATAAGTTCTCCAAGTTTCCATATCCGAGAAAAACGGCTATTCGAATAGATAATATTGACCATGCAGGGGTGTACTTCGTCACACACGCTCCCGCCACTTATAGCCCTGTACACGTCATGTACCTAGGCAACCTTCAAGCGGAAGCCGGGCGAGGGTGTCGGCCACGACCTGACTAACCACACAAGTCTCTCATCCAGGTTTATCGCCTATTCGGGTTCCATCCGCAAGGAGATCCGGCCGGGGTGTCGCTCACGCCCCCAAACGATGTGTGCAGGGTTCCCAAGCCCACCATCCGGGTGCCACTTGGTACACCGTGCCACGGTTCCTAGTCTGTCCCAAGCCCGTCCCGTCGCACACCACCTGGTAGACAAGTAGCACTACCTACAAACGCCAGAAACTAGTTGCAACTCCTGGACAGAGATCAAGTGGATTAATAAGCCAAGAGGGGCCGGATAACCAGAACCCAATGTGTGGTAGTAACTGGACTTGGATAACATACCCAGAACTCAGTGCTTAAGGACGGTTCCAATGAGACAACCCACCATGTACTCCTACATGGCCTCTCATCGCTACCTTTACCAAAACGTGTTCACACACTTAGCCTTTACTGGTAGGACATGTTCACCACTCTGATTCATTCCAGATGAATCAGACCTGACACAACTTTAAGCATAGCTGGCATAAAGAAAAACAAGCATGGATGAGCAGGCACATCAAGGCTCAAGCAACTCCTACTCATGCTAGTGGGTTTCAACTATTTACTGTGGCAATGACAGGTCATGCAGAGGAATGGGTTATACTACCACAACAGAAAGTAGCAATTTGAATCGTTGTTGTCCTAATGCAGTAAAAGGAGCAGGAGCGAGAGAGTGGGATTTATCTAGATGCTCAAGGGGGTTTGCTTGCCTGATAGATCCACGAAGAAGCACTGCTCCTCAGACAGGTACTCGGGACACCTTCCAGAGTAGAACCTATTGAGAGGGGACAGTGCCGGCAATTAATAAACAATCATATGCAACAATATGATGCATGAAGATGACATTTCAAAGATGCTATGATTTGCCCTAATGCATCTAGCATCAATTTGGTTGAAGTCCATATGAACCAAGGGTTCATATGGAAACCCCAAATTAAGTATATAACATGCCATTATTACGTTTTTACTTATACAGCAAGTATAAGTTGGTTTTTCATGCATGAAACTGGCATAAATGGATTCCTTGCATTTTTCTGATAATTTTTCATATATAAATTATTTCATTCTGAGCTACGATTGAATTATTATGATTTTTTGAAGTTTAGGCAATATTCTGGAATTTCCTGAGTTAAAGTAATTCCAGAAATCAATTATTGCGTCAGCTCTACGTCAGCATGACGTAAGCGGGTCAACGGGGCTGACCCGGTCAAACCTGACCCGTGGGCCCCACATGTCATTGGCTCAGTTAGGTAACATGTTTTAGAATAAACCTAATCTAATGATTAACAAGGTCGGGCCCACTGTCAGTGTCTAAGAGGTTAACTAAGCAGTGATTAGGCCCTAATCTAACCACTGCCACATCAGCATCACCGGATCAAGTCGCCGTCGACCTTACTGGACGGCGGAGGCTTGTCGGAAACTCTATTCCGGCGACCATTCGCGCGGCGGTGGGCATCTATGCATTGCGGGCGCTCGGGCGCATCCATCTACGCAAGCGGGAGGGGATGAGGTGGTCGGAAATAGCAACGGCGGCGAGCGAGGCGGCGGCCGAAGCACGGCTATGCGCGGGCGCTTGCTACGCTTGGCTAGCAAGCTCGTTGAGAGGATGGGCGGGCTCCTGGAACTGCGTTGAGCACAATGGTGTGCTTGGCTTCGAGCAATAATGGCTCTAGCCACGACGGCGACGAGGCACGGTGGCGGCGAGCTTCGGCTGCGGTGGCCAGGGGGCTAGAGGAGGGATTCGACGGTGGGGAGAGAGGGGTTGGGAGCAGGAGCTCACAGGGAGGCGGCGGAGTAGGTCAGTGGGCTCGGGGACGTCCTTGCCGGCGCGAATCGACGGTGAGGGGCTCGGGTGCCCGAGGTTGAAGATGACCGCGATGACGATGAAGCAGGGCCTCCTGCAAGGTGTGAGTCGGCGGAGGGGACGTGGGCGGTGTTACGGTTCTTCCGGACGCGTCAGCGAGGCGAGTGGTGGACGGTGGCCGCGGTGACAGTGAGCGGCGACGACGGGCGCGCTCGGGTGTGATGCGGGGAGAGGAACAGAGGAGGGGAGAGAGAGCAGCGAGTGAGGGAGAGGAGAGAAGGGCTTCGAGGCGTCTCCAGGCGCGGGATTGGGTTGACGGGGAGCGCGACACGGCGAAGCAGGAGGTGGCGCGGTCGGCTGCATGCGCTGGCTGCCAGTGGGCAGAAGGTTGAAGACAACCTTGCCCCTGGTGGGCTGGGCCAACAGTGCCAGGCCGGCTGGGCTGCCAGGTAAGGCCAGGTAAGCCTTTTCCTTTTCTTGTTTTCTTTTTCTATTTCTGACATTTGTTTTGTATCTAAAAGAAATGTTAAAACATTTCTATAAATGCTGAAAATATTTGTGGCATCTAGATATAATATTCCAGAGGCCCTCACCAATTCCCAACATTTTTGGAGCCATTAAAATATTTATATAATTTAAACAGCTCCAAATCAAATATTTATGCATTAATTTAAAAATCCAAAATGTCTAGTAAAAATGTGCATCACCTCTGGTTGTTGTTCCCAACATTATCCAAAGAGCATGAACATTTTTTAATAGCATTTTGGGTTCATTGAAAATCCATTTTAAAGTTGAATCTATTTGAATTTGCTTTGGTGCTAGGGTTTGAAACATCCCCATTTCAATTTCATTTAAAATTTAAACATGATGCACAAAGCAAGCCTAGGACCATACCAGAACTAGGGATGTGACAGCTCGCCCCCACTCAAAAAAATCTCGTCCCGAGATTCAGGAGTTGGCGGAAGGAAAGCGGGGTACTCAAGTCGAAGATGATCTTCTCGCTCCCAAGTAGCTTCTCTCTCGGAATGATGAGACCATTGAACCTTGAGAAACTTGATGTTATGATGTCGAGTGACACGCTCTGCTTGATCCAGAATGCAAACGGGGTACTCTCGATAAGTAAGGTTATCTTGGAGGTCAAGCGTTTCATGGTCCACTCCGCGGATGGGATCCGAGAAGTAACGCCTGAGTTGAAAGACGTGGAAGACATCATGATATCGAGAAAGATGTGGGGGTAGTTCCAACTGGTAGGCAACCTCTCCTCGTTTAGCGAGAATGCGAAAAGGACCGATGTAACGAGGAGCCAACTTGCCCTTGATACCGAAACGATGGGTACCCTTCAAAGGGGTAACCCGAAGGTAAGCCTTGTCGCCAACTTCATAAGCCACTTCCTTATGATGACGGTCATACTGGCTCTTTTGATGAGATTGGGCTATTTTCAAATTCTCACAAATGATGCGAACTTGCTCTTCTGCCTCCTGGATCATATCCGGTCCAAAGAATTGTCTTTCACCGGTTTCTGACTAGTTCAAAGGTGTTCGACATCTTCGTCCATACAGAATCTCGAAGGGTGCTTTCTTAAGACTAGATTGGTAGCTATTGTTATAAGCAAACTCGGCAAAGGGAAGATATTTCTCCCAATACATACCGAATGAGATAACGCAAGCTCTAAGCATGTCTTCGAGAATTTGGTTGACCCTTTCCACCTGACCACTTGACTGAGGGTGGAAAGCGGTACTGAAAGAAAGATGGGTGCCCATGGCATTCTGGAAACTTTCCCAGAAATGAGAGGTGAAAAGATTGCCACGGTCTGAATTGATCTCTAGTGGAACACCATAGAGTGACACTATTCGGGAGATATATAAGTCAGCGAGCTGACTAGCAGTGATACTCTCTCGAACAGGTAGGAAGTGAGCCACTTTGGAGAGACGGTCGATGACTATGAAGAGAGCATTATTTCCTTTCTTGGTCCTGGGAAAGCCGGTGATGAAGTCCATACCAACTTTGTCCCATTTCCACTCGGGAATAGCTAAAGGTTGAAGGGTGCCAGCAGGTCTTTGATGCTCTGCCTTAACACGACGACAAACGTCACAGTTGGCAATATACTGAGCGATTTCTCTCTTCATCATAGTCCACCAGAACCTCTGGCGTAGGTCCTGATACATCTTTGTACTACCGGGATGAATCGTAAGAGGAGATTCATGGGCCTCCTTAAGGATCAGTTGCTGCATCTGTTGACATTTGGGAACCACCAAACGGTTACCAAAGTACACAACACCTCATTCATCCATAGAGAAACAGTTGACAACTCCCTTGGAAATATTCTTCTTGATTCGGGAAATTCCCGTATCATGCTTCTGAGCCTCTATGATCTGATCCGTAAGGGTAGGTTTCGCTACCAAGGTAGAAAGGGAAACATGAGGAGCTATGTGAAGGTTAAGCTTATAGAATTCCTCATGGAGGGGTGGTTGACATTGTTGCAACATGAGGTTATTGCAATAGGATTTACGACTTAAAGCATCAGCCATGACATTGGCTTTGCCTGGGGTGTAGGTGATTCCTAAGTCGTAATCCGAGATCAACCCCAACCAACATCTCTGTCTGAGATTCAGATCCGGTTGGGTGAAGATATATTTGAGACTCTGATGGTCAGTGTAGATTTCGCAACGGTTACCAAGAAGGTAATGTCGCCAAGTCTTCAGTGCATAGACTACGACTGCAAGCTCTAGATGATGTGTAGGATAATTCTCCTGATGTGGATGCAACTGTCGAGATGCATAGGCAATGACATGACGATCCTGCATAAGAATGCAACCTAGTCCTTGACGTGAAGCGTCGTAGTAGATAACAAAGTCTTTGGTGAAATCCGGTGGCATGAGTATGGGCGCAGAAGTCAGGCATCTTTTCAGTTCCTGAAAACTGTGCTCACACTATGGGGTCCACTCAAACCTTTTATCTTTCTTGAGAAGCTCCGTGAGGGTTTTGGCCACTTTGGAGAAGTTTTCAACGAAGTGGCGACAATAAATGGCTAGACCAAGGAAACTCCTAACTTGTTTGACCGATTCGGGTGGAGTCCAATCGAGAACGGCTTTGACTCTCTTGGGATTGATAGCAATGCCCTTACCAGAGATCACGTGGCCCAGATAGGTCACTTCTGGCAACCAAAATTCACACTTGGAGAACTTTGCATAAAGGCGGTGCTCTCTGAGTTTACCTAACACAAGCCTAAGATGTTCGGCATGCTCTTCCTCGTTCTTCGAGTAAATAAGAATATCATCAAGATAAACCACGACGAACTTATCTAAGTACTCCATAAAGATCGAGTTCATCAAGCGGGAGAAAGTAGCTGGAGCATTGGTTAGGCCGAAAGACATCACGGTGTACTCATATTGACCATAACGAGTGACAAAGGCCGTTTTGGGGATGTCCCCGTTTCTGATCTTGATTTGGTGGTAGCCTAACCTCAAATCCATCTTGGAAAAGACTGAGGATCCAGCGAGCTGATCATACAGGTCGTTGATCCTGGGGAGCGGATACTTGTTCTTTATCGTGACCAAATTAACGGGACGATAATCTACAACCATCCGATCCGTACCATCCTTCTTCTTGACAAACAGGACAGGACAAGCCCAAGGAGAAGAACTGGGATGGATGAAACCCTTTTGCAAGGACTCATCAAGTTGTTTCTTAAGCTCGGCTAACTCCAAAGGTGCCATCTTGTATGGTCTCCTAGAGATTGGAATAGTTCCTGGGATAAGTTCTATGACAAACTCTACATCTCTGTCAGGTGGGACACCTGGCAGTTCTTCTGGAAAAACATCCGGGAAGTCACGGACTATCGGAATATCTTCAAGGTCTGGCAGAGGGCTGGCATTAAGAGAATAGAGTTGATGCCTTGCAACTCTAGTGGAGACAGTGACTATTTTACCAGATGGATGTGTAAGTTGAACAGATCTGGTGTAACAATCGATGGCATGATGAGTTGTCATCCAGTCCATACCCAAGATGATGTTAATATCTGCGGACTTGAGATATATCAAAGAAGCAAGGAATACCAGTCTGTCAACAAGGATTTCATTACCATGGCTTACCTTGGAGGTTTGCCATTTGAAACCAGGAGTCTGGATTATTAGTGGAGTTGGCATATCACAAAATGACATGTCGTGCAACCGAGCGTAACCTTCTGATATGAAGGAGTGGGATGCTCCAGTATCGAATAGAACTGAAGCTGGGTGATAATTGACAAGAAGCGTACCCAGTACGACGCCGGGATCATCTTGAACTTCTGAAGCTGAGACATGGTGCACACATGCTCGTTCAATGGAGGCTGGCTTGGTACTGATCATCTTGCCTGATGGCTTTTCACGGCCAACAGACCTCACAGACTGGGGTGGAGTATAACTAGACTGAGGGCAGTCACGTGCATAGTGTCCTGGTTCTCTGCAGGTGAAGCAAGTTCCTGAGGTAGGACGTGGACCTACATTGGCAAGTGCTCCACTAATAGGCCTGGGTGGAGCACGTTGCTGAGTTGGGTGAGGCGCCACATCGGATGGCCTCGGTACATATCGAGGTGGAAGAGCTGAGTTCGGAATCCAAATCCGTCGCTTCTGAGAGCTAGAGCGGGAGGAAGAACCCAGATCACGATTGTGCTTACGAGACTCCTCGTAAGTGAGTTGAGTTGTCTCTGCATTAATGGCCTTGTTCACAAGAGCCTGGAAAGTATCACAATGATGCAGGTGGAGATCACGACGCAACTTAGGATTGAGACCCTTCCGGAACCTAGCCTGCTTCTCAGCGTCCGTGGACACTTCTTCTGTAGCATAGCGGGCGAGGTTTCCAAACTCTCTACTGTAAGCATCAACAGGCAGCTTACCCTGGGTAAAACTACAGAACTCTTCCCTCTTGCGGTCAATGAGAGCCTGAGGAATGTGGTGATCACGAAAAGCCTCGGTGAAATCCCTCCAGGTAGGAATTTGACCAGCTGGAAGCATAGCCTCATAGCTCTGCCACCAAATACTAGCAAGACCTTCCAGGTGATAGGTAGCATAGGTGACCTTGTCACCTTCAGCCACGTTCGCAGAAAGCAACTTGTGAGTGATGCTCCGGAGCCAGTCATCCGCATTGAGTGGCTCAATGGAATGATGGAAGGTGGGTGGTTTCAGACCAATGAAGTCGGTGATAGAAACCAACTTCTTACGCTGATGTGCGGTGTTCTGCTCAATCTGTGCCAGCAAGCGATTAGTCTCACGCTTGTTCCTCTCGGACGCTAACAAGAACTCTGCCATCAAAGGCTAGTCAGGAGGATCCTTGTCCCTACAATCTTCGTGGTTCTTGCTATGAGCAACTAAACCTCAGTTAGCAGACGACATCCTGGCACAGAAACCAAGGAAACAAGGATGGAATTAGCATCGACATAGGGATGCGGAATGTAATGCAAAAGCATTTGAAATTCTTGAAAGCCTAGGACAATTTTGGCAGCATAACGGTTGTAAATGCTCAAAAGGATTTTGAGACATTCATCAAACGAATAGCATAATCAATCAGCATCATAATATCAAGGTTCTGGGTCGAACTGAGGACACACGGAAGTAATAGAACTGTACGGTGACACAACCCAACAATCCTAAGACTTTACAGTTTAGTAACACGTCATCCTGAGAGATAGAGGAGAAGCCTAGGCCTTAACCCTCGTAGAAAACAAGAGGCTGACTCAGAAAGAATGACATGAGGTAAAGGAGTAAAAGAGCCTTATGTTCCCTTCCACAATCAATTCCCTTATATAACTAAAGCATTTCTAGACTCAACTTCGACCAGTTTGGCTTGGTAATCCTACAGTCAGTCAGGCTCTGATACCAACACTGTCAGGACCCCAATCCTAAGTCACACCGATCTAGCATGTAACACTTCATATCACCTTGCGGCCTCACGTACGGTATTCCCACAGGTGCCACCTTACCTGGCCTGGGACCATTTGCGCCTTTTGGCTCACATATATGATAGTGTCGCTAGCATCCATATGACAGAGAACCCAGGCCGACATGACTAGTTGTGAACCCAAAGTGGCACTAACTTACAGGGACAGGCATACATAAATCAACCACGAGCATGTCGGTCAACAGCGTATGAATCCGGGCTGTAGCACTGGGCTAACAGGACTCCGGGAACCCGGGCTGTAGCAGGCTAGGCAGGACTCCGGATGTCACCGCGTGACATTTCCCGAAGGGACACACACAGGAACGAAGTGATTCACATGCCGGCCAGTCAAGTGTTCCGGAGCAGTAGTGCTGGGCTAGCAGGACTCTGGTGAACCGGGCTGTAGCGGACTACTATGGCACATGGAAGCACAAGACTACATTTCCCCATAAGAGAGGCTACCAGAGGTAAACAACTAGGTTGACGGATCCCACACATAGCAATACACGTTACACGTACGCATAACATGCAAGTATGTGCTGTACAACATGGCATCACAACATAACTCAAACTCATATAGATAAAGGCCCAGAAGAGCCACATAGTATCAATACAAACAGGGGTCTCATGACCCATCATTCAAAGCATACAAGCAACGGAAGTATTACATGTCTGAGTACAGACAACTACAAAAGGAAAAGACTAAGAAGCCTGATTAAACACGACCCTCCCAAGGGTACAAGATCGTAGCTGGGATACAAGCTACTCGTCGAAGTCACTAGCATAACCAACTGCAAACATAAATAAGCAAACGTGAGTACAAAGGTACTTAGCAAGTCTTACATCAGAACTATCTACATATGCAACATTATCAACAAAGGGGGTGGTGGAGTTTTAACAGCAGCAAGCCAGCTTTGACTCGGTGTCTAATCTATACTATGAGTATCAGAAACTTCTTTAAGGTAAGAAGACGCACACGAGTCCACATGTTCACCATATCAATACTCCACTATGGATCCGTTCCCGTCTTCCTACGAGAAGGCCATCCATAGCACTCACGCTTATCTTGCGTATTTTAGAGTATCCACTTCAAGTTTTCTATTAACTACATAAGTTCTCCAAGTTTCCATATCCGAGGAAAACGGCTATTCGAATAGATAATATTGACCCTACAGGGGTGTACTTTGTCACACACGCTCCGGCCACTTATAGCCCTGTACACGTCATGTACCTCGGCAACCTTCAAGCGGAAGCCGGGCGAGGGTGTCGGCCACGACCTGACTAACCACACAAGTCTCTCGTCCAGGTTTATCGCCTATTCGGGTTCCATCCGCAAGGAGATCCGGCCGGGGTGTCGCTCACGGCCCCAAATGATGTGTGCAGGGTTCCCAAGCCCAAAATCCGGGTGCCACTTGGTACACTATGCCACGGTGCCTAGTCTATCCCAAGCCCGTCCCGTTGGACACCACCTGGTAGACAAGTAGCACTACCTACAAATGCCAGAAACTAGTTGCAACTCCTAGATAGAGATCAAGTGGATTAATAAGCCGAGAGGGGCCAGATAACCGGAACCCAATGTGTGGTAGTAACTGGACTTGGATAACATACACAGAACTTAGTGCTTAAGGACGGTTCCAATGAGACAACCCACCATGTACTCCTACATGGCCTCTCATTGCTACCTTTACCAAAACGTGTTCACACACTTAGCCTTTACCGGTAGGACATGTTCACCACTCCGATTCATTCCCGATGAATCAGACCTGACACAACTCTAAGCATAGCTGGCATAAAGAAAAACAAGCATGGATGAGCAGGCACATCAAGGCTCAAGCAACTCCTACTCATGCTAGTGGGTTTCAACTATTTACTGTGGCAATGACAGGTCATGCAGAGGAATGGGTACAACTACCGCAGCAGAAAGTAGCAGTTTGAATCGTTGTTGTCCTAATGCAGTAAAAGGAGCAGGAGCGAGAGAGTGGGATTTATCGAGATGATCAAGGGGGTTTGCTTGCCTGATAGATCCACGAAGAAGCACTGCTCCTCAGACAGGTACTCGGGACACCTTCCAGAGTAGAACCTATCGAGAGGGGACGGTGCCGACAATCAATAAACAATCATATGCAACAATATGATGCATGAAGATGACATTTCAAAGATGCTATGATTTGCCCTAATGCATCTAGCATCAATTTGGTTGAAGTCCATATGAACCAAGGGTTCATATGCAAACCCCAAATTAAGTATATAACATGCCATTATTACGTTTTTACTTATACAGCAAGTATAAGTTGGTTTTTCATGCATGAAACTGGCATAAATGGATTCCTTGCATTTTTCTGATAATTTTTCATATATAAATTATTTCATTCTGAGCTACGGTTGAATTATTATGATTTTTTGAAGTTTAGGCAATATTCTGGAATTTCCTGAGTTAAAGTAATTCCAGAAATCAGTTATTGCGTCAGCTCTACGTCAGCATGACGTAAGCGGGTCAACGGGGCTGACCAGCTCAAACTTGACCCGTGGGCCCCACATGTCATTGGCTCAGTTAGGTAACATGTTTTAGTATAAACCTAATCTAACGATTAACAGGGTCGGGCCCACTGTCAGTGTCTAAGAGGTTAACTAAGTAGTGATTAGGTCCTAATCTAACCACTGCCATGTCAGCATCACCGGATCAATTCGCCGGCAACCTTACAGGACGGCGGAGGCTTGTCGGAAACTCTATTCCGGCGACCATTTGCGCGGCGGTGGGCATCTATGCATTGCGGGCGCTCGGCCGCATCCATCTACGCAAGCGGGAGGGGATGAGGTGGTCGGAAACAGCAACGGCGGCGAGCGAGGCGGCGGCCGGAGCACGGCTATGTGCGAGCGCGGGCTACGTTTTGCTAGCAAGCTCGCTGAGAGGATGGGTGGGCTCCTGGAGCTGCGTTGAGCACAATGGTGTGCTTGGCTTTGAGCAATAATGGCTCTAGCCACGATGGCGACGAGGCACGGCGGCGGCGAGCTTCAGCTGCGGTGGCCAGGGGGCTAGAGGAGGGATTCGACGGCAGGGAGAGAGGGGTTGGGAGCAGGAGGTCACAGGGAGGCGGCAGAGTAGGTCAGTGGGCTCGGGGACGTCCTTGCCGGCGCGAATCGACGGCGAGGGGCTCGGGTGCCCGAGGTTGAAGATGACCGCGATGAGGATGAAGCAGGGCCTCCTGCGAGGCGTGAGTCGGTGGAGGGGACGTGGGTGGTGTTGCGGTTCTTCCGAACGCTTCAGCGAGGCGAGCGGCGACGACGAGCGCGCTCGGGTGTGCTGCGGGGAGAGGAACAGAGGAGGGGAGAGAGAGCAGTGAGTGAGGGAGAGGAGAGAGGGGCTTCGAGGCGTCTCCAGGCGCGCGATTGGGTTGACGGGGAGCGCGACATGGCGAAGCAGGAGGTGGCGCGGTCGGCTGCGTGCACTAGCTGCCAGTGGGCACAAGGTTGAAGACAACCTTGCCCCTGGTGGGCTGGGCCAATAGTGCCAGGCCGGCTGGGCTGCCAGGTAAGGCCAGGTAAGCCTTTTCCTTTTCCTGTTTTCTTTTTCTATTTCTGACATTTGTTTTGTATCTAAAAGAAATGTTAAAACATTTCCATAAATGCTGAAAATATTTGTGGCATCTGGATATAATATTCCAGAGGCCCTCACCAATTCCCAACATTTTTGGAGCCATTAAAATATTTATATAATTTAAACAGCTCCAAATCAAATATTTATGCATTGATTCAAAAATCCAAAATGTGTAGTAAAAATGTGCATCACCTCTGCTTGTTGTTCCTAACATTATCCAAAGAGCATGAACATTTTTGAATAGCATTTTGGGTTCATTGAAAATCCATTTAAAGCTGAACCTATTTGAATTTGCTTTGGTGCTAGGGTTTGAAACATCCCCATTTCAATTTCATTTAAAATTTAAACATGATGCACAAAGCAAGCCTAGGACCATACCAGAACTAGGGATGTGACACAGTCGAGCCGGCGTCGCAGTTGACTTGCGGGCGAGCCATTGATCCTTTTGCCGATCACGCAGCGGAACTATCAATGAAAGCACCAATGTCGGTGTCAAAATCGACGGATCTCGGGTAGGGGGTCCCTAACTGTGCGCGTAGGAACGATGGTAACAGGAGGCAGGGGACACTATGTTTACCCAGTTTCGGGCCCTCTTGATGGAGGTAATACCCTACGTCCTGCTTGATTGATATTGATGATATGAGTATTACAAGGGTTGATCTACCACGAGATCGTAGAGGCTAAAACCCTAGAAGCTAGCCTATGGTATGATTGTTGTATATTGTCTCTCCTCTATCGACTAGCCTGGCCTCGGTTTATATAATGCACTAGAGGCCTAGGATAACAAGAGTCCTAGCCGAATACGCCAGTGGGGAGGAGACCTTGTCTTGATCACCAAGTCTTGTGGAATCTTCAATGTATGCGGCAATTGTCCGAACTAGCCCACGAGTATACGGCCCTGGGGGTCCTCGACCCAATCTAACAGATCGGGAGATGACGTGGTGAGTACCCCCTAGTCCAGGACACCGTCAATAGTCCTTGGACATTATCAATGATGTGTATCAACAAGTACGTCACTTGTTTGTGGGACTATGCATTGTATGCTGACTGTCCTAAAAGGTCCCTAGTCGAAAGGGTTGTGTGGACGCGCAGCCGACTAGACTAGCATATGACACGGTCGATGGCTTGGTCTCACTAGACATGGAGCATTGGATGCTAACCGGATAATATGGACTCGGAAGGATCTGGTCGGATTCGACATAGTCGGATCTGAGTTGAGATAAGGTCCGCGTCGGATAGACCCAACTATGAGACGCAGCGATATGTCATCTGTGAGTCTCTAGTACAACATAGGTTCTATGTTCTAAGACCTGAGCTGGTGCATGTACTCGGGATGGTGACAGACTTGCTTTGGGCCAACCAAACGCTACTCCGTGACTGGGTAGTTACAAAGGTAGGTTTTGGGCTTGTCCAGACACATGCTGCGAGACATGGTTGAGCAAGATGGGATTTGCTCCTCCGGTCAGGTGAGATGTACTCTGGGCCCCTCGTGTGATCCGACCAAGATAGGCATGGCCATGCGACAAGGATTATGAGATAATCCGGTTTGTGGTCAACACCACTGGAACGAGAAAGAGGTCGGGCTAGCACAAGGATGACAGACTCGCCTTGAGCCTGACAACATATATCGTGTGGCAAAAGGAATGGAAGTATGATGTACATGTTCGCCTAACCAGCTTCATAGTCTGCTTGGTGTTTTGCATGCCTTACTAGGGGCCGCTACCAACCATGTAGTTCGGAGGTGATCCGAACTGCGACCAAGCCGGCTTGAACCTAAGGGGTCGCGCGCTTAAGGGAAGGAACCTACGAGGTCGGATCCGAGGACACTGGTCGGATGTGATCCAAGCTATGTTTGCATTATGGTTGAGTAGACTTATGGGCTTTAGGGTCCGTGCGAGTCCCAAGTGTTGAGCCCGCGCTGGACGCCTATATAAAGTGGGGGTGCAGCACACTCATGCAGCTGATCGCTTCGGCGCTGTCACTAGGGTTTGCATGTGTTGCGAATAGACACCTCCACTTTCCGATAGTTGTGTGATCGGACCTAGCAGTCCGCCGCACGATGTTCCTCCTGCACGTGCGGATACCATTAGAGGCGGTGCACTTGCGCCGCTCCGGCGAACCTATACGTGGGAACTGACGATAGGCTTTTTGAGGGAGATCGAACGAGGAGGAGACGATTCACGTGGACGCGCTGCCCCAACTCTTCTTTCGCTGCACAACACTGCACGTCTAGTGGTAACTAACTGCGATCCATCTCCCGTAGCATGCTCTTGGTTGTTCTGCACGGAGGAAAATTTTAATTTGCAGTCGACGCAACCTACCATAGTACCCAACACATCGCTGACCAACAAACAAAAATAAAAATTCCTATAGAAGATTGTGATAAACCGACACCATCCCTATTCGACGTTGCAAATTTTGTGCTCGGGACAAATCTTCAGAAGGGTGACGAGATGCTGGCATTAAGGTCGTCTGGATGGGAGAATTATCCCTTGACGTACGAGCGGATAAAATATGCTGCCCTAGATGCCCGTGTGAGCTTCGAGATAGCTGCAAGGTCCAGAGAGCTTGGTGCAAACCGTGTCCCACAGAAAATGAGAAGAAGAAGAAGAAGAAGAAGATGTTGCACCAGCAGCACGGCATTATGGATGGATGAACTATTTCCTCTCTTGTAAAAAAATATTCCCTCTCTATGTATATTGATGTAGATGGACTATTTCGATGGTGTGCATGTCTTTGGAATAAGTAGTAGCGTGGGTCTGCTTGACTATAAGGAACTATTTATCCGCCTAGCTTTCTCTACTACTCCTTCAAGTGATCGGTATGCAATGCATGTGTCCGTAGACATGACAACTTGTCCATGTAAGTTCAACTACGGCGACCATCACGTTTCATCCACTGCCACTCGCGATTCCCACGACGCCGCTCCAACCCATGGCACCACGTCCCTGGACGTACGCCACACCCCTCTCGGCCGCACTGCCCCTTTGCCTTTGTCTGCATGACATGTGGGCCAGCTGAAATGCGGCGAGCATCAAGTTTCTACCACAGCCACATGCGATTCCGACGATGCCGCTCGAACCCATGACACCACACGTCCCCCAATCTAAAGCTCACCCTCTCAGCCCCACTGCCCCTCTGCCTTCGGGAGCATTACATGTGGACCAGCCACCTATCGGGTCCACATGTTATTGAGTCAAAGGCAAGTGTTGTAAGGTGTTGAAGCTCAAAGCCGAGGGCCCCGAGAGGTAAATGTAACTCATGCTGTCGGTGTCAAAACCGGTAGATATCGGGTAGGGGGTCCCGAACCGTGCGTCTAGGCCGGATGGTAACAGGAGGCAAGGGACACGAAGTTCTACCCAGGTTCGGGCCATCTCGATGGAGGTAAAACCCTACGTCCTGCTTGATTAATATTGATGATATGGGTAGTACAAGAGTAGATCTACCGCGAGATCAAAGAGGCTAAACCCTAGAAGCTAGCCTATGGTATGATTGTTGATGTGTATGTTGTCCTACGGACTAAACCCCCCCAGTTTATATAGACACCGGAGAGGGTTAGGGTTACATAGAGTCGGTTACAATGGTAGGAGATCTGAACATCCGTATCGCCAAGCTTGCCTTCCACACCAAGGAAAGTCCCTTCCGGACACAGGACGGAGTCTTCAATCTTGTATCTTCATAGTCCAGGAGTCCGGCTGAAGGTATAGTTCGGCTATCCGAACACCCCCTAATCCAGGACTCCCTCAGTAGCCCCTGAACCAGGCTTCAATGACGACGAGTCCGGCGCGCAGATTGTCTTCGGCATTGCAAGGCGGGTTCCTCCTCCAAGTACTTTATAGAAGATTTTAAACACAAAGATAGTGTCCGGCTCTGCAAAATAAGTTTTCCACATATTGCCATAGAGAGAATAATATTTACACAAATCTAATCTTCTGGCGTATTTCGTAGTGCGACACACCACGGCCAAGCTTTTATCCGAGTCATTTCATTATCCCACCTCAGCGCGTCATGCGAGGCGGTTTCCTTGGCACGTCTTGTCAAAGTAGATATCGTGTCCCCTTATTCCGAGATTCTCATCAATACGGGCGTGGGTAACCCAACCGTTTCTAGGACTCCTAGATTATAGGCAAGTCCAAACGGACACGGAGAGGACACTTAATGTTCGCCTCTTTATAAAGGGACGAGGCTTTTTATTTTTTCCTCCCGTGCTCAATCAAATCTTTCCCCCACCTCAAGCTCAAACGCCTAAAGTTCAGGTCGGGAGCTCCGAACCTTAAGTCATGTCCAGATCTAGCCTTCAAGGCCAATGGGTGCATTCCTCCGTTACGGAAGAAGACGTCAAAAAGTTGAGGGAGGCCAGATATCTGACCGCCGAGATTCTGCATCGGCTGCCTCCCCGGGGGCAGGCCGTCCCCTCCCCCGAACCCAATGAGAGCGTCGTGTTCGTCTCCTACTTCCTCCGAGGTCTAGGCCTTGCACTAGATCCTTTTGTCAGGGGCTTGATGTTTTACTACGGGCTAGATTTCCATGATCTAGCTCCGGACTCCTTTCTTCATATCACGACGTTCATTATTGTGTGCGAGGCGTTCCTCTGGGTTACCCCTCACTTTGGCCTATGGCTCAAGACTTTTGAAGTAAAGCCGAAGATGATCGAGGGGCAACATGCGGCATGTGGAGGTGCCTCAATACGCCAAGATGACGGGAGCTGCATGGCCCAAAGGTTCCATTCCAGAGGTGTCTGAATTGTGGTAACAAGAGTGGTTCTACATCACGGCTCCTAGAAGTGCCAAGTGGGCGGGTGCCCCCGTTTTCCGCCCGGGCCCTCCTCCACAACTGATGTCATGGATTAGCAGAGGATTGAGCTGGGGTCCGGCCAAGGACGTGCCTATACTGCAAAGCCGCATTAAAGATCTCTTTAATGGAGATTTCAGTTTGGTCGCGGTAACACAAGTTATGCTGGTTCGTCAAGTCCAGCCTTGCAAACGCCGGCCTCTTCGCTTGTGGGAGTTCAATCCCGAGGGAGCGCGCGCCATTCCAAATTTCCTCGGCCTGACGCATGAGGAGATGTACAAGGTGTTCTTCGGACCTCAAGTGGAGTGTCCAGAAATTACTGAGGACGTGGGCCTGAGTAGCAACCGTGCCGCCAAACAGGTAAGGCATCTTCCGACCGAGTGTACTACCTCTCCTTTGATGCGAAGTTATTTCTAAGAGTTCGCTTTTTGACCAGGACTGGCTAACGAAGGCGAAGTTGATTCGGTGCTCGGCCCCCCTCCCTGAGGGTTTGGAAAATCCGATATTGGAAAAGATGCTCCAGACCACACCTTGCCCGGAGCCCTTGAAGGAAAATGCGAGTGGTCGTGGGCTCCAACCGCTGGCCGCTCTAGCCGAGGGAGCGAGCGTCTCCACGATGGAAGACAAGCAGAAGAGGAAAAGGATTGCGTCTGGGGATTCGCAAGCCGAAGCTTCCAAACGGGAGAAGAAGTCTCCCATAGAGGGTCCTACCCCGGGGGGTGCGGTTTCCGCACAAAGTCCGCGGGGGAATCAATTCTCCGACGAGTCGTAAGTGACCCAAAATACCTTAATAGTACAGATATGTCATCTTTTCTTCTGAGAAGATAACCACTAAATGTATCTTTGCAGTTCGGGCCTTAGCCCCTCTCAAATGAGCTTGTCTTCGGGGGATCTTCTTCCAGAGATGATGGAGAGCGAAATCCCTCCTCCAGACTCCTCCACTCCTGAAGCGGGCGACCCTGAAGTGTCGTCGCGGAGGGCCTCTCCGAGTCCGGTGAGGCCAGAAGATAATCCCGTCGACCCCTGAAGTTCCCAGTGTCCGGCACCCGAAGAGAGCAGACAAACGAGTCCAGCACCGTCTAGTGTGCGGTCGGATGTTCTGAGGGAGTTGGTGGGGCGAGCGGCTATCTCAGATGAACACCGTGTGCTGATGAATACGGTGATGGAGAGAATCTTGTCCGCCGAAAGCGGATTGCATAAACCTTTCATGAGTCTACTGACAGGTTTTGAGGTACGTAAAATAATGTATGATAACCCTGCACATGCTAAGTGTGCCCTGTGTAGATAGTAGCCCCTGAGACTCTGGTTGTCGTTGGGAACGACGACGATCAGAGGATCATAATCCCAGGTAGTAACCATACTGCCTCTATGAGCAGGTGATGGAAGCTCCGGTGGCTAGCCGGACTAGCGAGTTTGCCCATTTAAGACGGCAATTGGATGCGGCAGACGCCGACATCGAGCTTGTTAACAAAAGGCTTGACGAGGCGTAGGGTAAGTGTTATTATCTGGTAAACGCCACATAGTGAGAGCAGCATGAAGCCAGTATGTTTAACATGTTATGACTGCAGATGGCGCTGCCACCGTTGAAGCCTTGCGGGCGGAACTTGCCCGAGCCAAGGAACAAGAGAAATTGGATAATGCGGCTGCTTTGAAGGCGACCGAAGAGTTGCGAGCCGAGAAGGCCACGCATGGCGAGAGCCAAGATAAGATGGCCAATATGGCCATAGAATTAAAAGCCGCCATCAACCATTGCCGGGTTCTTGAAAAGGAAAACCAGGCGAAGGCATCGGACCTCCAGAAGGCTGCTGCAACGTGAAAAGACCTCCGCTCTGCTATGAGGGCAAAGAAGGAGGAGCTGCGGGAAGCCGGGGATATTGTAGGTGGGAAATCCTTTATGTTGTAGAGGAAGTTCGGAGATCCACGGTATGCCCCTCTGGATCGGCTGTGGAGTTCGGAGGATGCGTATATGGATTTGGCGGCGAGCGCTGCTGATGCGGCCAAGTACTTCAAGGGTCAGACGGACTGTGAAGTGGACCAGCTTTTTTGGACACAATTCCATTCTCCCGAGCGTCCATTTTCGTTGTCTGACTAACTAGCCGAGTGGGCCGAACTGAATAGGTTGTCCGGACTCGCCATGAGGTCTGTTGTGGATCAGCTATGGCCGGAAAGGCTAAAACCGAACAGCTATTTTGGTTTGGTGCAGCAGTTCATTGAAATGGTGCCGCGCATTAATGCGATGAAGAGGTCGGCGTGTATAGAAAGCACACGAATGGCCTTTGCCCGTGTTAAAGCAAACTGGGCGGAGATGGATGCTACCACTGTTGCAGCGCGGGATTCGGCCATAGGTCGAAGGGCTGCTGAGCACTACTTTGAGGAAGTTCTTGAGGGTGCTCGTTTCATAGAGACCCAGTGCTCAAACAATATTATGTTTGAGTGATATGTAATCTCATTCTAAGCGAAATGCTTTTATAAATTTTCATAAGGCTACTTTTATACTTTTGCCTGAAAGTAATATGATGCCTCCTGGGCGGCCGTTTATGTATACATGTATATAACCTGAAAGATTGCAGTCGTCGGCTTCAACCCCCACGCATATAATGCGGGGGTGTTCGCAAAGACATGCGTTCACACTTAACCCAACGTCTTGGTCCTATAAAGGAGGTGATAGCGGAGTGAGCGAGGCAACCGGACTATAATGCTTTAACACTTTCACTTAGCCATAGGAGTTTGACAGTGGGGCTACTAGATAGCCCCTGGTGGCTCCACACTCTCCCGATCCCGGGGTGCGTACATGCTTGGCCGGGAAATGGCCCTTCGTTAAGGCGGAGGAATTCTAACATTCCCATGGGTCGTCGAGTAGTTGACCAGTCTCATGCTATATCATGACAGTCAGTTTTCGGCTTTCTCTACTGAGGTGCTCGTCCGGATGAACCAGGGCACAATCGCAGTAGTTCTCCCGGTGCTACCTTAGCCGGTAAAGCGGAACGTAAGGCACCAAAACACAGGAGCCGGGCAAACCCAACATTTGACCAAAGACAATGATCCGGAGCTGATGAATATAGGGACAAACTCGCGCCGCTGAACACTCCCTAAGGTATTTGGTCTTTGTGGTATAAACCGGGCCTAAAAAATGGCCTTTGAAAGAAGACCCTTGTGTCCAGGTACGTGCATTGTTCTGGCGTGGCCACATGCCAAGACGTCAGCATCCTTCTCAACGGTGGATATGTATCAACAAGAGATAGTAAAAAAGGTTTACGCAGGGTCTTAATCTAAAAAGAATCCTTGGGGTGGGTCCCTGCTGCACATCTGCGCCTGTGCCTCCATTGTGCCGTATCCTGGACGGGTGTAGCACGATGATCGTCTGTAAAAGAGAGGATTTTGGGTGAAAAGGTGGTCGTGCAAAAGATAGTTTTCTAAAGAAACCATGTCTAATTCAAGAGGAGGAGAAATTGCCACTTGTCTGCGTGCGTGGAGCCCCTTGTATTGAAAAAAAGGGGTGTGACCGTTTATGCGGTATAAGTAGTGGTGCCAGACTCGATTAGTTGTGTCTGAGGTCTTGACAACCTATTGGATGCTTTCATTGGTCCGGGCGCCTTTAGTGTGCGGCTGCCAAGGCCGCCTCACTCTCTTCGGTGTGCAGAGATCGCTTGATACTTCCGTGCACTGAAATGATGCCTCGTGGACCGGGCATCCTGAGTGTAAGGGAGGCGTAGTGTGGTATTGCATTAAAGCGAGCGAAAGCTTCGCGTCCGAGTAGTGCTTGATAGCCACTTTGGAACGGAGCAATGTGGAAAGTTAAATGCTCGTGACAGAAGTTATCGGGGGAGCCGAATATGACTTGTAATAGGAGGGAGCCCGTGCAACGAGCCCCTGGGCCTGGAGTTACTCCTTTAAAGGTAGTGTTGCTATGGCGAATTTGTGTTGGGTCTAACCCCATCCCACGGATTGTATCCTGATATATTAGGTTTAGGCTGCTGCCGCCGTCCATCAATACTCGTGCGAAGTGATATCCGCCAATTACTGGGTTTAACACCAGGGCGGCCCATCCCGCGTGTCGGATACTTGCTGAGTAATCGCGATGGTCGAAAATGATCGGTTGAGATGACCAGTGGCAGGACTTCGCGGAGATAGGTGCTTGGGTATATTTTTCTGGGAGTGCCGCATTGCTTTTTCCCTTGATCACGTGTAACACCTTTACTGTTTTGACTTCGGGTGGATATTTCTTTTGTTCCCCCGTGTCTCGCTTGGGAGGTTCGTCCTCGTCTTCACTTGGTGTATCCTCCCCCTTGTGTATGACGTTGAGCTTGCGGGACTGCTTGAAGACCCAACATTCTCTATGGGTATGGTTGGCAGGTTTGCCAGGGGTACTGTGGATCTGACATACTTGGAACAGAATTTTGTTGAGGCTGGACCGTTCATCCCTGGTGCCTTTAGGGGGCGGCTTTTGGCCTGGCCGAGAGACTTTGAATCCGGCGTTTACTGCCGTGCCCTTCGTGCTGTCTTCTTTATTCCGGCGTTTGTTATTGCTGTTGCGCCGTGATTTCCCGTTTCCATCTCTAACTTCAGATGTGTTGGGATCACTAGTGCTGCATCTGGCTAGCAAGTTGTCCTCACCTGCGCAAAAGCGGGTCATGAGGTTTGTTAATGCGGCCATTGTTCTCGGCTTATTTTGGCCGAGGTGTATGGTGAGCCATTCGTCACGGATGCTATGCTTGAAAGCCGCTAAGGCTTTGGTGTCTGGACAGTCGAAAATCTAGTTCTTTTTAGTAAGAAACCTATTCCAAAGCTTTCGGGCTGACTCTCCGGGCTGCTGAGTTATATGACTCAGATCATCCGCATCCGAAGGTCGGACATAAGTCCCTTGAAAATTTGCCTGAAAGGCGTCTTCGAGCTCTTCCCAACTTCCAATGGAGCTTTCAGGGAGGCCTTTGAGCCAGTGACGCGCTGGCCCTTTGAGCTTGAGGGGTAAGTACTTGATGGCGTGGAGATCATCTCCTTGAGCCATATGGATATGAAGGATATAGTCCTCAATCCAGACCCCCGGGTCTATTGTTTCGTCGTATGCCTCTATGTTTACGGGCTTGAATCCCTCTGGAAATTCATGGTCTAGCACCTCATCGGTGAAACACAGGGGATGTGCGGCACCCCTATAGCTGTCTGTGCCATGTTGTTCGGACGTTTGTTGTGTTGCATTGTATGCTGGGGCGCGCCTGCGTGGTCCATAAATGGATCTTGTTGCACCGTCCTTTCGGTGCGAGCCCTCGCATGAGTTGCGTGTTGTATTGTGAGCGGCGTTGTATGCCGTTCTGTGTTGATAGAGGGGTCGTCTATCCGACCGGGTGGCTGCTTTGATATTTGGTTGTGGGGGGTCGGAGGCCTCCTCATCAAATTCAGGTAGTAGCTTCCGCTTTGGGTAGCTCTTTGAGGGGCGATTGTCGCCGTACATTGTTGTTGTATTGAGTATTTTACTCCATCCGAATTGCAGTGTGTTTTGCGCGGCCTTGAGCCTTTGCTTCTGCTTTTTAAGGCTCCTCGCGGTGGCAACGAGCCTTTTGCGGGCATTCTGATGCTCCGGGTCCCTGTCTGACGTTATGTCGTCCGGGCCATTATCCTTGATAGGATTTTTTTGTTCGGTTTGAACATCCGGATTGCCGTTGTCCGGCAGCGGTTCGCCCTGCTACAGCGCTGGGTCTGTGTGATCGCTATTTCTGTCGAGGCGGGATTTGGGGCGGCGCTTGCGTCATCGTTTTGACTGCTTTTCGAGGGAACAAGCCTTCGGTGCGTCCTTTCGCTCCCCGTCGTCATCTTTTGGTGCATTCACCGTGTATACGTCATATGACGAGGTGGCGTTCCAGGGCCCAACAGGCGCTGGTTCCTGATCGTCTTCTTCACTGGCGTCCATACCGTCGATGTCTTCGGAGTCGACTTTGAGCATTTCGGTTTGGTCGTCGACAGTGGCTACAAAGTGGGTGGTGGGTGGGCTTTGAATTTCTTCATCGTCCATACCCCAACCTTGCTGACCGCAGTCCGGCCAGGGCTCTCCTGATAAAGAGAGAGACTTCAGTGTCTTCAAGATATCGCCGAAACGCGAGTGCTGAAAGATGTCTGCGGTAGTGAAATCCATGATCGGCGCCCAATCGGATTCGATTGGCAGGGGCGTGGAGGGTTTGGACATCGGAGAGGAGTCCGGCTCCTTGGAGTCACGAGTCCCGCAGAATACAGGGCTGGTGTTCGGCTCAACCGCCGTTGGGATCGCAGCCCCCGAGGCGGCGTCCAATCGCCTATCCTCGATCAGCGTGGTTGGCTCCGGACTAAGGGTCGGAGCCGATGCGGGTGCGGCCTCGAGGGCACTGTTCGGCGGCAAAGCTAGATCACGCTCGTCGCGACAGTGCGGCGCGCTCGGCAGTGGCTCGAATCCGTCGAAGATCATGTCCCCGCGGATGTCAGCCGTGTAGTTTAAACTTCTAAATCTGACCTGACGGCCAGGGGCGTAGCTTTCGATCTGCTCCAGACGGCCAAGCGAATTGGCCCGCAGTGCGAAGCCGCCAAAGACGAAGATCTGCCCGGGGAGAAAGGTCTCACCCTGGACTGCATCGCTATTGATGGTCGTAGGAGCCATCGGACCTGACGGCGATGGCACAGAGGAACTCTCAATGAAAGCACCAATGTCAGTGTCAAAACCGACGGATCTCGGGTAGGGGGTCCCGAACTATGCGTCTAGGCCGGATGGTAACAGGAGACAAGGGACACGAAGTTTTACCCAGGTTCGGGTCCTCTCGATGGAGGTAAAACCCTATGTCCTGCTTGATTAATATTGATGATATGGGTAGTACAAGAGTAGATCTACCACGAGATCAGAGAGGCTAAACCCTAGAAGCTAGCCTATGGTATGATTGTTGATGTGTATGTTGTCCTACGGACTAAACCCCCCTGGTTTATATAGACACCGGAGAGGGTTAGGGTTACATAGGGTCGGTTACAACGGTAGGAGATCTGAACATTCGTATCGCCAAGCTTGCCTTCCATGCCAAGGAAAGTCCCTTCCAGACACGGGACGGAGTCCTCAATCTTGTATCTTCATAGTCCAGGAGTCCGGCTGAAGGTATAGTTCAGCTATCCGAACACCCCCTAATCCAGGACTCCCTCACATGCGCCAGGCCTTGTGGTGCTACCGCTGCACGAACTCATGGCAAACTGGAGATTTGTTTCTTTACTATACATGCACACAATGATTTAGTGGACATTGTAATCTCAAAATGTGATGGGGAGATCTGAATTTGAATTAGAAACTTATAAAACAAAAAAATTCAAAACAAATAAACTGGGAGAGAGGGAGTATACCGTTGGATGTGTCCCATACGAAACAAGTCCCCTGGTTTGTCACCGCGAAGATGCGGTTAGAAAGGAGCACAGCATCTTCGTACTCGTACGGCAACAAATTGGCCGCTGACAGCATCGTCCACCTTTGACCGCCATGTGCAAGGTTCGTTCTATCTTCTTCAGTCTCACCATGGTTCCATCATACCAATTCAGGTGGTGGCCCGTTGCATGGCTGATCCCAATGTTGTACATAGGTTCTACGAGAATGGTGCCACCGTTGTAAATGTTGTGCAAATTGATGTTGGTACCCTCCCGTGCATATCCAAGCCAATCTCCACTCGCGCCGAGCCTGACATGTGAAACAATGGGCATGGGGAGAATTAGAAAATGGACACGGAAGTAGTCTTTAGAATGCATTTACTACATGATCAATCTCATCTTACCTGCTCATCGGACAAAATCTGAGTCCCCCTCAATGTCGGCATCTCAAGGGGTGTCAACTTGCAACTATGGCCACGCCGCACTGGGGAGACCCCCAAGGAAACATCCTCATGCGTTGCACAGAACATCAAGATGCATTTGTATGAGTAGTTTATGTTGTGAGAGAAAAGGGTGAACGAGAGAAGACCTTATTTGCAAATGTGGAGAGGGGTGTAGGTTTATTTTTGCAAAATTGCCACAGTTTTCTTCCTATCCATCAGATATAAATCGGACGGCCTATAAAAAAGCAGAGTTGGTGATGATGGTGTGCCTGCCATCCTGCAATATGGGCCGTCCGATCTATATCTAACAGATAGGAAAGAAACTATGACAATTTACCCGCACTCCTCTCCACATTTGTAGATAAGGCCTTCCTTCGTTCATCCTTTCTCCCAAAAGATCTCTATGTTCGGTGCAACGCACGGGCATCTTGCTAGTATGAGAGGGGTGTGGGTATTTTTTTCCAAAATTGCCATAGTTTCCTTCCTATCCGTCATATATAAATCAGACGGCCTATACCACAGCATGGCAGGGACACCATGATCAACAACTTTGTTTTTTTAAGAGTAGAGTAGAGTAGAGATAGAGATAGAGACTACTACTACCAATGTCCTGGCCCATGCGTTGCAATGGATCCAAAGTAGTAGAATAATACTTGTTCACGGGCTTGAAGTATAAACACTCTAGTTTTGATATACATATATCAGTAAAAGTAAATCATGCTTTACTCAAAATATATTCCTCAGGTTGTTTTGATGGTTTGAAGATAACATGTTTTAAAAAATTTGGAGCTATTTTTTAACATTTTGTAGCGTGGCACGACATCCGGTGCACCTAATCGTCTAAAATAATTTGAGTTTGGGTCGGTGGCACACCCTGCAGCAAGATGCCCGTGTGGCCTCCTTCTATGACTAGCAAGATGCACGTGCATTGGAGGGAACATCAAGATGCATTTTTTTTACAAAACACCTGTTGTGATTGACCCTTGAAGGAGTAATCCCATGTGTAAAAACTAATGATATCTTGAGAATTTTATCAGAAAAATGATATCTTTGGAACAAGTTTTCTCTACTATTGCTCCTTGCAGTGAGCGGTATGCGATGCATGTGTCAGCAGAGATGACATCTTGTCCATGGAAGTTGAACCACGACGACCATCATGTTTCTTGTTTCTACCACTGCCACACCCACATGCGATTCCCACGACGCCGCTCCAACCCACGGCGCGATGTTCCCCGATGTGCGCCTCATCCCTCTTGGCCCCACCGCTCCTCTGCCTTTGTGTGCATCACATGCGGGCCAGCTGAACTGCGGCGAGCATCAACTTTCTACCACAGCCACACCCGATTGGACGCGGTTTTCCTGCTCCGATCCATACGCCCGCACCATCGAATTTTCATCCGGCGGCTATGACACATTTCGTCCCGAGCATCAATCCTCAGTTGGAGTACTTCAGTACTATAGGTAGTACCCGCCGGTGTGGCCATCTACGCCTCGTAATGCCTCAATGCCCAGCTGTGGCACCCTCGCCACGGCCACGCCACCACCGACCGGTTCATCTCGAAAGAGTGAGTCGCGAACCACGCCACCACCATGAGAAAGACATGTGGGCCAGCCGCATTTAATGTCCGCATGTCATTGACTCATAGGACGGTGCACTAAGCCACTGAAGCTTGGTCCCGTGGGCCCCGAGAGGGAAATGAAACTCCTGCGGCAGGCCTTGTGGTGCTCCCGCAGTACGAGCTTGTTCCAAACCCGGATGAGATTTGGTAACCAACTAGTAAGCTACACGTGCATTGCACGCATGAGATTTGGTAACCAAGTCTCTACTCTCTATATCTAGATCTATATCTATACTCTTATAAAAAACAGAGTTGGTGATGATGGTGTGTCTGCCATCCTGCAATATAGGCCGTCGGATTTATATCTGACAGATAGGAAGGAAACTATGGCAATTTTGCAAAAAGATACCCACACCCCTCTCCACATTTGCAAATAAGGCCTTCCCTCGTTCATCCTTTTCTCTCACAAGATAAACTACTCATCTAAATGCATCTTGATGTTCCGTGCAACGCATGGGCATCTCGCTAGTCTCTCACAAGTTAACCGACCTCAATAGAGGGCAAAAACGCCAGCCCACCGCACTTTGAGAGAGACGAGGAGCAAGAAGTGATACGGGCTGCTGGATTACTAGAGCTAGGTGTCGCACGGAGGCCTAGAAAAATGGTGATAGCGTGGGTTAGCCATGTAGTATGATGTAACTACACTGGGCTTCCTTGTTTCGTACTCTTCCAGTCCACTGTGGAGATGATTGGTTGATTTTATATTGCTGAATAATATAACATATTATGAGTGCAGACGCTCCACCACGAGGTTCCCTGCTCCTTCTCGGTCGTCGGGAATCAATGTTCTTCCACTCTTTTTTATTGATGTGAGCTTTGTTCATCCTTTTGCCAACACACGACAACTCGCAGAACGACGAGAAGCTTGTTTACTATGCCTTCTCCCTCACCAACATCTGCGCGTGGCTCGCAGCACAAGGATAAACTTTTGCTGCAGTGGACATGCGGTAGTTCATAGTGGGAGTAACATACTCCCTGGTAGTAACATAGCGCAGTCCAAGACAAGTTTGCTTATGTGGCATGTATTTAATGAGGAGAGATGTGTTTAGAGTAACATAATATGTAGTGTGGGGCACAAGCGAGTAGTCCATTGTACTCCCTCCGTCCCATAATATAAGATTGTTTTTTACACTAGTGTAGTGTCAAAAACGCTCTTATATTATAGGACAGAGGGAGTAGAAACTAGGGTGGTGCCGGATTAATTCCGCATGTAAATAAGCTTGTAACCGTGGATTTGGGGCTCTTTCCCCTCTCTCTTTTAATGAATGATACGCACACTCGTGCATATTCGAGAAAAAATATGTTACTGTTACATAATGCTTTCCAAGAGAGGATGAGTCTACAAGGTAAAAAAATGAAGCCAACTAGTATGACACTACTACTATGTTACTTTGCATTATGGACGTAGTAACTTAGACTAGTGTCATATGCATGACACTAGTCTAAGTTACTCTGCACTATGACCATCCTAAGAGCATGGTTAATAGTATAGCCAACTGATGGCTATAAGAAACTTCCATGTCATGTATAGCCATCATTTATGTCTACTCCTATAATTAATCCTATAGAAGACTCAGTTGGTGATGATGGTGTGTCCGCCATCCGTCATTTATGACCATCAGATATGCATCTAACGACTATGATGTAAATCATGGCATTTTTGCAACAAGACCCCACTTCTCTGCTCCAATTTGCAGAAACCCCTTAGTATCTTGAAACCAACCAGATCCGCCCCCACCACATCAAAACAGCCACAAGGAATATATTTTGAGTGAAACCTAATACGAGTATATTTTTAGTGATATATACACCAAACTAGAGTGTTTTTCTTTCAAGTTTGTGAACATGTATTATTCAATTTTGGATCCATTGCAACGCAGGGGCACATTGCTAGTAGGCACTCATATAGTAGTGTGGGCTACATGGTTGGCTATAACATCACTTAGTACCTTTTTCAACCTTCTCTCTTTCTCTTTCTTCACATTTATTCTATTTGTCTAGGAATCCGAATATAACTAGGATCTTGCATGAGAGCCCACTCCCCATAATTTTCCTCGTCATCATCTGAGTCCTAGAAGATCTCACCCACATCATCATTAGGCATGCAGCTGCCTTGATAGACAACATGCGTAGAAGGAGTAGACGTGACTAGGGACGCACCATGTCGGGGGCACTCCGTACGTGCTTGTGTGCATACAACGTGCGTGCTTTTCCATCGGGGCTAGCTCTAAGGCCGAGGCCACGGTCGTCTTCGTCTCCGACTAGTCATTGAGAAACGACGGCAAAGAGGTGCTGCAAGAGATGTGTAGGCGTCGTTGTGTGCGAGCTTCACCATAGCACGCCGAACCAGAAGTCGCCGCAGGTGGCGCATGCCTCCATGCAGCCGAGTGTGTGCGCATGCATGTGTTATTCACATACATTCTGTGGCCGAGTGTGTGTGCATGCATGTGTTGTGTACGTGCGTTGTGTGCTCCATGTTGTGCGTGTATGTGCATGTGTTGGATCGGCATGAGTTAGTGTGTTGGCGTGTGCAGACGCGTGGCTGCATGCGTCCTGTACATGTGTGGCTTCTTGTGTGGTTATCAATATAAACTATAAAACATCTTCAACTTAGCATCCTACTGTATCGTCTCTAGTGTTTAGCGAAGAGTTCATGTTCTTTTATTTGTTTATAGGTGGGCATGCGGCAAAAACAGGGGAAAACACGCAAGGTTCCTCGCTCCTTCTCGATCATCGGGAATCTATGTTCTTCAACTCATTTTTTTACGTGAGCTTTGTTCATCCTTTTGACAACACGCGAGACATCTAGCATCAAGGTGCATGTGTCATGCAAGAAAATGGAGACAATCAGATAAGCAGTGCTTAAGTGAGTCGTGCACTTTGATGGCACCTACTACGCAATATTTTTTCTCCTCGATAGCACGTGAATAGGGCACGTACTCAACGTCGGAGCACGGGATGGGGGGGTAGCCATGACCTGGTCAGCCCTTTTTGGAGAGATTATGTACTAAATAACTTTGATGTGTCCCATCAACTTGCAGAATGACGAGAAGCTTGCTTACTACGCCTTCTCCCTTGCCAACGCGTGCGGGGTGGCTCGCAGCACAAGGAGAAACTTTTGCTTACAAGCGGTGGACGTGCAACAGTTGATTTGGTGTCAGATTGCCAGAAGTACTACTGTAGTACCATCATTATTGTTCGACTTCCGGAAGAGGCGAAGAGCCAAGCGCAAGGTCACATATGAACCTTAGTCTAGGCATAGTGGGTGTAACATAAGTAGGGGTACCCCTTTTTTTATTCTAGAAACAACCACACGTGAATATTGGATGGTAGCAGCACAACAACTGAATCAAAAAATCAAAACCAACCAATGAACTACTACTAATGGTGAGCGTTTGCTAGTATCATGTACTCCGTCTGTCCATGTATATAGGGCTTAATGCGTTTTCCGGGACTAACTTTGGCCCTATTTGGATCCTTGGGTTAGAGTTAGTTTGAGCTAGTTGGGGATCAAATATCCCTAAAGTATCCAAACATGAGGGTTAAATTGGAGCAAGTTGCCCCAAACTCACTGCGAGTTGGTTACATGTGATGAGTTAACTGACCTCAATAGACGGCGAAAACGGTAGCCCACCACACTTTGTTCATCCTTTTGCCAACACGCGGGTCATCTAGCATCAAGGTGCACGTGTCATGCAAGAAAATGGAGATAAGCAGTGCATAAGTGAGTCATGCACTAAGATGGCACCTAGTGCTACCCAATATTTTTCCTCCTCGATGGCACATGAATAGTGCTCATTGTCGGTGTGAAAACCAGCGGATCTCGGGTAGGGGGTCCCGAATTGTGCATCTAAGGTCGATGGTAACAGGAGACAGGGGACACAACGTTTACCCATGTTCGGCCCTCTCTATGGAGGTACTACCCTACTTCCTGCTTGATTGATCTTTATGTATATGAGTATTACAAGAGTTGATCTACCACGAGATCGTAGTGGCTAAAACCCTAGAAGTCTAGCCTGTATGATTGCGATTGCCCCTACGGACTAAACCCTTCGATTTATATAGACACCCGAGGGGACTAGGGCTGTACAAAGTCGGTTACAGAGAAAGGAATCTTCATATCCGAACGCCAGGCTTGCCATCCATGCCAAGTAGAGTCCCATACGGACACGGGAGAGAGTCGTCTGTCTTGTATCTTCACGGCCCATCAGGCCGGCCCATGTCCAATAGGTCGGATGCCCGAGGACCCCTTAATCTAGGACTCCCTTAGTAGCCCCTAAACCAGGCTTCAATGACGAGGTGTACGGAGCACAGATTGTCTTCGACATTGCAAGGCAGGTTCCTCCTCCGATCACTTCAAAGTACCTGACTTAAAGAGCTGTATTCGGCCTTCCATTTAATGTCGCACCCATCGGCTTCTGTGCCTCCACACCTTCTGCTTCCACGTGTCGAGCGAATACGAGAGGTAGGGGTATTTTTTGCACATAACCCCCGGCCACATAAGAAAGGCCTCTATTTAAAGGGATTGGATCTCAGATCCATTCCACACCCAGCGGAAAATCCTCAGAGTCTTGTTAGGGGAAACCATTCAACATGGCTAGCATCCCCAGTTCTTCCTCCCGCCCTCACGGCTCCAAAAAAGGCGATTGGGAGAGATGTTTTGTATACCATGAGCAGTTGGTTAAGCTCCAAACACAGGGATTCCTTCCCCCCGCCGATCTGGTCCCTGTTCGAGTAGGATTGACCTCCTTCACAGGCGAAGTTCTGCAGAAAATTTCCCCAATCCAACCAGGGGGATGGGTGTGCTTCGTATCCTACTTGTTGAGAGGCGCCGGGTTTCCAATCCACCCTTTCCTCTATGGACTCCTGGAGTATTACGGCCTCCAACTACACAACCTCATGCCAGCCTCTATCCTGCACATCGCGGGTTTTCTTACCCTTTGCGAGCTTTTCCTGGGCTGTGAAGCCACTTTGATTTGTGCAAGAAGCGATTCTGCCTCGTCCCTCGCAACCAGGAGGGGTCGATATTCGAGGTCAGTAGTGCTGAAATATGGCTTATAGCCGGGACCGGATACCTGTCCGGCACGCCGGAGAAGGCGCCCTAAGAACCTCAGAATGGTTCTATATTGAGGACGTCACTCTCCCCGACCCAGTTCGAATGGGTCTTCTCGAATTTTCAAATGCTCCATTGAAGAAACGCCACAGTTGGCGCCCTCGGAGCCTCGAGGATGAAGATAGTGTCGAAGTCCGTCAATTGATGGGCAAGATAAGGACACTTGCCCAGTCCAGAGTTTCAATAGTCGAGGTAATCGCGACTTCCATTATGCAGGGGGTCCAGCCACTCCAATACAGAGGGCTTCCCATGTGGCACTATAATGGGAAAGATGACGCCTCACGCTGCGGTCGGAATGGTACGGACACCCCCGCTGCTTTGGTCAAAATATTGGCCGAACTGTACAAACGGGAGAAATAGGAGTTCACTCATCTTAAACATCGAGATGGATTTTCCATCTATAGTCCTCCTAGCTGCGTGAGTTCTAATCCCACCACTTTACTCAATCCTCTCACTGAGTCACTTTTAATTGACATTAACCCATATATTTGTAACAGGAATGGCGGAAGGTTACCGAGGGGGTCCATAGCCCCGCCCCACAGCCAGAGGATCACAATAGGAACTTGACCCCGGATTCAAAGAGGATCCAGACGTATTTGTGGAGCTTGAGGATGGAGTATTCTACCAGGCGAGCTATGAAAGCACGGAAGTGGCTATCATCGCCGACTATCCCAGCCTCCTCCCTGCCTCGCATGTAAGTAATCAAGAGACACCTTCTTCGAAAGAGCTTCCTCATTACGCCTCACGCACCGCACTATTTCGTGCTCCAAAGGGGAGGCGCCCGACGCCTCAACGTGCACCAGAGGCATTTCCTAGGGGAGCGGTGATACGTCTCCATCGTATCTACTTTTACAAACACTTTTGACTTGTTTTTGGACTCTAAGTTGCATGATTTGAATGGAACTAACCCGGACTGACGCTGTTTTCGGCAGAATTGCCATGGTGTTATTTTTGTGCAGAAACAAAAGTTCTCGGAATGACCTGAAACTTCATGGAGAATATTTTTGGAATATATAAAAAAATACTGGCGAAAATATCAACGTCATGGGGCCGACACCCTGTCCACGAGGGTGGAGTGCGCGCCCCCTATCTCGTGGGCCCCCTGAGGCTGCACTCCACCATCCTCAACTCCAACTCTATATATTCACGTTCGGGGAGATAAAAATCAGGGAGAAGGATTCATCGTGTTTTACGATATAGAGCCACTGCCTAGCCCAAATCTATCTCGGGAGGGCTGATTTGGAGTCCGTTCGGGGCTCCGGAGAGGGGAATCCATCGCCATCATCATTATCAACCTTCCTCCATCGCCCATTTCATGATGCTCACTGCCGTGCGTGAGTAATTCCATCGTAGGCTTGCTGGACGGTGATGGATTGGATGAGATTTATCATGTAATCGAGTTAGTTTTGTTAGGGTTTGATCCCTAGTATCCATTATGTTCTGAGATTGATGTTGCTATGACTTTGCTATGCTTAATGCTTGTCACTAGGGCCCGAGTGCCATGATTTCAGATCTGAACCGATTATGTTTTCATGAATATATGTGAGTTCCTGATCCTATCTTACAAGTCAATAGGCACCTACTATGTGTTATGATCCAGTAACCCCGAAGTGGCAATAATCGGGACAACTCCTGGTGATGACTATAGTTTGAGGAGTTCATTTATTCACTAAGTATTAATGCTTTGTTATAGTACTCTATTAAAAGGAGGCCTTAATATCCCTTACTTTGCAATAGGACACCGCTGCCACGGGAGGGTAGGACAAAAGATGTCATGCAAGTTCTTTTGCATAAGCACGTATGACTATATATTTGGAATACATGCCTAGATTACATTGATTAACTGGAGCTAGTTCTATGTCACCCTATGTTATAACTGTTGCATGAGGGATTGCATCTGACATAATTATCCAACACTGATCCATTGCCTACGAGCTTGTCACATATTGATCTTTGCTTAGTTACTTTTCCGTTGCCACTGTTACAATCACTACAAAACCAATATTGTTACTTTTGCCACCGTTACCGTTACTTCCATATTACTTTGCTACTAAATACTTTGCTGCAGGTATTAAGTCTTTCAGGTGTGGTTGAATTGACAACTCAACTGTTAATACTTGATAATATTCTTTGGCTCCCCTTGTGTCGAATCAATAAATTTGGGTTGAATACTCTACCCTCGAAAGTTGTTGCGATCCCCTATACTTGTGGGTTATAAAGACTATTTTCTGGAGCCGTTGCCGGGGAGCATAGCTCTATTATTTGAGTCACTTGGAATTTGTTGGTCACTATGAAGAACTTGAAAGATGAAAGAACCAAGATTTATCCCTCAACTACGAGGGGAGGTAAGCAACTTCCATCTAGCTCTGCACTTGATTCACCTTCTCTTATGAGTAAACTTGCGACACCTACTCCTGCTATTCATTCTGATATGTCACATGTTATTGATGATGCCACTTCTGCTTTGCATGATGCTTATGATGAAATTACTTCTATGCTTGATAATACTATGCCACTAGGTGAATTTCTTAATGAAAAGCTTGCTAGGGTTAGAGAGAATGAAATTATTGAAACTAATAATATTGATGAAATTGATGATAAAGATTCTCCCCCTAGATATGAATTGCCTGTTGTGCCTGAGGATTACGTTATGGATGAATAAACTGCTAGAGACATTTTATCTTGCAATGATAGATATGATCTTAAGAAATTGTTAGCTAAGATGAAAGAAAAATCCTTGAATTCTAGAATGAAACATGACGCTGCTTTTGCTACTTCACCTACCTGTATCTCAGATAAGGATTATGATTTTCCTGTCGATCCTGAGTTAATTACTTTGTTTGAATCTGATCCTTTTCATGGCTATGAATCTGAAACTGTTGTGGCATATCATACTAAATTAAATGATATAGCCACCATGTTCACTAATGATGAGAAAACTCGCTATTACTTTATCCTTAAGTTATTTTCGTTCTCATTAAAGGGTGATGCTAAAACATGGTTTGATTCTCTTGATCCTGGTTGTGTGCGTAGTCCCGAGGATATGATTTATTACTTCTCTGCAAAATATTTCTCCGCTCATAAGAAACAAGCTGCCTTAAGGGAAATATATAATTTTGTGCAAATTGAAGAAGAGAGTCTCCCACAAGCTTGGGGGAGGCTTCTCCGATTACTTAATGCTTTGCCTGATCATCCTCTCAAGAAAAATGAAATACTTGATATCTTTTATAATGGACTAACCGATGCTTCCAGAGACCACCTGGATAGTTGTGTTGGTTGTGTTTTCAGGGAAAGAACTGTTGATCAAGCTGAATTGCTATTGAATAATATGTTGATAATGAAAATGATTGGACACTTCCTGAACCAACTCCTAAGCTAACTCCGAACAAATGGGGTATTCTATTTCTCAGTCCTTAAGATATGCAAGAGGCAAAGAAATCTATGGAAGAAAAATGTATTAAAGCTGAAGATGTTAAGAATTTACCACCTATTGAAGAAATACATGATCTTGATAACTCGACACAGGTAGTAAAGGTAAATTCTCTCTATAGATTTGATGAATATGATATTCCTCATAATAAGTCTACTAGCCAATGCTTGGATGAGTTTGATAGTTTTATGTTGGTAACAATTGAAACGTAATGCATATATGATTGAACACTTGAGTGATTATATGTCTAGAGTTAAAGGTGAGCTTAAACTTATTAGCAAACATGCTTCTATGGTTAGCACTGAAGTAGAACAAGTATTTAAAGCTCAGAATGATTTTCTCAATGAATTAGATAATAAGAAAAATGAAAATGATGTTAGAGTTTTGACTAGAGGGGTAAAATGACTCAGGAACCTTTGTATCCTAAAGGCCACTAACGGTGTCCTGGACTAGGGGGTACTCACCATGTCATCTCCCGATCTGTTAGATTGGGCCGAGGACCACCATGGCCGTATACTCATGGGTCAGTTCGGACAGCTGCCACATACAAGGAAGATTCCACAAGACTTGGCGATCAAGACAAGGACATCTCCCCACCGGCGTATTCGGCTAGGACTCTTGTTATCCTAGGCCTCTAGTGCATTATATAAACCGAGGCCGGGCTAGTCGATAGACATATACAACAATCATACCATAGACTAGCTTCTAGGGTTTAGCCTCTACGATCTCGTGGTAGATCAACTCTTGTAATACCCATATCATCACGATCAATCAAGCAGGAAGTAGGGTATTACCTCCATCGAGAGGGTCCGAACCTGGGTAAACATTGTGTCCCCCGCCTCCTGTTACCATCGATCCTAGACGCACTATTCGGGACCTCCTACCATAGATCCGCCGGTTTTGACACTGACATTGGTGCTTTCATTGAGAGTTCCGCTGTGTGATCGGCAAAAGGTCAACTGCGACGCCGACATCTTCGTCGCCGGCTCGACCGGTCACCTTGGCTCGACCGAGGACCGTGCTCCATCTCCGATCGTTATGTTCGGATGGGGGCCTTCTTCAACATCAACTCCGATTTCTATGATGATCATAGAGGAATCATCCATGCAGCTCGATGGCTCAACGTCAATATTGCCCTCGTGCGGCCATGCTATTTTTATGGACATCGAACTTGTATCGCCGTCACCGCCTCCTCGAGCGTCGGTTTGACGATTGCTTCACTAGAATAGTGTGGAATTACGTCTACAATAGCCATGCAAAATTTCGCCGAGTTCCGATGGAGGAATCTCCGACAATCTACGATATACGGGAGCCCTATCAAATCTGGACGGGAATCTAGACGAGTTTAGGGCATGGTCTCCAGAGCCCAGCTCAGAGGTCCTTTGGAAGATCCAACTGTTCATCTACTGTGGAATTCCAATATCTACCACCGCTCCAAATTTCAGCTCGATCTGACGGTTCAAACTCCGGGAACCTTCGATGAGTGGACCAATTTTCGGATCTGTTTTCTGCGCGAATAAGGATCGGACCCGAATTCATATTTCTTTATGAACGTGATATTGGACAACCTTTTTAGAGGAATTCTCTTCGAGGGTATTGTGCGTAGTTTTTAAACATGTGCCCGTAAAATTTTAAGCCTCCCCTGAGGTCATCTTCATCATCATGCTGGTGTCAAACCAGTCCGACAATATTGCTCCAACGCTGCCGACCTGCGCTAGACACGTCATCACTTTGTTGAGCCAAGCCCAACTTCTTCGGATCATCATATCGGCAAGCCGAACAAGAGTTCGGCATCGCGAAGGATAAATCATCACCAACATCGCCGCCCCATGGATTACACGGAGCGGGCACACCGGCATCACCGCACGGTCACTTAATCAAGCCGGCATTGACCACGTCATGACCTGCATCGGTAGGGCCACACTGTTGCTTCTTCAAGCCGGTGTCCATCATGCCGACCTACTTCGACTCATCGGCTGACATCGAGATTTCAACATCTCGGCTGGACCGAGGGCTTCGCCATCTCTTCATCAACCTACTCCGGAGACTTCGGCGTCACTAGCCGACTAGCTCCGTCACGTTAGCTGGACCGAGGGCTTTGCCTTGGCGAGCCAACCTTTGTCAGCATCGCCATGCGGTCGCTTTATCGCCCATCAGGCAATGGTTGTGTGGATCGAGTCCCAATTTTGGGAATCACCTTTCTTCAGATTGCTACAACAAATAAACCAGGTGCTGTTAATCCTACTATTTTTTCCTTGTTTGGGTTCATTTTTCCCAAGGAATTATTACTCTGGTTTGTCCATCATATGTACACAGGTCTATCAAATGGTGGCTGCATTAACGATGGTTGCATGGTGGTCCAGTCAGTTTCTGTACATGGTCCGGCGAATGCCGCATCCGGAACTCGGACGGACCTGTGAATTCATGCTTTGCCATGCCTTTACCGCATCACGCCGACGCTCTACATCGACATTGACTTCGGCGCCAGGCCATATTTCTTTTATTACTCACTTTGCATAAATTATTTATTATGCAACGATTTTAAAAAAATATTATTATGACTACTATCTCCGGTTTGCACTATTTTTTGTGCACAGGAAAATGATCTAGGTTGGGCAGTATCGTCAACTCGGTGTACTGACATACCGCGTCACCTCGGCTGGACAGGGGGCTTTGTCAACACTTCATTATCCAATGCCGGGGACTTCGGCATCACTCTGCCGGCCTGCATTGACCGTGCTATGTCACCACTTCAGAGTGCCGAGCTCTTTGCTCCGCCACCTCGGGACCGGCTTGGGGTATGGAACCTTGTCCCGCATCAAGCGCGGACCGCGTCATCAATACGAAACACATTAACCAGCTAAGTTGCCTTCATTCTCAAAGTTTTAAATTTTTAACTTGTGTTCGGTTCGACCAAGCATTATACTTTTTTTGGAAAGAAGTTGCTTGTAAAAAATTTCCTTTTCAAAACTTTGTTTGTGACACACAAATTCAAATACCCCATTTACTTGGGGGCTTCCTTTATGAAGCCTTTCCTCTTGCAAATGATTACACTTGTACGGCTTCATTCCTTGTTCGTGTATTACTCCACAATATGCACCATGTTGACTTAAGCGATTTTCAAGCTGGGGTGCCTCGCTCCTGTGTTTACCCCTACGTTCCTGATTGTTTGGCTAGGGGGTAAATGGAGCACCTCTGCGATTGTCATGATCGGGTCATCCGAGCCGGACCTCAGACTGGGTGAAGCCGAAAGCTAGCGCTCTTACTGTTTTCAATTATGGTTGGCACACAACGGAACTCATGAGTACAAAAAATCTATTGCACAAGTCTCATAGTAATAATGAGCACCGAAGAAAGATATCGGTGGGGGTACTATTTTCTTCGAAGATGCTTCTTACACTTCATCAGTAATATAGCATAAGTTCCCTGAGCGCGCTCTGTCCGTTACAGCCTTATGGCCTGATTGCTTAGTCATCGGAAACACCATCGATACTCTCGATAGGTGGAGTACATGACACTTTTCGTCCCTTGGCCGAAGAGGGAGGAGCCAGCGGTCGGTTAAGAAGCGTTTAAAGTTCGGGTGAACACATATATGATATAAGTACTTCGGTACATACAATCATTATACATAAAATTCTTTTACCCAAGTCACTTGGGGGTCTTCAATTTATATGAGCCGTTTTATAATAAGTGTTCTTCTTCTTAGTCGTTCCAAAGTTTTTTATTATTATTATTTACCACTCCCTTTTTCTACACGTGTGTGGTCACTAGCATGGGAGCCTAATTTCTCTCTCAAAGCCGCTAGAGTTTAGTTTGCTAAACTGGCCTAATGAGAAGTACTCCGCCTTCGGGATAGGAGGTTGAAGCCGTAGGCTGACCGGCTTGAAGTCTTGAGATAGGATGTGTCATGTTAAAGCACGACAGAAGCACTTTTTTTTCTAAAGTCCAATTTTCAGATTGGCACCGAACACTTGATCTTATTAGGACGTCAGGTTTTCACTGACGTTTTTTGGTTTTCCAAGCCTATGGCACTTTTAAACTATTTGTGTGTTTCCAGCATTAGTCTCATAGTGCAACGCCGGACACCTTTAGAGATTTGGCAAAAACACTCTCGGATATTGCCATATATGCATCGGTTTCGAATTGTGTCTTCGGTCAATAGTTGGGTTTCCCGGCTCCTGTGCTTGCCTCCTACGTTCCGCTTTGTTCGGCTAGGTGTGCAAAGGGAGAACCACTGCGATTGTGCATTCAGCTCGCATGGTTAAGCACCTCAGTGGAGAAAGCCGAAAACTGACTGTCACAATAGGCGTAAACCGATCAGCGATCCGATGACTATGTTAAATGACGGGCCGTTCATAACATTGGTCGAAGTGTTTCCGGCTTGACCACGGATGTCGCCGAACACTAACCGGGGGCTCATAGCTAGGTTCCCCAGTTTAAAGCTCCTATGACTAAGCGAAAGTTATAAACCCCGCATATCTGATTGCCTCGTTTCCTCTAACACAACCACCTTCGGGCACCGAGATATCGGCTAAGGGTTGTTTTGTTATTGCGGAAACACCCTGCGTAGTATCTAAGGGGTAGAGGCCGATGGTGGGCCACTTTCAACTGATAAATGGTCGCAATGGAGTCAAAATAATGATGTAAAGTACTTGGATACATAGAATCATTACACATAATCTGTGATTTTACTCTAGATATCGATCCTTAATTGGGCCGCCCGTGCCCATATTAAGACTCGGGGGCTACTGGGCTTTGCGCTCATTATTTACAAATATTAAAGGGGCACATTGATCCCCTGATCTGGTGTTGCCACCCGACCAGTGTCTTGGGGGATACTGCATTGCCTATTCAATGCAGAAAATTCAAAGGGCTCAGTGTTCGACTTGATCGAACTATGGGAAAGCGTGTCTTTGGACAACAATAAGTACCATCTGGACCTATCTGGCATCAAGCTAATATATCACGGCGACTTCTCACGACCCTCTCTCAGGGGCCCGTTCGCCGATCACTATTATCTCTAATATATTACACTGCGTTTTTATTCCTATATATGCTACCGAGATAGGAGTTGATCCTCAGGCCGATTTCGCGCATCGACCTGAGTCTCAGGGGCTACTGGGAACAGAGGTTTTATGCTTACCTTCAGGTGCATCTCGGGTTTTAGACTGATAGAAACCTTGAGGGCTACTGGATCGGCACAGAATAAATTGCACCACCTTGGAAGCAGTCCAACATAAAGCTCGGGCGCTAGCCGCTAGCTCCATAGAGGGCATCTCCGGCATTAAGATTGGCTAAACTCCTTCAACTTTTTTGGACCAAGATGATCTATGACATCTTGGATATAGTCCGGCGTTGGAGCTTGGACACAGTCCGGCGTTGGAGCTTGGATACATTTCGGCGTTGGAGCTCGGAAGCAGTCCGGCATTAGTGCTCGGCTGCAGAAGATATCTCGAATGCAGTCCGGTGTTGGAGCTCGCGCAATAGGACACTGCCTCCTGGGAACAACTTCAAAACCCGAGGGGTGGCATAGAAATAACAAGGCATTGATAAAGGCCAAAAACTTAAAGGGGCTCCTCAGATACCCGACGTGTAAACTCTTCGGATGCACTTCGGCGATCGATTTGTTGAACCAGTTTTCAAGACCGACGACCGAAGATGAAGAACAGTTCGGAAGAATCGAGGAGCGTCCCTAACTTGAAGACCGGTTCAGGGGGCTACTGATAGTGTCCTGGACTAGGGGGTACTCACCACGTCATCTCCCGATCTGTAAGATTGGGCTGAGGACCCCCATGGCCGTATACTCATGGGCCAGTTCGGACAGCTGCCGCATACAAGGAAGATTCCACAAGACTTGGCGATCAAGACAAGGACTTCTCCCCACCGGCGTATTCGGCTAGGACTCTTGTTATCCTAGGCCTCTGATGCATTATATAAACCGAGGCCAGTCTAGTCGATAGACATATACAACAATCATACCACAGGCTAGCGTCTAGGGTTTAGCCTCTACGATCTCGTGATAGATCAACTCTTGTAATACTCATATCATCAAGATCAATCAAGTAGGAGGTAGTGTATTACCTCCATCAAGAGGGCCCGAACCTGGGTAAACATTGGGTCCCCCGTCTCCTATTACGATCGATCCTAGATGCATAGTTCGGGACCCCCTACCCAAGATCCACTAGTTTTGACACCGACAGCCACCCTAAGAGAATTGAGCAAGATTCTCAAAGAACTAATGTTGGTGCACCTAGTTCTTCTAAGAAGAAGAAAAAGAAAAATGATAGAACTTTGCATGCTTCTAGTGAACCTGTTGTTGACACACCTGAGAATCCCAATGATATTTCTATTTCTGATGCTGAAACACAATCTGGTAATGAACATGAACCTAGTGATAATATTAATGATGATGTTCATGTTGATGCTCAACCTAGCAATGACAATGATGTAGAGATGGAACCTGCTCTTGATCTTGATAACCCACAATCAAAGAATCAACATTGTGATAAGAGAGACTTTGTTGCTAGGAAGCACGGTAAAGAAAGAGAACCATGGGTTCAGAAACCCATGCCTTTTCCTCCTAACCCATCCAAGAAAAAGGATGATGAGGATTTTGAGTGCGTTGCTGAAATTATTAGACCTATCTTTTTGCGTATGCATTTGACTGATATGCTTAAAATGATTCCTTATGCTAAGTACATGAAAGATATTGTTACAAATAAAAGAACGATACTGGAAGCTGAAATTTCCACCATGCTTGCTAATTATACTTTTAAGGGTGGAATACCAAAGAGACTAGGAGATCCCAGACTACCAACTATACCATGATCCATTAAAAGAAACTGTTAAAATTGATTTATGTGACCTTGGAGTCGGTGTTAGTGTTATGCCTCTCTCTTTATATCGTAGACTTGATTTGAATAAGTTGACACCCACTGAAATATCTTTGCAAATGGCTAATAAATCAACTGCTATACCTGTCGGTATTTGTGAGGATGTGTCTGTTGTGGTTGCAAACGTTACTATTTTAACGGACATTATTATTCTTGATTTTCCTGAGGACGATAGTATCTCTATTATTCTTGGTAGACCCTTTTTGAATACTGCAGTGGCTGTTATTGGTTGCAACAAAGGCAATGCCACTTTTCATGTTAATGGTAATGATCATACGGTACACTTTCCGAGGAAACAACCTCAAGTCCACAGTATAAATTCTATTGGAAAAACTTCAACAATTACTATTGGAGGTTTTGAATTTCCTCTTCCTACTGTCAAGAAGAAATATGATATTCTTATTGTTGGGGATATGTATATCCCCGTTGAGGTAACTTAGTGTTATTTGAAAATTCTCCGGTTTCATGTTATTCGAAAAGAGTTTGTTAACAAGACTTGATCAAACTTGTTAGTGGATTCCTTTTCATGAGCATGAGGAGTATGAAGTTAGAAAGCACAACTCTCTGTACCCTTCTTTCACTTTTTGTTATTTAGATTAAATAAAGAAAAAAATAGTATTTTCTGTCTGTTTTCTGAATTATCCTTGCAATAAAAAATACCCCGGAAATAAAAGTTCTCCAGATGTCCTGAAAATTCTATATTATTTTTTCTAAAATATTTAAGAATTATTGGCACTAAGAACACACTAGGGGGCTACACCACCTGGCCACGAGGGTCCAGGGCGCGCCCCCTACATCGTGGACCCCATGTGGGCCCCCTCCACTTATTCTTGCACCCACACACTTCGTCTTCCTCCAGAAAAAATCCTCCACCAGCTCAAGCCCGAGTTCTAGCTCATCTTGCTGCCATTTTCGATCTCGTTGCTCAAAGCTCCATTCATAGAACTACTTTGGGGATTGTTCTTTGGTATGTGACTCCTCCAATGGTCCAATTAGTTTTTGTTCTAGTGCTTTATTTATTGCAATTTTTTGCTGCTTAGGTGACCCTGTTCTTGAGCTTGTATGTCAAATTTATGTGGTCAAAAGTAGTTTTAATGCATGATATATCCTCTAGGCACTTGTAGGAGTAGTTGCTATCAATCTTGTTGGGTTTGGTTCACTTTTATTTTGAGTCACTAAAAATTTCAGAAATGTTTCAGAAAAATGAAAATGATGAAGAGATTGTTGAGGGGCTCTTCGAGCCGAAGTTCGAAGGATAAGCAAGGTGAAGAGAATAAGAAGCCCAAATATAATCTCCCCAGCACTGTGGAGGTCGGCCGTGTGAATGGCCTTGTGATGAGTTCTTGAGAGAAGCCGGGATTTATGAAGATTTTTATTATTTGGCTGAGAATGCAGGCCTAATCGACTTCCTCCACGACCAACGCGAACAGTATCTCCTCCTCACTAATATTTGGGTGCAAAATTTTTACATTCATGCTAAGAAATTACCACCTTCAGTGGAATTTCATTTATATGATGAGGTTAAGGAGATGTCACTATATGAGTTTTGTCGGGTCTGTAAGATACCCTTTGCAGGCAGCATAGAGGAACCACATCGTAATGATGTGGTGGGATTTATTGATATGATTGATGTAGGGGAAATGAGGAAGGTTTCCGATGCAAGAATTACTAGCATACATTTTCATGTTCTACATGACTTTTTAATATTTGCAGGTAGATTCTTAATTGGTCGCGGGAATAGTGGAAATCTTAGTGCCCTTAATATTGTTATTTTTGCGCCATGCTTTGTTTCATGATACCACTTCAGTTTAAGCGCTATTGTTGCTAAACGGTTAAATCTGAACCGTACAAAGGGTCCCGTCTTTGGAGGCATCTTTGCCTCGCGCCTTGCTGCATCCTTTAACGTACCTATTAGGCATTATGAGAAAGAGGAAAAGTTGCCGCCTCCTATTTTTCTAGATTATAAGAGCATGATATCACATGATTTTATTGTTAAGGATAAGAAGAAGATGCTTAAATATAGATTTCCATTTGATAAAAACTATTTTGAGATTATTACCTTGCCTGCTCCCTCTTTGTTTAACATATTTTCAGGCACATACCTTGTTTTGCCGGAGGCCGTTCATGCATACTGGAGTCTGACATTAGCTCCAGATCCTGAGTCGGAGCCACCACTTGATCCTTACCGTCAGTCTGTTTATCAGTGGGATCTGGAGGAGATCGCCAACCAGTGGCACCCAGAGGACACTCCTCCGTACACCGGAGAGGGCAGCTTTGAGCCATGGCGATAGACCAACTTAGGCAAATAGCCTAATCTTGGGGGAGTATGTATTCCTCACCGACATTACATTCATGTTCACACACTCATGCCAGTTGTCGGTGCTCATACTTTTTTCATTGTACTATCCATGCTAGTTTATTTTCTTTTCCAGCATTCTTCTTGTGTGATTGAAAAACCTTAAGAAAAACACAAAAAAAAATTAGTTTTAGCTTTTATCTAGTTTACTTTCCATGCATATAGTAGTAGTAATTAAAAGGAAACCCAAAAATATTTCTCGTTCTTCTTTTGTTTGTTGGGATCTTTCCCGTGTAAATAGTTTTAATTCCTTTCTTCTCCTTTGGGGTTCGAGAGGAGAAGACCATGATGATAATGTTGAGTGGCTCTTATATGCATTATTGATTGATTTAACAAAGAGCCAATATTACCTTCTCTTCTCCCTTGTATTGAATGCTTGCAGATTCCAGCTTAGTCCAATGCACGTGCACTATTATTATTATCCACACCGTTCGATCGTGCAAGTGAAAGGCAATAATGACGATATATGATGGACTGATTGAGATCAGAGAAGCTGGTATGAACTCGACCTATCTTGTTTTTGTAAATATGATTAGTTCATCGTTCCTGATTCAGCCTATTATGAATGAAACATGTTATAAATGACAATTAGAGATTATAGTTGCTCATGCCATGCTTACTTAGCTAGGAGTTTATAATGGTTTACCTTGCGTGCCAAAACGCTATTAAAATGGTTGTGATTTGGTATGATAGGGTGGTATCCTCCTTTGCACGATTCGAGTGGCTTGACTTGGCACATGTTCACGCATGTAGTTGAAACAAAATCAACATAGCCTCCACGATATTTATGTTCATGGTGAATTATATCCTACTCATGCTTGCACTCAGTGTTGATTAATTTTAATGCATGTTCATGACTGTTGTCGCTCTCTAGCTGTTCACTTCCCAGTATCTCTGTAGCCTTCACTTGAACTAAGCGGGAATACTGCTTGTCCATCCACTGCCATAAACCCCAAAAGTTATTCCATATGAGTCCACTATACCTTCCAATATGCGGTATCTACCCACCGTTCCAAGTAAATTTGTATGTGCCAAACTCTAAACCTTCAAATGAAATTCTGTTTTGTATGCTCAAATAGCTCATGTATCAACTAGGGCTGTCTATATCTTCCATGCTAGGCGGGTTATTATCAAGAGGAGTGGACTCCGCTCCTCATTCACGAGAAAAAATGGCTGGTAACCAGGATGCCCAGTCACTACTGGAATTAGCTACTTTGCCATCTGCCAGCTCTTTGCCGTCTGCTAGCAGATGGCAAAGAAGCTCTTTGCCATCAGCTAACGAAAAGTAGACGACAAAGAAACGGCGGACGGCAAAACAGGCCTTTGCCATCTGCCAACTCTTTGCCGTCAGGCAGCAGATGGCAAAGATTCTTTGCAGTCAGCTGGCTGACGGCAAAGAGAGAGGTGGCCCCCACCCTCAACCCGTTTAGAAAAAACTTAACGCCCCACCTCTTTGCCATCCGCTAGCAGACGACAAAGAGAGATAAAGGCGGACGGCAAAGAGCGGCGGACGACAAAGAGCAGTCTAACTAACGGCCCCCACCCCTGCCCATTACTCTCTCTACTTTCCCTCTCTCCTCCCCGACGCCCACCAGATCCCCACCCACCGCCGCCCCGCCGCCCTGCCCCCCGCCGCCACCCCACCCCGCACCCGCTTGGCCTGT